>NW_024070187.1:57586550-58208510 GCF_014754425.2 Oryx dammah
CGGGGGCGGGGCCCTGGTGGGGCCGCGGGGGCGGGGCCCTGGTGGGGCCGCGGGGCGGGGCCGCTCGGCCAGTCCGCCCTGTCCCCCTCCCAGCCCGCCCTCCGGCCGCGTCCCCGCCAGCCCTGCCGACGTGGCGGGGCGGGACCCGGCGGCGCTCCCGCGCGCACTCGGCCGCCTGAGCGGTAAGAGCCCCCGGCACCTCTCGCCTTCACCCCCTTCCCCGGGCGGGCGCGGGGGCGGGGGGATGCGGGAACAGCTGCCGCGGGGTGATGGGGAGACCCTGCCGTCTCTGTTTATCCCGTTCGGTTCCCCGAGTCGGCAGGGGCTGGGCCCCGGGCACAGGATCGGAGGGAACGGCCCTGGAGGTGAAGGTCCGGGCAGGCGCGGGCGGCGCGGCCGAGGGCCCCGCGTGGGTGCGGGCGTGTGAGTGTGTGTGTGTGAGTGTGTGTCGCTCCGGGTCCACGCTCATGCACACACCCACACGCCCGCACTCCTGCTCTGCCCCCTCGGCCGGCGTGAACCTCTGCGGAGCCTGCCTTGTGCTCCCGAAGTATTCGGTCCCAGCACAAAGCAAGTCTGAAAAAGTTTCCCCCACGTCCCAGGTCCCAGTGCGAGGCAAGCTTCGGGGTGTCCGCAGCGGCGGGGACAGGCGAAGCAAGTCCCATCCCGGGGTTCGCCAGCCCTTGGCCTGGAAAAGCCGAGCTCCGGCCTTGCCCTCCCACCTAAGCTCATCATCCGTCATCTCTCCCGCTGCAGACGCCGGCACTGCCGGCACTTCCACCCCAGCTAGCACCCTGAGCCAGCCCACCTCTATTCACAGCCTCCAGGTTGAGCCCCACTCCCCGCCCCAACCCCCCCACCCGCCGGCCCAGTCGCTCCTCTTCTTCCCTGGAACCAGGTATTTCTAACCATCTCAGATCAGGCGCCTGAATTTCACTGCCCTTTCCTGGAGTAGAAAGAACTCAGCATGAACTGTCAGAGTGATCTCTCTGTCCTTCGATGCCATCAGTTCTCATCCTGAACATCTTGAGAGGGTCAAGCGGGTGGCTTTTAAAGTCAATGTCTCGAACTCCAGAAGACCTCGTCCACCCTGAGAAAACTAAGTAGGCAGGCTTTCTCCTCAGAGCCTTCTCTGCCCTCTTTTCCTCCCGTTGCCCCTTCCCCGCCTCACCTGTGTCCATTCCCTGCCTTTCCTTCCTTTCCTGAGCTCAGGAAAAAATCTGATAAACTTCTTAGGGCATAAGTTCTAAGCAAAAGAAGGGAACTTTGAGGGTGGGATCTGAGCCTCCTTGGAGCCAGTGCAGAAGGAATTTGAGGGTGGGAAGGAGCCTTGCTGATTCTCACGGATTCAGACATCATTAAACCAGGCTTACATCACACATTGTTTCTCCTGAATCAATATCAAACAATATATTTCAGTTCAGTAAATATTAGAGTGTCGGAAAACAAGCTAGGTGCTTGTTGGTTACAGTTCTGGAGGAGAGACAGATAAATGTCTCCTTTAAAAAAATGATACAGAAATAAATACTCCTTAAAAATGCCATAGAAGTCTATGCAATGTATCTTCTAAAACATTAGAAGGAGTGGGGCAAATTTGGGAAAATTTCAAAGTAGAAAGTAACATTGTTGTTCAGCCACTGAGTCATGTCAGACTCTGCCATCCCATGAACTACAGCGCACCAGGCTTCCCTGTCCTTTACTATCTCCTGGAGTTTGCTCAAACTTACGTCCATTGAGTTGGTGAAAGTGATTCTAGACACCGAGAAAAAAAAAAAAAACAAAAAACAGGACTTTGCCAGGCAGTTGGAGGCAGGGCATCCTGGTCAGAAAACCCAGCATAAGCAAAGATGGAGATGTTTATGAGCTGCCTGGGCAGTGATGGAAAATGTGCTGTCTGTTGAGTTGAGAGTTCCAGGAGGCTGATAGAGAAAGTGGAGCTGGACTGTGAGGGGCCCCAGATGTCATGCAAAGGTGTTTAAACCTCATGTTTTTTAAACAGGGGAGCAAATAGGTCCTTATTCGTGTTTCATAAAATTACCTGGCAGACGTGTGGAAGCCAGACTGGAGGAAAAAGAGTCTGGGCTCTGGGTACACATACTTGTCAAGTACCACTGGAACTCTTACAACCTGGTTAAGATCCTGTCATCCACAGTTTTTGTTCCTGGTCTTTCACTGACTAACACTTTTTAAATTTGGAGGCAGTGATCTCACACAGGGTATTTTATTACCAACTTCTTATTTTGCCAAGTGAGACCATTTAACAAATCCATGCACTCCAATACTATTTCATAAAATGAAAGATGTTTTAATACCAAGAAAAGCATGAAGGTTAAACTTGCAAGATGAAGGCAGTCCTTTACGTTGAATAAATTTAGACTGATGAAACACTCTCTATCTTGTCCTTATTTTTCTCTGTCATCACGGGCTGGTCCCAGTCCTGCAGTCTGGTGCTGGGGAACAAAGTATGCAGATCGTTATGTCCACCAAGCTTACTCTCCAGAGGAGGAAGTGAGGAAGCCCAATGAGAATGAGTGGGCTGTATACCCGCAGAGGGATAGAGAGATCAGAGCACAGTTCTTTCCACCTCAGCATCCATCCCTCCCATCCCTTGATATTCCTCCGTGTGGCTCTTGGCCCAGCCACATAGCATCCGTTCTGCATGTCTAGATTCATTCCTAGCACTTGCATACACTCTTTTTCCATCATGCCTTAGTGACTGTCAAAGCCTCTTTCAAGGTTCTCCCTTGTATGAGATCAGTCTAGCTCAGGCACTTCTTTACTTGCTGTGATGTGCTGTTTAAATCATCATTTAACCATTTCATGTTCCATGCAGTAGTTTCCTGGGCCTTCACTGACCAGGAATCAGATGGAAACAGATTATTCGTTTTCTGAAGGATGTCTTCCATTTTAAACTTATTTTTGACCCATGAAATTGTTGCTCCAATACCTAGCATAGCTCTGGGAGCATTTTAGGTGATGAATGAACTGACTCATGAAAAACTAACTTATATTCCCAGCCCACAAAGGCTTCTTTATATGCCACTCTTCCTCTTCTTGGAGTTTACTGAAGAAACTTCCTTGTTTCTGTGGGTTGAGGCTCCCTAGCATCAAAGCCACAGGACACGGCTGTAATGGTCAACAGTCCAAACCATAAATCAGGGCAAGTTTAAATCCAGCTGCTTCTGGGGCACCCAGGCAGAGATGGGGGCCAACCCAGGACACACAGCATGCATCCCAGCCGCCAACAGTCCCTACATAGGAACAGTTGTGTCTTAGAACACACAGTTTGTAATGACTTCAGGTGGAAGGGCACTGTTTTAAACCTGACTACCTCTCTCCTGTCATAACATCCAGAGTAGACCAAGGTCTACCAGAATAAAAAAGATTTGGAGGAAGCTTTCTTTTTTTGGTTTAGATTCAGGGAAAATATTGACTTGTAACAGGTAGAAAAGTTCACACACAATTAGAGGTTAAAGTTTTGATTATTTGAAAAGATGTAAAAATATAGTCTTCCTGAAATAAATTGTCCATAAATGTGTCCTAACAGTATTGGTTCAACTCCTTACAGCTGAATGTCACGTCTATTTCTGAAGGAATGGCTTCATGTTGATAATTGGATACAGAGTAGCCACAGGGAAGAGAGGTTTTGTTGTGGTCATTTTCCACAGTTGAGGTGACCTGACCTAAGGCAGTTTGGCCATCAGAGATGGGTGAGAGTGGTAGGCTCCTCTGTGCAACTGATAGAACCAGAATCCACTCTCAGGATTTCTGCCACACACTCCCATGTAGGTTAGCAACCAGGCTCAAATATACGGTTTGTTCTTGTCAGTTGATAAAATTCTAGCTCTCTGTCTTTTTAGTCCTTGGGTGAGGACCGCTCTGGAAGCAGGACTCAGCTAACCTTATAATCAGGCTTTGATGTACTCCTGCAGTGAGTAGAAGAACTAGAAAAAATCTACGGCAAAGCTTGGTAGCTCCTGGATTCAGTATAATCTTTTGCCTTGGAAATGGAAAAGCAGAAAGTACCTGAACAGAATTTCTTGCCAATCCACTTTAAGCACCATTTCCATTTTATCAGTGAAAAATACTTTTAATAGTGTTTTGTGTTAGTCGCTCAGTCATGTCCACCTCTTTGTGACCCCATGGACTGTAGCCCACCACGGTCCTCTGTCCATGGATTCTTCAGGCAAGAAACCTGGAGTGGGTAGGCATTCCCTTCTCCAGGGAATCTTCCCAACCCAGGGTTCGAACCTGAGTCTCCTGCATTGCAGGCAGATTCTTTGCCATCTGAGCCACGGGGGAAGCTTTTAATAGTACCCCCTGATAAATAGTGTTCCGAGGGAGGGATGGTTGAACCCTCTCAAGAAGTGAATAGTCCATTACAGAATCTGAAATGGTAACTAAAGACCTTGAAAACTATATTCCTTAATGGGACATTTAAAATGTTAACCAGCCACCCCCAGAGCATAAAATACAACTAATCCATGTAGATGTTCCATGGTATGTCCTGAAATATGTTAGCACTAGGAACAGTATCACAACAATTTAAGGTGAAGCAGATACAAAATGTTTCTAATGCTTTTTATTCACCCATAAATGTTTATTATAACCAGGTTTATTCTCATGGTCCTGCTCATAGAGAAGTGAAATAGTTTGGAACTTCTTAATAATCCAGATTAATAATAAGGTTTTTCAAATTATCTTACAAAGAAATTAAAATATCAGACAATGCCTTTGACTAAATGTTGATGAACACAAAAAGGGGAATATAAGTGATGTCCAAGTATGTGCTCAATCTCCTTATGGTCGTACCCCTAGGACCTAGGTGAGGATAAGGGTAAATTAGGAGAACTCTAGGCCATGGCAGTGAAGGAATGTCCTAGACCATGGGTCAGCAAACATTTTCTATATAGGGCCAGATAGTAACTATTTTAGGCTTTGCAATTTTGGGGGCCATGTGGTCTCTCTCGCCACTCTTCACCTCTGCTGTTGTACTAGAGAACCCACAGACGTTATATAAACAAGTGAGCATGTCTGTGTTCCAATAAAACTTTATTTACCAAAACAGAGGGAAGGCAAATGGCTGTAGTTTGCCAACCTCTGTCCAGGCCAGTCCTGACTGGTTTTCACAAAAATTTTATAAGCTTCCACATGACAGTAGCTTTTCAATTACCCTCCCTCAATCTCATCCCTCTCCCATAAACCACAGTAACAATCCCTTTTCTGTAGGGTAGCCAGAATCACTCTTCACTACTTTAACTAGCCATTGACCATACTTACTGACAGACCATCTCCAGCCATGAATACCCGAAACTTAGTGTATCAGCCAAAGGGGAGGATGCATTCTTTGCCTTTCCCATCTGCAGACTTGTTTATAGTTGTGTTATCAGAGAATTTAAGTATTTTTGTTTAAAAAGAGACATTCTAACCCAGTTATCTTGTAGGTGAAGGAACAGAGGAAAGACGATATGGGTCATTTGAAACCACTTGCTGTAAGATAGCTCCTGAGTAGCGAATGAGGTAAAGGCATTTGCTGCTTACTTTCATTTCAAATTACACTTTAATTTTAAATCTTCCCCAAAATATTAATATAACTCAATACACATGTTTGTTGAGTTTCCTACAGTGTTCAAGAAACTATGTTAAGTGCTGTATAAAATATGAACACAAAATAAGGAAGATTCTTGTCTTCATAGTATTTACAACATATTAGGATAACAGTCAAACAACTCTAATCAAAGATGATTGTAACCATCCGAACTGAGATAGATGCAAAGCGCTCTGAGAGTTCAGAGAGAGAAAAATTATATCCAGTTAGGAGGAAAAAAATATAGAGGAGACGCTTACTCTAAATGGGCCTTAAATATGTTGAAGCAACATACGGAACCAAGAGCCACCTGACAGTCTTTTGTGAATGTAATATAGTCACAGAATTGTATAGCCATTACCACTGTTCAGTTTTAGGACATTTTTGTCACTCACAAAAGAAATCCACATCCATTAGCAGTCATTACTCATCCCCCCTCCCTTCAGCTACTGAAAGTGAAAGTGAAGTCGCTCAGCCGTGTCCGACTCTTTGTGACCCCGTGGACTGTAGCCCACCAGGCTCCTCTGTCCATGAGATTCTCCAGCCAAGAATACTGGAGTGGGTTGCCATTTCCTTCTCCAGGGGATCTTCCCGACCCAGGGATCGAACCCGGGTCTCCCGCATTGCAGACAGCCACTAGAAGCCACTAGTTTACTTTCTGTCTGTGGAATGGAGGTAGGTATTTGAGAGTCACAACATAGAAGTGTGTAAAACTGTGAGAAAGGAACAAGATGCACCAAGGGAGAGAGGAAATAGCTAGACAACTTTAAGGAACAACTGTTGGAAGGGTCAAGACGGTTGGCATGTGCACGTGAGTTGTAAGTTGGCCACTGTCATCACATGGCCAGTATGTGAAATGGCTTCCCACATACTGTGGTTTTAACAGTGACCAGAGGTTTGACCAGTTGGCAAACACTGAGGTCAACAAAAATACCCACTGATTAGCCTGCAACTTGCTTTCCAATATAGTGAGGTCATTATCTTTTTTTTAGACTAATGAAATTATCAGGCTCCCCAGGTGGTTCGATGGTAAAGAATCTGCCTGCAGTGCAGGAGACGTGAGTTCAATTCCTGGTCAGGAAGATCCCCAGGAGGAAGGCATGACAACCCACTCCAATATTCTTGCCTGGAGAATCCCATGGACAGAGGAGCATGGTAGGCTGTAGTCCATAGGGTTGCAAAGAGTTGACACGACTGATTCGATTGAACATACACACACACACGCAAACACACACAAGGAAATTATCATCTTGAACTATCCTTCTGAATATATGTTATCCAATAAGGTAGCCACTGGCCACACATGTCTATATAAATTAAAGTTAAAATTATTTAAAATTAAATTTAAAAATTAGTTCCTCCGTTGCACCAGCCACATTTCAAGTATTTGATAGCCATATGTGACTACTAGCTACCATATTTGCCATCATAAATACAGAACATTTCATCATCACTGAAAGTTCTGTTGAAAAAAAACTGCACTGTTGTACATGGTAGCAATAACTCACAAGCTTCATAAAGAGGTTTCTGTTTTGTATATTATTTTGTAATGGCTCCATTCCTCATTTGGCTTAATATGTCACTTTTTTATTCCATTTCATCCTTGTGTTTCCCCATCTAAACTATTGACCAAAGAAAGCTCAGACCTTCGTGGGCTGGTACCCAACAAGGCACACTTATGTGTATGTATGTTTTTTTCAATTTGAATTTCTGACAAAACTGCAATACTAAATGTCAGGCATGTTAAAATAAGTTCTCAGGTATGTTCCATCCTTATTCTTATTATGGCTACAAATTTAAGTCATATGAAGTAAATACTTTCACAGATACAGATAATACTCTTAGTTCCTGTTTGCATATTTCCTCATGCCAGGTGAAAGATCCATGAAAGTTTAAAGATAGCCCTGTAGGTCTGTATTAGTTCCTGTTGCTACTGCAACAAAGTACAACCAACATAGTTTTTAGTATTTATAGCAATACAAATGTATTCTCTTACAGTTCAGAGGAATGTTTTCCTTGACTTTTTCAACATCTGGTGGCCCCCTGTGTTCCCTGGCTTGTGGTCTGTTCCTTCATCTTCAGAGTGCATCACTCCAGTCTGCTTCTGTCATCACATTACCTTTTCCTCTTTGCAGTCAGATCTCCCTCTGCCTTGCTCTGATAAGGACACTTGTGATTTCAATTAAGACCCTTGCAGGTAGTCCAAGATTCTTAATTTAATCATATCTTCAAAGTCCTTTGGCCATATAAAGTAACATTCACAAGGTGAACATGGGTGGAAACTGTGTCTTCTGCATCTCCTGCATTGCAGGCAGATTCTTGACCGCTGAGCCACCTGGGAAGCCTGATAATTTCATTAGTCTAAAATAAAGATATAAGGACCTCACTGCATAGGAAGCCAAGTCACATTCCAAGGATTATGACATGGATATTTTGGCGGGCCATTATTCGGCCTACACAGAGGTTACATAAAGTTTCTTCTTGGTAGAAAAAAGCTTACCTCCATCAGATTTAATTATTCTGGGCTTTGAATTAAAATTTAATAATTCAGATAAAGAGTAAGTTGTTTGTTTGTAATCATGTTAACAGATATTAAAATGTCTGACAATGGCGATGACACGTTAGTCTCTGGAGACAAAGAAGAAATTACCAACAAGCCCAACAGTGATACCTTACCCAAAGATGCAGAAGTGCACTGTGATTCAGCTGCAGTTTCAGATGAGCTAACGCCAGCGAATCCCAGAAGAGATGTGCACGAAAATGAGGCTGTTCAGGGTGCAGAGACTGCTGACACTGGATTCGCTGAGGAGCCCAAAGACCTTGGCGCCATGCAGCCGCCCCTCAACGGAGAAGTGACTGAGGATGCCCTCGCTGAGTGTGTTGATGCCGTGAGCCTCGAGGCAGAACCTGGATCCGAAATACCCCTGAAAGAACAGAGTGATCCGGTAGGAGTGGTTCATTTGACTGAGTTCTTACTGATACCTACCATGGGCATAGATTGTGCCAAGCTGTGCGGTTAGGAATTGGGAATTCAGTATACACTATGACATTACCTCTGTTTGGTGAGAAAAGGTGTATATGAGAATAATTGGTCATTTTAATATTTTCATTTTGTTGATTGTATTTTTATTAACAATAACCACCACCAAATTATTGGACACAACAGGCACTCTCCTAACTACTCTATATGTTAAGTAATTCACCCTATACAACAGTTCCTTGAGGTTCTAAGCTGGATATTATTAACCCCAAGTTATAGATGAGACAATCAGGCTCAGAGATCTTAAGCAACCCAGTAAGATTTAAGCTACTCAGTAAGTGAGCTCAGTAAGGGAGCTACTCAGTAAGTGAGCGATATTGTAATATTGAATATAACGAGTCCAAATTATTAATGAACCTAATTCCCCCCTAAACAAGTTAATGCTTCTTTAACATCACTTAAATTTTACTGCATATTTACAAATCCACTCTGAAGATTTGAAACCTTCAGATTCCTCTTTTATCATCACATGCCACCTTCCGGAGACCAGCAACGGAACACCTTTGTGCTTCACTTCAGCGCCTCCACCTGGCTCTCTGGGGGATAAGTCAGGCCAGTATCTCCATGTCACTACCTCATTCCACATCAGTATGACCAAGCTGGGTTTTCCTGACACCTTTCCCTCCATCCACGGGGGGACCGGAAGGGGTGGGGAGGCACTCTGCAGTACTTGAGGAAATGGGCCACTCTCCTCCAAACCTGCCTTCTAGAAGGATGCTACAGTGTGGAGGATCGGCCCTGCTCTCCCGAAGTGTGCCCCACACGGCCCCTCCTTGAGGGGACTCTGCTGCGAGCAGTGAGGCAGGCAGGCTAAGTGGGCTTTCATCCCCCATCTATCGTTAACTCTCTTAGTTTGGGCAGGACACCAGATTTCTCTGTGCTTCAGTTTTTTCTCTGTGAAATGAAGAATTTGCCCATGAAGACCAGGAGGTATCCTTCTGACTAATGTTTTGTGATTGTTTTACTCAAAAGCAGACTTCTTGGGCCTCAGTTTCCTCAAATCGACCCTCAGAATTGTTCTAAGATGAGATGAAAGGAAGGGTTTTCCCATCACTGGAGATGTTTAAACAAAAACAAATGATCATTCTGCTGAATGTCATGGAAGGGATCTGAGGACCAGCTGGGAGTTTGGGTCAGTTATGTAAACATACATGCAAAATTTTGTTTATGAGTTCCATGATATCACAGACACTTTAAAGCCATCCATGGACCCCCTGAGGGATTAAGAATCCCTAGATCAAAGGGTCTCAACTCTAGCTGAACATTTCAACCACCAAGAGAGCTTTGAGAAATAATTGGGAGTGGGGAAGAAAGAAAGAATGGTGGATATTAGTCTGAATTCTCCAGAGAAACATAACCAATAGGATATGCCCTATACCCGTATTTACCTGTGTGCCTGACTTTGGAACCTATGTTCCTTCCATGCTGTCTTTCTACTGGGGCGCACTGGTTCCCAATTGTTATTGTAACTGCTACTATTAATATATACTTTTGTACATTAAAATATATATATCTTAACCATGACATTCTGACCAAAGATGATTCAAAGAAGCTATAAAAAGTTCCTTTGAGTCAAGATATGTGTGCTCATGAAGGCTAGATTATACATTCCAGTTTCAGACTTCTAAAAGTTATAACATGTTTGCTAATAAAGATAGAAAAATAAAAAGTCAGGATGCTCCTACACACTCATCTTCTTACATTTTGAGCAAATTGAATGAATTCTGCTTTTGAGAGCACTTTGTAAACCTCCTCAATGCTACAGAGAGAGAGAGAGAGAGCTAACTGGCAGACAGATATTCCCCTCCCAGCACCTCCCCTCCCCTACCGATAGCTTTGAAAAGGGGAGCATTCATTTCCTTATCATGAAGCTTCACAAAGTATCTGAATGGAAGTTCAGAGACTGGCCACAGAGTTAGAGCTGTTCTAGGTTGGAATGACATTTATTCGCAGAAATCTTGTGGGACCTTATTATGTACTAGTCTCTCCCTCTCTCTCAAAGTCACTCAGTCATGTCTGACTCTTTGCAACCCCATGGACTGTAGCCCGCCAGGCTCCTCTGTCCATGGAGTTCCTGGAAAGAATACTGGAGTAGGTAACCATTTCCTTCTCCAGGGAATCTTCCTGACACGGGAATCAAACCCAGGTCTCCCGCACTGCAGACAGATTCTTTACCATCTGAGCTATGAGGAAAGCCCATGTGCTAGTCTATCCGCCCCTAAAAGATCTAATCTAGTTCAAATTTCCCTAAATTCTTAGCATCAAGAAATATTACCCAGAGTAAAAAAATTTCATCCCTACTGTCCTATACCAATGCATTAAAAAGCCAATCATGAAGATGGTAAAGAATGCATGTTACCACTCAAAGTACTCAAAGGAAAACACAGACTACCACTCACTAGTTCTCTCCCTAGAAAAGGAAAAGCAGGGTGCTTAAGAACAGTAAAATTGCTATCAACAGAGACAAAAATGAGAGCACATAGGCCAAGATCTGCTGATGACAGATTTTTGCCTCTCAAATGAGTGAGTAGAGTTTGCTCCAGTTCTGTTGGAGTGTTTCTCTTTTTGTGACTCTCCACGTGAAGACATCTGATTTTTCACTTGAGCAACCAGATGGTAGCTGCTACCTTTTGGTATTGGATGTGCATGTGCGTGCTTAGTCTCTCAGTCATGTCCGGCTCTTTGCAACCCCATGGACTGTATCAGGCTTCTCTGTCCATGGGATTTCCCAGGCAAGAATACTAGAGTGAGGTGCCATTTCCTCCTCCAGGGGATCTTCCTGACCCAGGGATCAAACCTGTGGTTCCTCCATTGGCAGACAGATTCTTTACCACTGTGCCACCTCGGAAGCTCAGTTGTATTGGACAGTGCTTCATAAATCTGGTGGTGTGTTATAATCTCCTGGGAAGTTTGTTAGAAGTTTAGATTCCTGGGATCTACCCTGAAAGGTTCTTATTCTTTAAAAGATCACAATGGAAGCTAAGATACCATATTTTTAGTAAGTTCCCCCAGATAATACTCTTACAGTCAGACTGTGGACCAGTGTTTGGGAATCACTAATATTAGTACACAGAAGAACTAGTTGAGAAATCAGATGAGATTGAGAACATGGTGAGCTCAGTATTGGACATACCATGAGACATCCATGTGAAGATATTTTGTGGATAGTTGATTACAGTGGTCTGAAGCCCAGGGGAGGTGGTGGGGAGAGATTTTGGAGGCCATTAGCCATTGGGTGTAAGCCACTCCAGTACTCTTGTCTGGTAAATCTCATGGACGGCAGAGCCTGGTAGGCTGCAGTCCATGGGGTCGCTGAGGGTCGGACACAACTGAGCGACTTCACTTTCACTTTTCACTTTCATGCATTGGAGAAGGAAATGGCAACCCACTCCAGTGTTCTTGCCTGGAGAATCCCAGGAACGGGGGAGCCTGGTGGGCTGCTGTCTCTGGGGTCGCACAGAGTCACACATGACTGAGGTGACTTAGCAGCAGCAGCCGTTGGGTGTTAATGGGAGTGGGTCAGATTGCCCAGGTGTTATATAAAAATAAATAAAATCAGAGGCCAAGACCTGGCCCTGAAGTCTATGTTTCTAAGTCAGTTTGGTCATGCACAGCTCTTAGAGTCTCTTTGATAGGTTGTAGTTGCCAGTAAAGTTCATTCTATAAATTAAATTTCAAATCATGTTATAGCTCACTGACATTTTTAAATTAAGCATTAATTAACAAAAATGTTTAAAATGGTTCATGAAAGCTCATGTAGACTTGAGAATGTTCCATTGATCTGACCTTTTACATGCTTTGACCACTGCTCTGTGTGAAAGGTTCATTCAAGGCAAATGCCTAGAAATCTAGGAGCGGAGATTTCGTCCTTTATACTTGGCATTGAGAAACCAGAATTCTCCAGAGTTCAGAGATGAATAGAAGACCACTTAGAACAGGGTAAAATCCTTTCTTTTACCTTCTTCATGTAAAGGTAGGAAAAGGCTCTAAAATATATTTAACCAGCAACTAGTGTTGAATACCTTTAATTTCACAATCTAGAACCCCTTTCAGATATTCAAAATGATAGTTACCAGTCTACCATGTTTACCAGTGGAAGCCCATTTCTGTAATTCAGTATGCTAATTTGCAAAACCTCAGATGTTAATAGAGATGTGGATAATAGAAGTGTTCATTCTCTGGGGTATGGCTTTCCTGATTAGGAGGCCAGCTGACCACCTGGACTATGTGGACTTTATTGGAATGCTTGAAGCAGTTGGGTTGCAACTTAAGGAGCTCCCACGATATGTGTGGAAACTTTCTAAAGTAAACAGAAATCATCATGATAAGGGATGGACAAAAAAAAAGCAAAAGTAAGAAGATAGGGCATGGAAGCCAGGTCACGAGAACAGAGTCTTCTAAGGATGGAAAAGGGGTTAAGCTTCTGGTGCTACTGAGAGGTCAAGAAATAAAGTGACTATAATGAATCCATAGCTCTGACCAGGAGAGAGCCCTTGTGATCTTGATAAGGATGGTCTCATGAAACAGTGACCGTGGAAGAGTCACTGTGGGGCGGGGAGGGCAGTGGATTCAGAAGGTAGGCAGCTTTTTTAAGAGGTAAAGAAGAAAGAAAGACATGGAACAGAAACCAGACAAGTTGGGGAAAAAAAAAATTTTGTCATCGTGATTTTCATTTGCTGGTTTTAAGATGGAGGATGGTGCACATAATTAAATGTGGGAAGCAGCCAGTAGAGAAAGGTTGAAAAGGCAGAAGAAAAGGGAAAACCAACCTTCCCACACCCAGAGGAGATCGGATGGAGGTGATAATTACAACCAAGAGGAAGATACCACTTCCATTACGATAGAAGGGAAAGAAGTAATTGTGAGTAGGGGGTACAGTAAAGTTAGACTTTGTTGAAATGGGGTTTTGATATAGGCCAGTGTTCTGTCCATAAAAAGACACTACTCAGACTTTCAACTTGGTTTGAACAATTAGTATTCAATTTATTAAGGTTATAGAATCAAAATGTCGATTCTCCATAGTATTCATCTCACAAATCTTACTCTATTTAGAAGTCTAGCATAATTGAACACTCACTTTCAAGGGGCTTTTGATTAATGCTTGGTCCTTTATGCCAACTTAAACATGGTCAAATATTTTTTTAACTACATCTATAAATTTAATATACTCTATCTACTTTTTAAGTACCTCATTTACCTACTTAAAATCTTGCTGAGTACTTAAGAATTGTTATAAATCTTATAGAGTGGACTTAATGACCCCTTAGGTTCCATCAGTTCAGTTCAGTCACTCAGTCATGTCCAACTCTTTGCAACCTCGTGGACTGCAGCACTCCAGGCTTTCCTGTCCATCACCAACTCCCAGAACTTACACAAACTCATGTCCATCGAGTCGGTGATGCCATCCAACCATCTCATCCTCTGTCATCCCCTTCTCCTCCTGCCTTCAATCTTTCCCAGCATCAGGGTCTTTTCCAGTGAGTCAGTTCTTCACATCAGGTGGCCAAAGTATTGGAGTTTCAGCTTCAGCATCAGTCTTTCTAGTGAATATTCTGGACTGATTTCTTTTAGGATGGACTGGTTGGATCTCCTTGCTGTCCAAGGGACTCTCAAGAGTCTTCTTGAACACCACAGTTCAAAAGCATCAATTCTTTGGCTCTCAGCTTTCTTTATGATCCAACTCTCACATCCATACGTGATTACTGAAGAAACCATAGCTTTGACTAGACGGACCTTTGTTGGCAAATTAATGTCTCTGCTTTTTAATATGCTGTCTAGGTTGGTCATAGTTTTTCTTCCAAAGAGCAAGCATCTTGTAATTTCATGGCTTGCAATCACCATCTGCAGTGATTTTGGAGCCCCCAAAAATGAAGTCTGTCACTGTTTCCATTATTTCCCCATCTATTTCCCATGAAGTAATGGGACTGCGTGCCATGATCTTCGTTTTCTGAATGCTGAGTTTTAAGCCAACTTTTTCACTCTCCTCTTTCACTTTCATCAAGAGGCTCTTTAGTTCCCCTTCACTTTCTGCCATAAGGGTGGTGTCATCTGCATATCTGAGGTTATTGATATTTCTCCTGGCAATCTTTGCTTCATCCAGCCCCGTGCTTCTCATGATGTACTCTGCATATAAGTTAAATAAGCAGGGTGACAGTTGCAGCCTTGACGTACTTCTTTCCTGGTTTGGAACCAGTCTGCTGTTCCATGTCGAGTTTTAACTGTTGCTTCTTGACTTGCATACAGATTTCTCAGGAGGCAAGTAAGGTGGTCTGGTCTTCCCATCTCTTTAAGAATTTTCCACAGTTTGTTGTGATCCACATAGGCAAAGGCTTTGGCATAGTCCATAAATCAGAAGTAGCTGTTTTTCTGGAACTCTTGCTTTTTCGATGATCAGCAGATGTTGGCAATTTGGTCTCTGGTTCCTCTGCCTTTTCTAAAACCAACTTGAACATCTGGAAGTTCATGGCTCACATACTGTTGAAGCCTGGCTGGGAGAATTTTGAACATTACTTTGCTAGCATGTGAGATGAGTGTAGTTGTGCAGTAGTTTGAACATTCTTTGGCATTGCCTTTCTTTGGGACTGGAATGAAAACTGACCTTTTCCAGTCCTGTGACCACTGCTGCGTTTTCCAAATTTGCTGGCATATTGAGTGCAGCATCTTCATAGCATCATCTTTTAGGATTTGAAACAGCTCAACTGGAATTCCATCACCTCCACTAGCTTTGTTCATAGTGATGCTTCCTAAGGCCCACTTGACTTCAAACGTTATGCATAAATTTAGGTACATTTCAACTTAAAAATCAGAAGTCTGATAATACAATTATTCATTTTCAATTGATTTTCAAAACATTGTCACTATAATCACTCAAACTCCTTTAAGCATCAGTAGTACAGAAAAGAAGAAATATGCACAAAGTGATTAATTGTATGCCTTTCATGCTTTAAAACCTTTATATACTTAATTTCAAATCTCCCTGGAGTTGAATGGTGCATACAAACCAAGAAAGAAAGTTCCTTGGGAACAACTGAGGCCATTTTTTAGCAAATATTTTAACAGAGGTGCAGGCATCTGAGCAATTTACATCCTCCCAAATGTCACACTGAGCCCCTCCTTAGAACAACTGTGTCATGAGTTACAAAACTTAAAGAGGGTTTGGTCTCACAACTTCTACTGTCCATATCCCAAGACCATAGCTATATACATAGTCTCTAAATCTTAATCTAGTAAAGGAGGTAGGACTATCAGGTTGGTCTTTATCTTTTAAAAGAGGTACATATATTTTCTATCTTAAGTGCTGAAAACTGCCAGGGTCCAGCCCCGGTGGATCCAGGGTAATTTGAAGGGGAGACGGAATTGGCGTCCTAGGAAAAAAATTTATTTAATTACAGATATATAGAGAGATTAGAAACAGATAGTGTAGTAGGAAAATTAGTGGAGAAAAAGAGGCTGAATAACTTGGTTTACTTGGAATACCAATCACCACCTACGTAGGCCACAGGAGTCTTTCCGTTCTCCCGAAGGAGAGGAGGCACTGAGGCCTCCCCGGTCCGATCTTAGAAGCCCAGGCAAAATTAGCAGGCTTGGTGAGTACCCACGTTCCAGATGGGAATTCAGCCAGAAGGGGAAAGAAAGAACGACACGGGGGAATCAGTCTTTCCAGAAACTGATCCCATTTCTTTATTTTTTCAGGTTTGCTTATATACTTTTTGTTATACATAGGGATGAATACAGAGTCACGCAGGGGTCAGCAGACCTGACCCTTGTCACAATCAGGTGCTTCATATAAACTTATACAAAGGTCTTAGGGGTTTTACATCATCTTCTGGCCATGAGGCCTGCTGACATTATATGGCCCTTTCTGATAACAGTCAACCAGAAAACTTATTTTTTCCAAGGGTGATTTTTTTCTTAAACCAAGTGCCACCCTCCAAATAAAGTTGCATTCCTATAGAGTGAGGGTGTAGTGGGTTACAATCAAGAAAGGAATTTACTTAGCCTAAGGTTTAACATGATTAATCTTACTCCTATATGCTAGTTATATTCATTATAAGGGCAGGGAATATGGAGATTTAGCAACAAATATTGGCTCAACAAATGAAAACCCTTCACCAATATAATTTCTAATCAACCCACTAATACTATACTAATAATTTTCTAACTTCTCAAAAGAGTCTGTATTTAGAAAGTTTTAAAGCATCTTGTGCCTCTCACAGTTGGGAGGCTGTAAACAATTACATGTGGCCGGACGAACCCGCTCAGGCAGGCTAGAGAACCTTCAGAGGAGTTTGTAAGTTGAAACACTCTTGTCATGCCCAGGAATTTTTATTAACTGGAGCTGCAAGTTAACTCCTTCTCTGAGAGAAATGGTGATGGGGGAGAGCCTCCCGTAAAGTCAGAGGTGTAGGTGACAGCATAAAACAGATTCTGGTTTGGGGGGTAGATGCTCGGGAACAGGGGGTCTCCTGAGGCTCGATCTCGCCTTTGCGTAATGCCGAGCCTCGTTCCTCATGACCTTTGCCATGGGCGGAGTTCCTCACGCTGGCTCCCGCCAGAAAACCTTCGAATTTAATGGAATTCTAAGATGTATACATATTTTTCTACTTAATAACTTAAAAATAAATAAATGAATTTTCTATTTAATGATAAAGACCTTTAAATGGAATACCCAATATGTAAATGTCTTTTCTATTTAAAGAACTTTGAACTTGATAGAATCTTGCACTCTTTCATCTTCTTAGGTGCACACAACACTTATAGATGTATCAGTAATCTCCAGTTGAGTTTTGGAGATCCCTCCTGATCAAGCCAAGTCTGATTTGCTGTTACAATATGACTCTCATTCTTCTGAGAGTTTAGGGTGGGGGACAGGAAGTTGATAGAGTTCTTATCAGATGGCTTCTATTTTCTCTATGGATTAGGATGTAAAGTTGTCTGTTAAAGGAAGTGGGAGTTATATGGGTGAGGATGAGGAAAAATCTTTAAATTTTTCATGTATGAAAATGGGATACCTGAGTAGATCCATGCTGCCTACTTTATAGTCTCATAAGCATGTGACATTAAAGCCACTTAAAGTGGAGACAGTACTCAACTGGATATATTTACAATCCATGTCAAACAGTTTATATGGTTTTTATGTTAAATGTACACATTTTGTTATTTGAGTATTTGCCATTCTTTGTAGCTGATCAAGAAGTCGCTGATCAAGAAGTCACATCTCAATGTCAAAAAAGCTTTATTAATAAAGCAATTGAAGTAGTCACTTATACTGCAAAAAGTTCTAGACTCATTTAACATTTATTTCCATTTGCTAGTCAATTACCAGCTGTCAGAGCATATTAAGTATTGTAAATTTGAGTCAGAAGCTGTCACCCTTAAGTGTATTAACTTTCGCTAATCACATAGGTAGTGATTTATCCCATGAAAGAATTATATTAATCACCAACTTACATCTGTCTTCATCATGGTATAAAATTGCCACTGGCTTCATTGCTCAAGTGAAGTAAATCAATGTAGACACCGAAAATGAACGTAGACTGTCATGAATCTTGAGTATTTCCATTCACGTTAATAAGCTTCTCATTGTTTCCAAACAGAAAAAAAAATGTCAGCCAACTTTCATAGCTTTTTGCTTCTTAGTGTTAAAACTGTAGTTAATTATTCTTATTATTAACAGTTAACATTTCTAGAGTATTTATTATGTGTTAGCACTATGCTCACAGCTTTATGTGAATTATTTTAATTTTCACAATAAACCTGTGAGGTTATTGGTTCTTATACTCATGGCT
The DNA here is from genome assembly GCF_014754425.2 of Oryx dammah. Taxonomy (NCBI): domain Eukaryota; kingdom Metazoa; phylum Chordata; class Mammalia; order Artiodactyla; family Bovidae; genus Oryx; species Oryx dammah. Next base: position 57,604,966 of record NW_024070187.1, read on the forward strand.
GCATTTTGTAATGTCAATGATGACTTTAAAAGACTTGAGTAATTAACTTGTCCAAAATGGTAGAGCCTAGAGTCAAACCCAAGCAATTTAATTCCATAATGTTTTCACTTAACCAGTAGTCTACACTGATGGATGGTGTTTGATAGTAACTAAGTGAATCAGTTAGGAATAGCATTTGGGATTGAATCTGCATTGCAGGCAGATTCTTTACCATCTGAGCCATCAGGAAAGCTCAACTAAAACTTAACATATAATGGCTTACAAAACAGTGATTTTTTTTTCTCATTTAACAGAATGGAGATAGGCAATAACTCACATTTGTTTAGTAGCCCACCAGGACCAGAACCAGTGTGATTCCCTGGCCTGTCCCTTAAGGCAGCAAAATTGGCTGCTTCAGTTTCAAGCACCAGGTTCACATTCAGGGCAGGATAAAAGGAGAGGGGAGGGTTGTCACCAGCTGTAACTGTATAATTTATCATGAAAGTGAACCCTTTCTCATTTATATCTCATTGGTCAAATCTGTTTCACTTGGCTGCTCTTATCTGAAAGAGTGAAGACTGCAGGGGGAAGGTAGTTGGGGAGGATGATGGACCAGCCTTGGGTCAAAAGTTATAGAATCTACAAACTCTGTAGGAATTTTTCACTTCCTCCTTAACTTCTTCCTTTCTTTTCTTGCAATGAAATCGCTGTAATTCTTTTGTAAAATGTATTTTGTAAAATGTATTCCTGGATATTAAGGGAGAGGGGTGGTTCTTTTTTTTTTTTTTTTTTTTTGAGTTAGGATGCATTGGTCACAAGTTACAGAAACTATTGCATACCTGAGAAAATCAATGAATTTCAGTCATTTATTCAACAGCTAAATTGAATAAATAAATAAGCATTCATCATATGCCATGAACTCTTCTATGATCTGTGGATATATCAGTGAACAAAAATATTAAGAGAAAGAGAGAAACACTGTGCTGGAATCACATAGAACCCAAAGGTAGAAATGCCGCAGGGCTTTGAAGAGAGACAGGAACCAGGGTTTGAGAAACTATCTGGAATCCAGACAGCTTCCCTGAGCTTATCTCCTTCATTCTGGTCACTCTGCTTTCTCTTAATTCTTAGTCTGCATGGTGGATCTTCTATTCAAGCTGAACAAGAATCTGTGTCCCAATCCAAATACGTAGGAAAACGAATTTGAATCAACTGTGCCCACCGACAGTGAGAGATGCAGTTCCAGGGATCGTTGTGAGTGGAGTGGACACCTTGAAAGTTGTCTACCTCAAAAGGCTTCCTGTTGCTGCTCGCCATCTTCAAGTTTACTGATGCTTTTGTAGACAGCTTGCCTGCTACAATCCATGCCAAAGCTCTTCCTACCACCCTAGAGATTTGAAAGTTAACTCTATCTATCTTGAAGAGCACCTTTTTTTCTAGTTCTGGGGAAAAAAATTGCATGAGTCAATGTTGTTTTGGAGTTTTTCAAGTCACTCTGTGCCCTAAGGTATTAAATCTTCCCCTCCCTTCCACAGCCCTGTCACTGTCTTCCAGATAATGGGAGATTTGGGTCTTGGTTGACATCAAATTCCCTTCTCACTTTAAGCTAAACCCTCAGATGCCAACACCACCGCACATCAATTTGATTCCAAAGTACACATTGCAGCGTGGATTGGTATATTCTTTTATGGTCCTTATAAACTATAATCCAGTGAGATATGGTTGTTGGTGATTTGTTTAACCTTCTCTGTGTTTCAAACGAATGGATATTTTCCCATTCAGGGATAAACGAATTGCTGACCTTGTGGCTAATCTGGTTTTTTACAGACTGTGGATTCCTCTCCACGTGGAGGGGGATGGGCAGGCTGGGGCTCCTGGGGCAAATCTCTGCTCTCGTCAGCATCTGCCACAGTAGGTAAGCATTATACATTGCATTTGAATGGATAAAGTTCAGGGGGCCAAATAGGATATGACATTTTGATCATACCATGTACTGATAGAGTTTAACATTACCTCATGAGATATTTGGGATTCCCAGGTGGTGCAGTCATAAAGAATCCGCCTGCCAATTCAGGAGACACAGGAGATGTGGGTTCAATCCCTGGGTCGGGAAGATGCCCTGGAGGAGGAAATGGCAACCCACTCCTGTATTCTTGCCTGGAAAATTCCGTGGACAGAGGAGCCTGACAGGCTGCAGAGAGATGGACATAACTGAGGGCCTGAGCACACACACACACACACACACAAGATAATAAGAGAAAATTGTTTTTAGTGTTTACTAAGTGCTTCCTGTATATTAGTACATTTATTCTTCAAAATAACCCTATTAGGAGGTACTCTTATTTCCTCCATTTTAGAGATAAGGAAGCTGAATCACAGAGAGGTTAAACTTTATCCAAAATCAAGAGTAGCTGAATTGAGCTTTGAACTGCACAGTATGGCTTTTAACCATTTTATTATCTTGCATCTTAGAATATAAGATTGGGGCTTTTATAATATATTCTTAAAGCTTTGTTTATCATCCACTTGAATGTTTTAAAATATACAAATAGGCTACTCTCTAAAAAGGCACTCATCACAGCATCAGTTCAGTTCAGTTCAGTTCAGTCGCTCAGTCGTGTCCGACTCTTTGCGACCCCATGAATCACAGCACGCCAGGCCTCCCTGTTCATCACCATCTCCCGGAGTTCTCTTCTCATGAGGTGGCCAAAGTACTGGAGTCTCAGCTTTAGCATCATTCCTTCCAAAGAAATCCCAGGGTTGATCTCCTTCAGAATGGACTGGTTGGATCTCCTTGCAGTCCAAGGGACTCTCAGGAGGCTTCTCCAACACCACAGTTCAAAAGCATCAATTCTTTGGCGCTCAGCCTTCTTCACAGTCCAACTCTCACATCCATACATGACCACAGGAAAAACCATAGCCTTGACTAGACGGACCTTAGTCGGCAAAGTAATGTCTCTGCTTTTCAATATGCTATCTAGGTTGCTCATAACTTTTCTTCCAAGGAGTAAGTGTCTTTTAATTTCATGGCTGCAGTCACCATCTGCAGTGATTCTGGAGCCCAAAAGAAGTCTGACACTGTTTCCACTGTTTCCCCATCTATTTCCCATGAAGAGATGGGACCGGATGCCATGATCTTTGTTTTCTGAATGTTGAGCTTTAGGCCAACTTTTTCACTCTCCTCTTTTGAAATACAAATAGGAAAAGATGCAGGTAGGAAGAAGATGCATATCAAGGCTAATAGAGTTTCTATAATTGAACATTGACCTTAACTCTGAGATGCTTGCTTGCCAGTAGATTATCTTTTTCGTTGAATGATAAAACAACACTTACCTTATTTAGGGGCTTCCCGGGTAACTCAGCTGGTAAAGAATCTGCTGCAATGCAGGAGACCCCTGTTCAACTCCTGGGTCAGGGAATTCCCCCTGTAGAAGAGACAGGCTACCCACTCCAGTATTCTTGTGCTTCCCTGGTGGCTCAGATGGTAAAGAGTCCACCTGCAATGCCGGAGACCTGGGTTCAAACCCTGTGTTGGGAAGAGTCTCCTGGAGGAGGGCATGGCAACACACTCTAGTATCCTTGCCTGGAGAATCCCCATGAACAGAAGAGCCTGGCGGGCTACAGTCCATGGGGTTGCAAAGAGTTGGATATGATGAGCGACTCAGCACAGCACAGCACAGCTTATTTAGGTACCTTTATTTTGGCTGCCAGTAGATTATCTTTCTCACTGAATGATAAAACAAGACAGCATGTCTACATAACGTTATTTTCCTTGTATGAAATTTTGGAAGAAATGTCCTGTATTGGCTCTTATACAAAGAGAAAACATAATGACTGTGTCCTCATCAGTGAAGATTTGTCACAGTTATTCTTCATGTGACCATCTCTTGTGTATACTCTTCATGAACACTGAAGATATAACATAAACATGTCTAAGATGACCTAGCCTCGACATTTCGTCTTGAGGGTGGAGAATGACAGGCAGAACATAGGAAGTCACAGGTAATACCGCTTTCAGATCATCTAACTCAGGTGTTCTCCTATGGTCTGTGGCATGAGGATCTTGTGATGGGCCATGAATTGGTCCAATTCACGGTTACTCCTAAAATCAGTAGTCTGTGGCCCTACTCCAATGAACCGTGGTCACAGACCGTTGAAGGGGCAGGTATCTAATTTGATAGAGTTTAGATGCCTGGAAGAATGGATTCATTGCATTCTCCTAATTCCATGCTTGGAGAGCTGTGGCAAGGAGTAGATGGTGATCAAATAAACATTGCTCTCCACTAAGAGCCTGAAAAACAGATTTTTTTTTCTTTTGCTAATTGAAGAGCCAGGTATACCATGGATACTTTGGGTTGGCCAAAGACACAAACGAACTTTTTGACCAACCCAATACACATGCAGATGGAAAAAATTAGTCAGATTAAAGTAGAGGAGCCTGTTTTGTTTTCTGAACAGGACAGAGTCTCTTATTAGAGTAAGGACAGGCACTGCAAGCATCTTGCTTTCTAGGGAAAATGTTTGAGCTTTTAGTGACTCCCAAATGGATCTTGCCACTGACAGTACTCAGGACTGGCATGCTTTCTGAACCAAAACTAAAAATGTGGAGTCTAAAAGTTTTTGAAATTGTGATGTCTGGAACAGTGTATTACTTGATCACCAAGTTATACCACTCTCTTCATGCTTTATGTCATAAAACAGTATAATGTTTTGGGTGCTTCCAGTTATAATGGTGTCCAGAACTTCCTGACCCAGGGATTGAACTGACATCTCCTGAAGCTACTGCATTGGCAGCCCAGGGGGGTCACAAAGAGTCAGACACCACTGAGCGACTGAATTGAACCGAATTATGGGAGTGAATCCCATCATATTCACAATCCTGTTCACTCTCAAATTAAAAGACTCTTGCTCTGTAGAAGGAAAACTATGACAAACCTAGACAGCATATTAAAAAGTAGAGATATCACTTTGCCAATGAAGGTCAGTATACTCAAAGCTATGGTTTTTCTAGTGCTAATGCAAAGTCACTTCAGTTGTGTCCAACTCTTTGCGACTGTATGGACTGTGTAGCCCACCAGGCTCCTCTGTCCATGGGATTCTCCAGGCAAGAATGCTGGAATGGGTTGCAGTTTCCTTTTCGAATGGGAGAGTTGGATCATAAAGAAGACTGAGCGCTGAAGAATGAATGCTTTCAAATTGTGCTGGAGAAGACTCTTGAGAGTCCCTTGGACAGCAAGATCAAACCAGTCAATCATTAAGGAAATCAACCCTGAAGATTAATTGAAAGGACCCATGCTGAAGCTGAAGCTCTAATATTTTGGCCTCCTGATGCAAAGAGCCGATTCATTGGAAAAGACCCTGATGCTGGGAGAAATTGAAGGCAAAAGGAGAAGGGGGTGGCAGAGGATGAGATGGTTGGATGGTACCACTGACTCAGTGGACATGAATTTGAGAAAACTCTGGGAGACAGTGGAGGACAGAGGAGCCTGGAGTTCATGGGGCTGCAAAGAGTCAGATATGACTTAGTGACTAAACAACAACAACCACCCTCAAATTGGTGGTGGTGGGGAGTCATGGGTGTATATGCCAGGGGTGAGAATCTTGGGAGTGATCTCTCAGTTCTACCTACCATGCCTCCCTTTTCTATTTGAAATCTTTAACAGTTAAACCACCAATTCCAGAATCTTAATATTTTTTAATGGCTCTAGCTACATGCTAGAATTTTGAAAAGCATTTTAATCTTGGCATTTTCCTCTTGTTTGTACCCATAACAACCAAAGGAGATATGAGGGAGAGCCAAGAAATTTTGAAATATCGATACTCACTGTAAGAGTCCCATTGGACAAACTGGAACCATCTTTAGAGAAGTAGAGACTGTTCATCATCACTGGTCATCACAACCCGAATGAATGCAGTATCGATAGTTGAATACCATCCCTAACTCATTCACAAGGTGTATTTTGGGGATTTCTGATTAAGACGGGCTGTAACTTTACAAAGTAATAGCGGCTAAAATGATAGCAATGTATACTTTAAGATGAGATAAGTATTTTTGTGGACCTGGTGGAGAACTAAAACTTGTAGCATGAGGGAAGGCTGACGTCATAGGTTCCAAGGCTGGAAACAGGCCGTGGAGGTGATTGGTGATTTGACTCCCCAAAGGTAACAGGGATCATGTGTCCCACAAGTGGAGAAGTGTCAGTCAGGCTCACAGCCTGAAAGAGAGGGTTGGTTAAAATAGGATTCAACCACCTTCTTACAGAAGCTTGAGGAATTTATAGACGCTGTCCTAAATCGTGGTCTATCTTGAGCTGCAACCTTTGGATTAAGACAGGCAAGCGAGGCAGGCCTTCCGTTATGCACATACGATAATGGCTTTGCAGCATTAAGTTTATTATCACAAGGCAAAGAAACTTACTGGAAAACAGAGCACTCACAACAGCTGACAAGCTCTTGAAGGTTTATAAATTGCCTGTGGAAAATAAAGGAAGAAAATAACCACAGCTTCTATTGCAATTCATTGCTACTCAGAAACCTGGTGCTACCCTCAGGGTAATTCTAGTAGCAGATAAAACTCTACAAGACACAAAGTCCCTAATGAAATTCAGAGCTGTCGATTGAGCATTACAAATAGAAACCAGTACTGTTACAATTGTTGAAAAACTGCAGGCACAATTGTTAGAACTGTTTAAGAGCCGGCAAGAGAGTAATTAAAGAATGGAAAGATTTAGAGGTAGTTCTTGCTTCCCTGGTGGCTCAGAGGTTAAAGCGTCTGCCTCCAATACGGGAGACCCAGGTTCGATCCCTGGGTCCGGAAGATTCCCTGGAGAAGGAAATGGTAACCCACTCCAGTATTCTTGCCTGGAGAATCCCATGGACGGAGAAGCCTGGTAGGCTACAGTCCACGGGGTTGCAAGAGTCAGACACGACTGAGCGACTACACCTTCCACCTTCCACCTTCTTCTCTTGGAAAACACATTGTATCAGGACTCATAAAACCTGAGAGCCCTGATCCTGACTGCCACTAACTTGTGATCACAAAGAAGTGTCACTAACTAGCTACACTATGCCCTGAGCCTCTATAGGCTCAGCTTCCTTACTTGGAAAAGTGTGTGTGGAACGACTTGAGAAATTCTAAGATTCCCTCCAACTTCTGAAATATAATGATTCCATAGACTGTGGTTCTATGTAGCAAGAGAAAGATATTTGTAACCACTGTGCTGAGTAGAAAAATATAGAAAATTGACTTTTTCTACACTGTATGTTTATATTTTATCTTTTGACTCACTACTTTGACCCCCAAGATTATGAGGAAATGAAAAAGCAACTTTCCCAATGCTTATATAAAATCAGACATCTCTCAGCCAACAGTTGTTTTTAGAGAGGCCATAACTCCTGTGTTGGTTTCACACAGGAGTTAATCACATTCTAAGAAGACTTGATCAGCTGCCACCCATGCCTTTGGATGAGTTCATAAAACGCAATAAAAATGGTTATTATTTAAGATCCAGGCAGAAAACAGAGGCAGAAAGAAAATCTAAAAAAATAAATTAAAAAAAAAGATTTTAATGATAATTTCAAAGTACTATTGTGAGAAACAGATGTGATTTCCCACAAGCACCATAGAGACTTGATTTATGTGTAGAATATATTGCTAAGTGATAGACTAGGAACCAAAATGAAAGTCAACAATGCTGAGACATATACAAATATGCCAAGGTAAAAATTCTATAGTAGAATAAAGCAACTTATTTCCAGATACTACAAAAGGCCCACCTGTTTATTTAAAATTCTAGTTTTGACAGTTTTATGAGTCTCAACACCTCTATGCTAGGGTACCTGAGAAGGGCAAGGGAGAGCTGATCTGTATATTTACCTTTTCAAAGTTATCATTGTTCTCCTTCCCTATCCACTCATGAGTTACATGATGTTTTCCTTCTGCACGTTTTAATGAACATCTTCTACCAGCACTGTCAGAAATAATGACAGTGTTTATCACAGAGAACGGCAAACTTGTCAGAATGACGCTACAGTAAGAACCCTTTACTAGGTATTTCACTCTCAATATCACATGGATTCGTTTTTAAAGGTGATATTGCTGAGGATGTGAAAATTCTCAAATATCAATACAAAAGATAATAGGATTAATGCTTGGAGTTTGTTCACAATCCTTTCAAACTATGAATAGGGCCCAGGGATTAATGAATTCCTGGGTGGTGGCGAAGCAAACACTGTGAGTTCAGAAACTCTTTTTGTCAATTCTGAGCCCAAAGAGAAGTGAGTACGTGATTGCAGATTGGACTTCAACCAGCATAATGGAGAAAGAAGACTTTCCCGAAAGGAAGGTTGACTGGCTCCACTTTTTATTGCCATGAAGCTTGCTTATGTTGAGTGCAGCAACACCATCTGTGTGTTTTTCTACTTTTCACAACTTTTTATAATATCTTGAATTCATTGATAGTAGAGTCTGAAAGGCAGTCAATACTTTTAAATTGTTCTATTTCCAAAATTCACCTGAAGAAGAGTAGAAATTGGTGTAACCCTCATAAGAGCAATTAGCACTACCGATGAAATCCTAAATTCGTGAGCCTTCTATCCAGCAGCCCCAGTGTTGACTCTTTACAAAAGTTTATTAAGATAAATGTGTAAAGCTGTTCAATATGGAATATACTCATCAAATAGTTACCATGCCAGGCACTGTTCTAGACACTTGAGATAAAGTAGTGAGCAAGTAAGAGAAGACCCCGTAGTAGAGTTTAGCGACTAGTGGAAGGATGTGTACAATAAGCAATGCACATACTGAGTAGGAAAATTATATAGAGGGTTATAAAGTGGGAAGTCTCTGAAAAATATAAAGTCAGGAGTGCAGGTTAAAGTGTGGTGAGAGGTAGATCTTAATGAGGTGATATTTGAGCAAGGACCTAAAAGAGGTGAGGGAGTTCATCAGGAATATAAGAAAAACCAGAAGCTACTCATGTATCCATCCACAGAGAATGTGAAACATGACAGAGTCATTCTGTGGAATATTCTACATAACCATTAAAGAGAATGAGACAGGTCAGTGGCCCAGGTTGGATACTCGGGGCAGAGACTGAGGCAGGAATTAGCATACTGGAGTTTTACTGGGAAGGGCTCTCAGGAGCAAGCCTTGCAAAGACAATGAAGGACTGGGAAAGCAGAACTGGGCTTTGGGGGCTTCCCTGGTGGCTCCTGCTAATGCAGGAGACAAGAGTTCGATCCCTGATCTGGGAAGATCCTACATGCCATGGAGCAACTAAACCTGTGCGCCACAACCGTTGTGCTCTAGAGCCCACAAGCCACAGCTACTGAGCCCGTGTCAACAAGAGAAGCCGCCACAGCGAGAAGCCTGAGTGCTGCAACCAGAGAGCAGGTCCAACTTGCCGCAGCTAGAGAAACGCCCTTGAGCAACGAAGACCCAGCACAACCAAAAGTAATAAACAAAAAGAAAAGGATTCTTTAAAAAAAAATGAAAAAGAACAGGGCTTCAGGAGAAGATGAACAATGGTGCAGTTGCAGCCCATCCCATAGGAAGCTTGGGGGTTAGGGTGACTCTTCAGAGATGTCCCCTATTAATGCACAGGGCCAGGATTGGATATCACCAGCTCCCTCACTGACCAGTCCCTACAGTATAGTCTTGAGGGAGCCAGTTCCCTTTGGCGAAGGGCATTGCAAAGCAAGGTGTTGAGCCAAGGGCCATCAGCAGGGGAGAATGAACACCAGAATGCCAGCAGCACACACAGCCTCCACCACCATCTGTGAGCTGAGACCCCACTGTCTATGGTGAAGCCAGGTCTGGGACATGTATATATAAGAATGTGCTTTTAAAAACTTTTTGCTGAAAGGAATCAACAAAAAAACAAATTGGACTTGTTATCTTTAAAAGGGAACAGGGTCTGGGGGTAAGGTTAAGGAAGACAGGGCCACTTACTTTAAGTCTTTATTTATTTGTTTTTTTATTTTTTAATTTTTATTTTTACTTTATTTTACTTTACAATACTATATTGGTTTTGCCATACATTGACATGAATCCACCACAGGTGTACATGCATTCCCAAACATGAACCTCCCTCCCACTTCCCACCCCATAACATCTCTCTGGGTCATCCCCGTGCACCAGCCCCAAGCATCTTGTATCCTGCATCGGACATAGACTGGCAATTCGTTTCTTACATGATAGTATACATGTTTCAATGCCATTCTCCCAAAGCATCCCACCCTCTCCCTCTCCCTCAGAGTCCAAAAGTCCACTCTACACATCTGTGTCTCTTTTGCTGTCTCTCATACAGGATCATCATTGCCATCTTTCTAAATTCCATATATATGTGTTAGTATACTGTATTGGTGTTTTTCTTTCTGGCTTACTTCACTCTGTATAATCGGCTCCAGTTTCATCCATCTCATTAGAACTGATTCAAATGTATTCTTTTTAATGGCTGAGTAATACTCCATTGTGTATATGTACCACAGCTTTCTTATCCATTCATCTGCTGATGGACATCTAGGTTGTTTCCATGTCCTGGCTATTATAAAGAGTGCTGTGATGAACATTGGGGTACATGTGTCTCTTTCAATTCTGCTTTATGACCCAACAATCCCACTGCTGGGCATACACACTGAGGAAACCAGAATTGAAAGAGACACATGTACTTTAAGTCTTTTAAGAGCCCCTGACACTCCTCCTTGGAAGTCCCTCTCGTATCATAATAAATATAATAAAACACATCCACATCCTTCATTAAATATATAATGTATATATAACTATGGAAGTGTTAAATTTACTTGAACTGTAGTTGACCAGTTGACTAATATTCCATTTTTTAATACATGTAAGTAAACATTATTTAATTTTTAATTTATAAGTTTTCTTCACTGTCTTTTAGGACCAATACTTTTTCAGGTCTTAAATTGTTTCATGGGTGCTAAGTTGCTTCAGTTGCGTCCGACGCTTTGCAACACTATGGTCTATAGCCCACCAGGCTCCTCTGGCTGTGGGATTCTCCAGGCAAGAATACTTGAGTGGGTTGCCATGCCCTCCTCCAAAATCATTTCATAGGCATTTGTAAGTTCATATTACCTGTTGGGTCAGTGGATGTTGTCTAGGGAAAAAGAGGCTAGCCTACCTTCTATTGTCTATGTTTTTATAATCTGATTTTGCTAACATTATAAGTGTCTATTTTTAAAAAATCAACCAGAAATCTTAAAGAGATGAGATTATGGCATTTTTTAATAGTTTTTTTTTAATGCATTCACCTTTTTAAAAAAAAAGAAAAAAATAAAATGAAAAAGAAGAACATGTTATGTTAGAATTAAAGCAATCTAAAAGGCGAGAGCCTTCTGAACAAGTTAGCAGCTGCCCTCGCTGGGGAACCTTAGTCATGTGGGGCCAGGGGAAGTACTCTCAGGGCTACCCATCCAGGGTGCTGGCATGAAACTGCTGTTGCTCCCCTAACTTACCACTTGGTCAGAGAGACCCTCCCATCAGCCACAGATTATTTTCATCCTCCAGAAAGAGGGGAGACTTCCCTTCAAAGGGGTTTTGAGCTTGGTGGAAATCATAAGAAGCAAGACTGATAAAATTTTTGAGAAAAAATTAAACTGAAGGTGGAAGACAGCACCACATAGTGTCTTGAGACCCATGCCTGAACAGCACAGAGATGATCCTAAGAGCATCAAGCTATATCACCCCAAGGCATGACTGGACAGAGCAGGGTTAGAGGAAGGTGTCACTGCAGGGCGACCTTCACCTTGCTGTTTGGTCAGAGTAAAATAACTCAAGCTAATTTTAGTGTAAACCAGTGTTCTAATGGGCTTCTCTGGTGGCTCAGAGGGTAAAGAATCTGCCCACAATGCAGGAGACCTGGGTTTGATCCCTGGGTCAGGAAGGCCCCCTGGAGAAGGGAGTGGCCTTTCACTCCAGTATTTTTGTCTGGAAAATCCCATGGACAGAGGAGCCTGGCAGGCTACAGTCCGTAGGGTCACAAAGAGTCGAACACGACTGAGCGACTAACACACGCAATGTTTTAAGAATGAGGAAGCTCCTGATTGTCTGATTTGCAAGGAGTTATAGAAATAGGACTAAAATGACATTTAATCAACTACAAATAGCATGTAAGACTTTATTAATATAATATCGTGATGGAGCATGTGAGAGTTAGAGTCAGAAAGATTGGGTTCAGATCCTGCCTCTGCCACTTCTTGGCTTTGGGATCTTAGGCAAGTGTTTTCACGTCACCGGGTATCAGTGTCCTCAATCATGAAATGAGTAGAATAATATTCTTACTTTATCATGAAAAGATTATATGAGATAATTTACTATACTGAAAATAGATTCCAGTGCCTGGGACATTGTGCTCAATAATGTTGACCCAGTCCCAAGGGTGTCACATATTTCTCCTCAGTAACCTAACAAAACTCTGGGAGGTAGATGTTATCATCCTCCTTTCAGGAAAGATACAGCAGCAGAGACTCAGCAAAGTCACCAAGTCCACGTGGCTAATAACTCATGGAACCAAAATTCCTCCACAAGACTCCTGACTCCCACGTTTAGGGCATTTTACATTAGAGTATAGATGATAAGTTAAATACCAGACAGTCATTTAGCATTTGTTTCTAATGACGCAGTATCACAGCATTATTATCTTACCATCTTTGCTTTATGCACCTTCTTTTTACTGCAGTAAGCCAAAGGGTAGAGGATATTCATCTTTCGATCATGGAATTTGGACGGGTTTACTTCTTGGGGGTTCATGATGTCATGTGAAGAATTCATGAGCTATACCCTAGACTATTACTCATGATGGTTGTTTTTCTCTGTTATTGATAGACCCAAATCAGTATCTTTGAGAATAATTACTCTGTTAAAAGGCAACAATGACTCCATCTTATTCCTTATTCTGGGCACTAGATGTCACACTAAGTAAAGTTTTAGAAGTTATTCTTCAAAGTAGGGTGTGGCATAGAGCCTAAAACTTAGCTATAAAAAACCATAGATTTATATTTCTAGTAGAATGTTGTAAAGACGTACTTTCACTAACAAAAGAATTCAGAAAAAAAGAATTGTTAGTTAGAAAATATAATTGGAGGAACTTTTAAGTATGTGCAAATCTATATATCGATTATACCTAAAGAGAGCTCTGTGTGTGTGTGTGCGTGTGTGTGCGTGTGTGTGGTTGAAGTAGCAGCCTATTGCCATGTCTGTTCAACGAACACTTTCTACTTATTATGCACATAAAATGGTATTTCCTTGCTGAAACAAAGAAGCAGGTGGTGTATATATATCCATGATTGTTTGTGTTCTGAGATGGTGAGAAACAGTTCTTCCCCAGGAAAAGATTCAGACATGGTCCTAACCTGCAAGAGGTGGAGGAGGTGAAAGAGAACGTGATCACAGTGAGGTTCGTAAACTGTGAATGATCTCGGGGAAGGATGTGAAGTCATCTCTCTTGAATGATTTCCGCAAAGAAGATGTAGCAATTGCCTCCTAGCTTTCTGAAATTTATTTATTCCTTGGTTTTAGCTCCCAGAAAGCTAAATGAGAATCATGGGTTGAGATTTGAATGTATGTTATTTCCTTTGGAATATATATGTGTTTTATATATATATATATATATATATATGTTTTTAAAGGATGTCAAGTAATATGGTCTCAGTATGTAAATGTTAGATAATTATATCCCGTGGGCTTTCCAAGTGGCTCAGTGGTTAAAAAATCCACCCACCAGTGCAGGAGATGTGGGTTTGATCCCTGGGTCGGGAAGAGCTCCTGGAGGAGGGCATGGCCAATCACTCCAGTATTCTTGCCTGGAGAATCCCATGGACAGAGGAACCTAGCGGGCTATACTCCATAGGGTTGCAAAGAGTCAGACAGGACTTAATGACTAAACAACAACAACAAAATTATATCCCATAACTTGAATGTGTTACTGAAACTCCCAACAAGTTTCCATTGAAATGCTTTAAACTAATTGAAATCAATTCAAGTCTTAGTTTTGGCAGTTATAGTGCATCTTTTTAAAAAGTAACAATAATGAATTCAAACTGTGTCTGATGATCTACACATGAATATAGTTACATATTTCTGTATGTAATTAATGTTGTGAACATTGTAAATAGTGTTTCCTAATTTTCAGTGGTTTCTAGAGAGTGTATAATACCAGGTGATTCCCACTGGATATAATTAATCCTATATCAGTTGGGTAATTTTCAGTGCTGTGATTAAGATTCCTCTAATAAATAAGGTTAAAATTGATAAAATATGATTCCTTGGGTTTGAGGTTCATCCATATCTTTTTCTCACTCAGGGGATGACAGTTGGTCATTTTAAGTGTCCTCTGTGACTAGACAGTTCTCTTTGGCTCTCAAATCGTGTTGTGACTTGGGATTCCCCCTCCCGCCATGTATTATTATTGCTTTTGCCTTGGGTTTCAACAACCTGCAGTTGCCCAGGTCCCGAGTAACATTTTCCATTTTCTCCCCAGGCCCTGGGGGTAGGTGAGTACTGTGATAATGGCAGCCCAGGCTGCTTCTCCTTCAAGAACTCAAATAGCCACTTAAGATATCACTAGACTATGCCAAAGCCTTTGACTGTGTGGATCACAATAAACTGTGGAAAATTCTGAAAGAGATGGGAATACCAGAGCACCTGACCTGCCTCTTGAAAAATCTGTATGCAGGTCAGGAAGCAACAGTTAGAACTGGACATGGAACAACAGACTGGTTCCAAATAGGAAAAGGAGAACGTCAAGGCTGTATACTGTCACCCTGCTTATTTAACTTATATGCAGAGTATATCATGAGAAACGCTGGACTGGAAGAAATACAAGCTGGAATCAAGATTGCCGGGAGAAATATCAATAACCTCAGATATGCAGATGACACCACCCTTATGGCAGAAAATGAAGAGAAGCTAAAAAGCCTCTTGATGAAAGTGAAAGAGGAGAGCGAAAAAGTTGGCCTAAAGCTCAACATTCAGAAAATGAAGATCATGGCATCTGGTCCCATCACTTCATGGGAAATAGATGGGGAAACAGTGTCAGACTTTATTTTGGGAGGCTCCAGAATCACTGCAGATGGTGACTGCAGCCATGAAATTAAAAGACGCTTCCTCCTTGGAAGAAAAGTTATGACCAACCTAGATAACATATTCAAAAGCAGAGACATTACTTTGCCGACTAAGGTCCATCTAGTCAAGGCTATGGTTTTTCCTGTGGTCATGTATGGATGTGAGAGTTGGACTGTGAAGAAAGCTGAGCACCAAAGAATTGATGCTTTTGAACTGTGGTGTTGGAGAAGCCTCTTGAGAGTCCCTTGGACTGCAAGGAGATCCAACCAGTCCATTCTGAAGGAGATCAACCCTGGGATTTCTTTGGAAGGAATGATGCTAAAGCTGAAACTCCAGTACTTTGGCCACCTCATGAGAAGAGTTGACTCATTGGAAAAGACTTTGATGCTGGGAGGGATTGGGGGCAGGAGGAGAAGGGGACGACCGAGGATGAGATGACTGGATGGCATCACGGACTCAATGGACGTGAGTCTGAGTGAACTCCGGGAGATGGTGAACAGGGAGTGAACAGGGAGGCCTGGTGTGCTGTGATTCATGGGGTCGCAAAGAGTCAGACACGACTGAGCGACTGAACTGAACTGAACTGAGACTATCAGGGTTTGTTTTTTTGTTTGTTTGGTTTGAGAATCATGGGATCCTCTAAAGAGAAAAAAATATCGTGCCAAAATAAAATGTAGATAAAACTATTTTTCTATCAAGCCAAGCAGTGTGTGTGTGTGTGTGTGTGTGTGTGTGTGTGTGTGTATTAGTGGGAGGGTAGATGGGAAGGTCAGCTCTGTATTCACTAAATAGTTATTGATTACCCACTATGCCAGCTCCAGGAAATACAGGCATTGTCCCCACAAAGATGGAGTAAGATCAGTGCCCCTCACCCTGACAATTCTTGTGTTTGGACTGTTACTGCTAAAGACAAATGTCAGGGCAACTGTTGTGTGCCCTTCCTGGTTTTCCCACTGGCTTGCCTTTGGATCTTGATATATCTCCAGACCGGGCTGTCAAACACAGACTGTGCTAAACAGATGACTAGCGCTTTGAAAGAGCTTGTTAAGGTGCAACTGATTTCAGTTCAACAAACAGTAATTGAGCGCCTGCAATGGGATAGGCATGTAAAAAATCCAAGCATAAAGGATGCATGCCCACCCTGAGAGACTTAGAAAAGAAGAAAGAGGCTAAGACAGGAATACCGTTCACAGATAATATCTTGGGCTGGGAACCCCAGGTTGCTCATTGGATAGTGTGAGAAATAAGAGGGAAAATAAACCTTTACATGTGTTTATCTTATTTGCTCCTCACAACAGCGTAGTGGAGAAACTGAGTCACAGAGAGGTTGAGAACTTCTCAAAAGTCCCCCAGCTAGGCAGACGTGAAGCTGAGCTCAGACTGGAGCCCACGCCCGAGGGCTCACAAAGTCTATGCAGTTAACCACCGCATTCTTCCACAACTGGGATATTCACCTCCAGCTTACAGGAGCTCTGGGACGTGAGTTATGGAACCTGCAGACCGTGAGCTTCTATTGTATCTATGAGCCGTATCTTCTTTCCTGACAGGTCATGGATTGACAGCAGTGAAGGAAAAGGCAGGGGCCACCCTCCGGATTCATAGTGTGAACTCTGGCTCTTCCGAAGGGGCCCAACCTCATGATGAAAATGAAGTCTCTCAAAGTGAGTGGTGCGTTTATTTGGGTGTTTCTTGGACTTGGGCTATATTACACCATGTGCGCAAATATAGATTTCCAAGTTCAGATCGGCAAAACAAACTCTAAAAGGGTGTTTTTCTCTTTAGTAGCCGATGCAGCCGCAGATCAGAGCCCCACAGAAAGCCCACCCACTTCCCCTTCCTCGGGGTCTCGGGGCATGCTGTCAGCCATTACCAATGCGGTTCAGAACACAGTGAGTCATTAGCTGCTTCCTCTGTTTTCCCTGAGGTCTGCCTGTGCCTTCTTTTGATATTTCTATTTACCAGTGACCTAGATACATCAGAGAAAAGATGGCCTTGCTCAAAACCTTTGATTATGGTTTTGTTATGCTTTCTCCGACAGAGTAGGCATAACCTTGGAACCAAGATGATAAGAACAAAATGAAATATACTTTATGTTTAAAAGAAAGGAGCTGCTTAGAAAGAATATTTTTCAGTCTGATGTAACAGTGTCCTTTCCAACAGCTGCAAGGACAGTCTCTGTTTACCAGGGAGGGAGGGCTGTTTCTTAGAGCTGGGACAGTTGTTTTTCTGAAATGTTCTGTGTCTCTTAACCTTCAATCTGAAAAATTATGAAGTGATTCTAAGTATGTATATACACATAACAGTAAAGAATCAGGACCATCCCCAAGATGTTTCTAACATGTTTCCAGATAATAAGACCAACCTTCTTCCTCCATCCCTACCTCCCAGTTCCCACTCCTCTCTTGCCTTGAATAGCAGGCTCCTTCCCTGGCCCCTTCCTCTTACAGAAGCTTAAAAAGCTTGTTACTGACAAGACAATGATGAATAATGAAAAAAAGAAGGACACACCCCAGCTGAAATGAAGCAGCTAACTGGTCTTAAGGATCAGAAGAAAAGGTTTACTTTCTGCTTTTAAAATCAAACAGCTAGTTTTTCATAAACTATGGCTCATTTCCAATTTATTCATTCATTCACTTTTTTAAAAAAGGTAGTTAGCTCTCATTATATACCAAGAGCTATACTAGATGCTGGGCATAAGCTGACAGACAAGAGGGCATAATAACATGCTGGAAGATGAAGGCAACTCAACAGTTATCAGATGGAAAGGCATATGAGATGAGTGGGCTTTGGACACATATGGAGGCATCTTACTCAGACTTCATGTCAGGGCTTGCCAGAAATAGGAAATGGCTGTTCCTCTCCTTGCTACTTGAAGTACTCTAGACTAAGCAGGGAGAAGCGGGTAGCTAATGTGTTTTAGGAGTCAACTAATATATTTTGGGAGTACAAGTTCAGTATGTCCACGGCAGACATGCAGAGAGGGTTGTAGAGCTGGGAATTGAATGGAATGCTTTCATTATCTCTGGTACAAGGAGTGAATTCATGGTCTCCCTGAGCTACAATCCAGGGCCCTCTGAATCTCAGCTTCCTCACATTCCTTTCCATGTGCTCTCCAGTCTTCCAGTTCTCCCTTTTCCCAAGCTCCAGCACCCCACCCCCCACCAAATCTGCCAAAGTCCCTGCATCCTCCAGTTTTATTCTCCACTGAAGTAAGCCTCAGGATGTCAGGAGAAAATAAATTTTAAATTATGCCAAAGTATAATTGCTATTATCTCCTAGTCTTCCCAAAATATGTGCATTTAAGAAACTGTTTTCTAGTGTGATTATTGATTGGCTCCCAAATCTGAAAACAAAGTCTAAGTGTCTAAAACAGAGATGACTAATAAAGTATATTAATCAGTGAAATAGAATATTGCTATTGAAGCGATAATTTTGAAAAATGGATAATGCATATAAATAATAAATATAGTAATATTAAAATATGACTTATGCAAACTCATGTAACGTGAGAAAACACAGATATATGCAGATTGTAATTGTAGTTGTGTAGTTGGGGTATAGACAAGGTGTTGCAAAGAAATATATGCAGTTCTATTTATTATGTACAGTTTATCTAAGTTAATCTTGGTGGTTTTACTCTTTTTTAAAAAGGGAAACAGTGGCTGGCAAAGCAATTTGCAGAGGATAACTACATAATAGGATAATTTCTAGAGCCAGAAACATGTAGAAATCAACCTGTCTTATTCCATGAATATACTAGTTATAGGCAGTTATTGCTAGTTTCTGAAAGTATGCAAGAGCCATTGAAACAGCCTGAGGGTCCTACACTCTAGGGCCCTAGATTAAAGAATTCCCCAAATTGGCAAGACTATTTGACATTTTTATAGACTGCTCCAAATAATTCTGTTACTTGGGTTAAAATTGTTTCAAACAAAATCAGGAACTGGGTCATCTATTAATTTTTTGTCTTAGAAGCATGCCTATTCACTCACACCAATAAGATTAATCCTTAAAATGTTTTGGTTTTCTTAAGCACCTTTTTAAAATAACATTGTATGTCCTACAAGTTATATGATATATGCTCTTCCAAAGAAAAGAAAACAGGATTAAATTGATGATAAATCTCCTGATGAGAAAAAATTGTGACTTCATATTGCTTTTAATATTTGAAGATAGTGCATTCTAGGAGGTGCTGACTGTCTCGAAATAGCAAAATGTAAAAACCTAATCTCATGCAATTACCTCACTGGCAGGGTAAAAGTGTCTTAACTGGTGGCCTTGATGCTTTGGAATTCATCGGCAAGAAAACCATGAATGTCCTTGCAGAAAGTGACCCAGGTTTTAAGCGGACCAAGACACTCATGGAGAGAACTGTTTCTTTATCTCAGGTGGGATTATGTACTTTTGTGATTTGTTCTTTCAGTCAATAAAGTAAGTAAAATTTTATTTATCTTCTTTAATAGATATTTTAAAGCACATGTCAAATTCAAAGACATGAAATAGCAGGGAGTGAAAATTGAAATTTTAATATGCCACTTTCCCCAGCCACTCTTCATGGGATACAATCATTGTTAATCATTGTTGACAGCTTCTTACAGATTCTATCAGAGACATTATATAGACAGGTTTAGATATAGATATGGCTGTATAGGTAAATATAGCTAAATATATATATATGTATATGCACGTGTATATATACAAACTTTTTCAACCAAATACTAGCATACTAACCAACTCTTTTGTATCTTGCTTTATTAAATATAAATTATACATACTTAATAATTTCTTAAAGATAATTCCATTGATACCATTCGTCTTAGTCCATTCAGCTGCTATAGGAGAATACCATAGGCTGAGGGGCTTATAAACAATGAATATTTATTTCTCAAAATTCTGGAGTCTCACAAGTTGAAGGTCAGAGCAACAGCAGATTCAGTATCTGGTTAAAGGCCTGCTTTATGATTCAGAAGCTGATGTTCTCCCAGCTTCTTCACATGGTGAAAGAAGGTGAAGGAGCTCTCTGGATTTCTTTTATAAGGACCTGAATCCTGTTTGTGAGGGGTCCACCCTTGTGATCTAATCACCTCCTGAAGGCCTCACCTCCTAATACCATCACACCAGGGATTATGTTTCAACAAAAGAATTTTGGGGAAACACAAACATTCAGTTTGCAGTACCATCATATTCTAGCTCTACCAGGTTCTAGCTCCATGACCTTGAGCAGATGACTTAACCCTTCTGTGCTTCCGATTACTCTTCTGTACACTGGGACCATCAATACCTACTAATAGCTTTGTTGTGAGGATTGCATGAGTTAGAAGAGAACCTGACTCATAGTTTGCACCCAAGAACGTTAGTTCTTACCATTGTCATTTTTATGTGTCAAGATGATAGGTAAAAATGCTGTCTCAATGGAATCTTAGTTTATGTTTCTCTTACTATATGCAAGGTTGGACTTCTCCTGTCACACTTCCAGCTGTAAAGTTTTCCTCCTCGAGAAGTATGATATGAAGAATTTATGTTTTGCTTTACTTACAGTAGTCAATTAAATGAAAAGTAATATTTATCTTATTTTCCAAATACAAAACTCTAGTATTGAACTTGCTCCTTCATACAGCACATGCCCAGCTCAGACCCCATAGTGTCAGTCATGCCCCTATACCTCTTCCCCCTTAAGAGTCTGACATACCAGGTCTCTCTCTGTCTTACCAAAATCAGGAGCAGCAGATGCAGGATTCTATAAATTTCACAGGCAGGACAGACACGTCTTCCCATGACTCAGTGCTAGAAAGCCACAAAGGAGATATCACTGAAAACAGGTGATATCTGCTGTGGCAGCTCCTAAAACTTTGATTTCTAGGTGATTTCTTCCTGGCCCTTCCACTGTAGAGGCTTCCCTGGTGGCTCAGGTGACAGGAACTCTGCCTGCAGGGCAGGAGACCCAGGTTCAATGCCTGGATCAGGATGATCTCCTGGAGAAAGGAATGGCTACCCACTCCAGTTTTCTCACCTAGAGAATCCCATGGACAGAGGAGCCTGATGGGCTTCAGACCATGGAGTCACAAAGAGTCAGACAGGACTGAGCAACTAACACACACTTCCATAATAACCCACATGTGACCACTCTGATATCATAGCCCTAGTAGAGACTTGGCAGAGTCAGCTAGACCATTAACCTCTTGATCCTTAAAGAAGCAAATAGATTTTGTATTAATCAGGCCATTAACATTAGATGCTGTAAAAATGCAAAATAAAACAAAACCAATAATAGTAATAATAACCCAAGTATCAGTGTGGCTTAGAATGAAAAGGGTTTTTCTTTCATTCCCACAATGTAAGCATTCCTGGGCAGCCCAGGGTCAAGAAGATCCCCTGGAAGGAAATGGCTACCCACTCCAGTATTCTTGCCTGGAAAATTCCATGAACTGAGGAGCCTAGTAGCCTACAATCCATGGGGTTGTAAAGAGTCAGACATGACTGAGTGACTTTCACTTTTCCTATATGTATAAATTGATACTCTTATATATATATATATATATAAGATATCTATATTTTCATGTATATAATGTATATTATATATACAGACTTGTACTTACATATAAACATGTTATATATGTATACATAAATTTATACATATATATAAATTCAATTATAGTCAGGAAGAAGACAGTGTGGGAGAGAAATGTGACCAAGTTCGGAGACTAAGTCTGTGAATCTTTGGCCTAAGTTTACACTCTTGCAAAGTGAAGAACTAGACCTGGTCAAGTTCCCAGATTACCATAGTTTTTGTGCCACCATCACAATTTTTTGTCACCTCTGCATTCAGTGTACTTACTTACTAAAAAAGTAAGTAGCAATGCTCATAGAAATGTGTCACCCAAGAATACACACTTGCCATTTGCATTTGCTTGTAATTACACATCTAAATAGCATATTTAAAAGCAGAGACATTACTTTGCCAACAAAGGTCCATCTAGTCAAGGCTATGGTTTTGCCAGTGGTCATGTATGGATGTCAGAGTTGGACTGTGAAGAAAGCTGAGCACCAAAGAATTGATGCTTTTGAACTGTGGTGTTGGAGCAGACTCTTGAGTGTCCCTTGGACTGCAAGGAGATCCAACCAATCCATTCTGAAGGAGATCAGTCCTGGGATTTCTTTGGAGGGAATGATGCTGAAGCTGAAACTCCAGTACTTTGGCCACCTCATGCGAAGAGTTGACTCATTGGAAAAGACTCTGATGCTGAGAGGGATTGGGGGCAGGAGGAGAAGGGGACGACCAAGGATGAGATGGCTGGATGGCATCACTGACTCAATGGATATGAGTCTGAATGACCTCCGGGAGTTGGTGATGGACAGGGAGGCCTCGCGTGCTGCGATTCATGGGGTCGCAAAGAGTCGGACACGACTGAGCGACTGAACTGACTGACACATCTGAAAGTGAAAGGGAAAGTCACTCAGTCACGTCCAACCCTTTACGACCCATGGACTATACAGTCCATGGAATTCTCCAGGCCGGAATACTGGAGTAGGTAGCCATTCTCTTCTCTAAGGGATCTTCCCAGCCCAGGGATCAAACCCAGGTCTCCCACATTGCAGGCAGATTCTTTACCAGCTGAACCACCAGGGAACACTCTGGGATGCATCTCAGCATTGCACCTTTGATTCACATGGCCAGTTTATACTGGATGGCCACAACATTACCCCCTTCAGCCCCCTTCCAAACAGTAATTATTCATTCATTCAATCATTCCACAACACATTCCACAGATGCATTTTGAATGTCCACTATGTGCTAGACACTGTTCTAAGCATGTGAGACCATCACTGGTTAAAATTGGAGATTTTGTTCTAGTGAGGAGGGACAAACAAACAATACCCATCATCTCATATTTTAGAAGATGATGAGTGCTGTTAAAAAAAAGAAAGGAAAAGTAGACCAGAAAGAGGGTAAAGAATAATACCAGCTCAGTCATGTCCAACTCTTTGTGACCCCATGGACTGTAGCCCACCAGACTCCTCTCTCTGTCCATGGGATTTCCCAGGCAAGCATACTGGAGTGGGTTGCCATTTTCTTCTCCAGGGGATCTTCCTGACCCGGGGATTGAACCCACGTCTCTTGCATCTCCTGCACTGGCAGGTGGATTCTTGGCCACTAGCACCACCTGGGAAGCCCAGAAAGAGGGCAATCAGGAAGCAATTTCAGTGTCGCTTTGTTACTTTATTTCACCACAACCAAGCCAGTGAGATCAGTGAGGGTAGTTGGCTTTTATCGTGTAAATGTTAAAAATTCCCAGAGGTGGTTTTGAAAATTTAAAAATTCAAACCTTGTACTTATTCAGTCTTGAAAACAGACAGGAGGGTGAATTCTTTCTGTAGCCTATTGGGTTTTGGGCTAACAACCTCAGGAACTGAAAAGGAGAACGAGGCTGATTGTTTTATTGACACCTAATAAAAACCAAAATCTGTTCTTTTATGATCTTCCCCTTGTGACCTTGTAGTGGCCAGCGCATTTATGGTGCTCTTCACAGATATTAAAGAACCCTATAAACAATGTCACAGTAATCTTGATAAGGAATCAAATAAAAGGTGCTTAGAATCAAAGAAAGGAAGTGCAGGAAATTATGAGTTACTGGTCAACTTGTGTTTAGTTTTATTATTTAATCAATAGAAACATAACTGGAGAAAAATGATCAACCTGAAGAGGAAGTCAGTTCACAGTCATTTTTCTCAAAACCAATGTAAGAATTGATAAGCTAACATTTATTTATATTAATATTTACATTTATATTAGGTATCTGGTGAGGAATATACTGTGAGGTTATATTTTATTATTTTTTTAACTGAAGATGTTTAATAACCATACACACAAAATTTTTAAATAATTCAAATTAAATCATATCAACTTATTTTTTCCTTGAAGTCTGCCTAGGTGTACAAGTTGCAATTAATCCTGTCACAATAGATTCAGCTTTCCCAGTATACATTAAATTTGCTCATATAGAAAATCTGGACATTAAAAAAAATAAGATTAATCACACACACAGAAAACACTTCAGTGGAAACCACTGTTTTGCTTTCCTTCTTTTCAATACTATTCTTGGGAGTAGGATTTTTGCTTTGTTTTGTTGTGTACATATGAACATGAAGAATCCAAAGTGGAATATTATGTGGAAAACTGTGGGTAAAATTAATCCAAAAAGTCATTTTAGGGGAATGTGACAGTACAGTGGTTAGAGCTCCATGCTTCCATTGCAGGAAGAATGAGTTCGGTCCCTGGTCAGGGAACTAAGATTCTGCAAGCTGTGTGATGTGGTCAAAAAATAACGAAATAAAAACTCTCCTACGTTTTTTTAAAGAAAGTCATTTTTGCAGAAATTCCAAAGTGACTAAAACCTACTCTTCACTAGTACCAAGTCAATGTTCATCTCCCCCTACATCTTGCAGTAAATGGGGCTTTTAAGCATACATCTAGTGTACAAATGTGTGTTTGTGCAGATGTTACGGGAGGCCAAAGAGAAGGAGAAGCAGAGGCTGGCACAGCAGCTCACGGCCGAGAGGACCGCACACTATGGGATGCTGTTCGATGAGTATCAAGGTTTGTCACACCTGGAAGCCCTGGAAATTCTGTCCAATGAAAGCGAAAGCAAGGTATGTCTGTCTTGTCGTTGGAAGTAGCATGTTCATGAGTGTGTTTTCTTAAACGTGAAAGAAAATCTGTTATTAAAATACCTCATTTTTAGAGCCTCGTTTCTGTGCTGAGGTCACAATCACTTAAGGCCTGATGAGCTGCTCAGGCTCTGTATTATTTCCTCTCTGTTCCTTGCCAAGCTGTTCCCTGTCCCCAGTTCCAAGAGGGCCATCATGATACGAATCATCACCACCCCCACCTCTCTGCGCAAAAGGCGTGCAGAAACCTGACTGTCGGCACCTGGCCTGTGCCCCTCTTTGGTGCCGTGGTACCCAGATCAGAGCTACTGGCCACGTCCTTCCTCATTTCTACCTGGTGGCAACAAAGCAGCTGATGTTTCTACCAGACTGCAGGGTTCAATACACTTAGTTTCACGGGTGGTATGGTTATTTATTCACTCATTTGTTAGAATGCCTGGGCCGTGAAGGGCAGGACTGTTTTACTGGGCATTAAAGCTCTGTTTAGGGATGTTCCTGAACAGAACTCTGGGAAATTACCTCACAGCCCTGCACATTCACACCCTCGCACTGTGATCCCAGAGAAATAAAACTTGAAGAGTGGAAGTCAGCAGAGCTTGTGATTTCTCTTTTATTTTTGAAAAAGGATTTATGTGGTATGCGTGTCCATGTTCAAATGTGTTTTTACTTAATACTTACATGGCATTTATATAATGACTAAGCACTTCAAAACTATTGACTCATTTAATTGTGGATATTATTCTTTTGTGTGCATCTCAGGTTGACTGTGCTCTGGGGTGTTTTTCCAATGGAGGTCACAGGGCAGTATCCTCTGGACCTCCTGTGAGAAGCCCAGTAACATTCCCTGGGGAGAGGCAGGGCCTCAGACAGGAAACTGAACTTGGAAGGAAGTTCAAGTCCCTTCCAAGGAAAGGAAGAAGGAAAAAGTGATATTTGACTCTCTCTAGGCCTCGTCTTCTTACATGTGGAATTTGGGGGCTTGAGACATTCATGAAACTCACCTTATCAGGGAAAGATGACCTCTGCCATATAACAGGCAACCAAGAACCAAACAGGATGGACACCACCCACCCTCCCTACCCACCCAAGATTATACAGTTACAAGTTACAATGTGTTTATTTCCTTTCTAGTTATTCATCAGCCATCACTGACAGTCTTGTGGTTAAACTGTTAACGGATAATTTTTTTTAAAGCAAAATCATGACTCATGAAGATACCTACCAAATGAACACAAATTAAAGAATTTATTTAACTCATTAATTAAATGAAAGAACCAGTCAGATGTTATAACTGGTTCAAAGGAAAAGCCAAATAAGTACAAATTCATATAAAATAAAGCAATTTTGAAATGAATATGCAAATAGACACAAATCTGATTTTCCATAGGAGGGGAGCTTGTCCCTCCACTGGACAAAATTTGTTCACATGTCTATAGACAAATTATTTTGAACTGCTATCAGGTATCTACAATTTACAGATTTATAAAACTGCTCCCATGGAATCAGAATCTGATAATCTGGTAAACTGATCTAGAAAATGCCATTTTCCACTGAAACACCAACTTTTCCCTACAAAAGCAGAGTTTGGGGTCAGACATTATGTGATCAAATGCCACTTAGTAGCTGTAGTATGATTTTGGACCTATCTTACCTCAATCTCCTTATCTATGAAATGGGAATGATATAATCTATTTCATAAAAGTATTTAAAAAATTAAATGAGATAATCCATGTGAAGCTAGCTGCAGCTAGCCTAGTACATAATAAGCAGTCAATGAATGTTAGCTGCCATTTTATGCATATATATGTATATGCATATATAATGTCAATGACATTTTTTTATCCATTCTTACATATTTATTTGTTATTATTATTGAAAACATTACAGAGAAGCACATCCCCTCAAAGCTATCATGGTAGAAGAAAGACATAAGCTGCCCCCACTGTAGGTCAGGCTATAAAAGAGCCCTGGGGTCCAAACAGCCCCAAAGGACTAATGTTGCCAGGAAGAAGGTTTAGTCCCTGGAGGTGGGCATTGCCCTCTGTTTGCAGACTGCTCCTACAGGCTTATCTCTCTTTCCCCAGCCTGGAGACTTTCATAGTTTTTCATTGTGAGAAATACAGAGCTTTTCTTGTCTTAGTAATAATACCTGTTGTTGTTATTGTTGTTTAGTTGCTAAGTCTTGCCCGCCAGGCTCCTCTGTCCATGGGATTTCCCAGGCAAGAATACTGGAGTGGGTTGCCATTTCCTTCTCCAGGGGATCTTCCCAACCCAGGGATCAAACCTGAATCGCCTCCATTGCAGGTGGATTCTTTATGGCTGAGCCACCAGGGAAGCCCGTAATAGTACTTACTGGATGTTATAATTAATCGTTCTAAAAAATATGGGTCAAAAACTATAGAGATCCCCACCCTCTTAAACCTATATTCCAAAGCAATTATCCTCCAATTAAAAATTTTTTTTTAAAGCTATAGTGTTTCTCCAAGGTATGAGTGTCTGGTCAGCAGTCAGCTTTCCGGCATTTAAGGATCCAGAAGGCAGGCTCTGTCCATCTTCTGGCTCCACTAGTTCCATCCTAATGTTCTCAGACTTCTGGCAAGAATACAAATGGAGACCCTCCTGGGATTGCCAGATTTAGCAAATAAAAATCAAGATGACTAATTAAATTTTAACTTTAGATAAACAATGAATACTTTTTTAGTACAAACATGTCCTGTATAATATTTAAGATACACACTCATACCAAGAAAACATTCATTGTTTACCTGGAATTCAATTAGACTTCATCAGGTAACCCAACACACACCACATATTTAAAAGTTAAAGAGCTTCTGGAAACAAATCGTTAAAGAAAATATTTTCTGGGACTTCCCTGGGGATTCAGTGGTTAAGACTCCACGCTTCCACTGCAGGAGGCATGGTTCAGTCCCTGATTGGGGAACTAAGATCCCAGGTGCCACATGGCATGGCCAGAAAAAAAAAAAAGAAATCATCATCCTTCTTTGACAAATGTACTTTCATAATGGCCCAGAAGGCCAGGTTCCCATTTAGAATCTTTAGACTCCTCAACTTTCCACATTACCCTCCCGTCTGCTCTCTTCCTTTTGTCTCCACTGTCCCTGAGCTGTCTCTCACCTCAGGGAACCTCATGGGCATGTGTGAGGATGCCCCAGTTCAAGCACATACACAACCCCTGCAAACAGCCACCTTTGTCCATTCCTTGGGCTTAGGGGTACATCGCCTGGTAGACGGTCCCTCCGTAGGGAGCACAGCCTGGGGAAGAGGTCCCTACCGACTTCAGAAGGAAACCTGCAGTCACCTGGAGCGTGATCTAGACGAGAGAGTGCAGGCTCTGGGCAGGCACGTCCTTTTGCCTCTGTGGCTTCCTCTGTGTCCAAGACGAATGTGTTGGATTTCATTCTTCTCTAGGAACTCATTGTCTTCTTCATCCCATCAGCATGAGGAGAGAGAATATAGAGGAGAGTGCCCAGTTTTTAAAAGCTTTAACCTGGAAATGATACACATTTCCTCTGCTAACATGCCATTGGCTAAAACTTAGGGTGTACAGAATGATAAGGAATCTTTACTACCTACAAGGCTGATACTAGGATGGCAATAGGCATGGCAGTGTGGTGTACTATGAATCTTAAGGAAAAACTAATATTTTTATAGTATTTTATATACCCAATAGTTAACAAAAAGAGTAAACAAGGATCCTCAAAATGACACCCCCACACCAGACTTTCTACCCTTGTGTCCCCGACAGCACTTGGGCATGGGTGCCAAGTATGTAGTCAGTATTCCATGAATATTTATTGAAGAGTGCATAGTTATTTATTATTTATTATTGGATTGAAGTAAAGATTTAATGCACATCATCTTGGCATAATGGAATGAACTAGGAAGAAGCAAGAGAGATGCTGTAATAGAAAGATGCTGGCCAAAGAGTCCTTCACTAAAAAGAACCCTTCCTGGGAGATACCCAAAGCATAAAACCCCAATGCATTCACTCCCGGGGGATGGCTACCCTCAGAATACATGGAGGAACCAAGAGGTCCCGCATGTGCATATCCATTTCCACTTAGCATTGTACTTTATTACCCATTGTTCTTTACTCTGAGAAAAATGCTATTTAGAAAATATGCTGTTTAAAAAATAAATTAAAAAAAAAAAAAGAATCTACCTTGCAATGCAAGAGACACTGGTTCCATCCCCAGTTGGGAAGATCCCACATGCTGCTGGACAGCTGAGCTCATGTGGCACAGTTAATGAGTCCATGCTCTGGAACCCTCGAGCCACAACTACTGAGCTCATGTGCAGCAACTGCTGAAGCTCACGTACTTCAGGGCCTGTGCTCTGCAACAAGAGAAGCCAACACAAGGAGAAGCCCATGTACCTCAACTATAGAGTAACCCCCGCTTGCCGCAACTAGAGAAAGCCCTCACACAGCACCAGCTTCCCTAGTGACTCAGACTGTAAAGAATCTGGATGCAGTGTTGCAATGCAGGAGACCCCAGTTTGATCCCTGGGTTGGGAAGATCCCCTGGAGGAGGGCATGGCAACCCACTCCAGTATTCTTGCCTGGAGAATCCCCATGAACAGAGGAGCCTGGCGGGCTGCAGTCCATGGGGTCGCAAAGAGTCGGGCACAACTGAGCGACTAAGCACAGCATAGCACTCATACAGCACAACCAAAAATAAAGTAAATTTTAAAAATCCACAACCCAAAGACTATGGCAGCTTCTCTGCTGGCTCTCCTTCCAGGGCAAGTGTTAACCTACAGAATGAGAAATTTAAAACCTTCCTACTTTATAGTCAGACTTTACTTTTTGTATGGTTCTCCATTCACTGTGACCATTTTGGAATTTCACATTGGTCTTTGGATTCACAGAGGTTGCCTGGCCATCTATCCAGGTGATTTCTAAGAGTTTCTGAAGGACGGTTGCAAAAGAGGAGTTGTGAAGGACAGTGGGCAGGGACCGTGACAGTTCAAGCAAGATCCTCTGTGCAGTGTCTCTGCCCACCCTCTCGCTTCCCCAAAGGGCACTGCAGCCCCTCCTTGGGAGCACCCCCCCATTACTGCATTCACACTCAGTGTGGCTGTTTCGGGTCATCTGGGCCCCCCTCCTTCAGACTGCAAGATCTCTGAGAAGAAAAATATGTCTTGTTACATTTTTGTAATGCCTATGCAATAAAACATCTAGCGAGTGTATTTGTATGTATATCTGTGATATACAATATCTATTTGTTTACATACCCATTTTTATTGAATTATGGTTGCTTTACAATCTTCTGTCAGTTTCAGGGATATAGCAAAGTTATTCAGTTGTTTTTTTCGGATTCTATTCCATTATAGGTTATAACAGGATATTGAATACAACTCCCTGTGCTATACAGTAAATCTCTGTTGTACATCTATTTTATTTCTAGTCATTTGTATCTGTTAATGCCACATTCCTAATTTGTTCCTCCCTCTCTCCTTCTCCCCTTTGGTAACCATAAGTTTGTTTTCTGTTTTACATATATCTTTATTTTCATTATATATATAATTTATTGACCACCACAATAAGTACTCTTGAGCACATCATTTCATTTAACCTTCAAAACAATCTTATATGGTTGATGCCATTCATTCTCACTTAGAGATAAGAAGACTGAGTCATAGAAAGGTTAAGTAAATTACCCACAGTCACATGATCAGTAAGACTAGGAATTAGTAAGATGTTAGAATCCAGGGTTGACACCAAGGTGTGTTTTTAGCCTCTCTGATGGAGCTGCCACCACCATTTACTTAGCATCTGCTACGTGCATTTATGCAATGTCCTTCACATTCATTATTTCCTCAACTGCAGAGGATCACAGTGAAGTGTGGATCTCACTTTAAAACAGAAAACTTCCTTGGGTGTATACCCAGAAGTAGAATTGCTGGATCATCTTATAGATGTATTTTAATTTTTTGAGGAAGCCAGAAACAATATTTCCAAGAGATATCAGCACTCCCATGTTTCATTGCAGCTCTGTTCACTATAGCCAAGACACAGAAAGATCCTAAATGCCCGTAAACAAATAAATGGATTAAAAAGGGTGTAATTTATATACACAATGGGACATTATTCAGCCATGAGAAAGAAGAACACCCTCCCAATTATGACAACATGAATGGACCTTAGGCTCCTTATGCTATGTGAGATAATTCAGAAAGAGGAAGACAAATGTGGTATATTATTACTTGTATGTGGAATCTAAAAAGGTCAAACTCATAAAAAGCAGTAAAATGGTGGTTAGCCCAGGATAGGTGGGAGGATAAGACTGATATTGTTTAAGGGTACAAACTTGCACAAGTAGTAACTTAGCCATAGAGAGCTAATGTGCAGTATTAGGAATGCAGACAGCAATTAGGCACAATAATCACCAAGCTTGGTAAGAGACTAAAATTTTAATTTTCTCAATGACAAAAAACAAAAGATAACTATGTAATGCAATAGAGGCACGAAATATAGCTACAATGGCAATCATGTTACAATATACACATCTATCAAATTAACATGTACATCCTAAATTTATCTTTGACATTTGACAACGTTATCCGTCAAATACATTCAATTGAAAAATGAGAAAACTGAGGCCCAGGGAGTTTATGTAACTTACCCGAAGTTACACAATTAGTAGGCAGTTAATCCAACAGTCAACCCAGTGTTACCTCCCACACCACAAATCACCTGGGAGAAGTGGGCACAACTGTATGTAAACAGCATTAATGGGAAGAAAAGATGACAGTTATGCTGACCTATTTCTTTTTTTCAGGTTCAGTCATTTTTAGCATCACTTGATGGAGAGAAGCTGGAGGTCTTAAAAAATGACCTAATTTCCATTAAAGACATCTTTGCAGCCAAAGTATTCGAGAATGAAGAGAATCAAGAAGTGCAAGGTAAAGAAAAAATAACGAGATAAAATAGCAAGACAAACTGTTGGTGTCATCCTTGTGAAGCTGCTGTTAATAAGCACAGCCCTTTAAACAGGGGAGAGGCACTAATTCAGCACTCCTGCTCAGTGAGCACTCCTGCTCACTTCCCAACTCTGCCCCTGCTCTTGTCACAAGAGCTGGTCACACTGGTCACAATCCTCCCTTTCTCTGGGTGGGAGCTCCTGAGTCAGGCACCTTTACTTCTCTGATGTCCAGCATGTCACAGGCACACAGCAAATGCATCTGGTCGAATGATCAAAGAGCACTGTGCACTCAATAGGGGCCCTGATGGCTAGAGTTTATGCTGCAGCGTCGAATTTTCTGTCTGCACATGGAAGTCATTGAATGAGGTTGGTGTTGATGGTGGGCAGGTCTTTGAGTGGATTTCTTTTCATATTTTTTTCCTTCCTTTTAACTTCTGTGTGTAGGAGTTAGGGTGTATTTGTAAGTGGCCTTCCCCCCGAAAGTACAGTTCTGAGAAAAGCGCATGGTACACCAGGGCTTGGAGTGTCAGCTTGTCAGTCGCTGCAGTGAGCCAGATGCACCCTCCCACGACACACTTCCAGGCAGATGATGACATGACCCAAGGAGACTAGAAGCGATGTTGTGAGAGGCCAGGCTTCCTTGAGAGGGGCCAAGATGTTCTCCAGGTCGGATGTGCTTAATGATTAGGTTGTCCCTTTGGGAGCAGAATCTAGTAAAGCATTTGCTGTGTACATGGAGAATGATTGATGTCATCACCATGCACTGCAACTGCCACTGTTTTGTGTAGGTTATGCTGAAAATTTAAGCAACCGTGGACACACAAGGCTGGCTTCTCCTAGGATCCTCTGAAGGGTCTTACATGCCATATTTTTACTACTTACTTGCTACTTGGCCTTGAACAAGGTATATAACCTTTCTGAAACTCAGTATTTTACCTATACAATGGAGACAGTGATACCTATTCCCAAGGGCTATTGTAAGGATCAAATTAGATAATATATGTAAAAGTGAATATTACAGTGCCTGGCACATGGAACTGCTCAAAGTGTTAGCTGTTCTAATTATCAGACATGCTAACACAATGCCAGGAAAATAGCAAAGATACAATAAGCTATAGCTTTTATTCACAACTGTACGTGTGATAGTGTACATTCATATCATCCAGTCTCTGGAAGCATTTTGTGCCCCGACGTGATACATACCTTTAAAAAGAAAGTCACTCAGTCTTGTCCAGCTCTTTGTGACCCCATGGACTACACAGTCCATAGAATTCTCCAGGTCAGAATACTGGAGTGGGTAGCCTTTCCCTTCTCCAGGAGTTCTTCCCAACCCAGGGATCAAACCCAGGTCTCCCACATTGCAGGCAGATTCTTTACCAGCTGAGCCACAAGGGAAGCCTAAGAATACTGGAATGGATAGCCTATCCCTTCTCCAGGGGATCCTCCCGACCCAGGAATCATACTGGGGTCTCCTGCATTACAGGCGGATTCTTTACCAACTGAGCTATGAGGGAAGCCTGATACATACCTTTAATCAAAGCTCAAACACAGGAGCTCAGATGCTGCAGCCTAGATGTTCAGGGCAGTATTATTCTAAGCATTTTCAAACTGTCATTTAAAAAATATCTGCCCCCTTATTCCCACATACTGACCTTATGTGCCTTAAGTTTAATGAGATTTATGCTCATTGCATCAAGATAGAAGAATCAATTACACTGCAGCATAGAAAAAGGTCAGTATCAAAGAGACAGCTGGAGAGCAACATTTCTGAGCATTTGCGTGTTGCTATGAAGTCACAAAGGATGACAGCCTTGTCTTTGCTTTAATAATGAAGAAACTAAGACACTAGCTGTCAAAGGTCCTATGGTTTGTATTATGGACCCAAGATGAACTAATGTAGATGCCTCTTTTCCAGAGTAACAATCACCAAAAAATGCAGGCTGTTTTTCTTCAGCTTCATGATACCTGAGGTAGACCTCTGTCCTACTGGGGGTGTCATTCAGAACAGATAAAAAGAGGATCCCTAACATCAAGGAAATATTATTGCCTGTATAAGTTAAGGCAGCATTGCATCCCCAACAAGTACTATTTCTTGGAGAGGAAACTTGATTCAAACTGTTAAATAGAAAATGTTACTCCATGTGTTATGTTCCAGTCTTAATACAGAGCTTCAATACATGGAGATTTTTGAATCTGACCAAAAAGCAAATTACAGTCTTGAACAGCTTGCTTAGGAAATGGTAGATTCTTCTCTCTTTAAGTGATGGAACCCTGTTACCTCCCATAATACAATACGTTCATTTTCCTAAAGGAAATCTCCATATTATCAAAGCACTACTAATTTTAATTAATTTAATAAATAGATGTCATATAAATACCTAAAGAAGAACAGGAAAGAAGAATACCAGGATTGTCATTAAATCAACCCAGTTATGATGGAGTGTTACGAACTCCAGAAAGGTGAGGGATTAACTAAAAGCTGTCAAGAACAATCTCGTCAGTGAGAGCGAGTAGATAATCCAGGAGCCAAATTCTAGGAGAAACCAGAGCATTTTCAGCATATTTTTTCTTGTAAGCACTTATATTTCTAAAATACCTCTAACACCTAAATAATTTATTTGATTGTCTCAGAAAATGTAATAAACTGTCATTCTTAGATAAATTTAATATTGGGCTCCTGTTTTTAATAATGTTAGCTAATGATTTGCATGTTTATCTTTCCAGCAACATGTAATTTTATTACACTGCCATGGGTCTCTAATTTGGTTTCCCACTGTTGTAAGGAGATTTTTAAAAGCTATTTCCTCTTTTCACTGCCTTGGTGAAAAACTTCTCAGCAACATGTACAGACCGTGTTGCAACATTCTTTATTATCTGTGTTTTTATCTACTTTCATTTTTCTCTGTGATGATTTTCCTAAAATGTTTGCTCTATGTTATTGGTATATTTCTCTGTTTTATGACACAAATGCACATTTAAAAACTAGAGATACACAGAGTACATATATCTTAATTTAGTATGGATATTCAAATATTTTTAATCTCCCTATGTTTATATCTTTGCAGCATATAACAGTATAGTTATATAAAACTTTAGTGTTTACAAAATACTTACACATTTGTTTTATTTGGTCCTTACAATAACACTAAAAAGGAGATGGGTGGGTTTTCTTATCCTAAATTTACAGAAGAGGAAGTGGAAGCTAAGAAGCCTTGTGACTGGCCCCAGTCACAGACCCACTAACCACAGGAGCTAGGGAAGAACCCCAGCCTCAAGTCAGGCTCTTTCTGCCCTGCTGTGCTGCCCCACGCAGATGAGAAGGACCAGGCAGTTGGGGTATGAGAACTTGTGGGAGCTGCCCTTCTAACTTTGCCCATTTAGAGAAGGTGAGACCAAGACCTCTGACTAGCAGAGAGAGAATCTCAATTTTTGATGGAATCCCATTCACTTTCTCTCTATATCTCCCTTTTTCTGCTTGTGACTAATGCCTTTCTCATCCTGGAAGGCTAGGTTCAAGCATCATCTCCTTCTGGAAGCTTTCTTAATACCTATGCTCAACCTTTGCAACAGCCTGTTCTATCTGAGCACTCGCCTTATGGATTTTTATGATTTGCTTGTATCACTTCACCATGGACAAAGACAGCCATCTCTCGACCCCAGGGCACATGCCTCTCTCTGCCAGCCACAGCTACCCTGGCCCCCATCCCTGTGACTCACTCCCCTCCACCTCTGGGCTCTTACCCAAAAGTCACTTTCTCAGCTGGGAGATTCTTAACCCCCAGCTGTCCCTATTCCTCTTCTTTGGTTTCTTCTTCTCCATAAAGCTTCTTACCTGACATATATGCTTTCCATCTCTAGTATCTTTATTGACCCGCTCCCTGGTGAGAATACGTATATAAATTCTAGGGGATGATAAACTGATATAGGCCTGGCTATCTTGACAAGCTGCTGATTAACCATTTTGTCTCTAAAACAGAAACAAAGACAGGCAGACAAGTGTTAGCTACAGAATTTCTCACACAGCTCAGGCCTCTGAAGCTGCCATCTTCACCCACTAACATAAGCCAGGTATTTCCTTCTCAGGGGGTTTTGAGATCATGTAGTCAGGCCAGACAAATGATGCTTTTATACTGTACCCCCTCCTCACCCCAGACTAGTGATACAACCAACAGTGGAGTCAATTCTTTTATTTATTTATTTCTTATTAAGGTATAGTTGAATTATAGTGTTGTGTTAATTACTGTTATACAGCAAAGTGACTCAGTTATACATATATATACATTCTTTTTCATATTATTTTGTGTTATGGTTTATTGCAGGATATTGAATGTCATTCCCTGTGCTATACAGTAGGACCTTGTTGTTTCTCCATTCTATTCATATATGTACCAATTTGCATCTGCTAATCCCAAACCCCCACTCCTACCCCCTCCCACCCACTCCGCCTTGGCAACCAGTCTACTCTCTCTGTCCTTGAGTTTGTTTCTGTTTCACGGATAGGTTCATTCGTGTCATATTTTAAATTCCGCAGTAAGTGATATCATATGGTTGTCTTTCTCTTTCTGACTTACTTCACGTAGTATGATAATCTCTAGTTGCATGAAATCAATTCTTTAGCATTTATCAGAAACTTTAAAAATGGCCTCAACTTGTAGATTCAAATGAGAGATAGAAGATGGTAACTTTTAAAGATCTCTCCTTTTCATTGCCCATCAATGAGATTAATTTTATTTCATGTATATGACATGTTATATAATCAGTATATTAGTAAATATGGTACAACTGATTAGTAAATTATTTTTCAATAATTATTCATTTTATCACCTGTTATGTTCCAGGCACTGTGTTAGATTCTCTGGATTCAAGAATGAGCAAAACAAATACCATCTGCACCCTTAGGTAGCTTCCAATCTGGAGGGAAGACATACCATTATGAAATATTGTATGACCAGGCAGGTGTCCTAGGAAACCATGAGAAGTTTCTCTAGAGATATGTTGTTATAGGTGTTAAGATAAAAGTAGATGATCCATGGAGACTAATTCTGCTTGCTCAACACTGTGGCTCTGTGGACACAAAAGGGCGCCCAGGGGTATCATTAAGGGTTGCCATGCTAAGCATAACAATACTATTAGCCTTAAATACAGTGTTGTCCCAGGGCTCTCAGCCTGAGAAACATCATTAATTTGTTCACGCAGTCATTCAACAAATAGGCGCTGACCGTCTATACCTGTTATGGTATATATGGTCCCTCCCTGCCTTCATCCTTTATGTGCCCTTCAGTCTAGCCCAGGGGTGCCCCAGCTAGAGCTGTGAGCAGCAAGGCTTTACCAGCCCCCCACCCAGCTGCAGCCTGCTACCTCGCCACTGTGCTTGAATATCTGGGCACGGCTCATCTCTTCCCAGCAGCTGGAGGGTGGGCTGCTGCCACCCCCGACTTATACTCTGACTGCAGGCTGTAAGGTTAGGGGAGCTGCCACATTCTGCAGGATGAAAAAGAAATCATGCTTCTTACTTCTGTCATTTTCTATTTCCAGGCATAGAAGAAAACAAAGAAGAGTTTGCTAGCATGCTTACAGAGCTTCTCTTTGAATTACATGTTGCAGCCACACCTGACAAACTCAATAAGGTCAGCCTCATCTGAGTCTGAGTGTTTTTGTTTGTTTTTTTAAAAAGGTCTCGGTTGTAAAATTCCAGAGATTCACCTGAAATAGAAAAACCCCCAAGCCCCAAATGGCACGTGGTGGGAGAGGAGTCCCAGGCCAGAAATTAAGATTTGATGAGGCAACATCATGAAATGTAACTGTTGAGAACATGCCAGGCTGTGTGATGAGACCTGCAATTTAGTTGCAGCTTCACTGGTGTGATCTTGAACAAGTCACTTCTCCACAGAATAGGATTTTATTCAAAGCAGGGTTATCTTCAGCCTACGGGAGGAAAGAGGCTGAATTACCAAAGGGCTTTTGCAAATTCCATCTCCCATCACCTCGAAAGTGACATGCCAGAATCAGGCAGAGAAGGCACACCAGCCAGAGCCAGGTCCCCCGCACGACCCTTCCCACTGGAAAGCTGGTGCCTCGTCCTAAGATCTAAGGCCATCCGGGCTTTCGTGGTCTGGGTTACTCTGATGGTAACACAGGATGTTTTGCAAGTTTGTACAAGGTCTTACTATAGCATTTCTTAATGAGGTCACTGAGCATTAATTACTTAAAACGGTGTCATTTTCCCCCTTCTCTCTCTCTTTCTTTTTCTTCTTTATAACCATCAGTGATTGACACAGGTCCTCACTCATCAGGGTGAGTGAGGAAAGGGCAGACTGAGGCAGGGAGGTGCAGAGATGAGTAATTCTTTATCTCTGATAGAGGTCACCGATTCTGGCAGGTCAGTGACTTGAACACAGTGGGGAAATTGCCTCATTCATCTCCGCGCAGCGGCTGCCACTGCTCAGACAGTGTGTGTGTGGTGCCCCCAAGGTCTCACTGGCTTGCTTACATAGTCAGGTAAACCTTTGTCCCTAAAAGAAGACACACCAAGGATAGTTTTGTTGGATTTTGTCTCCCCTAATCTTCTCCCTGTTAACTTTCCATCAACACTCTGTGTTAAACTTTGACGTGCAAGCTTTCAAATGAGAAGTCAGTTTCACACAAGCTCAGATAAAACTTAAGCAAACAGCTTAAACTGCAATGCAAAAGCTAGTGAGTCTGCCCTTTCAAAATCCAGGGAATAATACATAGGGAAGGTGGTTTATGCTTGGTCAATAACTTTAAAGGCCACATGTTGCTCAAATTGCACTCATGTGAAATGAAATTCATCATAGTTCTCTCCTCCCCCCCCACCACCCTGAGGTGAGAAGACCTGGCATGGCTAGAGAGGAGCAGAGCCATCCTTCATCTTCCCAGTGTGATACATTATTAGGTTCATGAAACACTGAGGGCTTCATGGAACATGGCAGAAGAAATTTGCTTTAGCAATGACCCTGGCTAAATTTCATATATATATTATATATATATATATATTTGTATGTATATATTCTATCATGCTTTTATAATTGGTCAGGAAAAGTGAAAAATATACTATGGCTTTTCCAGAGTGACTGTCACTTTTATTCCTATCTGAATATCATTTTAGAATGCTTTCCAAAAATTTCTCTAGCCCTGCGGTATTCTCTCCATACATTCTTTCTATTATGTCCCTTTTCTTACTGTATTTTATCAGAAAGCAACAACAAGGTGTTTTTAAGGAGGTTGAATAATTGCCCCACCACTCTTTAAACATACAGAAAACCACCCTTAATGGATTAGGATTTGATCCAAGTCATGGGATTGGCTTTGGTGTCTCTGTATTTGTACAATAGACATATTGCTTTGGTTGCCCGGGGGGTCCTTTGCAGGCCATGAAAAAAGCTCATGACTGGGTGGAAGAGGATCAGACTGTGGTATCAGTAGATGTGGCTGAAGAGTCAGAAGGCAACACTGAGAAGGAAGAAAAGGAAGAGAAACCTGAAAACCCTGAAGAAGACAAGAAGAAAGAAAAGACAAATAAGACAGTCGAGGTAAACATGTTACAGATCATCCACCTAAACAGCAGTAATATGTAAATTTTATTAGCAGCTTCATTTTAAGTGAGGCAAAGCCATTTCATTTTTATTTGTACCCTATTCCACACTAATATGAGTATTAATGTAATAAACACTAAAATCCCTCTATGCCAAGACATTTCATGACTTAGCACAGATATTGTAGCCTTCCTCCATAGCTTTACAATGATAATTTAAAGGAAAAAAGATCTTTAAGAACATAGTTGATTTATTCTTTAGGGTAAAATTCCATCCTATATGCAAATTTGTAACCATAAAATGTCTTTATGCCATTTAACTAATGAGGTAATTGAAGCTTTTTTGAAAAAATTTCATTACCATAGTTTTTATTCTGTAGTTTAATAAATTTATATGTGCGTAATTTAGAAGCTGCCTGTGTTTAAAAAAAAATGTGTTTGCAATAACTTCATTTTACATTGAATTTTAGATAAAGAAACTTACAATTTAGATCACTCTAAAGAAAAATATCTACTGAGGTCTATTCACTCAGCCATCCTTCTACACGCTTTCTTGAGTATCTGCCTGTTATGTGCCCAGCATTACATGAGAACTGGGGCGTGTACATGTGTGTGCTCAGTTGTGTCTGACTCTTTGTGACTCCATGAGCCTAGCCTGCCAGGCTCCTCTGTCCATGGAATTTTCCAAGCAAGAATACTGGAATGGGTTGCCATTTCCTTCTCCAGGAGATCTTACCTACCCAGGGGTCGAACCCGTGTATTTTGCATCTCCTGCATTGGCAGGCAGATTCTGTACCAGTTGGGCCACCGGGGAAGCCCGAGAACTGGGGACCCAGCTATAAAGAAGGATTGTCATGGCCCTGGGACCTGGTGACACTTCTATTTTATGGTAGCATTTCCATTTAGAATAGTCTACCCATTAAACTTTGGGTAATTTTTTTTCAGGTCATATTTGTTTGGTTTTCTTCCCAAGAATTATTTAATATTTTTAACGTTACAAGATTTTTTAGAAAGTATCTGCTCAGTGAATAATTTTCTGACTTATACTTTTTGCTTTCAGGAAGTATACATGCTGTCCATTGAAA
This sequence comes from Oryx dammah, assembly GCF_014754425.2. Taxonomy (NCBI): domain Eukaryota; kingdom Metazoa; phylum Chordata; class Mammalia; order Artiodactyla; family Bovidae; genus Oryx; species Oryx dammah. Next base: position 57,645,277 of record NW_024070187.1, read on the forward strand.
GCCTGGCAGAAGTAACAGCTCGCTGTATTGAGCAGCTTCATAAAGTAGCAGAATTAATTCTTCATGGACAAGAAGAAGAAAAATCAGCTCAGGACCAAGCAAAAGTTCTGATAAAGTAAATGTTACTTTTAAGTCTTATTTCTCAAATTGTATGTATTTGTATCATTCAAACGTGCGCACACAGACCCATGTACACCCTTGGCAGCTAGAGATTCCGATCGCAGTCAACTAGTCCCATTGCTCTGCGGTCATCTTGAGAAATAAGGACTCTCTTAAGAAACGAGCATGTTAGAATAGTAATAGTTAGCTAGACATTCCAAGAATTATTTTTGGAGAGATCACTTCATGGGAAATAGATGGGGAAACAGTGGAAACAGTGTCAGACTTTATTTTGGGGGGCTGCAAAATCACTGCAGATGGTGACTGCAGCCATGAAATTAAAAGACGCTTACTCCTTGGAAGAAAAGTTATGACCAACCTAGATAGCGTATTCAAAATCAATTTGTGGAGCAAATTTTTCATGGAAAGACCTTCCCAAAACTCATCCTTAGTGTCTGGTGGCATTTTTCCTCACTTGTCCAGATTTGGGATCTAGTTTAGATTTTCATATCTAAACATGTGGAAACCTTACTTTGCTGACTAAGGTCCCTTTCATCAAGGCTATGGTTTATCCTGTGGTCATGTATGGATGTGAGAGTTGGACTGTGAAGAAGGCTGAGCGCCGAAGAATTGATGCTTTTGAACTGTGGTGTTGGAGAAGACTCTTGAGAGTCCCATGGACTGCAAGGAGATCCAACCGGTCCATTCTGAAGGATATCAGCCCTGGGATTTCTTTGGAAGGAATGATGCTAAAGCTGAAACTCCAGTACTTTGGCCACCTCATGCGAAGAGTTGACTCATTGGAAAAGACTCTGATGCTGGAGGGGATTGGGGGCAGGAGGAGAAGGGGACAACAGAGGATGAGATGGCTGGATGGCATCACTGACTCAATGGATGTGAGTCTAAGTGAACTCTGGGAGTTGGTGATGGACAGGGAGGCCTGGTGTGCTGCAATTCATGGGGTCTCAAAGAGTCGGACACGACTGAGCGACTGAACTGAACTGAACTGCAGGGAAGACACCCTAAATCTTTCAGAGCTAAGTATTTGTTTTAGTAGGTCAGGGTCTTGGAAGTATAAACCTTTGAAGATAATTACATTTTCAACATGCCACACAAATAGAGAAAAGACAGCTTAATGGACTTCTCAGCTAGTCTCACAGAAATATACAAACCACCCCCACTGTTCCTAGGGACTTACACCAGCTCTGCATATCTGAATCTGGCAGTGATGGTCACTATGGTAAGCCAGTTCACTGTGGATTGCTTGTGTGTGCATATTTGCTGTAATATGTTTGTTCTTCAATAAGCTACTATTATTAGTTTATCTAGTGAAATAAAAATGTGTATATATGTAATGTTATGTACATGAAAATAGCTGGTATCAAGTGTTCATTAAAATAGTTGATTATGGAAGTGAAGAATAAGCCATTAACTTTTAGGCACATGACTATATGCTGTGGTATAGAGAACTAGCACAAATGCCCTCTCCTTATTATAAATATATAGACACAGGAGCCAAAATAAGAGCCTCCTAAAATATATGGGTGCATGCACACAGGCATACACACACACACGTCTGAACACTTTCACTCAACTAGTCTTCTCTTATTACTAAATTCAGCAATGTAGGTTGGGGAGCAAATTTTTAATGGAAAGACCTTCCCCAAACTCATTCTTAGTGTCTGGTGGCATTTTTCCTCACTTGTCCAGATTTGGCATCTAGTTTAGATTTTCATATCTAAACATGTGGAAATCAAAGATATTATAAGCCCTGCACAATCCTGCCCTTAAAATGCATACAAAGAATATGTACTTGTCTCAGTATAGAGGGAAAAGGAAACAGTAAAATAGGAAAAGTTTAAAGTATTGAGGAAAAATCTGAGTACTATTTACGGTGCTGATTTGAAAGAGGAGGGCTGAAGTCAGAGGTTTCTGAGTATGGAAAGCAGAGCCGTACCCTTAGCTCCTTTCCTATTCCCAGCCCCTGACTGTCCCAACCTTACCAAGCTGCTCCAAGAAAAAGGTAATAAGGCCTCATATATGTCTGTATAGTAAGTGCCTTACCATCCACGTGCCCAAGAACATAGGCAGAACTACTCTTTGCCATCTCCAGCCTTACTCCTGACCCTTTTTGCAGATAAGTCTTGGATGGGTGGAAGAGGGGATAGATGGATATAAGGCAACATACCTGAATATGTAGTCTAGACACAACCCCTATTCATCAGAATGAAACTTACTTCCACTGACATCACTAAATCTTTTAATGTGTAAGATTCTTAACTTGGAGTTATTGTCTTGCTAATAGCATTTTAATCGCTGTTCATGTAAGTATATATACTTGTTAAAAAATTGGGCAATATGCACATTGTTAGGTAATTAGGTTTTCAGTTTTTGTCATCATCTTCTATATTATGACAAATATTACTTTGTTAAATATTTGTATCTACCTTGTGTTATTTTCTTGGGGTAAAGTCCTACATGTAGAAAAGGCTGGAATAAGCACAGAGTTTTGATGTAAGTCTTAAAAAACATATTCTACAGTATCTTTGATTTGAGGCATCTCATAAAAACATAATCAAGATATAAAGAGACATATGAGTTTGAATTCCAGCTCTATCATATTCTTGTCCTAAGCAAGTTACTTAACCTTCTTAAATGTCAACTTTTTCATTTATAAAATGGGAATAATCACAGACCCTAACCAGACTACCTGACCTGCCTCTTGAGAAACCTGTATGCAGGTCAGGAAGCAACAGTTAGAACTGGACATGGAACAACAGACTGGTTCCATATAGGAAAAGGAGTACGTCAAGGCTGTATATTGTCACCCTGCTTATTTAACTTATATGCAGAGTACATCATGAGAAATGCTGGACTGGAAGAAGCACAAGCTGGGTCAAGATTGCCGGGAGAAATATCAATAACCTCAGATATGCAGATGACACCACCGTTATGGCAGAAAATGAAGAGGAACTAAAAAGCCTCTTGATGAAAGTGAAAGAGGAGAGCGAAAGAGTTGGCTTAAAGCTCAACATTCAGAAAACGAAGATCATGGCATCTGGTCCCATCACTTCATGGGAAATAGATGGGGAAACAGTGGAAACAGTGTCAGACTTTATTTTGGGGGGCTCCAAAGTCACTGCAGATGGTGATTGCAGCTGTGAAATTAAGATGCTTACTCCTTGGAAGGAAAGTTGTGACCAACCTCGATAGCATATTGAAAAGCAGAGACATTACTTTGCCAACAAAGGTCCATCTAGTCAAGGTTATGGTTTTTCCAGTGATCACGTATAGATGTGAGAGTTGGACTGTGAAGAAAGCTGAGTGCTGAAGAATTGATGCTTTTGAACTGTGGTGTTGGAGAAGACTCTTGAGAGTCCCTTGGACTGCACGGAGATCCAACCAGTCCATTCTAAAGGAGATCAGCCCTGGGTGTTCTTTGGAAGGAATGATGCTAAAGCTGAAGCTCCAGTACTTTGGCCACCTCATGCGAAGAGTTGACTCATTGGAAAAGACTCTGATGCTGGGAGGGATTGGGGGCAGGAGGAGAAGGGGACGACCAAGGATGAGATGGCTGGATGGCATCACTGACTCAATGGATGTGAGTCTGAGTGAACTCCGGGAGTTGGTGATGGACAGGGAGGCCTGGCGTGCTGCGCTTCATGGGGTCGCAAAGAGTCGGACACGGCTGAGCAAATGAACTGAACTGAATGAAGCCGTTATTAGGATTAAATGTGATTATGCATACAAACGTACTTAACATGGTACCTCAGTGACTGTTCATTATTATTTTCAAATGACCAAAATGCTGGTCCCTTGGCAATAGTCTTAAACCCCTACACATGTGGAACTCAAGCCTAGTAACTTCCTATGTATGTTTTTGCTTCTAAAAAGAGGTAGGGTGGGAATTAAACTGTTTTGACTGCGAGTCATGGAAGAATACTAAGGGAAATTTCTACAGAGCATCTTCAAACTTGTGTGCCCTTCTTTTAAAGGGAATGCTGTATTAGTATCAATAATTGTATGAACAATCCAATTATTTACCTTAACTAAAAATCCCCAAATCTCTCTTTTTTTCTTCTTTCAGATTAACTACTGCAATGTGCAAAGAAGTGGCCTCGTTATCAGAGAAGTTTACAACTTCTTTAACCACTGTTGGGGTAAGACTGTAATACGGGCTCTTTTTTTCACCTTTTTAAAGGGAAGGTCTGTTAGGGGCTGTGAGATGAAGTAGAGGATGGAATGCTTTCTTTGATAGCTCCACAAGCAGAAATGCAGCCAAGACATTTACTAAAATGAGGTTTGAGCATCTTCTTTGGCAACAGGTGGCTCGAGGCTCTCACCCGATTGAATTCTAGATGCGACCATGTCAGTTATACAAGATATTGGGTGGATTTTCAAACCTCTCTGGGTCTCATTTCCTTTATTTGTTAAAGAAAAAAATATCAAATGAAGATTCCTTCTATTACTTAATATCTGTGATATATAATACCAAAATCTCTATTAAAATAAGTCATTCTTAATATTCACATTCACTTGTCCTCAAAGCCTGTTTTATAAGCCACACAAGCTTTATTGTTACACTTCAACTTTAATCAAAAGAAAAAAAATATTATCAACCAATCTGTAGAAGTGTTTCTGTTCTTAAAGTAACAAATTTGAGAGGTTTGGCATTCCTTGGAGATGTGGCTTCTGGTTATTTTCTTGAGAAATCAGTCATGTTATATAACTCCACCTAGTGGGACTGGAGGAGACAGTGAAAGTTATTCCTCTTCAAGGTTTCCACTTTTCCTTTAAGGCCCTGGATGCAAGAGCAGATGGTTCTTTACATGAGAAACAGCAAGTTTTGCTTCCTGTCTTAGCTAGGGTGTTTGGGTAATAAATGTATCAGTGTCCTGCTGCTGCTGCTAAGTCGCTTCAGTCGTGTCCAACTCTTAGCGACCCCATGGACTGCAGCCTTCCAGGCTCCTCCATCCATGGGATTCTCCAGGCAAGAGTACTGGAGTGGGGTGCCATTGCCTTCTCTGATTAGTGTCCTAGGGCTGCCTTAACAAGTACCACACACAGGGTGACCAGCACAACCTCAACTAATTAAATCTATAAAGCCCTATCTCCAAATAAGGTCACATTCTGATATACTGGAGGTAAGGGCTTCAACATATATCTTTGGGGGCCACAATTCAATCCATGACAGGCAGTAAAGGAACTTTATTAAAGGTGGTGGAGATGTATGAGCAGCTGTGGGGACTTCTCAGCAGAGCTCATGTACCTTCTCTCTGGAGTGTTGCTATTAATATTAATGTGACTCAACTCCAGCAGTTCCCAGTTCTCTCCCTTCAAATTCTAGGATCCTGGGTGAGAAGGTTTGAAAGGCTCAATAGCATGCCTCAGATATCCATCTGGTGTCACCAGTAGTGACTGAGGACAGAGTCATTGCATGTAGACCTACCTGGCTGCTGTGACGCACCTCCCCTCACCCCAAGAGAAGGGCAGTTCTCAAAAAAAAAAGCAGAAATGATTGTAGACCGACTGTCAGGAGATGTATGCCTCCCACATTTCTGTAAGTGGCTTAGTTAATAAAGGATGAGCTACATACCAATGATTCATTCTGCTACCAGAGAATATGGTCTGCCCCTCCTGTTTTGCAAAACACCAGCTTTTAATATTTGCCTGATTTTAGGCCTTCAGCAGCAGAGCTTCACTGTAAGCAGGCAGAGTGAAGGGGGGCTGCAGGTAGAAGCTTCTTCATAGGACAGGCTTGATAAAGTACATTTATGTGCACAGCATTGCCTAGGTTAACTGATGCTTGTGCACTTGGCCTAACTGCTAGATTTACAGAGAGGTGTGAAGTCTTCATCAGAATGGAAAGACCTTGGCGACTTGGCTTCCCAAGGCTCTATTGTATCCTCTTTTCACTCTTTCTGCTTTTTTCCCAGTTTACTACCTGAGACACTGAGTCCCAGAGGGGTGAACTAATTCACCCAGGCTTCTCAGTTAGTCTCTCAACTCCCAGTTGGCTGCCCATCAGACACAGGAGGCAGACAGCTAACTGGCTCTCTATAGTTTCCTAGTGATGAGGTTATATATGTCTTTGTGTATATGTGCCGTATGTTTTTTATGATTCATGTTAAACATGAATTTCTTTTTAAAATTTATTTATTTTTAATTGAAGGATAATTGCTTTATAGTATTGCATTGGTTTCTACCAAACATCAACATGAAACAACCATGGGTATACCCATGTTAAACATTAATTTATTTACATTGATTGGTAATATTCATGGGATTGCTTTCCATTGTCTTTAATGTAGTATATTCCAACACAATGCTTCTCAAACCTTAATGTGCAAGCGAATAACCTAGAGATCTTATTAAATGCAGATTTTGATTCAGTGGGTCTTGAATGAGCACTGAGATTCTGCATTTCCTACAAGCTCCCAGGTGGTAGTAGTGCTCCTGACTCATATCCTACTTTTTGAGTAGCAAAGTTCTAGCAGATAAGTATGTACTTGAATGAATATACACACAAAAATGAATGAATATACACACATATACACATAAAATACACACACACGTGTGTCCAAATGTTTGTATATACAAAATCAGGAATACACAAATTATCATTTTGAAGAAGGAAAAAACCAGATCTAAAGATAGTTTATGAAATGCCATCTCACCACAACAGTACCTCTTGTCTTGTGCTGTAATAAATCATTCACATCAAGTCATTGTTTCTGTTCTCTAAAAGAGCCATTATTCATAACTTGAAGTTAATGAGTATATATTGCTCTCCAGACTCTATTTAAATTGCTTGCACATCTCATTGATTCTGAAAGCCAATGTCATTTTATTGCCCTCATTTTGATTATATTTTAGAGGTTTATTGATAATCAAATAAACATGAAAGCAAACCATAATGGATTTTCTGGTTACTTACTAAAATGACTAGGTTTTTAAAGAGTTTTTTCCCAAGACTCCATTATGCTTTCCCCAGTAAGACATTATTTAGCCCTCAATAGAGTAATGTCAATGAAAGTGGGCTGCTCTGGGAAGATAGACTTCATTTATATCCTTTTGTTTACCATAACATTTTTTGAGTACCGTGAGAGAAAACAGCCTATTAAGACTGCCGTCTCTCTTTCTAGTCCCTTTAATTATTTATTGTCTAACAGTATACTGAACATTTTAGACAGAGAAGACTGTTGATTAATGGACCAATAGCAGACATAATAATAATGGTTACATGGACACCAACACTTTTTGAACACCTGCTTAACACTGGACTCTGTATTCTGCACTTTACGTATATTCATGTTTTGCAAACTGGAATCTGCCAACCTGTTTGCAAGTTATATTCAAGAGTATTTTAACTTTGCTGCCAACCTAGAAGACATACCCTAAAACCAAGTACCTGTGCTTGTGTTTAAAAGAAAAATAGACACACTAGGGCAGTGACTAGTAAAGGCAAGTAAAGGTACTTAACCTGTCTACCAAATTTAAGGGGACCATCTCTCAAAAAGAAACAAAGAGACAACCTCAGTCATCTAGACAGATGCAATATTTTAAAAATCAAAATGAACACCAAAAGTCATGGTGAACAAAATATAAAAATTTTAAGTAAAGACTGAAGCTGACTCTGTCCAACTCAATCTCACTCACCTCCCCCTAATCCCAGACCTGATACAAGATTTGAATGGTTTAAAAGGTCTGAGTTTAAATTTCTAGCTACATGACCTTAAATAACTTATGCAACCTTCCTGATTCATATTTTCTCATCTGTGAATCAGAGTTATCGTGGTCCCTGCCTACCCCCTAAGATCTCCGTGGAAATTAAATGAGATCGTGTAGGGGAAGCACCAAGTATGAAGCCTTATGTATAGTAAGCATCCCACGTCTCCCCTTCTTCTCTAAGAGATCCCTCATAAAGCCAGCGTCTTAACACTTTGACAAGCCTTGGAGTATGAGCACCTAATCTGTCAATTTCATACTTTTGATTCCACAGAGCAACCAGAAGGCCGAGGTCCTTAACCCCATGATCAATAGTGTATTGTTAGAGGTAAGTGGCCCCCCAGAGAGAAAATGCTTCTGAATTAAACCAAATGTTAGAGCTACACGTTTTGTCTTTCTCCCAGGCAGCAAATATTACTGCAGTTCTAAATTTTATCGTCTACAGTCTTTTTGGAGTACATTTGTATAGTTCAACCAGCTGTAAACCCTCGAGTGAAACAACAATACCTAATTTTCCATAATTCCTGATTATAAAAAGAAATGCTAAGCTTGCACATTATTTCTGTCGCTGTTTCCTCTGGCAGAAGCACATTTCTGCTGCCAAGTTTGACACCAGATTTAACACTGTGATTATTGGCTGCAACGAGGGATTCTTGCTCAATGGTGATTTTTTGTAAAAGTGGGCACTTCCCTCCATTCACAATAACCTTGGATTTAGCTGGGTCTAAGCTCCAGACTGGCAACAAATGACAGGTAAATATTTAGCGTCTGCCCATTCACTAACCAGAGGCAAGATCCTCTGTGACCACTCACTCCATGGCCTGCCCACACACCAGGACATTGTAACATGGACATGCAGCTGCCCCACACAGCTGTGGCTTTGCCAGAAGCAGCGATGTAAAAGAAAGAAAAGGGACCTAGGACGCCTCATTCTTGACCCATAGGCGCTGTGTTCCATCTGTGGCTAGTGGGGGAAATTCTTCTATTACAGATCAGCCATAAGGAACTGGCACTTCTGTAGCCCCACGGCACCCAACTGAAGCCGCAAGGTGTTGACAAGTTAGGTTTGAATATAAGCAGTGTATATACAGTGGTTTCTTGCTCTCTGAAGTACCTATCAAATGCAAAATTTGGAAATTACAAAAGTGAGGGAGGGCTACATATAAATAAATAGCAATGCACTTAGGAATTGGGTCTTACCTTTAAGGAAAACTTACCTTTAAGGAGTAACAGTGGTGACCCTAAGTGTTATTGCTTAAGACACAGCCTCCCAGAGGGATGGAGTTGAGATGCAGGGAAGATTCTGGAGGATAGAGCTAAAGGAAATCCAGGCAATCAGAGGCAGAACATGGAACCCGAGAACCTTTTCCTTGGCCACCCAAAAGGCATTAGCAGATGAATTACTGTTGGTCATGAAGAGTATGAAGTCAAATCATTTATTCATTCCTTTGGTGGAAGTTTTCTCCTGTTTTAATTACCTGAAACTTTAAGTGGTCTCTTGTGGAATACTATCTGTTAGAGCACCCATGAACATGAAGAGCAATGTCAAATATCCAAACCAAGTGGAGGGTACCAACATGAATGGGAAGATGACAGCATTCAAGGATCTGCCATGAATAATTGCACAATATCTCCAGTAACCCATTATTGTTTATTCATCTATACATGTTAGTCACTCAGTCGTGTCTGACTCTTTGCCACCCCATGGACTGTAGCCCACCAGGCTACTCCGTCCATGGGATTTTCCTGGCAAGAATACTGAGTGGGTTGCCATTTCCTTCTCCAAGGGATCGTCCCAACCCAGAGATCGAATTCAGGTCTCCTGCATTGCAGGCAAATCCTTTACCGTCTGAGCTACAAGGGAAGCCCTTCTTCATCTGTAGGTTAGGACAAACTACAGCCTCTTTCATGCTGTGCTTTTGTGTTATTTCAGGGCAGTGGGATTGATCTGGAAAAAGGATGAGTAAGACTGGACATAATGGGTATTGACTATACACACATAATATACCCTAAAGTTTAAGTGTTAGTCACTCAGTCATGTCCACCACTTTGTATCCCCATGGACTCTGTTCATGGGCTTCTCCAGACAAGAATACTGGAGTGGGTTTCCATTTCCTTCTCCAGGGATCTTCCTGATACCAGGGATCAAACCCAGGTCTGCTGCATTGCAGGCAGATTCTTTACCATCTGAGCTAAAGGAAATATACCCTAATATACCCTAAAAGTCTATGGAAATGGCTTGCCTCAAGTGAATTCTTCTCTCAGTGTAGATAATTCAGAGCTGGTTGCAAGCCATCCAACAAAACGTGTTTATATCTGCTTTAAGCAACAGCATTAAAAGAAAAATATTCTAAAATAGTGTGGGATTTGAGGAGAACATGATCAAATGGGAAGAATTGTCAAGCTGGAACTCTGACAGTAACCCTTCAATGACAGTGTTCTCCATTCACAGGGCTGCAATAGCACCACATACATACAGGATGCCTTCCAGCTGCTGCTGCCTGTCCTGCAGGTTTCACACATCCAGACCAGTTGTTCCAAAGCACAGCCATGACCTGGCCAGACTTCATCTTGTTAAAGGAAACAGTGGGCCCTGTTGCTCTGATGTGCATTTCATGGGAAGTTTTCCATGCATCCAGCCACAGACGTCCGTTTGGAGACACTACAAGCAATTTTGCACAGACAGTATTGAAAATGCAAGTTTAAAGAGAGTATCATTTCTCTTAATGTATATGGTTGTTTTTACAAATAATTATGTTTCTTTTATATTAATTTAAACTTTCACAGCTTTGTATTGATAATTTCCTTTAACCTAGAGTTCACTTACAAATATTCATTTCCATTTTCCTGGTTAAGCATGTTATCTTTGGCAAGTTCTAGACTTTAAATTTCCACTTAAAATTTTCCCATTCTTATAGTATGACTTTAAATCAGTTCTTATAGTGGACTTAGTTTTATTATATAAATGCCATGGGCAGAGATAACACTACTTATAGATTTTTACCTATTATAGTGAAAGGGGAATATAGGTGTCTCTTTATAGTCATTCATTCTTCAAACAAGCATATATTGAGCTCCTACTGTGTGCTCACAGTAGAAGAACATGATCTCACCCGGTAGAAACAGATATTCTGAAAGAGGACTTACAATCATTCTGAAAATGCTTTACAATACAAATAACTTTTCTAAACCTTAAAAAATTTGACCAACAAGGTAAATAAGTATTTTTTAAAATGTTCTGCCCCTCAGCAGATTGGATTTTTCCACATTCCTTGAACTTTTTTATCCAAAACTTTGCATATGGCCTGAAAATACATATGATAAGGGATACTAAAGAATATTTTGTTTAAAACTGACTTCTTATGACCATAAGTACATAATGGCATAATCACAGAACTTGCAAGTATTTAGATAGAATATTAGAGGGATTACAACACAGTAGACCCCCAGGACTGCACTTCAAAATCTACTACAGTTGAGTCAAGCTATTCCATGAATACACAGATCACACTCCCTGCCGGCAAATGCCATCATTGCTCCTAAAGACAGAAAATACTGATATATGGATAACTAAATGGTATTACAATCCAAGAGGCTACAGCGAAGACCCTGCAGCCAGGAGAGGCATTGTCAAAGGGCAGTTCTCCCCTACAGCCCCAGTGTTCACTCTGGGTAGGGGTTTCATACAACGTTCTTGTCTGGGAGCCCAGTGACATCCCTCCCAGGTACTATCACAGGGTGTCTTATCCAGTGGCTCTCTTCTGGTGAAACAAAGCCTGTACGTTAGCCTCATTCACATTTGCTTTTATTCCTCTAGTAGAATAGACCAACTTTTGTTCCATATAGGTAAAGTAGGGATCCTTTCATATCATCCTACTTCTTAGCAATTTATTTTCCAATATCCTGCATTTCATTTGTTTAACTCCCGAAACAGTCAAATGGAAAATATAAGAAGTTATTTATAATCTGGAAAAAAATTCTCTGTGGAATCAATTAAAGGTGGTTTTTCCTACTTGCTTTTTGATTGCCTGAAATATTTCTGCAGTTAAATCTAGAGAACAATTAACTGATGAAAATGTTACATTTGCCTCTTCATAAATTTTAGACTTTTCATGTATAGAGCAGAGGAAAGGGTTGAGATTTAGTTTCTTCATATCAGAGTTTTTTTAGCATCAGACGAACTTATGGGTGTTAACAGGAAATGTAAAAGAAACAGATAGTTGCAAAGGGGCTAGAAATTAGACTTTAAGCCTTCACTCACTTAGTGCATAGCAAAATTTTTAATCATGAAATGAAATATAAATCTACAAAAGAATAAGAGAATTATTTTTTAAGTGGTGACATTATTTGCATTGCACTTATATATCTTTTAATGATAGGATGTGAGGATTGCCAAGTGAAAACATAGGCTGAGAGATGATTCCTGGGGCCTAGCTCCATGGTCTGTGAATTACATTATTTAAGAGAGAATCATCATTTGAAATATATCCACTCTCTAGGATTGCTCTCTTTCAATACTGTTTTTCACCATCACTTTTAAATAATTTCTTCTTTGCTTTGCTTTAAAAGCTAGCAAAGCACATGATCCAGATCTGAGCAAATGTCAATCAGTTACTGAATGAATGATTTAACAGACTTACTCTGGAAGTTTTGTATTCCTTCAATAATCCTTTACAGAAATTGGGTTCATTTCAATCTATGCAATTACCCTGAACATGCATGCCAGCCTTTTTTTTTTTTCTTACATCAAGTGCAAAAGAAGTTCTAGTCTAAATAATGAATGTAGTCTTGTGCCTATGCTTGTGCCTTATTAAATAAAAAGCTTCAAAAGCATATTTCAAATGCAAAGCAAAATGCGTCCCAGAAAATTGCTTTGGGGTATTGATACATGCAGCTCTAAAGGGCAAAATCCCAACTCTTAGAGGAAAGTATTTAATCCTGAACTTCAGACAGAAGCCTCCCTTCCCTCCGGGTCTCACACTGGGCTGTACATCAAGCCCATGGTTAAATGAGCCATGTGGCTGGCTGGGCAAAACCAGGGATGAGCCACTTCAGCTGCAGCTACCAAGGGGTAGACCATGGACCTCAGCTGCAGAACTCCAAGGGGAAGAAGCACCTTGGACAGATTACGTGCAGATTACATGAGAGAAATCTGAACCCAGAAATAAGTGTCTCCTGTGCTTTATATTAATAGAAGTCAGCTGCCCCAAGGTGATCCCGTATCTGGAAAGTTAAATTCTGTACAGGTCGCCACGCTGTGCTTAAGTTAGAAACAAAAGCAGGCAAATTCCAGTCACAGCCATCCCAGAGCTCTAGGACATAACGTCTTAGGAAGTAATTCAGCAAAAATGTAAAATAAGCATGTTTCCCTTCTTTCCTAAAAAAAGTATACATTTGTAATATGTATGTGTGGGGAACAGATGAGGTGGATCATACACATGACTTTAATTCATATTTAATTTTATAAAAGCAGTTATTCTTCAGAGTCAATCTAGTTTTTTGTAAGGTCAAAATTGCCCTTTGATCTTCCTCTTAAGCGTGCCCTACATTCTTATATTCAGATCCAGGCTTCAACTTGGTTTCTTAAACTGTTGGTTTGTAAAATCACATCAGAAGAAATCATAATGAAAATTCATTTCAGAACTGCAATTTTGCCTTGATTTTGTAGTTAAGATTCAAAAAGCCATCAGAGTAGATTCAGACCAGTCATTCTTCACATTGAAAAAATAATCATGTAGTTAACCATTTGTTGTATTTTTCTAGCTATCTCATAACTTATTCAGGTTTATGTTCATTTTCTGTATATTTAAAAAACTTCCCTGGTGGCTCACACAGTAAAGCATCTGCCTACAACGCGGGAGACCTGTGTTCGATCCCTGGGTCAGGAAGATTCCCCTGGAGAAGGGAATAGCAATCCACTCCAGTACTCTTACCTGGAAAATCCCATGGATGGAGGAACCTGGTAGGCTACAGTCCATGGGGTCGGAAAATTGGACATGACTGAGCGACTTCACTTCTGTATATTTGCCTATAATGCTCCACTGCAGTGTCTGCTGTTAAGCAAATCTGAGTTCTTTTGTGTGTATACATGCTTAGCTCCTGAAAATAATCTGAGTTAGTCTACCCTTTGGGCATTTTATTTTTAGCAATGATTAGCTTATTACAGCCCAATAGTAAGAAATTGATGGTGTTTCTGATATTTCTGGTGTCTAGGGCCATCATAGACTGGGAATAGAACCTGATTTTGTAGGATAAGAATTTTGTGTTGGAATTGAAGCTGTTACCTTTGTCTGGATCAGAGAGTGTTTTTTCTCTACATGAGCTGTCAGCCAAAAAGCAATAGGATTATGTCTGCCTGCGGTCACTGCTGACTCACTTGAAGGCCTGTCTCTTCTATTCGTCTCAAAGAAATTCCATACTGCAAAAGAATAGTATGTACATTTCGTGTATGATTCCCCTGAGAATAAAAGTTTAGGGTGATTCTGAAATGGTCTGTCTCCCTGCCCTGGGTTTCACCACTAGGTTTCTAGAGCTGCCATTTGGCGGGGAAAGTCAGCATAGAAGCCAAGAGCAGATGGATGAAACCTTGGCAAAAAAGCAAAATGAATTCTCTGCCTTTGAGTCCCTGCCATCTTTATCCTTTTTCATTCTCAGGGCTTTCTTGACAGTCATTAAGTGCCTCTCTTCCGAGATAAGCTTTCCACATCCTGACTCTCTTTTTCATGTCTCCTCTTCTTCCCTGTCTCCTTCTCTACATTTATATTCTCCTTCCCCATTTACCTCACCAGAAAACAATCCAGCCAAAAATCTTCAATAACAATCATTAATGTGTATTTACTGTGTGCTGGGCGCCGTGCTGAGTGTTTTGTATGTATCATCCCATTTACTCTCCGTAATTACCTTAATGGGTAGATACTACAATTTCCACTCCCCAAATGAGAACATTCAGATGCAAGGAATTTTAGAACTCATCTGGGATTTCTTTGGAAGGAATGATGCTAAAGCTGAAACTCCAGTACTTTGGCCACCTCATGCAAACAGTTGACTCATTGGAAAAGACTCTGATGCTGGGAGGGATTGGGGGCAGGAGGAGAAGGGGACGACAGAGGATGAGATGGCTGGATGGCATCACTGACTTGATGGACGCGAGTCTGAGTGAACTCCGGGAGTTGGTGATGGACAGGGAGGCCTGGTGTGCTGTGATTCATGGGGTCACAAAGAGTCGGACACGACTGAGCGACTGAACTGAACTGAACTGAATCTTACACAAGTCGTAAAACAGAGCCAGGATTCAAACCCATGTCATTTTGGCCTGACCAGTTACTATTGTAACTCTTCTGTAGAGCCTCTCAACAAAAGAGAAAACTAACATGTCCTTTTTAGAGATAGCTGAATATTTATGTGTTTAGCTCTCTTTATACCGTGAGGTGGATTTGTAGCTGAAAGATTGGGTCGTCAGCTGTGGTTGTTTCCATGCAACTGAGAACACACTGGGGCCAAAGAGACACAGAATGAAGCCATGTGAGGCTACTGGGCCCCTGGGTGCTTCTCACAGCAGGCCTCTGCACCTCTTCACAGAGATTTACATCAAGCAGCTCCCTGGTCAGCATCAGCACAGCAGCCTGCTTCACAGGTGCCTTTGACTGTCCTAAAATGGCTCCATTTCCTCCTCCTCCCCTGTCACTGGTGCCAAGGAATCCCATTTGTAAATCACCACCCTTCCTGGAAATCCTTAACCCTCTACTACCTACTTGGAGCTTGCAGTGGTTTTATGCTTCCCTTGCCTTGAAGATTACCAATTTTAGGCAGCCTCTCTGTTGAATCTTTAGTACCATGGGCTGTGAGATACTGATAAGTATTTTAAAGATGCACTCGGTAATGCCTGCTTGTCCTTGGACTTGGTGCTGTTCCCTGTTAAGCCCAAGAAATGGTGGTGGTGGTGATAGAGATGATGGTGGTGGTGGTATTGGCTGTGATGATGATGATGGTGATGGGTGATAGAGATCATGATGGTGGTGTTGACACTGATGATGGTGGTGGTGCTGGTGATGGTGGTTGTAATGATGCTAATTATTTTGTTGGTGGTGATAAAGATGATGGTAGTAGTTATGGTTATGATAATGATGCTGGTGGTGACAATGTCTTTATTCACTAACTACTTAACTATGTTACAGACACTTTACCTCCATGATCTCAATTTAATTCCCAATATCATCCTTATGAGATAGCAACTATTATCATACTTATTTTCCAGGTGAAAAGCAAACCTCAGAGAGATTAAATAATCTGTCTTAGGTTATCCAAATGATAATCAGAAGAGAGAGGATTTATATCGAGGGAGTATATAAAATGCTAACCAGAGCCCCCAGACAAGCAGATAGCTGGTCATAAAAAAAGTTGCTCATTTTCACTTGGGTTGAGTTCTTCTCTTCCAGCTTATACCTGGGCTCTTTCTCTAGCCAGTGGCCTCTGGCAGAGACAGATTGCTCCACAAATCTCCCTGTCAGAAGCCTAACCACATTTTTCCTGCCGATGCCTCCCAAGAGAAAGTGGGTAGCCTATGTGTCTCATTCTCCCTCATCTTATAAATCTCATGCTGAGCGATCCATTTATCACTGAACACTGATCGCCTCTTAACACTTCTGCAAGAAAACTCTAGTCTGCTCTCTTTGGGAAAAAAAATCCGCTGCTAAGAAATGTGATAAAGGACGAGAAACCAATGATGAACTGCAGGACAAAAAGACTGGCCATTTCTGTCAGAAAGAATTATTTGGTCCTAGAGGGCATCTTAGTCAGAGGATATAGGGCATCTTATATATAGAGGATAATTTTCTTCTAGACAGCTTCACACATCCCTCCTTCACTTCTTTGGGCTTTTTAACCAAAAGCCTCCTTCTTGGTGAGGTATCTCCAGGTCAAATTTCAGTCCTCCCAATATTCCCTTGCCCTGTTTTGTTTTTTCCTCCTTAGGATATATCACTGTCTACCATCATTTATATCTTACTGCTACTGAACCAAGGTCCAACTGCTCACCACTCAAAAGCTATTAAAGAAGCTGGATTGGCGGAAAGGAAATCTTTATTTTGTATGCTAGTAATGGGGAGGGGGAGGGTGGACGCCAACTTTTCCCCAACAATCGGAGTAAGAGCTTTCATAGACAGAGAGAGAGGGCTACATGCAGAAATGGCACAGTCAGCTCTGACAGTCATCTTGAGATTGGTCATCTGTGGTTTGACCAGTGCCATCGTGATTGTTTTAAGTACAGCTAATCTTCAGTTCTGGGGTCAGTTTGTTCCCATTTCCTTGAGGCCAGTTCTCAGAACTGTGGCTGCTTATGTCATGGCTATAATCTGGGCATCACATGGTTAACTTCTCCACTTGGTGAGGGTTTCAGCATCTATAACACAGCTGACAGGATACAGCTTAGAATATTATCTGCAGCCCTTGGGGAGGAACGAAAGGTCTTTGATCATGCTTAGTGACATCATTATTATTATCTGGTCTCCTCTGGCTGCTTTCCTTCGTTTCTGCATTTTCTCACTTCTCTAGTTAAACTTATTCTTTGGCTAAAGTTTTTCCACAGACAAAAGGCAGGCTGAGAACATGGCTGGGGGGGAAGGACCATAAGGTCTTGCTCTATTTCATTACTTGCCTGTTACTTGTCTGTTGTGTTAGGATTTAATTTCCATGAGACAGGAATTTTTTGTCTGTTAATATATTCCCAGCATGCAAAGCAGTGTTTGACTCATAATAGGTGCTCAGTAGTGATTTGTTCAATGAACAAATACATCAAAGTCTTAAGTGTTCAACCTATAAACACTGAAAGAATGGAAACAGGTGTATGATAGGGTAATTAATGATGGAGAATATCTGGCCAAGTTAATATTAACTATAGAAGTCCTTGTGTCCTTGTTAATGTTATATGGTGTTGTAGCATAAATGGGCATGATTTAGGCACTTAGAAGTACATAAACTTTTTTTTTCATTAAAGTAAATGGAATTTACACTTTTTTACTTAGAAGAATTCACTCTCTAATAGATTTTTCAAGACTCTTCATCAGGCAGGGGTAGCCTACAGTGAGAAATTAGAACCACCTATTTAGTAACCACCCTTATTTGTTAACTATGGTCTACCAATACTGTGAGATATTATGCAGTGGTTAAAAAAGACTAGAAAGAATGTGTCTTAGTCTGTTTGGGCTGCTGTTATAAATATAAGCCATAGACTAGATGGCTTAAACAATAAACATTTATTTCTCTGGATAAGATCAAGGTACTGGCAGATCTGGTGCCTGGTGAGAGCCCACTTCTGGCTTTGCAGATGGCTGTCTTCTCATCGCATCTTTACATGGCAGAGAACGAAGAGACAGAGGAAGCAGGCTCTCATGTCTCTTCCTATAAGGGCACTAATCTCATTCATGAGGTCTCCACCCTTACTTGTAACCTAATTACTTCCCCAAAGCCATCCTCCAAATATAACCACATTGGCTTCAACATATAATTTTGGGAGGATATAAACATTCAATCCATAGCAAGATGGAACAGCTTTCTGTACTAACAGAGCTCCAGAATCACTGCATGAAAAAAGAAACCTGTGGTATGGTACTTATAGTATCAGTTCAGTTCAGTTCAGTCACTCAGTCGTGTCTGACTCTTTGCAACCCCATGAATTGCAGCACGCCAGGCCTCCCTGTCCATCACCAACTCCCGGAGTTCACTCAAACTCAAGTCCATCGAGTCAGTGATGCCATCCAGCCATCTCATCCTCTGTCGTCCCCTTCTCCTCCTGCCCTCAATCCCTCCCAGCATCAGAGTCTTTTCCAATGAGTCAACTCTTTGCATGAGGTGGCCAAAGTACTTGAGTTTCAGCTTTAGCACCATTCCTTCCAAAGAACACCCAGGACTGATCTCCTTTAGAATGTATTGGTTGGATCTCCTTGCAGTCCAAGGGACTCTCAAGAGTCTTCTCCAACACCACAGTTCAAAAGCATCAATTTTCCGGTGCTCAGCTTTCTTCATTATAGTATATTTATCTCAAACAACATGTAATAGCATACACAAAAATATACTACACACACACACATACACACACACACACACATGTTCCTGGAAGAAAGTCTGGAGAGATACACACAAAACTATTAATGATGCTTGTGACCAAAGATGGATAGGGTTGTAGTAGGATTGGGAGAACTTCAGAATTTGACATAATAATCAAAGGGAACTCCAGTGTTATTTGTGATATTTTTATAATGAAAATGTATTAATGAATGACTTATGTTGTGAAATTTTTAAAGGTCAAAACAAGAAGCAGAAGAAAGTAGCTTCTGTTGAAGAAGATAAGAGGATAGGGTCCTGCCAGGGACTTAAAGTGTGAAATACAAAGGTTATTTTTCAACAGAAGGGCCATAACTGTGAGTGAGAACATCTTAATGATTTGGATTTCTTTGTCATCAATGTGCCTATAAAGCTCTAAGACAATTTAAAGGATTATACAGATCTCTCCTTGTTTTCTCAGAAAAGCCCAAATCAAGTATTCCAAGTGTGCAGTTTGTAAAGATTGTGATGATATAAATAGAAAAAAATTATCATTTCAACCTCACTGGAAAAAGCCAACTTTCTTAGCCAGATAGTGTAGTGTGTCTAATCTTCCTGCTAAACCTGAACAATTCTAGGTTTATGTAATGACTACAGAAGCAATTTCAGAAACTTCTGGAGGGAAACACCACACAAATGAATGTGTCTGTGGTTCCCAGTTATTAGCTTGATGCCCAAATGCTTATCATATTTGCAAGAGGCAGTTTACAATCTGCTCATCTTGACAAATGTAGCCCAAGGGGATTTAAATCCCTGCATTTGCAATTTCTGTCTCTTCCTCTCCAAATTTATGGAGAAATGGTAGACACAAATAATGTGTCAGGGATGAATGAACTGAGGTCTCTGTTCCACTCCTGCAGCTCTATTTCACTCAAAGGAGAGTAATAAATGGAAAACAAAGAAAAGTCTCAGCAGATAATGAATCTGAGTCCGAACGACCTTCCCAAACTACAGAAATGGATTGTAACTTACTTGGCATTGCCCAAACTATTTGATGCCTGTAGAGAAGTATGAAAATATTTTTGACTGTTTAGGGCCACAGCTGGGCATTTTAAGTATGTCCTCTATGATTCATGAAGAGTCAAAACTACTCTTCCACAAAAAGGTGAAAGTCATCCATCAGTGGTAATGGAAAACTTGCTTCCAACCTGCCCTGTCTATTGCCTTGATGGTGGTGTGATTGATTATTAAGGAGTCTTGGACTATTCTGCAGCCCCCAAGGACCATAGTATGGCCATTTATATAAGATATGGGTGTCACAATCCAGTGCCTGATATCCCACATCTCTCTTGTAAAACCACTTGATTTCTGGCCAGATATGTAGAGTGAAAACTC
The DNA here is from genome assembly GCF_014754425.2 of Oryx dammah. Taxonomy (NCBI): domain Eukaryota; kingdom Metazoa; phylum Chordata; class Mammalia; order Artiodactyla; family Bovidae; genus Oryx; species Oryx dammah. The sequence goes on from NW_024070187.1 coordinate 57,665,536, forward strand.
ACATTTACTCAAAGGAAGTCATGTGTGAAATAACAGGCTTGCTTGCTGAAAGTAACAAGTCTGTCACTTGACTGGTCATCTCCATCTGGATTGCTGCGAAGGCAGCAGTTGGTCAGTCACTGCTAGGGCATTGATACCTAATGGGAATAATATACATCAATGGTCTGAAATCACTTGGCTTAAAAGCAAAAGGCTCATTGATTTTTAAGTGCAGGAATAAAGTCCTCCATGTGTTGCATCCAAACAATCCACCCACTGTTGCCTTTTTGCCTCTTTGAGATAGTCATATTTTTTTTCTTGTTTCTGGAGCTAAAACTAAAATAAATCATGAAATAAAGTAAAAGAGGAAAACATCTACTGGTTTTAATGAACCTCTACCCTTTACTCATTCAGTCATCCATTCATCCATATATTCATCCAACTAGTTCACAACATTATGGCAACTGTTGTGCCCTCTACCGAATAAAATAGGGTTCAACTTGAAATTCACTTTGCAGTTCTCTCATCCAAAACCGTATAAATAAGTTTGAAAAACAAGTCTATTAATCCACTAGGTATATCCATAGTTTCTGCTTCTTGTTGTTTTTTAAAATATGTTTTAATTAGAGGCTAATTACTTTACAATACTGTATTGGTTTTGCCACACATCAACATGAATCCACCATGAGTGTACACATGTTCCCCATCCTGAACCCCCCTCCCACCTCCCTCCCTGTACCATCCCTCTGGGTCATCCCAGTGCACCAGCCCCAAGCATCCTGTATCATGCATCAAACCTGGATTGGAGATTCATTTCACATATGATATTATACATGTTTCCATGCCATTCTCCCAAATCATCCCACCCTCGCGCTCTTCCACAGAGTCCAAAAGACTGTTCTATACATCTGTGTCTCTTTTGCTGTCTCGCATACAGGGTTATCATTACCATCTTTCTAAATTCCATATATATGTGTTAGTATACTGTATTGGCGGAGAAGGCAATGGCACCCTACTCCAGTACTCTTGCCTGGAAAATCCCATCGATGGAGGAGCCTGGTAGGCTGCAGTCCATGGGGTCGCTAAGAGTTGGACACGACTGAGTGAATTCACTTTCACTTTTCACTTTCATGCATTGGAGAAGGAGATGGCAACCCACTCCAGTTTTCTTGCCTGGAGAATCCTAGGGATGGGGGAGCCTGGTGGGCTGCCGCCCATGGGGTCGCACAGAGTCGGACACGACTGAAGCGACTTAGCAGCAGCAGCAGCATACTGTATTGGTGTTTTTCTTTCTGGCTTACTTCACTCTGTATAATAGGCTCCAGTTTCATCTACCTCATTAGAACTGATTCAAATGTATTCTTTTTAATGGCTGAGTAATACTCCATTGTGTATATGTACCACAGCTTTCTTATCCATCGTCTGCTGATGGACATCTAGGTTGCTTCCATGTCCTGGCTATTATAAACAGTACTGCGATGAACACTGGGGTGCACGTGTCTCTTTCAATTCTGGTTTCCTCGGTGTGTATCCCCAGCAGTGGAATTGCTGGGTCATATGGCAGTTCTATTTCCAGTTTTTTAAGGAATCTCCACACTGTTCTCCATAGTGGCTGTACTAGTTTGCATTCCCACCAACAGTGTAAGAGGGTTCCCTTTTCTACACACCCTCTCCAGCATTTATTGCTTGTAGACTTTTGGATCACAGCCATTCTGACTGGTGTGAAATGGTACCTCATTGTGGTTTTGATTTGCATTTCTCTGATAATGAGTGATGTTGAGCATCTTTTCATGTGTTTGTTAGCCATCTGTATGTCTTCTTTGGAGAAATGTCTGTTTAGTTCTTTGGCCCATTTTTTGATTGGGTCATTTATTTTTCTGGAATTGAGCTACAGAAGTTGCTTGTATATTTTTGAGATTAATTCTTTGTCAGTTACTTCATTTGCTATTATTTTCTCCCATTCTGAAGGCTGTCTTTTCACCTTGCTTATAGTTTCCTTTGTTGTGAAGAAGCTTTTAATTTTAATTAGGTCCCATTAGTTTATTTTTGCTTTTATTTCCAATATTCTGGGAGGTGGGTCATAGAGGATCCTGCTGTGTTTTATGTCAGAGAGTGTTTTGCCTATGTTCTTCTCTAGGAGTTGTATAGTTTCTGGTCTTACGTTTAGATCTTTAATCCATTTTGAGTTTATTTTTGTGTATGGTGTTAGAAAGTATTCTAGTTTCATTCTTTTACAAGTGGTTGACCAGTTTTCCCAGCACCACTTGTTAGAAATTGTCTTTTCTCCTGCTTGTTGTTGTTATTGTTTACTCACTAAATTGTGTCTGACTCTTTGTGACCCCATGGACTGTAGCCCGCCAGACTCCTCTGTCCGTAGGATTTCCTAGGCAAAAATACTAGAGTAGGTTGCCACTCCCTTTTCCAGGGGATCTTCCCCACCCAGGGATCCAACACATGTCTCCTGCACTGGAAAGTGGATTCGTTACTTCTGAGCCACCAGGGAAGCATCCACCTATATGCTGATAACATGCAAATTTCTACCTGGAGCCCTAACATCACTCCTGGATTCCAACCATAGAGTCAGCTTCCTATCAGACACCTGTGTATCAGTGTTTGGGTGTTCCACTAAACTTAATCTGAACATGTCTGAATTGAATCAATCTCCTTTCCCCCTCCTCCTATTAATATATTTTCCTAACTGATGCATAGTGTTGCTTCTGCCAGAAGCCTAGCTGTCAGCCTAGGCTCCTACATTTTCTTCACCCTCAGTGCCCAATCAGCTTCCAAGTGCTATCGGTTATTTCTTCATATATCTTCCTGGATCCCATTGCCTCCATCTTGTTTCCCTTTCTTCTCATCATTCCTGTGAACTGGCATAATAGATACTGAAGGACGGCAGCATATGTCACCCCAATATATGACTGTAGGGGTTCAGGACATACCATCCCCAAATATGCTGCTTTGGTATGTTGATTACTGTTGAGCTGTAGGCTCTTGAAAAACAGCAAATACAGGGAGAGGCTTTGAACTTCCCTTACCTACCTGAAGACAGATACTCCATAAGGGACTCAGTTGTCATAGATTCCTAAACTGGGAGTTTCAACAACCAGGGAAGACTGCCTCAATATGGAAGAGGAGACCAGCAGTCAACACCACTTCCAGACAGACTTTATCACAAACCATCATATTTCCCACCTATTCTTCTAAGGGTACACTCATCTTTCCAAAAAATCATTTGGTCTACCCTAAGAGGCTGACATCTCCTGCCCTCTTCCCTATTTAGAATTGAGGATTTAAGTCCGAATTCTAAGCTACCTCTTTGAGTTACTCATTTTTCCCTGGGTATCACCTTGTATACATGAGATTACATGTTAGTAAATTTCTGATTGTTTTTCTCTTGTCAATCTGCCTTTTATTACAGGGGTCTCAGTTAAGAACTCAGATGGTAGGGGGTAATTATTTTTCCTCCCGTGATACCAACTTGGTGTCAGTGCAGGTATTAGTTCCCCTCTAATCACCCATCATGGTAGTGTCAGCATAGATTCCCTAAGAGTGCAAATCTGGTTATTCCTTTAATTGAAACCTTCATTGGCTGAACCCCAGCATCTGGGAGAATACCCAAACAAAGTCCTTTATAGTCTGGTCCCTTCTACCTTTTAGGGCACCTTCATCAATTCCTCATCAATTCAAGGGCAAAACCCACAGAGATCCTTATGGATGGCCCCTGCACCACACTCCCTCTCAGCTCTGTGTAGTGGCAATTTAACTTATGCAGCTGCTACCATGCATTGATTGGAGCCCATCAGGGGCCCGTATGAACTGAGAAATTCATCGTTATTGATAATGTCAGAACAGTGCATTCCTAAAATCAGCATAGCATCATTAGCACAAATTATGCTTTAATGGAATTTATCTTAGACTGGATTTTTAAAAATCTGGCTATAATATAACCCCCAAAGAGGGATGAAATTTCCTCCGGTGTCTCAATCTTTTCTCACTGCAGTGATTAAAAAATGTACTCAGTGATAATCGGGAAGGAAAAAAAAAGAACTTTCCTGAGAAGTGGGTTAACCATTAATAAACCTTTTTTCTTTTTAACCCTAAGGACTTCCTAAACCTTTTAGTGTACTATTGTGCATTGGAACTCTCCAAAAGGGGGCTTGAGGGTGCAGCTTCTCTCTACGTTAAACAGGGAAACCTGTATCCGGAGCAAAAATTAACAGCCACCTTCAGTGGTGTTCCTCTGAATACAATCTGGCTTCCCTGGCTTCCAATAACTCTGTGTGTAATAAATCATTCTTTCAGTTGTGCAGTAGTATTTAAGGGCTGCCTGCTTAAACTTTAATTGGTTAAGCAGTTACAAGCTCAAATTATAGAATATGAAAAATATCACAATAGATCACAGTATTGTCAGTTTGTCCCTGCAGAACCCTGACATTCTCAAGTTTAACAAAGCCCATCTCTCTCCCACGTTAATTACCACAGTGTCCTTGAAACAGAATAGCATGGTTATTACAATGTCAAAGAGAGCATGCTTCCATCTCCTGCATGTCAGGAGCCCGTGTGTGTGTGTGTGTGTGTGTGTGTGTGTTGGAGGACACATAGATCTTAAAGTAAACCACTCTTTTCCATACACAACTGCCCAGGTGCCTTCATATATGTCCTTTCCACTCTGTCCAACTTCTTCTTTAAGTGTCAGATTATCCCCCTTCCTCCAGAAAGTCTTCTCTCATTTCTTCCTCCTTGATTTCAGTGCCCTTGTCTGGGCTCCAATAGCATTCCATTCATTAAGTCCACAAACACTTACTGGGTCATTTCTACATCAGATACCAGTACTTGTTAATGGTGCTCAGATACTGGCTTGTTTGGGGCACAGGTAGGCCAACCTGGTCCTCAGGGAGGGGGCCCTATATACCCAGGGCTCTTACCACCAGTTCCCAAGAGAGGCAAGAAGCCTCCTCCCACCTCATTCTCCCTACTGCTCCTCCAGCACCACCCATCCATGCAGACCAGCAAATTCTCAGGAATACAGCCTGTGTGAATTCTGCCACTAAAACATGCCATTTAAAGAGATCCTTTTTTGCTCACATTGATCGAATTATTCTATTAAAAAGCCAACAGCTACTACTGAATAATGAACTTTTCTTCTAGCATTAGTCTGTAATTAAGAGAGCTTGAATAAAACAGACAATTTTTTAAACACTCTTTTTTTCTACTGAATTTTTCACTCTGAATAAAGAATAATGCCCCCCAAAATCTTACTGTGATGTAAGCATTAAGCACTGTCAATTTGTTTTGACGTAGTGGAACTTTATTTTGATAAATTGCTTAAAAATAAAACTTACTTTGTCTGTTTGCCAAAACAGGATGGGGAATGGAGACGATTTCCTGTTTCTCTGTAACAAATTTCAAGCAGAATAATGTGTTTTAAATCCAGTAAGCAGAAAAGGACTTTCTGGGCACTTAGTTCATAGCATTTTCTAATCAATATTTGGGTGTTTTTGTATTGTAATTAGTATCTTTCACCACAGGGGATCTTGAGATGAGTTCAAAGAATTTGACTCTTAAAGAATCTATTAAATGATTCACTTTTGATCCTATTTGATGAGCATCCAGAGCAAAAGGCTTCCTTCTGTGCAATTCATCTCACAGCTACCAAGTAATCAAGTTCTTCAGATGTATTTGGTTACATGGGTAGAGACAATAAAAACATTTGTTGTATAGGAGTACTTGCAGTTCAATGGTGTTCATAAGTGTATGCTGCAAGCATCACTGGGACACAAGAGAGTCATGCTACAGAACCCTCCCGCCCCCTTGCTAGAAGTGTGTACAAAAAGGTATTGGACAATCTTCTTTTCCTAGGAAAATGAATGTACTTTTATCTCCATAGTGAGAGTTAATAATTAAGATGTAACAGAGTGTTAAGGGCATGGACTTAGAACTGAGACCACCTAGTTCAAATCTCAGCTCTGCCACTCAAATCTGTGTATCCTTAAGCAAGTTACTTAACCTCTCTGTGCCTTACTTTCTTCATCTGTAAATTGGGATCCTGATAAAAGTACTTGCTTTCTGATATTGTGAGGTAAATGAATTAACCAGTACATTTTTAGTGCCTGAAGTGGTGGCGGTGATAGTTTAGTTGCTAAGGTCTTGTCTGACTCTTTGCAACCCCATGGACTGTATAGCCCACCAGGCTCCTCTGTCCATGGGATTTCCCGGGCAAGAATACTGGAGTGGGTTGCCATTCCCTGTTCCAGGGGATCGTCCCCTCACAAGGATTGAATCTGGGTCTCCTGCATTACAGATGGATTCTTTCCAACTGAGCCACCAGGGAAAACCTCTTCCCAATTCCTACCCTAACATTGGGCTATTTGGGCAGCAGTTGTCTAAGCTATGATTTCCCCTAAGGTGACTGAAAAAATAGAGCAGATATTTATCTTTTAGTGGGAATCGAGGAAGACTTTCTCCCAATGCACACAGATAGAAGCTAAAGTTAAAAATGGGAGATAATCACTTTCAGAACCCTAACCCATATGTTTCCCTAGAGCAAACCACTTCCTTTCCAAACATGAATTTCTTTATAGATAGTTGAAAATAGTTAAGGCTCCATATAAGGATATAAACTGATGCCTGTCTTTACCAAATGCCAAATCTCTGAAAGGACTACCTCTGAAACAAAATGTTTAACTCCTCCAAGCAAATTATGAATTTAGGGGAGAAATGAAAATTTTAAGGTCACCATTCTGTATTAAGTATGAGAGAAAGAGGAGAAAGGTAGGCTGTGGTGTATAATAAAAAGGAATGAAAATAAAAAGCAGGCTGTGCTACCCTGGGCAAAGGAGACCCTGTCTTATTCCCAGTTCTGTCACTGATAAGTTCTGTGATGTGACCTTGAGAGAAACCCTCAACCTCTGGGAGATTCAGTTTCATCAGCTGTAAAATGAGGGCACTGACCAGATGATTTCTAAGATTTCTTACAGCTCAGACATCCTATGATTTTATGAAATAAAATAGATGCTAGATGTTGTATATAGCAGGCTACTGAAGCAGGAAATGATCTTTTTACAAGGATGTTACTGGTAGCTCGTGGAATCGAAGGGAAGGCTGGAGAACCAACCTCAGTATCAAGGCAGTTTGGAGGGGCTGGATGGATCCTAGGGGGTCTAAAAGCAGGAATGATGCAACTTAACTGCCAGAATGAAGAACTCAAATAATATTTTTCCATTCTCATGTCACTGTAAATTCAGAGTCCTGAGAAAGCGGGTCACACTGGTCTAGCTCAGGTCACATGTCACCCCTTGGCTGATGGGCAAGAAACCTCGATTTACATACAGCCTTGCCAAGACATCGTTCAATGGATGAGACATAATTCCTAAGAGGAAAGTGGCATAAGAGCACAAAAGAAAGATAATGACAACCATTCAACTCTTCACTACAAACACTGTGCCTGCCTTTGTACTATCACACACTGATAATCACCTTTCTATGTAGAAATAGTTGGGCTATTTTCACAGTCCATCTGAAAACAGACATATCTTTGGAGGAAATGATAGCCCTATGACAACCCTGTGGACACCCATCATGAAATGCTGGATGAGGACACATGCTGATGAAGAGCCTTGCTGCTGCTAAGTCACTTCAGTCGTGTCTGACTCTGTGCGATCCCATAGACAGCAGGGTAGTCCATCAGGCTCCCCCGTCCCTGGGATTCTCCAGGGAAGAACACTGGAGTTGGGTGCCATTTTCTTCTCCAAAGCATGAGACTTCAGTTCAGTTCAGTTCAGTCGCTCAGTCGTGTCCGACTCTTTGCGACCCCATGAATCGCAGCATGCCAGGCCTCCCTGTCCATCACCAAATCCCAGAGTTCACTCAGACTCACATCCATCGAGTCAGTGATGCCATCCAGCCATCTCATCCTCTGTCGTCCCCTCCTCCTCCTGCCCCCAATCCCTCCCAGCATCAGAGTCTTTTCCAATGAGTCAACTCTTCGCATGAGGTGGCCAAAGTACTGGAGTTTCAGCTTTAGCATCATTCCTTCCAAAGAAATCCCAGGGCTGATCACCTTCAGAATGGACTGGTTGGATCTCCTTGCAATCCAAGGGACTCTCAAGAGTCTTCTCCAACACCACAGTTCAAAAGCATCAATTCTTCAGCGTTCAGCTTTCTTTACAGTCCAACTCTCACATCCATACATGACCACAGGAAAAACCATAGCCTTGACTAGACTGACCTTAGTCGGCAAAGTAATGTCTCTGCTTTTGAGAGACATTATGCTATCTAGGTTGGCCATAATTTTTCTTCCAAGGAGTAAGCGTCTTTTAATTTCATGGCTGCAATCACCATCTGCAGTGATTTTGGAGCCCCCAAAAATAAAGTCTGACACCTTAGTGTGCCTCAAAAGGTTGTGCCGAGGGGGAAGCCTGTGTTTTGTTTTCAATCAGTTTCTCTCTGCACATCTCCTTAGGATGAGGAGCGTTCTAGGAGGCACTCATCAGTCGTTTCCTCTTCTTCCATGTTTACAGAGACCTGTTTTCATTCTGACAGTCAATTTCTCTCCCTGCTTAAAGAACCAGGCCAATCTGAGTCCTTCTAGACCCTGGTACTCAACTGGTAAAGAATCTGCCTGCAATGCAGGTGACCCTGGTTCAATTCCTAGGTCGGGAAGATGCCCTGGAGAAGGGAACAGCTACTCACTCCAGTATTTGGGGGCTTCCCCGGTGGCTCAGCAGTAAAGAATCCGCCTGCAATGCAGGAGACCTGGGTTCGATCCCTGGGTTGGGAAGATCCCCTGGAGAAGGGAACGGCTACCCACTCCAGTATTCTGGCCTGGAGAATTCCATGAACTGTATAATTCATGGAGTCGCAAAGAATCAGACACGACTGAGCGACTTTCACTTTCACTTTCAAACAAATCATAATGGTCTCAATCCCCCTGTGCTGTCATCCTTGGGTTTAAGGGTAGGTCTGTGACCCAATTGCCACCTGGCCTGGAAAGACTATGACTTAGGACGCATACTTGTGACCCAATTCTAGACACTCTGACATGAGGAGAAATCTTTCCAGAAGGGGGCTTCCTATAACAGCTTTTCACTTTTAAAAAGAACAGAGTGGTGGAAGAACGTGCTGTGGGGCCACCATTTAGTACAAACTGTCCTTGAAACCATAAGAGGGGAAGCCTGAAGACAATGCCAACAAGTAGAAGACAGCAGAGAGGAAAAGGAGGAAAGAACTAGGTGCTCAATGAGGTGAGTTCTTGAGTTCACCAACTTGGGAAACACCCTACTCAGAATTCTATTGGGTGAGATGATATGTCTTCTTATAATTTATGTCACTTCGACTTGGGCTTGCTATAATTTGCAGATGAAAGTATCTCAAATGATAACCTAAATATTATATTCTTTCAATAAGCAATAAATTTATCTCGATATTTCCCTCTGGTAACAGCCTTAACTCTGAGGGTTGGGGAGGGAATAACTCATCCAGAAGAGTTTGTGAAGTATTATTTTTGCCAAAATGGACTGTTTTACCCCATGCTTTTTCAAGCACATTTCATCTTGTCCTTCAGATTAAAGAAGCTTCTAGACCACTCGGTCTTTACTAAAGTAATGATTCCTAGTTCATAGAGGATTTTATAATGCATCCATTTGTTGTCATACCTCTCCGTTAATAAATAACATACCTATTTAGATTTTTCAAATGTAAGAACTACCTTTCACCCATTATCCTAAGATCGCCACCCATCAGAGTAGCACCAATAGTTGGAAATGGTTAAGAAAGATGTAGGGACTTCCTTGGTGGTCTGATGGCTAAGACTCTGCACTCCCAGTGCAGGGGGCCCTGGTTTGATCCTTGGTCAGGGAACTAGATCCTACATGCTGCGACTAAGAGTTTGTGTGCCACAACTGAGAGTTCAAACACTGCAACTAAAGATCCCGCAAGTTGCAGTTAAGATCTGGTACGTCAGTTTTCATTCCAATCCCAAAGAAAAGCAATGCCAAAGAATGCTCAAACTACCGCACAATTGCACTCATCTCACATGCTAATAAAGTAATGCTCAAAATTCTCCAAGCCAGGCTTCAGCAATACGTGAACCGTGAACTTCCTGATGTTCAAGCTGGTTTTAGAAAAGGCAGAGGAACCAGAGATCAAGTTGCCAACATCCACTGCATCATGGAAAAAGCAAGAGAGTTCCAGAAAAACATCTCTTTCTGCTTTATTGACTATGCCAAAACCTTTGACTGTGTGGATCACAATAAACTCTGGAAAATTCTGAAAGAGATGGGAATACCAGACCACCTGACCTGCCTCTTGAGAAACCTGTATGCAGGTCAGGAAGCAACAGTTAGAACTGGACATGGAACAACAGACTGGTTCCAAATAGGAAAAGGAGTACGACAAGGCTGTATATCGTCACCCTGCTTATTTAACTTTTATGCAGAGTACATCATGAGAAATGCTGGGCTGGAAGAAGCACAAGCTGGAATCAAGATTGCCAGGAGAAATATCAGTAAGCTCAGATATGCAGATGACACCACCCTTATGGCAGAAAGTGAAGAGGAACTAAAAAGCCTCTTGATGAAAGTGAAAGAGGAGAGTGAAAAAGTTGGCTTAAAGCTCAACATTCAGAAAACGAAGATCATGGCATCCAGTGCCATGGGAAATAGATGGAGAAACAGTGGAAACAGTGTCAGACTTTATTTTGGGGGCCTCCAAAATCACTGCAGGTGGTGATTGCAGCCATGAAATTAAAAGACGCTTACTCCTTGGAAGGAAAGTTATGACCAACCTAGATAGCATATTCAAAAGCAAAGACATTACTTTGCTGACTAAGGTCCTTCTAGTCAAGGCTATGGTTTTTCCAGTGGTCATGTATGGATGTGAGAGTTTGACTGTGAAGAAGGCTGAGCGCCAAAGAATTGATGCGTTTCAACTGTGGTGTTGGAGAAGACTCTTGAGAGTCCCTTGGACTGCAAGGAGATCCAACCAGTCCATTCTGAAGGAGATCAGCCCTGGGATTTCCTTGGAGGGAATGATGCTAAAGCTGAAACTCCAGTACTCTGGCCACCTCATGCGAAGAGTTGACTCATTGGAAAAGACTCTGATGCTGGGAGGGATTGGGGGCAGGAGGAGAAAGGGACGACAGAGGATGAGATGGCTGGATGGCATCACTGACTCAATGGACATGAGTCTGAGTGAACTCCGGGAGTTGGTGATGGACAGGGAGACCTGGCGTGCTGTGATTCATGGAGTCGCAAAGAGTCGGACACGACTGAGCGACTGAACTAAACTGAACTGAACAGCAGTGTCCACAGAACTAGAAAAGATCACTTTTTATTCCAATCCCAATGAAAGGCAATGCCAAAGAATGTTCAAACTACCACACAATTGCATTCATCTCACACACTAACAAAGTAGTGCTCAAAATTCTCCAAGCTGGATTTAGAAAAGGCAGAGGAACCAGAGATCTTATTGCCAACACCCGTTGGATCGTAGATAAAGCAAGAAAGTTCCAGAAAAATGTCTACTTCTGCTTTATTGACTATGCCAAAGCCTTTAACTATGTGGATCACAACAAACTGTGGAAAATTATTTAAGAAATGGGAATACCAGACCACCATATCTGCCTCCTGAGAAATCTGTATGCAGGCCAAGAAGCAACAGTTAGAACTGGACATGGAAAAAGAGACTGGTTCCAAACTGGGAAAGGATTATGTCAAGGCTGTATATTGTCACCCTGCTTATTTAACTTATGTGCAGAGTACATCATGAGAAATGCTGGGCTTGATGAAACACAAGCTAGAATCAAGATTGCCGGGAGAAATATCAATAACCTCAGATATGCAGATGACACCACCCTTATGGCAGAAAGTGAAGAAGAAATAAAGTGCCTCTTGATGAATGTGAAAGAGGAGAGTGAAGAGTTGGCTTAAAGCTCAACATTCAGAAAACTAAGATCATGGCATCTGGTCTCTCACTTCACGGCAAATAGATGGAGAGACAATAGAAACAGAGACAGGCTTTATTTTGGGGGGCTCCAAAATCACTGCAGATGGTGACTGCAGTCATGAAATTAAAAGATGCTTGCTCCTTGGAATTAAAGTTATGACCAACCTAGACAGCATATTAAAAAGCAGAGACATTACTTTGCCACAAAGGTCCGTCTAGTCAAAGGTATGGTATTTGCAGTAGTCATGTATGGCTGTGAGAGTTGGACTAGAAAGAAAGCTAAGCGCCAAAGAACTGATGCTTTTCAACTGTGGTGTTGAAGAAGACTCTTGAGAGTCCTTTGGACTGCAAGGAGATCCAACCAGTCCATCCTAAAGGAAATCAGTCCTGAATATTCACTGGAAGGACTGATGCCGAAGCTGAAACTCCCAATACTTTGGCCACCTTTTGTGAAGAACTGACTCATTGCTAAAGACCCTGATGCTGGGAAAGATTGAAGGCAGGAGAAGAAGGTGATGACAGAGGATGAGATGGTTGGATGGCATCACCAACTTCATGGACATGAGTTTGAGTGAACTCCAGGAGTTGGTGATGGACAGGGAGGCCTGGCATGCTGCAGTCCATGGGGTCACAAAGAGTTGGACATGACTGAGCGACTGAACTGAACAGCCAAATAAATAAATGTTTGGGTTTTTTTTTACAAAAAGAAAGAAAGATATAGACATAAAAGAGAAGTAAAATAAAAATAGAGAAGGAAGAAAACAAAATCACATCACGAGAATCAGCTGTCAAAAAAATGAATCTGAGTCTTTATTCTAGCATGTTTTATGTGAAGGAAAAGAAATATAATTGGGAGAAAGATAGAGCTGTCTTCTGATAGAAGGAGAAAGGATGATGCAATGTATACAATATTTATCTCTTTTAAAATTTGATTTTATTAAATTTCAAGTGGGTACAAAAGTGTATTTTAAAATACATGTAAGCTACATAGAATCAGAACACAATGACTCCCATATATCCACTACCAAGTCTACAAGAGAACATGGCAATTTGTTAGATGTCCCTGGCATGTAGATCCCCAGCCCCACTCCCTTCCACATGCCTTCAAGGTTAACACTGTGCCAAATTTACAACCAATATCTGTCAAACTCCATTGATGAGAATTGCAAAGGAGGAACAGGTAGGGAGAAGTGAGTACCTGTCACTGGGGACTTAGAAGCTGGAAAAGATGTAATTCCCAGTCTCCTCCCAGTCTGGTGGAGAAACAGACATGAGTACAATGTTTGTGGTGTGAGGCAGGATGTGAGAACGACTTTGATAAGAGGACGAAGCCCTAGGGAAGCATAGAAAAGAGATATTATTCCAACTGGCATCAGCAGGGGCTACTCCATGGACATGGTAACCCGTCTGCCTTTGAGGGGTGGAGAGGATTTCTGCAGATGGGAGGAAGGGGAACAGTCAGAAAGGAAGCTGGAGGAACAAGGTGGTCTGAAGAATGACTGCTCCATCCAGGATGACTAAGTATGCAGGGTGCAGGGAGAAGCAGAGCTTGAAACTAGGATGAAAGTAAAGCTTGAAGGGAATCTTACGGAAAATGAAAATTCTGGAAACCAAAGGCAGCAGCTGTAAGTTTGGACAATACTGTTTCCCACACAGAGATCCGGAGGGGTGCCCTCTGCCTCTCTTCTCTCCCCGCTTCCCCTGCCACACCCTCCGGCCACACCTGCATCAAATCATTGCCAAGGTGCCACCAATTCTCCCCTGACACCCTCTCCTCTGCCCATCCCTCTTTCTTCCATGCTAATCCCACCATGTCTGCTCGGTGTCTCAGCAACGTAGCCAGCCTTCCGCCTGGTGCCATGGTTCCCTGCCAGCTCCAGTTGACACCTGAATTCCTCTGGACGGAGAGCTGGGGTCCCCGCTACTCAGCAGGACACAGAGATAAAGGAGATAAGTGTGGGGCACAGCTAGGAAGGGTCGCCTACGGTGAGAACCACAGACACACAGAGGATGAAGCTATAAGTCACAGGGAAGGGGTATGAGGTGGGTCAAGGTCAGAAGTGGAACCAGTGCAAAAGTGGGGTGTGCTAAAAGTCAGGCTCAAGGGTGGGGATTGGAAGCCTGGAGTCACACCAGACACCCAGGAACACGGGTTCATTTTTATTGGAGCCAAGTGCGCAGGAAGCCGAGCAGAACTGGCTGGCTGAAGGAGAGACAGGCAGGACCAACAAGCCCAGGGACATTCCATCAGAAGACTCCTTCAAGGTCAGGTTTACCCAGGCTCCTCTTACTCCCAGGAGAGAGGACACTGGAGCTCTGGGCGGGAGCCGTTTTTCTCAGGCACCCCCAAGCGTCTTGCGCCCTTCATCCCATCTTCACCCCGCAGTGTGAGTCCTGGGGGCAGCCCCAGCTTTGCAGCCCAACAGACCTCAGCTGGAGCTAGATATTAGTCCAGAGATGACATGCTAACTGGTTAGCTCCCTGGAGGTAATGACACCTTGAGAGCTACTGTGAGGAGGAAATGAGTGTACATGGCATGTGCTTGCCTGGTGTATAAGAAAGCTCAAGAAATAGTTCTTCATCCAACAAATATTTATTAAGCCCCTACTTGTGAGCCGAGCATTATACCAGCTGGCAGGGAGAGTATGGTGAACAGAACCAGTCTAGGCAGGGAGACAGACCTTAATTAACAATCATGAAAATAATTGTAAATGACAGATATGAAAAGGGCATGAGGGCTGAGGAAGCATAGATTTACTGAGAGATTAGGAAAACTCATCTTTCAGACCCTGCTCAGAAGTGGGCTTCCGGAGAAGCCTACCAGATCACCCTCAGCTGGCGATGATTCTATTGGCCTGTGAATTCTCAGCAGGAACCGTGCAGCCTATTAATGACACATCTTACCGTGGCACCTAGTGTTATAATTAGTGGCATGCGTCTCCTGTCTCCTTCACATCATAAGCCTGTGGGCAGACAGCAGGCCGTCTACATCTTTCAGTGCTTCACAATTTCAGTTAAAGTCTATTATTTTAACAAATAAGTGAAATCAGCTTTTAAAAGCTGCCACAATGTAACACAACTTGAAGCTTGATTTATGCTTTTTGTATGCCAAGTTCCCATTGATTTCCAAGTCATTTGTCAGAATATAGTAGGTGATATGCAAGGAAACAATAATTTGGCTTCTCAGAAATCATATAATGTCCATACCTCAGAGAGTGTGACACCCCTAAATTCCTGCTGAAGTATTCCAGATCTGAGCCTGACTCACCTATTAATCAGGGAAATACAAGCAAGAAAAAGTATGATTAGTAGAATTCCATTTGCCAAATCCTCAATCTCTAAATTTTACAATTAGAACCTGTTTGTGAGCTAATAATAACAAAATATAGAGTACAAAAAAAAACCTTTATGTGCTAAAACATTCATTCCTGTTAGATTGCTTAATATTGAATCCGACTCTGCAGTTAAATAACCATATATTGACATTAAGAGATTAAGTTCCACCTTAACTCTCTGAAGATATTTTTCTTTCCTACATTCTTGATTATTTCCTTTCCATTATGGTTTATCTCATGATATTCAGTGTAGTTGACTGAACTACACAGTAGGACCTTATTGCTTATCCATTCTATATGTAATAGTTTGCACCTACTAACTCCAACCAACCAGTCCATCCTAAAGGAGATCAGTCCTGGGTGTTCACTGGAAGGACTGATGCTGAAGCTGAAACTCCAGTACTATGGCCACCTCATGTGAACAGTTGACTCACTGGAAAAGACTCTGATGCTGGGAGGGATTGGGGGCAGGAGGAGAAGGGGATGACAGAGGATGAGATGGCTGGATGGCATCACTGACTCGATGGACATGAGTTTTGGTAAACTCCGGGAGTTGGTGATGGACAGGGAGCCCTGGCATGCTGTGATTCATGGGGTCACAAAGAGTCGGACACAACTGAGCAACTGAACTGAACTAACTCCAAACTCCCAGCCCATCCCTCCCTACTCCCTCCCCTTTGTCACTCACAAGTCTGTTCTCTCTGTCTCTTTTTGTTTTGCAGATAAATTCATTTGTGTCATATTTTAGATTCCACATATTATTGCTGTTGTTCAGTTGCTAAGTTGTTTCCAACTCATGGACAGCAGCATGCCAGGCTTCCCTTTCATTCACCATCTCCTGGAGTTTGCTCAAACTCATATCCATTGAGTTGATGGTGCCATCCAACCTTCTCATCCTCTGTTGTCCCCTTTTCCTCTTGCTTTCAATCTTTCCCAGCATCAGGGTCTTTCCCAGTGAGTCAGCTCTTCGCATCAAGTGGCCAAAATATTGGAGCTTCAGCTTCAGTATCAGTCCTTCCAAGGAATATTCAGAGTTGATTTCCTTCAAGATTGACTGGCTTGATTTCCTTGCTAACCAAGGGACTCTCAAGAGTCTTTTCTCCAGCACCACAGTTCCAAAGTAAGGATGATATATGGTATTTGTCTTTCTCTGACTTCACTTAGTATGATAATCTCCAGGCCCATCCATGTTGCTGCAAATGGCAATATTTCATTCTTTCTTACGGCTGAGTAGAATTCCATTGTATATATACAGCACACCTTCTTTATCCATTCATCTGTTGATGGACATTTTGGTTGTTTCCATGTCTCGGCAATTGTGAGTAGAGCTGCTATGAACATTGGGGGTGCACGTATCGTTTTGAATTGTAGTTTTGTCTGGGTATATGCCCAGGAGTGGGATTTCTGGGTCATATGGGTAGTTCTATTTTTAGTTATTTGAGGACTCTCCATTCTGTTTTCCACAATGGCTGCACCAATTTACATTCTTACCAACACTGTAGGAGGACTCCTTTTTCTCTACACCTCCAGCCTTTATGGTTTGTAGACTTTTTAATGATGGCCATTCTGACTAGTGTGAGGAGATACCTCACTGTAGTTTTGACTTACATTTCTCTAATAATGAGCAATGTTGAGCATCTTTTTGTGTGCCTACTGGCCATGGGGTCGCACAGAGTCGGACACGACTGAAGCGACTTAGCAGCAGCAGCAGCAGCAGCAGCAGCAGCAGCAATGCCTTCTTTGGAGAAATGTCTACCTTCTGCTCATTTTCTGATTGGGTTGTTTTTTTGTTGTTGAGTTGTATGAGCTGTTTGTATATTTTGGAAATTAAGCCCTTGTTGGTCACATAATTTTCAAATATTAATATTTTCTCCTATTCCATTGGTTGTCTTTTCATTTTGTTTATGGTTTCCTTTGCTGTGCAAAACTTGTAAATCTGATTAGGTCCCATTTATTTATTTTTGCTTTTATTTCTATTGCTTTAGAAGACCAACCTAAGAAAACATTGGTACAATTTATGTCAGAGAATGTTTTGCCAATGTTCTCCTCTAGGAACTTTATGGTGTCATATATTATGTTTAAGTCTTTAAGCCATTTTGAGTTTATTTTTGTGTATGGTATGAGGGTGTGTTCTAACTTCATTGATTTACATGCAGCTGTCCAGCTTTTCCAGCATCACTTGCTGAAGAGACTGTCTTTTCCCCATTGTGTATTCTTGCTTCCTTCATTGAAGATTAATTGACCGTAGCTGTGTAAGTTTACTTCTGGACTCTCTATTCTGCTCCATTGATCCATATGTCTGCTTTTGTGCCAGTACTGGTACCACATTGTTTTGATCACTGTAGCTTTATAGTGTTGTCTGAAGTCTGGGAGGGTTATGCCTTCTGCTTTTTTTCTGGTTTTGCTTTGTTTTTTCCCCTGAGGGTTGCTTTGGCAATTCTGGGTCTTTTATGGTTCCATGTAAATTTAAAGATTATTTGTTCTAGTTCTGTGAAAAATGTCATGAGAAATTTGATAGGGATCACATTAAATCTGTAGATTGCTATGAATAGTAAGGCCATTTTAATTCTTTGGAAGATATTTTCCTATTTTTCAAAGTTAAGAACTGTCCTTTTGTTTATATGTAATTTTAGTGTAATTAATATTTATAAAAACTCGACATCAGTGATAGCTATAAAAAGATGAATACCAAAAGAAACAAAGGAAACATTGTTATTAGATTTAAATTTTCATATATTTCACTTAAATTCATTTTATTTTGGTATCTTTGAAAAGATGCAAGCAAATGTATAAACAACCAACCCAGATCCTCTTAAGCAATTTGTAAAATAGGAACAATCCATCTGTTTAAGAAAACACATCAAATCAGGCTCTGCAATGTGGGATAATGAGAGAAAGCATTTTCACCCTCAACCTTGTTTTTGGTATCTCAAAATCAAATTTGTGGGCTACTGTAAGCTGTATAATGGTAGATAAACAAAGGAAGAAAGTGTTCTCTTTCCATGGGTTTCATCAGCTTGTTTTTCATGACTCATAATTCCTTTCTGAAAAAACTCTCATTCCTTTGATCTCCTGGGTAAAATGAGTACTATTGAGTTAGTTCCCATCAACCAGTCAGCATTTCTACTGGTTCCTATTGTGCAGCCTCAGCTGTACCAAATATTTACCAGTTAACTCATTCCCAGAATAGAGTTATGAGTACTCTTCAGAAGGGTTCAGTCCAAATTGCCCAGAGGAATTCATAAGGATAGTCTGAAGATTTAAGAAACAAAGGCAAAATATTATTCATACAAAAATACTGTTGACCTGAAAATAATTAGTGGGAAAAAATTTAAAACCATTTATTAAAACTATGTCTTATAAGAACACAAGAAAACTTCCTAAAGTCACTGATTAAAGGCTCTTTCCAATCCTTTGTTATGCCACAGAGTCTCCTTTAGGGCCCCAAGAAGACAGTGTGGTTAGTGGTAATAAACTTCTCAGCCTAGGAGCCAGGAAACCTAGGGTCTCTTCCAGCCTCTGCCACTATATTTTGGGGGCTTATTTTCCACTTCTATAAAATAAAAATGAAAAAAGTGTTTATGCACTACCAGAGAAACACAGAAGTTGGAATTTACCCATTCACTCGACAAATACTCACTGGACGTCGGTTAAATACTAGGCAACATGTGAAAGGATCTCCTCATTGCGCTCCCCAGGTTCCTGTGAGGGTCTCTATCACATTACTTGACAATTAGGGATTCCCTAACCTAATTCTTCCACTGACTGCTGTTATTTTGCCAATGAGTAGCAGAATTTTTGGCACACAGTAGGTGCTCTAAAAGTATTCGGTGAGTGAACAGAGGAGCGTCTTCCTGCATATGCAAGGCTGAATATCCCAGAATGAGGACCTCAGTGAGAAATATCAAGCACAACAGCCAGTAACGTTTCATTAAAACATTATATGATGACACTATCGTCTCCCTAGGAATTTTGCCCTAAGACCCAAGCATGCAGACCTGACTCTCTCTAGCCCTGAAGACAGAGGGATCCTTGGCACTTAGTTTCCAGTTTGGTGCACTGAGCCACCTATGCTGGATCCCCTTGGTTGACTCTCCCAATCTGCTCTCCCCTTTTGTGCACCTTGCTTGGTGCTTGGGAGACCAGCCTATATGAACTGTCTCGAGCTAGCTCCAGAGTCCTCTGGCTCTGGTTGAGTTTGGCCAGTGGGGAGTACTCGACATTGAGAAGAAAGGAGAATAGCCAAATTGGGATATTAATTCTCTCTCCTCAGGGCAACCACAGGCTGTTGTGTCCATGACCAAAAGCCACCGCTCCTATCAGGCAGTCCTGTGCACATATTCTTTCTGCGTGTGGCCCTCTGTCCCTATCCCTCTGAGTTCTTTGTCTCTTTGCTCTTAGGGACAGTAGCAGTGCCCCATTGTTACTAGTCCTAGGCTGCCACACTGTCCTGGTTTGGTTTTCCCACATGCTGACTTAAAAGGCCCTTTATGAAACTCTCCCCAAATTATTCAATATGAGTATATCATCCGTTTCCTGCCAGGACCCAAGTGTTATAAACACTAAGCACCATAAAAGAATACTAAGAAATGCTAGTTTCCCATTTTGTCCCAATTTTTATACCTCTTACAATGGTTATTAATAGTACCTTTCACAAAATCACTACTTAATAAATATTTGTTGAATGAAAGAAAAAGATTTCTAGGACACTTCTGATCACAGTTTTGTATTCAAATGCATGGAAATCAATGTGCATTCATCTAGGTTATAAAATACAAACTTTAGAGAAATTTTTATTTCAGTAGTTGAGGGTCAGTGAGCAGTTCTACTTTACAAATTTACATTCTCTCTTTTCTCATGTTCTGAGTGAAACAATGATTAGCCTGCTGGACTTCTGACTCAATCCCAGGAAACAGTGCCAAGAGATGAGCTGACATCTCAGGGCACATGTTATTCAACAGACTAAGAGATTAGTTTACTGGTCCTTACTAGACCTTGGAGGAAATAGTGATTTTATTTCATGCCATCTAATTCACATGAACTGATTTTGAAAGTTCATCACATTCTATCTCCTATGTGCTACATGCATGGTAAGTCACTTCAGTCATGTCAGACTCTTAGTGACCCCAGGGACTGTAGCCTGCCAGACTTCTCTGTCCATGGGATTTTTCAGGTGAGAATACTGGAGTGGGTTGCCATTTCCTCCTCCAGGGGATCTTCCCAGCAATTGAACCCGTATCTCTTATGTCTCCTGCATTGGCAGGCGCTAATGCAGTGCCACTAGCGCATTGCCTGGAAAGCCCTCTATCAGCTACATCCAGACAGGAATGCAATTTGAAGTTAACTGTACCTCTGGAGAAGGCAATGGCAACCCACTCCAGTACTCTTGCCTGGAAAATCCCATGGACAGAGGAGCCTGGTAGGCGGCAGTCCATGGGGTCACTAAGAGTTGGACACGACTGACTTCACTTTCACTTTTCACTTTCATGCATTGGAGAAGGAAATGGCAACCCACTCCAGTGTTCTTGCCTTGAGAATCCCAGGGACGGGGAGCCTGGTGGGCTGCCGTCTAGGGGGTCGCACAGAGTCGGACACAACTGAAGTGACTTAGCAGCAGCATACCTCCTTGGATCTATTCGAGTTTATAATAAATAGCCAAATCATTGATAAAACTGAAGCATCACTCACCGTGTATGCTGATCTTGCTGATGCACCGCGGGAGTAACTTCTAGTTCTGGTATTGGAGGAAGCACGTCCTTGACCAGAGTCATCGGCAGCCTCTCTGTGGTCTCTGCTATTTAATAAAGAGAGCAGTTCTAGTCTTTATTTAGTCAATAGCAATGCAAAAGCAGACACAGTATATTCTATTGTAGTAAGAGAACTATGCCCTGGGTCTAAACAGGATTTTGGCAGTTTCTACCACTCATTCAATTTCCTGTCTGTAAGTCTGACACTTTTCGCCCATTTCTCTCAACTTCGTATCTTTCCTTTCATTCCTCCTCTCCCACCGCTTTCTGGGCACAAGATCCGAAGTATAGTGAAGGAGAAGCAAAGTAAAGAAAAAACTTAAAGTACAACATGGAGAAGGAAATGGCAACCCACTCCAGTACTCTTGCCTAGAAAATCCCATGGATGGAGGAGCCTGGTGGGCTACAGTCCATGGGGTCACAAAGAGTCGGACACAACTGAGTGACTTCACAACACAATAACATCAAGTAGCAAGAAAAATTTTTGGTTTAGAAAGTACAAACATTTCCTTCTATCGTATATTGTTTAAATATGTCCCTAAGAAAAATATTAATGACATCCTTGATTTCAGGGACAATTTTACCAAAAAGCAAATTTACAGATAATGATGAAGTCTAGCCTGCTCTGCTATGACTCTGTGACTTTATAAAATTCTTCTGATATTATCTTCAACTGACTTCAAGTAGGCGACAAAATTTCTGTCCATGGTTCAGTGGTGTGTCTCTCATTCCACTGGGGTCCTGAGTCTTGCTTGTCTAGTTTTTATATTGAAACTTGAGTTCTGCATAATGCATGTGATTTTTTTGCTTCACAGATGTCTCTGCTTTTTATACAAAGCCCTGAACATGGATGGAAATGAGGTGACCTATAATTTAAAGAGAAATTTGGGTAGTTGTTACTAAAGATGAGAAATCAAGTAGGAAGATAAGGGTAATCAAGAATATGATGCTTTTTGTCCAAGAAGGTGATTAAACACTGATATGATTGACTGGGAGATACTGTCAAATCTTCTCTCAGAATGTAATTCCTTTAATTAGAAAAAAAATTGATAAGAAAAACTTATTTTGGGGATTTAATTTTCTAAATAAGGAACACATTTACATGATTTAAAGATCTTAGGCTATAAAGGGATACTGAGTGAATATTCCCTGTTAACCCATCTCTCAGACAATCACTTCCCACCATATCACATATTTCCTTCCCTTCAGGATAGATTGATAGATCGATGATACATTTGTACATTTATGTTACTAAAATGTTTTTGTCCACACAACTGGCAAAATACTGTATATATATATATCATGAATGATACATCTTGTGGATCTTTGCACATAAGTACTTTCTTATTCTTTTTTACAACTTCCTGATATTCCACAGCATGAATGTATCACCATGTCTTTAAATAGCCTCTTGTTTAGATGGTGTCTAATCTTTTGATCTTGCAAACACACTAGCAGTAAACATCGTACATATGCCGTTTCTCTGCTATATGAGTACGTCTCTAGGATAAATTCCTAGAAATGGAGTTACTGGCTCAAAGGGTTTGTATGCTCATAATTTTGCTCATTATTACATCAGTTCAGTTCAGTTCAGTCACTCAGTCGTGTCCGACTCTTTGCGACCCCATGAATCGAAGCACGCCAGGCCTCCCTGTCCATCACCAACTCCCGGAGTTCACTCAGACTCGCGTCCATCGAGTCAGTGATGCCATCCAGCCATCTCATCCTCTGTCGTCCCCTTCTTCTCCTGCCCCCAATCCCTCCCAGCATCAAAGTCTTTTCCAATGAGTCAACTCTTCGCATGAGGTGGCCAAAGTACTGGAGTTTCAGCTTCAGCATCATTCCTTCCAAAGAAATCCCAAGGCTGATCTCCTTCAAAACGGACTGGTTGGATCTGCTTGCAGTCCAAGGGACTCTCAAGAGTCTTCTCCAACACCACAGTTCAAAAGCATCAATTCTTCGGCGCTCAGCTTTCTTCACAGTCCAACTCTCACATCCATATATGACCACAGGAAAAACCATAGCCTTGACTAGACAGACCTTAGTTAGCAAAGTAATGTCTCTGCTTTTGAATATGTTATCTAGGTTGGTCATAACTTTTCTTCCAAGGAGTAAGCATCTTTTAATTTCATGGCTGCAGTCACCATCTGCAGTGATTTTGGAGCCCCCCAAAATAAAGTCTGACACTGTTTCCACTGTTTCCTCATCTATTTCCCATGAAGTGATGGGACCAGATGCCATGATCTTTGTTTTCTGAATGTTGAGCTTTAAGCCAACTTTTTCACCCTTCACTTTCACTTTCATCAAGAGGCTTTTTAGTTCCTCTTCACTTTCTGCCATAAGAGTGGTGTTATCTGCATATCTGAGCTTATTGATATTTCTCCCGGCAATCTTGATTCCAGCTTGTGCTTCTTCCAGCCCAGCGTTTCTGCATAGAAGTTAAATAAGCAGGGTGACAGTATACAGCCTTGACGTACTCCTTTTCCTATTTGGAACCAGTCTGTTGTTCCATGTCCAGTTCTAACTGTTGCTTCCTAACTTGCATACAGGTTTCTCAAGAGGCAGGTCAGGTGGTCTGGTATTCCCATCTCTTTCAGAATTTTCCACAGTTTCTTGTGATCCACACAGTCAAAGGCTTTGGCATAGTCAATAAAGCAGAAAGAGATGTTTTTTCTGGAACTCTCTTGCTTGGCTGCGACGACGTGCAGAGCGCAGCCGAGAGGAACTACCCCACGTCCGAGGTCAAGGGCGGCGGCCGGGAGGAGCGTTTTTACATGCTGCTGCTGCTGCTAAGTCGCTCCAGTCGTGTCTGACTCTGTGCGACCCCATAGACAGCAGCCCACCAGGCTCCCCGTCCCTGGGATTCTCCAGGCAAGAACACTGGAGTGGGTTGCCATTTCCTTCTCCAATGCGTGAAAGTGAAAAATGAAAGTGAAGTCGCTCAGTTGTGTCCGACTCTTAGCCACCCCATGGACCGCAGCCCACCAGGCTCCTCCACCCATGGGATTCTCCAGGCAAGAGTACGTCCAAGGTAAGGGGCGGTGGCCAGGAAGAGCATTATTACATAGTTATTGCCAAATTACCTATCATAGAAGTTGTACCAATTTCACCTCTCAGTTTACCTTAGTGAAATATGAGTACCTCTTGCCCTTTGCCATAGAGTATGATGTCTACTTCTGGATTTTTGTCAGTCTGATAGATGAAAGTGAAGTGGTATCTCAGGGTAACTTTAATTAGCTTTTCCACCTGAGTAGAAATATTTATTTCATTTGGTTCACTGCTATGTCTCCTATACCCAAATAGCCAATATTATTGACACATAGTAAACATCAAACAAAAAAATTTTTGAAAGAATTTGGTCTGAGACCAAACAACTTTTCAGCTCTTTAAGAACTATTTGTATTTCATTTTCCATAAACAGTCCATTTTTATCCTTTACCCATTTGCCTACTGGGTTATGGTCTTTTCTTCATGAATTATGAGAAGCTCCTTATACACTAGGAAATGTTGCTTATCTCTGATGAGCTGCAAAAAACTTTTCCCAATTGTTTTTGCTGTGTACATTCTTTTGCTGCTGCTGCTGCTGCTGCTGCTGCTGCTAGGTCACTTCAGTCATGTCCGACTCTATGCGACTCCATAGACGGCAACCCACCAGGCTCCACTGTCCCTGGGATTCTCTAGGCAAGAACGCTGAAGTAGTTTACCATTTCCTTCTCCAGTGCATGAAAGTGAAAAGTGAAAGTGAAAAGTAAAAATGAAGTCACTCAGTCATGTCCAACTCTTTGCGACCCCATGGACTGCAGCTTACCAGACTCCTCCGTCCATGGGATTTTCCAGGCAAGAGTACTGGAGTGGGTTGCCATTGCCTTCTCCAGTACTTTCTTTTACACACGGTCAAATTTATTAGTGATTTAGGTAAGTTTTGTGTCATGATTAGTTTTGCAGTTCATTATAAATGAATTCTACCATTGTTTCTTCTATTTTGTGGTTTCATGTTACTATTAAAATTATTAACCTGTTTGAAATTTACTGTAGTGTTAGTGTGAGCTCTGGATTAAGTAAATATTTTTTCCTACGTGATTATTCAGTTGTCCAAGCATTATTCATTCAGTAATTTTTTGTAGTCCTACTAATGTGATAAGCCATTTTCATCATTTACTGAAGTCCTGAATTTTCTAATGTTTCACTGGCTGTTCTGTTGGTAAGGGCCAACTGCACTCATGGGACTAGATCTATCAGCCTTATTTCTCTCACACTGAAATCCCCGGGGGTCTGTGGTTTTTGTCTTTTTAAACCTGTACTTCTCAAGGGTGGTTGTGGTAGGAAGAATTCTACAACAGCCCCCAAGATTCCCATTCCTGGTGTACATGCCCCCCTTTAATTCTCCTCCCTTGAGCATGGGCAGGACTGTAATAGGATCTCATTCCTGTGACTAGGTTACACAAAGATGAAGAGCTTTTGCAGGTTAATTAACATCCCAAATCAGTTGATTTTGAGAGAGTCTATCCTGGGTGGGTCTGATTTAACGATTTGAAAGCCTTTAAAAGAGAGACTTGGTCTTCCCTGCCATCAGGGAAGATCCCTCACTGGGCTTGAAGAAGCAAGCTGCCACGTTGTGAACTGTGTATGTAAAGGGTCCTATAGCAGGGCCCTGCAGGTGGCCTCTAGGACCTGGGGGTGGTGTCTGGTGGTGAGAGCCAGTTAAGAAGCCAGGGCCTTCAGTCTACATCCTCAAATAAATGAATTCTGCCAACAACATGAACCAACTTGGAAGGAAACCCTTCAGATGACAACACAGGCCAGCTCACATCTTGACTTCAAGCTTAGTACCCAAATTTCTGACCCATAGAAACTGTAAGATAATGAAGGTACGTAGTCTTAAGCCACTAAGTTTGTGGTAATTTGTTACACAGCAATAGAAAACAAATAAAGTGATCAACAGAGCCTTGGCCTGAAAATCCCCAGCAGTGGTAATTTTAAGTGCAGGCTCCAGAACCCTGCCCCAGATCTATCTTCTTAATGGCCCAGGGGGCCTCTGATGGTTGATTCTGATGCACATTAAAGCTTCAGAATGAACGTCCGTGTGAATAATTGTTTAGACATCTTTGACAAAGCATCTTTTTTTAATTTTTATTTTATATTGGAGTATAATTGATTAACAATGTTAAAGTGTATGGCAAAATGATTCTGTTATACATATAGATGTTTCTACTCTTTTTTCGAACTCTTTTCCCATTTAGGTTATTGCAGACTATTAAGCAGAGTTCCCTGTGCTATACAGTAGGTCCTTGCTGGTTGTCTATTTTAAATATAGCAGTGATGCTGAAGCTGAAACTCCAATAATTTGGCCACCTGAAGCAAAGAGCTGACTCATTGGAAAAGACCCTGATGCTGGGAAAGATTGAGGGCAAGAGGAGAAGGGGACGACAGAGGATGAGATGGCTGGATGGCATAACCGACTAGATGGACATGGGTTTGGGTGGATTCCAGGATTTGGTGATGGACAGGGAGGCCTGGTGTGCTGCAATTCATGGGGTCACAAAGAGCTGGACACGACTGAGCGACTGAGCATGTATATGTTAATCCCAAATGCCTAATCTATTCCTCCCCACTCCTTCCCTGCTGGTAAAACATCTTATAACCTTCCAAAATTTGAGATTTAGAGAGAATAATTTTTAAAGGTTAAAATCTCAAAAGACCCTATTCATGGAACCAAATAATTATCGAAGAAAATTAACAGAGTCCTTTTGGTTTGAAAGTCAAACTGCTCATCATTTGCTTATTTATTCGGTTTCCTGATGTTTTATAGTATGGTATAACAATAATTCAGAAAGTCATTATTTGTCAAAATGACAGCTAGTTCAAAGTAACTCTCTAGTGGTACATTATCTTCTTTTTCTCCTAGTATCCAAAGTCATGTAGCTTATATGCTAATAGGAAAACTTCAGAAAAATTGATTAAAAGGCAAAAAGGTAGGATATCTGTCATTTTAATACCTTCTTCAGAATAGCTAAAACAGGTGATATTTTTTCTAGTTTTACACTGAAAAATAGCTTCTTTCAAATCATATTCATTTAGCAACACTACTTAATGCAGCAGAAGCAGTCTGAAATATTTTAAAACTTCATAAAGGTCTTTTCATGAATTTGTCAAATCTCTGAACCAAACATTTCTTTGACTTTTTATAAGGGCCTCAGCGGAGCCTAAAAATTTAGAAAGAACCCTGGTCTGAGTTTTGACCTGACTGAATCTAGTGAACAAAATGGATTTCCAACAATAGAAATTTTGATTAAAAATAAAGCCACATGCTTTATGTTCTCAAATAAAGCCCCTATCACTCCACCCATGACAATGGCCAGGGTGACCTCTGATGATGTTTCTTCTTTTTAAAAATTTTTATCACTTTTCAAAATGCTTCATATCTGTGATATTTAGTCTCTAACCTCAGCTTGTCCTTCCAAAGTAATTCTTGATTCCCACTGAGTAACAGAAATTTATGAGGTGTTTCGTTCACTTGGTTCCTGATGATTTTCATGTGAAAGACAGGGTACATCTCCCACACTGAAGAAACATCTAAAACTTCCCCATCCTAGTCAGGCTCTCTTGGCTACTAAGGGAATTTGCCACATCAAATTTTTTATCTTCTCTTCTGTAAAAGTACTTGTTCAGCTAAATTTTACTTGGTTACTGAATTGGAAAGCCAAAAGAAAAAACAAGGAGAACAAAACAGATTTAGGTGTTCTATGACCCTCTGTGACCTCTACTTCCCCAAAGGAGAATGTATCTAGTTTTGTTGTAATTCCTTATTTGTCTGCCTCCAGGGTACAAAGTTTGTATTTTTTGCTCAGTTTCCTCCCCAGAACTCCATCTTGAAGCATGACACCTAAGAGGTACTCAATAAATACGTGTTGAATGACTGAAAGAATGTTATTTAACTTATCTCTGCCTGTGTTTCTTTGGAAAAAAAAAAAGGCTGTGGGTTCAAGCTGAACAAAACCTCTTGAGGTGCCACCCAGGAATTTGAAGATAAGGAAAACAAGAGTGCCCTGTGAGAGTTAATCTATAAAATCAACCCATAATCAGAGCACAAACAAGGCAAAGTTATCTTCAGAAATTACCCCTAGGCTAAAACCTGTTAAATGTTAAAAGTGCTGTGTGAAACGAGCCAATTAGGTTTCCTCTAAAACAGGGAATAAGGCCTCTTAAACTATGTTAGCAAAAGAATCCACTTGAAGACCTGGCAAACAAGCCTTGGCTGTGATTTGACTTCCCACCTGGTTCTAAGAAGAGAGAACACAGGTGTGTGCTGTCAGAAGCGTTTTGGTCCATATTTCTCTCAGCTGTGTTTTCTCTTTGGGAATTAATACTCTGGCCTTCTGGTTTTATCAACTGTTGGTGTGAGCTGGATTACACAACCATAGATCCTGCTGCCATTCCGGGAGGCTGAGCCAAGAGGCCTGAAGGAAGGCACTGGACCAGGTAAGTTACCTCTGTGAACCTGTGTGGTCTTGTGGGCAGCGGCCCAACCGGGCTTGGGCCTCGCCTGCCATGTTCCTTCAAAGCGGACCAGGTACTGAAACAGAACTATTGAGATCATTTCCTTGTGACTTTGGCAAAGCTAGTGTGGCTGCCTTAAGGAAAATAAAGGTAAAAAATTTTAGAGCCTCTCTAAAAATGGATGAATTCAAGTTAATCCTCACAGATTACTTTGGGCAAGACAGATGTGGACGTTCTCAGATGGTTTGGTGATTCTTATTCAGTTCTCTAAGCTGGCTTCAAAAAAATCTTTCCATCTTAATTATTTCTTCTAATTGTCATCAGTTCAGTTCAGTTGCTCAGTCGTGTCCAACTCTCTGTGACCCCACAGACTGCAGCATGCCAGGCTTCCCTGCCCACCACCAACTCCCAGAACTTATTCAAACTCATGTCCATTGTGTTGGTGATGCCATCCAATCATTCATCCTCTATCATCCCCTTCTCCTTCTGCCTTCAATCTTTCCCAGCATCAGGGTCTTTTCCAGTGAGTCAGTTCTTCACATCAGGTGGCCAAAGTACTGGAGTTTCAGCTTCAGTATCAGTCCTTCCAATGAGTATTTAGGACTGATTTCCTTTAGGATGGACTGGTTAGATCTCCTTGCAGTCCAAGGGACTCTCAAGAGTCTTTTCCAACACCACAGTTCAAAAGCATCAATTCTTTGGCGCTCAGCTTTCTTTATAGTCTTACTCTCACATCCATACATGACCACTGGAACAACCATAGCTTTGACTAGACTGACCTTTGTTGTCAAAGTATGTCTCTGCGTTTTAGTATGCTGTCTAGGTTGGTCATAGCTTTTCTTCCAAGGAGCAACCATCTTTTAATTTCATGGGTGCAGTCACCATCTACAGTGATTTTGGAGCCCCCCAAAAGATAAAGTCTCTCACTGTTTCCATTGTTTCCCTATCTATTTCCATGAAGTGATGGGACAAGATGCCATGATCTTAGTTTTCTGAATGTTGAGTTTTAAGCCAGCCTTTTCATTCTCCTCTTTCACTTTCATCAAGAGGCTTTTTAGTTCTTCATTGGTTTCTGCCATAAAGGTGGTGTCACCTGCATATCTGAGGTTATTGATATTTCTCCCGGCAATCTTGATTCCAGCTTGTGCTTCATCCAGCCTGGCATTTGGGCTTCCCTGGTGGCTCAGAGGTTAAAGCATCTGCCTGCAATGTGGGAGACCCAGGTTCGATCCCTGGGTCAGGAAGATCCCCTGGAAAAGGAAATGGCAACCCACTCCAGTACTCTTGCCTGGAGAATCCCATGGAGGGAGGAGCCTGGTAGGCTACAGTCCATGGGGTCGCAAAGAGTTGGACACATTTGAGCGACTTCACTTTCACTTTCACACTGCATGTAAGTTAAATAAGCAGGGTGTCAATATATAGCCGTAACGTACTCCTTTCCTGATTTGAAACCAGTCTGTTGTTCCATGTCCAGTTCTAACTGTTGCATCTTGGCCTGCATACAGATTTCTCAGAAAGGCAGGTCAGGTGGTCTGGTATTCCCATCTCTTTCAGAATTTTCCACAGTTTATGGTGATCCACACAGGCAAAGGCTTTGGCATAGTCAATAAAGTAGAAGTAACATGTTTTTCTGGAACTCTCTTGCTTTTTTGATGATCCAACAGATGTTGGCAATTTGATCTCTGGTTCCTCTGCCTTTCCTAAATCCAGCTTGAATATCTGGAAGTTCATGATTCACATACTGTTGAACCCTAGCTTGGAGAATTTTGAGCATTACTTTGCTAGCATGTAAGATGAGTGCAATTGTGTGGTAGTTTGTGCATTCTTTGGCATTGCTTTTCTTTGGAATTGGAATGAAAACTGACCTTTTCCAGTCTTGTGGCCACTGCTGAGTTTTCCAAATTTGCTGGCATATTGAGTGCAGCACTTTCACAGCATCATCTTTCAGGATTTGAAATAGCTCAATTGGAATTCCATCACCTCCACTAGCTTGTTCATAGTGATGCTTCCTAAGGCCCACTTAACTTCGCATTCCAGGATGTCTGGCTCTAGGTGAGTGATCATACCATCGTGGTTATCTGGGTCATGAAGATCTAATTGTCACAGGAATATAGAATTTCAATATTGCTATGCATCATTCTGACCTTTCCATCACATGAAAACATGGGCACTTTTGTGCAAGCCCAAGATAGCTAGTAGCCTTTTAGGACTAATAGAACCAATTATGGTGCCTTAAAACATATTTCCATTATTCAAGGTACCAACTCCCTACTATGTTCAAAGCTCCATCTATTTTTATTAACAGTGATCCTAAAACTACTCAGCTGTTTCGAATCTGGCCAGTGAGAGAATCAAATGTGGATGGTGGGCTGGGGAAATGACTATAGAATGATCTAGAATTAGCAATTAAAGAGGGGAAAAAGCTTCTTGAACAGATAGGTGCTAATATTCCGAGTAGTTGACTCAGTATCTGATTCATTGACACTGCAGGTATCCTTAATACTCCAAGGAATGAAACTGATGAAGTGTTTAACCATTCTCCTTTTGTTATTTTGGGTAGGCATTATCAAAAGTTATAGTTTAGGAGGAAAAGGTCTTTGTAAGATGACAGCAGCCATTCTTTCAACATAGACAACACAGGGTTGTATTTATTTCACAAATATTTATTGGGTACCCGTTATGAACTCTTCTATACACTGTACTATATGAGCTGCGGATGCAGCAATGAGTGTTATCAGATAGTGTCCTGATCACAGCACAGAAGGTGCTAACTGGCTCACAGGAGAATCAGTAAGTAATAATGAAAACATAAAAGAACAACAGTGATAATTGCCACAAAAAAAGATGTGTTATGTTATGAGGGTGTGGTTTACTTTGTCCACCAAATCTGAGACACTTCCCTGAGAAAGGGTTAGTTAAGCCAAGATTAAAGAAAAGCAGGGTTGGAGTTAATCAGACAAAGGCAGGGTGGGAAAGGGGAGGGTTTGCAAGGGAGGTGTCGGCTGGGGTTAGGGTGGGTCAGGCAAGGAAAGTTTTCCACAGATAAAGATGTTTATCTGCAAAATGTTTTACCATGTTTTTTCAGACCTGGCACAAATGGCTGTCACATAGATTCACTCAGTGAATGAATAGAGTAAATCATCTTATTTAGCCTATGGATTCTTCACTTTTATGAATTTCCTCCTACATGTAGAGTCACCCTCTGCTTCTTGATCTATTCTGTAACCAAGCAGATGGCTATAACCTTTACTGTTTTATGAACCCAAATCTGTAATTTAAGAGTCATAAATATTATAGTTAAGCAAGTAAAAATTAAATTTTCATGTTATCTTGCTTGGTTGCTGGACATCTGGTACCAGTAATTTATCTTCTGGATAAAATTGAAACCTGCTTAATCTTTATACTGGCCTTAAATATGTTGCAAATTATAATTTTACACTGCCATCAGTTTTATTTGGGAGTAATATATATTACAAGGTCATCCGCCTCCTTTTGGCATTTAGCAATTCTCATTCATGATAAAATTCCATTTTCTTTGCTTTGTGGTTCTTCAGAACCCACCCACATTAACTGTCAGTGCTGAAATGTTACTTTGAGGATGACTCACACTGTCTCACACAACTCCTGCTACATTATAGAGAAAATGTTTCATCTCGGTTTCCAGCTCTTTTACATCTAAAGAGTGAGAAGAGTTTTGATCTGAACCAGCAGTAAACTTCCCCGTTCATCATTGCCATTAAGCGATGTGCTGGAAAGTGCAACCACTGGTTAGAACCGAGTCTGAACCCTGACCCTGCTAGGATCTGGCAGTGGGTCAGTTACTTTAAACTCTCTTAGCTTCCGTTTTACTCATCAGGAAAAAAAAGTGAGGTTCTTATGAAATGATATAAAATGATGTGTGTGAAAGTACTGTGCACATCAAGGGGGTTACTGAGTTTGTATAGTTTAATTAGCTTCCCTTCTCCTAAGGAACCAGGGGTTGAATCTCCTGAATGGTGGCCTCAGCTCTGTGAAGGCAGAGACCGCACTGGTACGACCACTGGGTTGGCAATGCTTAGCACCGTTTCTGGCTCAGAGTAAGTGTTCAATATATTTTGGTTGAATATTTGAAAGTACAGAATCTCAAGTTTTAAAGATCTCTCCGTTTTTGATAGACATAGTGTAGAACGAGATGATAGAACTCCCTTGGCTGACCCCTGCAGGGGAGGAGGCTCAACTCCTAGGAACCTGCTGTCGTGCACATAGATATGTATTTGCTGGCTGTCCAGTATGGGGCCTTCTCAGGGGCACTCTCAAGTATGCAGGAAGTTAGAGGGGCAGACATCCCCTCTCTCCCTGCTTCCTGGTACCCAGATTACCAATCTGTGCCTTCATTCAGTCAACCAAATACCCCTCTGTGGGGCTTGCAATCCTGGACAGTGATGCAAAGTGGCTAGGTGGTCAAAAGGGAGCTCTGGCAACCCAGAGGGAGCATCCGGTGTGGACATCAGCAGAGGCATTCTCAACAGACCATTCCTATGGGGTAACACCAGTCATGTTTTGGCTGCCTGTCCCCTCAACTCCTGCACAAGCTTAGATTACCTAATGTTCTTGTTGCTTCCATGGTTTCTCTACTGCTTTTCCCATAAATTTCCTTTCTGCCAAATCAGCCAAGTTGGTTTCTATTGTCTGCACCCAATGATTCAGATACACTACCCTAGCCTTCATCTTCCAGGGTAGTCAACTCATTAAGCACTGTTTTTATGGATGAATCTCCAAGTTACTTTTGCATGGTTCTCAAAATTTCTTCAAAATGTTTTTTATTATCCTTTGATATCCTTAGCAATTCTACAAAGTGCATTTTATATTCTTTAATGAAATGAAATTATGTTCTCTTGATCATTCCATCTCTCCATTTGTTTTCACCTTTCCCCACCCCCAAGGTTCATTTCTCATTCAACTGCTCCTTTTACTCTACACTCATTTCCCCTTAGGGTTTGTGCAATTTTATAAGCTTTTATTGTGCATGAACTACATGCCAGATACTATGCTAGGGACAAGAATCCAAAGATGAATAAGACAGAGTCATCACTTGTGTGAAAAGAATATAGTCAAGTGAATAAAATGTAAAATAGATGAATGCCAAGGCAGACAACAGAAGGCACCACACTTCCCCCAAGCAAGAGAGAAAATATTAGAGACACACAGAAGCTTGAGAATTGCTTCTGTATGACTTCTCTTTCTGTAGCGATGAGGCTTATTTATTTCACCTGTGTTCACCGTGCCCCCGGCACGTGCCAGGCCCCGTGCAGTGCAAGGGTGTTATTTCTTATCGAGGGTGTGAGCTATCTATATCTCTGTGTGTATGTGTGTCACAATACTTATTTTGTAATACATGAGCAACTAAAGAGACCTTCTGGAATGTACAGGCAGGGCTGACAGCAAGCTGCTCTGCTGAATCTGACTATAGTCACTGTTCTCTTTGAACTACTTTTTTTTTTTCTTTTTCACTCATGTTACTGCTTCTTCAGAGAATCATGCTGGCACATTTTTTCCCTTAGATTCTCACTGTTGCCGATCATCCATCATTACAAAGAGAGGCCTTAGAAACAGCACTCAGGGGAGACATTATTTCCTTCCCATTTCTTTCTCAGAAAGAGCAACTTATCATGGGAGGGGGAAAACTGCATTTAGGTTAAAGGAATATTTATAACAAGAAAGCATCTGCTTCTTCCTCCCTTTAAGATGCTAAGCTTCCAAAGACCTCTTGGTGTTTTTGTTTTTTTTTAAAAAGGCCATCACCCCTTGGCCCACTTTAAACATTAATATTATATGCCTGGTAATAAAGTCAGAGGATTTTTAATGAGAACCATTAAAGGGAAAGGATGGCCGAGGCAGATTTCTCTGGTGCATGAAAATCACAGGCTCATAAATAGAACCTGTGAGGTGAGTCTTGTGGTTAGCTAGTACTTTAAATTTGTGTTTCCCCTGAATTTACAGGTTGACAGGGGAACTACTGACTTTTTTTCAGACAAGGCTACAGGGCTCAGAATTATGACTTAAAATGAGAAAGTACCAGAATTCCTAAGTTGATCCAAAGCCCAGGAGCACTGGGTTAAAACATGCCTGGCCTGTGAAAGGCAGGCACAGGCACTGGGTAAGAAGGGCGAGCAGAGGCTGTGCCACAAAGAAACATTACTTTTGCCATTTGAAACCACCCTATGTTGTCTATTTCATTCATCAAACAAAATTGGCACTGACCGCATGCAGTTTTCATCAACCTTCCCCTCCTTTTTGTTGTTGTTGTCCAAGTCACCCAGTTGTGTCTAACTCTTTGCGACC
The DNA here is from genome assembly GCF_014754425.2 of Oryx dammah. Lineage (NCBI taxonomy): Eukaryota > Metazoa > Chordata > Mammalia > Artiodactyla > Bovidae > Oryx > Oryx dammah. The sequence continues at coordinate 57,700,361 of NW_024070187.1, forward strand.
CCTTGGACTGCCGCATGCCAGGCCTTCCTGTCTCTCACCATCACCCGGAGTTTGCCCAAGTTCATGTACATTGCTGATGTCAAATGATGACTTAGCTAATGCTTCTTATTCGCCATAGGTTAACCATTTTACTGCTAATGATGAGCGTAGAAAGTCTAAGTTTCTTTTTAATTGAGCTCTTTAGGGGCACCCAACCCAATTTTTTTTTCTCAAATTAGGGCTCTGAGTACCTCCCGGTTTAAAAAGCTAAGAAAGTTCCCAGAGCATATTTTCCAGTGAAATGCTGAGCAACTCTCCATGTGGTTACAAATGTAGCTGTGGTGAGGGCTCAGGGTTTGGTTTCCTTTTGTTTTTGGAAATTGTTTACACAGCAGACATGAAGCTTCATCGAACTTCTCACACAATGTAAAGGCACCTGCTCCCTGGCTGTGCACCAGGAGCTATGGTAACACCAGCCATAACTCTCTGGTTCTCTGAGTCGAGGACATTATTTCTCCCTGATGAAGAAGTTTTGCCCATGTTGTATTCTCTCTCTCTCTTTAATATGGTTTGACAGTTTGAATTCAGAAAGAGGCTTCACAATTAGAAGAATGAGATCGAGCTACAGCATCTGTGCTCACGGCCCCCTCAGCTGCTCTAATTAGGATTCCCTTATTCCGTTTCTAGCTCTCAGGAGAGGACAGGGGACTTTTTAATTGGGGCTATTAGACGTTCTCTTTGTACAGTGACACCCTCTGCTAAGTGAAGACTCCAGCAAAACTATGCCCACTCTGCAATTACTTCTTGCAATTCCGAGAAATAATGGTATCTTGTCTCATTTAAAAATAAACCTGAGGCTTATTCCTTATTGCTTTCTCTCCTCTGCCTACTCACATGAATTTCTTCTTGCCAATTAAGCCAACTTTCCATTATTTAAGGAGGTAGTTTTTATCATAACTGTCCCCTGATAATAAGACACATTAAACTGGATTTCATTTGCTCATGGCTCCTTTCTTCCAGCTACAAGACTAATTTAAATGAGCTCAGATCACTCGATCTTGTGTCTATAGTTAAATGGTGACGCATTGGAGTTTCAGAGGCAGTGCTCTGTTTGGATATCACAGAACTCACCTGAAATAACCCGCACGTTCAATGTTCGTAGTTTCTCAGAATCACTTCCTCGTAAGAGGACAGATGTAGGTTTGTATTTATGACCTATTCCAAGAAAAGATATTAAATATTTAGATGATAAGCAAGCATATTCTTAATATATATTCCCCATGTTGGTTCCAAGGATTACCAAGGAAAATGGGCCATTCATAGCAGAGCCTGGATTAATAAGACACTGAGCTTTTTCTTATTGTTATTTTCCATTAACAAGTAGATACTTTCTAAAACCAATGGTTTCTCCACTGCCATAAGTGCCATTGTGCATCTGTTCTTATATGCAGAATATTATTTTGTTATGTGTAATAGATATGATATATGGAATATTTGACATATATTTAATATTTAATGTCCTAAATGGCATGATAATTTTCACTACTTCATATGTTGGGTTTGCAAGGCAAGCTTTTGAAAGCCAATAATCCTGTCATTTAGGTAGATGTTCCTAAAAACATAATGTCACTCCCCACTATTGATCTTTCGAGACATTTTCTCCATCTGGCTTCTATCTCTCTCTCTTTTAATATGTAAGTTGGCTTAAAGCTCAACATTCAGAAAACTAATATCATGGCATCTGGTCTCATCACTTCATGGCAAATAGATGGGGAAACAGTGGAAACAGTGGCTGACTTTATTTTTCTGGGCTCCAAAATCACTGCAGATGGTGACTGCAGCCATGAAATTAAAAGATGCTTACTCCTTGGAAGGAAAGTTATGACCAACCTAGATAGCATATTGAAAAGCAGAGACATTACTTTGTCAACAAAGGTCCATCTAGTCAAGGCTATGGTTTTTCCAGCGGTCATGTATGGATGTGAGAGTTGGACTATAAAGAAAGCTGAGTGCTGAAGAACTGATGCTTTTGAACTGTGTTGTTGGAGAAGACTCTTGAGAGTCCCTTGGACTGCAAGGAGATCCAACTGGTCCATTCTAAATGAGATCACTCCTGGGTGTTCATTGGAAGGACTGATGTTGAAGCTGAAACTCCAGTACTTTGGCCACCTCATGCATAGAGCTGACTCATTTGAAAAAACCCTGATGCTGGGAAAGATTGAGAGCAGGAGGAGAAGGGGACAACAGAGGATGAGATGGTTGGATGGCATCACCGACTCAATGGAGATGAGTTTGGGTGAACTCCAGGAGTTGGTGATGGACAGGGAGGCCTGGCGTGCTGCAGTTCATGGGGTCACAAAGAATCAGACACAACTGAGCGACTGAACTGAACCATTCATAGAAAAATAGATCAAGAAACTCAAAACTATGCACTATTGCAAATGACACACATTTATTTAAAATAATAAAAACTAGAAAGACCCTGGGTCTTAATTCTAATTCTGTCATTTTATTACTGTATTACTTTGGACAACACACTTATTCTCTCTGAGCCTCAGAGGCTCATCTATAAAATAAAATAAAATAAATAGAACATGTCCTGTCTGTATACTTTGAGAATCTAGTAAAAAAAAGAAAAAAAGAAACTCATGGGAATGCTCTGCAAATGTTTATTCGACAAATGAAGAATATTGATGATATTACTGACCAATGTGTTTAGGACCTCATATACTAATATACCAATGACAAGACGATATGAAACTGTTTTTAGAAATATCTCCAACAAACACTTAGCCAAAATAATTAAAGACACTTTCACTCAAACCTAGAGGCAACCATTTGTTCTGCCTACTAACATGGCCTTGCCTGGTAAAGAACACAAGAGTCTTGGGAAATACTACACCAGCACAATACTACTATCCTTTATTGAGAACTACTTCTTATGTAATCTCTTTAGTTCAATCCTTACCTCAACCCTGTGTAAGAATGGGGATTAATCTCATTTTACAGAGGTGGAAAGGAACACTCAACCATGGTAAGTAATTTTCACAAAGTCACATAAATAGTAAGTAGTAGCACTAGGATTCTAAACTAAGTACCCGTCTCCAAAGCCTAATCTTATAATGATACACTTTATACTATCCTTAAGAAACCAACTACTCATCAGATTTAATATTCAGCCAGTATGTTCATGGGTACATGCCAGAAGGGTCATGTATACATACTCAAACAGCAGTAGGGCCAGTATATACATGGGTACACACCATAGGACCACAACGGTAATTGACAGTCAATGTCTGTCCCGATAGGTAGATGCCCTTGTCATACCTAATCAGTTGTTAATTCTTTTTAAATATCATCCCTATTATCCTTATTTCCAATTACACATCTTAGTGCTTCAGTCAAAAATCTATTTTCTCCCCAACACTTATTATAGATTGACTTTTGCTCATACTCATCACCTAGAGCCTAGAGCTTAAGACCTCCAATTCTGAAATCCTTTATCACCATTCCCTATTCTTCTACCCCTCTTCTGCCTCACTTCCACCAAGCTCTGCTCAATCTTCAGTCCACCAACTCCTTCCAATTAACCCAGCCTTTCTTCCCCCTCCTAATCACCTGTCTGGGCTGGAGAAAGACACAGGAAACTCCGTGAGTGCTGGCACTGTCTTACCTCTGCTTATGTCCCTTGAGTTACCTGGAATCACCACTTAAATACACAGATGCCCAGTAAGTAGCAAATTGAACCAAAAAAAGAAATGGAATCTACAGATAAGATTAGGGACTTCTGGACACTAGATAAATTATCCCAAATAGTGAATTTTTCAGTACTTACTCTGCCACTTCTGCACTCTTCTGTGGCCTTCAAGTATTTTGTGGATAATGAAGATGAGCAAAACTATAAAAACTAATAGAACTAGAACATACCAAGTGATCTTCATGGAACAGATAGAATCTGCAAAGAAAAATGTAGCAAAAATATAGTAAAGTGGGATGCAGCAGATAAGAGGCACCATAGTGATACAGCTGGATTCTACCGTATATCCTGCCCATAACTGAGAAGTTGAATATATAGCCATCACTGTCACAGGGTCACTTGCTTTCCTGAGTTCTTTCCTAACATACTAAATGAAGAAACGTGACCAAGTGGTTTCCAGGGATCCGCTTATTGATAATTTCAAGATTCTAGAATTAATTTCACTTCCAGGTTAGGTCGATGCAGGTTTTGCTGTCACTAGGTTGGAATCACAACAAGCAGAATACCAGCATCAGAGCCACTTGTGATTAACAGTTTGACCCTGGGCCAAGCAACCAAAACAATGTGCCCTCAAACCAAAGATGCAATGAGTAAGATGAGGATGGGGAAGAAAGGGAAAGACAAAGAAAGAGGCTGAATTGAGGCATGTAAGAGGCCTGAGCAGATGATTAATCAGACCTTCTTTCCACAGGGGCTCACTTGGCAATGATCAGATCAAATGCAAGCATTAGTTACAAACGTAGTTACCCTCGCCCAGATTGAGTAAGGATACAGGTAAAAATAAAAAATGTTCATTCAAATGACAGTGAGGCAACAAGGAAGGAAAATCATCATCTGTGATAGCTTAGCAAGATTTCCTTTCGTCCCATAAACACACACTGGCCAGTAGACCCAGGAATCGGTAACTTAAAGGAGAGTGACTTTCTTATGTCCAAAACACCATTGTCTACTGACATTCTAAACCAACCTATGTACCCTCTTCCTTGCATGTAAATCACAGGTAGTACTTATTCACCTTAGCAGGATATATAACTTGTTTTTACCCTTGGATGACTGTCCTTCTGGGGCTCATGATCTGGGTATCCCTTTCACAGGCCCCTCCATTCCATGTGCATTTGTCCATTAAATATTCAGTCAATATTTATTTAAAGAAGAGGCTGAATGGAGACGGTAGTGGTTGACTGGGATGGCAGCACTCAGCCTCCCCAGTATCATTCCATGCTGTTTAGTGGCCAGACTTCACTCAGCAAAATAAAAGCATGCAGTTAACTGGTACAGAAGACATACAGTACCAGCAGGCCAAGGTGGGCCGATCAGCTATGAAAAAAGAACTGTGTGTTCACCAACATCATACTGCAATAGCAAAATGTACACAGTTGGGACCAAGCTAGCCAGTGTACCCACCAAAGCATCAGTGAGAACAGATGAGTGTGTCTCCCTACACTCATGTGGCCCCCTGCCCCCATCCCTGGAACCATCTTGGAGAGGACCAAGGGGAAATGGGTAGGAATCTGAAAAAAAATCTAGAGACAGGTTAAATTATTGTTTCAGAGTAAAGTTACCAGACTAAACTAAACTTAGCTTCCCCTGCCCACAGGCAGATAGGACTTTGAAAGGAGATCCAGTTAGTCTTTGTACAGCAGAATAAAACAGAAATAAATTTTCACTCTTCTACACATGGCAAGACAGGTATACTTTTTCCCAAATACAACATTGCATAGTTGTATACCACTGATAACTTCCAGATTTATGTACCCAAAAAGCTGTCCATTACGACTTCATTTTGGAATTTATGAATTTTTCCATTACCACAAAAATTCTCAATATGCCAATGGTTATTTCTTCTTAATGTTTTAGAAAATATAAAAAGCAACTAGATAGATACATAAATGGACACTGAAATGGATATGTTTTAAATATTTGTCATCCAAACCTCTCTATATTTCAGATTTCATCACAGTCACCTTCTTTATATGGCCTTTTCAGAAACTCTACCCTGATTCTCCCACCATCTGTTCAGATTTTCTCAGATGGTCTCCCACCCTCCCTACACATACACACACCTTAAAATACTCTCTAAATGCAGAGGCTGTAGGGCCTCAGGCAAACTAACTCACAGGAGAAATTTATTTGAAGTCTTATATTTCACTTTAAAAATGCATATATATCATATGTTTGTGTTTGCTTTAAGATAAATATAATATTTTAAATGCCCTCTAAAATGATTAAAGTTTTAGAAAAGCATTCTAAGGCAATTTGAAACACTTCTATACATTTGGAACATCAGAAAACAGAGTAAATTATTCTAGCACCTGTTACGCTGATGACACTTACTTGACCATTTACATTTCTCTGTATCCGCAGTACCTGGCATGCAGCTTGGCATACAGCAAGCACTCATTAAATGGTAATATCATGAAATGCTCTTCAAGAGTAGAGTTTATGGATCAAGTGAGGGCACCTTGCTTAGTAGTAAGGATCAATTGTGATACTATATATAATAGTATATACTGTAGAAAATATATATAAAATTATATAAATACAATATAAAATCACTAATAAGAACATACTGTATGGCACAGGGAACTTAATAAACTGTGATGTCCTGAAAAAAGGAAGTCCAAATGGGAGGGAATGTATGCATATGTATGGCTGATTCATTTTGCTGTATAGTAGATACACAACATTGTAAAGCAACTATACCCCAATAAAAATTAATTTAAAAAAGAATCAATTGTGTTAATTCAGAATAGGGTGACTAGGAAGGTAATCAACCTTAAATAGAATTAATATATACGTGAGTTTTATCTTCCAGACCCCTACTTTTCCCTCAGAGTCCTCCAGTGACTCAAAATGCTTAATCTATACCCCACCTATCTTCACAGGAGTACATCAAAAATCCCTTTTTCTCAGGTCGGTTTCTCAACTCTAAGCAAGGACATGTTAAATCAATTCAAAATTTAATAGCATATCACAATGCACATGTATATTTACATTTAAAAAGAAATCTCACCCTTTAATACACAAGTGTGATAGTATTACTTCAAACACAGCTAATAGGCACTCCCAGAGTTATCCTAGGGCCGAGGGTCTTTGTAATGTTCCTCAAATAACAACCCATAGATGCCTCCTTTGCCTCTGAGTACAGCTGTGCTCCACAAAAACACATTTTAAAAGAAAAATAAACAGGTAAAAGAGCTAACATTCTTTCTAGCCTTGTTATTTCATCAATAAAATTCTTCAACTATTCAACTTAAAGTGAAGCTTACATGGTAGCCCTTACTTAATTTTGTGTCTGTATTCTACTCTCCTTTTCCCGCTAATTTCCTTAAAAACTTACTTTTTGCATCCATTTCTAAATGGAAAGAAATGTTTATACAATTATGTGGGTGTTCCATAATTCTACAAGTATGGTTTATAGATGTTGCCTCAGTTGAATCTTCCTCCTTGATTGCTGACCTTCCAGTGTGGGTTTTTAGATTATAGGTAAGATTATATTCCTCCAGGTGGTCAACCGTAGGAGTGACAGTGAAGTTAAAATGTTGACAAGGTGAGTGAAAATTATTTGACTTCACTTCCATTGATCCTCTCATGAAAAGAACTAGAAAGAGATTAAGAAAATGTTATTCACATGCACAAAAACAGTAGTACATAGTAAGAAAACACACACAGCTCAATCTTCCTATACAATAAGAAAAGAGTAGAAACAAGAAGTTATCAGCCTAAAATTAACAATTATAGTGCTTACCTTTTTTTAAGAGTATGAAAACTAGGTGAGATTGAAATACACTTGGAGCCTCTCAAAGGAAAAAAAAAACATTTCCCTGATGACCTGTGGGACAGGTTATATTTACCAAAATGGTCATAGCATTATTTCCCATCCCACATTATACTAGTTTTCTGGGGCTGTCATAACAAAGTACCAAAAACTGGTGACTTACACAATAGAAATGTATTGTCTCACAGTTTTGGAAGCTACACTTTCAAGATTAAATTGTTGACAAGGTTGCTTCCTTCTGAAGGCTGTGAGGAAAAATCTGTCCACGCTTCCCTTCTAGCTTCTGGTGGTTTGGTGGCAGTCTTCAGTGTTCCTTGTCTTGTAGAACATCACCCTGATCTCTCTCAAATCCCCATCCCCCCACTTTTTTTTTGAATCAGGATGCCGGTCATATTGAATTAGGGCCCACCCTAATGACTTTATCCATGGGTTTCCCTGGTGGCTTAGACGGTAAAGAATCTGCCTGCAATGCAGGAGACCCAGGTTCAATCCTTGGGTTGAGAAGATCCCTTAGAGAAGGGAATGGTTACCCACTCGAGTATTCTTGCCTGGAGAATTCCATGGACAGAGGAGCCTGGCAGGCTGCAGACCATAGGGTGGAAAAGAGTCAGACACGACTGAGCAACTAACACCATAACACGTTACTGAACTACTTACATCTGCAACAACCCTATTTCCAAATAACGTCATATTCTGAGATACTGAGGTTAGAACTCCAATATAATTCAACCTGTAACACATATGTTAACCTAAAACTTTGCCACTCCACCATAAATAAATGGAGTCTAATACTTTTCCCTTTGAATCTCTATGGAAGGATTTACCTACTCAAAATAGATAGGGAAACAGTGGAAACAGTGTCAGACTTTATTTTTGGGGGCTCCAAAATCACTGCAGATGGTGATTGCAGCCATGAAATTAAATGATGCTTACTCCTTGGAAGAAAAGTTATGACCAACCTAGATAGCATATTCAAAAGCAGAGACATTACTTTGCCGACTAAGGTCTGTCTAGTCAAGGCTATGGTTTTTTCAGTAGTCATGATGTGAGAGTTGGACTGTGAAGAAGGCTGAGCGCCGAAGAATTGATGCTTTTGAACTGTGGTGTTGGAGAAGACTCTTGAGAGTCCCTTGGATTGCAAGGAGATCCAACCAGTCCATTCTGAAGGAGATCAGCCCAGGGATTTCTTTGGAGGGAATGATGCTAAAGCTGAAACTCCAGTACTTTGGCCACCTCATGTGAAGAGTTGACTCATTGGAAAAGACTTTGATGTTGGGAGGGATTGGGGGCAGGAGGAGAAGGGGACGACAGAGGATGAGATGGCTGGATGGCATCACTGACTCGATGGATGTGAGTCTGAGTGAACTCCGGGAGATGGTGATGGACAGGGAGGCCTGGCGTGCTGTGATTCATGGGGTCGCAAAGAGTTGGACACGACTGAGCGACTGAACTGAACCAATCAAATGCAGAGAAAATTACATCGTATGATAAAGCCAGAAAATACGAAGCAATTTATGCCTTGTTTTTTGGATCCCTAATGGTGGAGCCTTAGGCCACTAAGTAACAACGACTTAAAGTTACTATGCTGTGAGGAAGCCGAAACTAGCCCAAAAGGAAAGACCACATAGAAAAACTCTGAGACTACAAGAAGAGAGAGAAATGCCCAGCTTGCCTGTAGCTGCTCTAGCCCACTCCTGTGTTAGCTCCAGTCACTGTCTAACTCCAGCAGTATGAAATTCTGCAAGCCAGAAATGCCCAGTTATGCCCATTCTGAGTTCCTGACCCAGAAAAAAAAGAGAGAAAGAAAGGAAGCAAGGAAAGAAGAAAGAAAAAATTTAAATGATTGCTGTTGTTAGAGCCGCTAAGTTTGGGGGTGATTGCTACACAGCCATAGCAACTAGAAGAACTTATCAATGCACTGCTTTACTTTTCAAAGAGGCAGAGAAGTAGAATCTGTGAGCTTCCAATTCTTAAAACACTTCATTGTTCTCTATCATGATGAAGGTATTTCCCCAGATTGCTTTCTGGTGCCTTTGACCCAGAAGGCTGCAATAGTTACAGGATTACTTGAATGTGTGTGTATGTGCTTAGTCGCTCGGTCATATCCGATTCTTTGGGACCCCATGGACTGTAGCCCGCTGGGCTCCTCTGTCCATGGGATTTCCCAGGCAAGAATACTGGAGTGGATTGCCATTTCCTTCTCCAGGGGATCTTCCCAACCCAAAGATCAAATCACTGTCTCCTGTGTCTCCTGCATTGCAGGCAGATTCTTAGAAAAAAGACTTACTTGCCTATTGTACTTTATCTGAAGTCAATGCCAAGAAATTTTGTTTCCATTTTGAAAGAACGGGAAAAATGCCAGTTTGGGGGTGCCCAGCAAGCAATCTCACTGAACAGGTATAAGCACTAAATTTGATGCTTGGGCTTGGGGCCACCAATATATTTCATAGCTGTAAATTAATTATTTAATTTCTCAGTGATAATAAATGCAAGGATTGATTAGATATTATGGATAATACATAATTATTCTTTTATTTGTTTATTCATTCATTAAACAAGTATCTTTTAAGTGCCTCAGTTCAGACATTATACTAAGATTTAGAAATATCATCGTGAACAAAGACAGGATTCCTGCCCTTGAGAGGCTCACTGGATAGTTAAACAAGTAAAAGGACAATTCATGAACAGTGGAGGAATATTAGACAGGAATAGGTACAAATGCATTGAGGATTCAGTGACTCCTTGGGGAATCCAAATATGATTTTATATGAGAACCTACAAGTTTATTTAGAATTTTTTCAGTACTTTTGAAGAGAGCATGCTAAATAATCCTTTAGCTATCAAATGTACATGGATTATAGCTGCATTTTGATGTATTTTAAGAATGGATATTTTGTTTTTGATAAAGTAAACCAAGAACAAGTTACTGTTCCAAAGCCTGTAAGTCATTCATCGAGCACCACACAGCTGAGTGTTTCAGGGCCACTGGACTTAGAATATACTATTAATACTTTTTTTTTTTCACAGAATAAGGTTATTTATCCTTGATAAATTTTGTTCTCACTTTTCTTTCACATTTACCTTTTGATGTTTGTTCCTGAAAAATAAAATCAGTGTTTCCTTTGGACTCACAAGCCAAACATGAGAAGCACGTCTTGAGTTCACTTGTGATATCTTGGCAAATCCTGGTGAAGTTTTGAAAGTTGGAGTGATTTAGAAAGATTCCTGTAATAGTCTGAGTTTCTCTTATTGGTTGCAGAAAGGTCACAAAAGAAGCATTTGTAGAGAAGAATGAATAGCTGAAATTCTGCTGTAAATATAATTCCAGACATGATAGTTCCAACATGTTTCCTACAAAGAAAAACAAATTTTTGACTATGAAATTTTGAGGTTTTGGCATTCAGATAAATACCCATTATACTGCTCAGTTATCTTAGGTAGATCAGTACATTTGAGTTTATCAGCAGCAGGACTTTGTTTTCACATGAAACAATAATATCTACTGTGTTTAAATATTTCTTATTAAAAATTTGTCAACACTCCCTATTAATTTTCAGAGAAGAGAAGTCTTTGCTGAGAAGTTCTTGGAAATCCTAACATTTTAACCATTTTCTCTTCTAAGAAAGTTTTAATGGACAAACCTTCTTTTCCTCTGAATCCATCTGTTTCAAAATAGAGTCTCACGTGAATTGCATGGAGTTGAACAGGGAATGGAAAACCTGAGCAGAATCTCTGTGCTCATTTCTGAAGGCTGCTGTAACAAATTAGTACAATCTTGCTGGCTTAAAACAAGAGAAATTTATTCTTTTACAGTTCTGAAAGTGAAAAGTTCAATGACAGTTATACTGGTCTAAAATTCAGATGTCCCCAGGACCACACTCCCTCTGAAGACCCGAAGAAAGAATCTGTTCCTTGCACCTCTTCCAGTTTGGGGAGACTGCTGGCATTCCTTTGCCTGTGACCACAACACTCATCTCTGCTTTCACGGTCACAGTGCCTTCTTCTCTATATCTTCATCTTCTGCCCCTCTGTCTGTGTCAGATCTCCCTCTGCCTCTCTCTCATACAGAAACTTGTGGTTGGACTTAGATCCCACCTGGATATGGCAGGATAATCTCCCCATCTCAAGATCCTGAAATTAACCACATCTATAGAGACCCTTTTTATTTATAAGGCAACTTTTACAGGTTCCCAGGAATTGACACCTGATATCTTTGGGCAACCATTATTCAACCTACTTGAATCGCCAAAGATGAAATTTAATAGATGATATCATAATTTTTATATTTTGTCTACAGACAAGTATTAGATATAGAATTAATGGCCTAATAGAAAGAAGACTGATTTTAAAGCAAAAGACAAAGACTCTAGTGCTATATCTGTTATTAACTGAGACACTTGAACAATTCACTTCATCTCCACAAGTCTCATTTTCTTATTAGCAAAATAGAGATAATAACCAGATCCTGCTAATCATGTGGGGTTATAGTAGAATCAAATGATACAGTATATATGAAAACAAGTGTATATTATTAAAATAGAAGCCCATATCCAAAGTAAAAATTAAAAATTTATCCTTTATTTATGATGGATTAAGCTTTAATCCACAGAAGTAATTAAAGCTCACCATGTAAAAATCGGGAATCCCTATGTAGCAGTAATGATGAACTAAGGAATAGGTAACCTCTCTTTCAGATATTCTCAGTTTGACAGCTATTTACTAGGATGAGAAAATATTAATAACTGACATGTTCAGTTCCATCTTTATGTGTCTTTCTTTACCATTTTTCATAATCATAATCACATTTAAAAATTTTTCTAAATAATATGGAGCACAATGAAAGAATTGCTTCATTTTTAAGAGTGATTTCTCCTAGTCATATATCCTGATTCAAACTTAAAAGAAGATGAAACTATTGATTGATATTAAGGCACATTTTTTACTTGTGGAATTTGTACTTTGATTGTAATTTTATAATTGTTTCATTACTGATGATTATATTTTGATGATTTAATAAATTAAAGGCTCATTTTCTAGCCCTCTGTGTTTGAAACTGTTACTGTAATATTTCACAGGTAATTTCCAGCTATATCACATTTCATACTTGAGTTGCTATAAAAGTTTTGGGAGGCGTAGATTGTATTTTACTCAAATATACAGTTTTGTTATGTTTCAATATATTTCTAAACAAAGCTGTAATCGAATTAATAACTAATTAAAAAAAACTGTCTTCAATAACTGTTCCAGTAAGATGTTAGGAATTCACTATCTGATGCAAATCTGTAGTTTATGGCTTTTCTATATTACTAAAATGCATGAAAAACATATTTCTTGCCCTCTTTCCATTTTCCTCACTGATGTTTTTCATCTTATGAAATTTTCAACTTCTTGAACTTGATATTCTTATATTACAACCTAGAAGGGAGATAGAGAAATTATTGCTGTCAATATTGCAGTCTTCTTATCCAATAAATGACAACCTGGGCTTTCTAGAATTGATGGTATATCCTTTATATTTGGCTACGAGGTCATTTTATGATGGGTTCCTAATCTTAGTTTTAAATAATTCAATTAGGAAAGAAATAAATATAGGACACAGCCTTTCCTAGTATAATTTTAAGAAATAAATGAATTCTACTCAATCATATTTTGTTATTGTGGATCATAATCTCATCTTCATGAGCAAGGATTTATGAATTTAACTACCGCTATTAATATTGCTGAGAGTCAGACATCTAAATTCTCACTTCCAGGGATAGAAAAATGCATACCAGAATTACTCTAGTACTAAGACTGTAATCTCTCAAGGTAATAATACAGAATACTAAGTAGAATTAGGAAAATAAGTTACAGTATAGGACAAAGGCCAAGTCAATTATTTTTTCTTTTTAAAGAAAAGCAACGAAAACATGAACTATCTTTATTTTCTTTCTGAACTTTTATTATAAATATTTATCATATGTAAGTATATATTAATATAAAATATATTGCTCCAGTTAAAGAATAATAATAAATGAACACCCATGTATCTATTACACAGTTTAAGGAGCAGAATATTAGCAACATCTCTGAAGCACCCTATCCCACCCCTATACACTCCTTTTCTAGAGTTTAAACATCATCATGAAAATGTGTTTATCACTCCTTTGCTTCATCTTAGAACCTTTCCAAAATGTATATATTCCTAAATAACGTTGTTTCTTTAGCAAATTATATACAGATATAGGGATTGCTGCTGCTGCTAAGTCACTTCACTGCTTCAGTCGTGTCCGACTCTGTGCGACCCCAAAGACAGCAGCCCACCAGGCTCCCCCATCCCTGGGATTCTCCAGGCAAGGACACTGGAGTGGGTTGCCATTTCCTTCTCCAGTGCATGAAAGTGAAAAGTGAAAGGGAAGTCGCTTAGTCATGTCCAACTCTTAGTGACTCCATGGACTTTAGCCTACCAGGCTCCTCCATCCATGGGATTTTCCAGGCAAGAGTACTGGAGTGGGGTGCCATTGCCTTCTCCGTATATACGGATTGTAGTGTAGGTATTCATCTATGATTCGCTTTTTTCACTTAATGTGTTTTAGTAGTGTTGCTGCATATTGCTGTACTAATTATTTGTGGTATCTTTGAAAGAATATACTACAATTTATGTATATATTCTTCTGACTGAGCATTTGGGATGTTTCTGTTTTTGCTGTTCTGGATAATATTGCTTTGAACCATAACTCTCATGTGTTGTTGGTAGATAACACATCTTCCAATCACTTTGGAAGATATTTTTATGTTCTTTAAGTTAACCATACACTTAGCACATGACCCAATAATTCTACTCCTAGGAATCCCATGGACGGAGGAGCCTGGTGGGCTGCATGCAGTCCACGGGGTCGCTGAGGGTCGGACACGACTGAGCGACTTCACTTTCACTTCTCACTTTCATGCATTGGAGAAGGAAATGGCAACCCACTCCAGTGTTCTTGCCTGGAGAGTCCCAGGGATGGGGGAGCCTGGTGGGCTGCCGTCTATGGGCTCGCACAGAGCTGGACACGACTGAAGCAACTTAGCAGCAGCAGCAAGAATCTACAAGAGAGAAATAAAAACATATGTCCACACAAACACCTGTATAGGAAGCTTCATGGCACTTGTAAAATTTATAATGGCCAAGAACTGGAAACAACCCGAACGACTAACAACTAGTGACTATATAAATAATTCCTGATATATCCACATAATGAAATACTATGCAGCAACAAAAAGGAAGGATGTACTGATACAAACAACAATATGAAAGAGTCTCAAATGCTTTATGCCAAGGGAAAGCAGCCAGATACAATTCACTACATACTAATGTGATTCCATTTTATATGAAATTCTAGAAAATGGAAAACAGTATTGATAGAGGGAGAAGGGTTCTTTTACAAAGGAGAACGAGGGACATCTTGGAGATGCTGGTAAGGTTTATATCTTGATTGTGGTGGTAGTTACACTGCTGTAAAAATTTGTCAAACCTCAACTTTACACTTAAAAGTGGCACATTTTATCATATGTAAATTATATCTCAATTAAGTTTATTTTTAAATAACACTACTATGAATATTCATGAACATATCTCCTAGTACGCAGTTACAGACGTTTCTCTAGCATACATACTGAATGAATTGCCAGGTATTCAGTATGCTCATCTTTGATTTCACTAGAAAATGCCAAATCATTATACAAAGAAGTTGTACCAATTTATCTTCCCACCTGCAGTGTAGAAAGGTTCTCATTGACACATATCTTAGCCAAAGCTTTTCAAGTTTTGACAATTTGTTGAATGTTAAGTGGAATCTTATCATGGTTTAAAAGTTCCTACTTTTTCTATTTCTCTAATAGATTGTTTTTCATTTTCTTATTAATGTTTAGGAGTTTTTAGACTTTTCTCTTTGAAATTTTAAGAAGTTATTTGCATTTTTATCAAGATATCGTCTCATCATCTGTACCTTGTTTTTTCATTTTCTTTATGATCTTTTAGTTAAAGGAAGCTCTTAATTTGAGTGTTTTAAATTTATCATTTTCTTTACAAATTGTGCTTTGCATCTTGTTTAAGAAATCTTTCTCTTTTAAAAAGATTTTCATCCACGTTTTCGTCTAAAAGTTTTGAAGTTCTGCCTTTTACATGTAAACTCTTAATCTATCTGGAATTAAGACAGTACAAAGTAAGAAACCAAGTTAATTTTCTCCACACAGGATAATCAATTGTACTAGCAATTATTAAGTAGTCTTATCTTTTCCCCACTATCTGTAATGACATCTCTATAATCTATCAAATATCCATGTATGTATGACTGTATGTATGCATGTATGACTGTATTTCCGGATTCCAAATTTTTTCTTCTCTTGGCAAAGACATCTGACAGACTTAATTACTTTTGCTTTATAAAGCTTTTATGTGTGCTTAGTCCCTTCAGTTGTGTCCAACTCTTTGCGACCCCACCAGGCTC
This sequence comes from Oryx dammah, assembly GCF_014754425.2. NCBI lineage: Eukaryota > Metazoa > Chordata > Mammalia > Artiodactyla > Bovidae > Oryx > Oryx dammah. The sequence goes on from NW_024070187.1 coordinate 57,716,346, forward strand.
CTCTGTCCCTGGGGATTCTCCAGGCAAGAATACTGGGAGTGGGTTGCCATTCCCTTCTCCAGGGGATCTTCCTGACCCAGGGATGGAATCCAGGTCTCCCACATTGCAGGTGGATTCTGTACCCTCTGAGCCACCGGGGATGTCTTTATATCTCATAGGAAAAATCCCCTAACCTTGTTCATTTTCTTTGGGATTGTCTTAGTGATTCTTGATCCTTTGTTCTTTCCAATAAATTTTAGAATCAGCTTATTAAGTTTGGTGGAAAACCCAGTTGTGATTCTGACTTGAATCTCAAAATCAATTGGAGAAGAAAGATATGACATTGAGTTACTCCTATCACTCTTTCTTCCTTTCTTACTCTCTACTTTTATAGGTCTTCTTTGATATCTTCTAATAAAGTTTCCAAATTTTCACCATCAAGGTCCCATACATCTTTTGCTAGATTTCCTCCTAGGTACCTTAATTTTTGTTGCTATTGCCAACAGTATTTTTTAAGAAATATGTTTTCTGTTTGTTAGCAGTACATGGATGTACAATTGACTCTTGAATATAAATTTTATTTCTTATTACTTTGTAAACTTCCTTATTAATTTTAATTTTTCCTATAAATCTTTTGAGTTTTCTATATAGATATGCTTCGTGCTTGCGCTCAGTTGCTAAGTTGTGTCTGTCTCTTTGTGACCCCATTGACTAGCCCTCCAGGCTTCTCTGTCCATGGGATTCTCCACGCAAGAATATGGGAGTGGGTTGCCATTTCCTTCTCCAAGGGATCTTCCTGACCCAGGGACTGAACCTTGTCTCCTGCATTGGTAGGCAGATTCTTTACCACTGAGCCACTAGGGAAGACCATAAATATGTTAATTTACTGCAAATAATTACAACTTTATTTCTTGCTTTTCACTCCTTACACATTTTATTTCTTTTGCTTGTCTTACTGCACTGACTAGGACCTCCAGTACCATGATGAATAGAAGTGTTGAGAGTGGACATCCTTGTTTGCTCCTGATCTTAAGAAGAATACTTATGATATTCATTACTGAGACTGATATATAATCATTTTTAGATATCCCATTTCACTTTAAGAAGGTTCTTTTCTATTCCTAGTTTGCTGAGTTTTTAATTATAAAGACTGTTGAATATACTAATTGAGTGCTCTTTCAACAAGTATTGAGATGATTATATAGGCTTTCTTCTTTAATCAGTTAATATAGTGAATTACATTATTAGATTTTCTAATGCTAACTCAATCTTGCATTCCAGGAATAAATCTAATTTGATCATTTTTATACATTGCTGCAATCAGATTCTTAACGTTTTGTTTAAAGGTTTTTAATCTATGTTTATAAATGAGATTGGCTGCAAAGTTTCCTTTTTTTGTACTGTCTTTGTTAGGTGTGAATACTAAGATACACTAGCCTTAAAAAATAAATTGGAGGGGCTTCCCTGGGGGCTCAGTGGTAAAGAATCCATCTGCCAATGCAGAAGCACAGATTCAATCCCTGATTCAGGATGATCCCACATGCCTTGGAGTAACTAAGCCAGTGTACCACACTATTAAGCCTGTGCTCTGGAGCCAGGGAGCCGCAACTACCAAACCCACATGCTGCCACCGGAGAAGCCTGAGTGCACTAGAGCCCATGCTCCACAATGAGAAAGCAACCTCAATGAGGAGCCTGCGCACCACAAATAGAGAGTGGCCCTGCTTGCCACAGCTGGAAAGTCCAAGCAACAAAAGACCCAGCCCAGACAATAAACAAACAAACTGGAGAGCTTCCCTGGTGGCTCAGTGGCAAAGAATCCACCTACCAATGCAGGAGACATGGGTTCCATCCCTTGTCCAGGAGGATCCCACATGCCACGGAGCAACAAAGCCCATGCGTCACAACTACTGAACCTGTGCTCTGGAGCCTGGGAGTGTCAGCCACTGAAGCCCACCTGCGCTAGAGCCTGTGCTCCACGACAAGAGATGCCACCACAAGGATAAGCCCGCACACCGCAACCAGAGAGGAGCCCCCACTCGCTGCAGCTAGAGAAAGCCTGCAGGCAGCAACAATGTCCCAGCACAGCCATAAATAAATAAAAATTTAAAAATTGTTAATAAATTGGAAAGTGTTTCCCTTTTTATATTTTTTGAAATGGTTTTTAACAAATTCCATTTATTCAATTTATTTCTTGAAAGTTTGGCAGAACTTACATATAAAAACATCTGAACCAAGTGATTTTTCAGGGAAAATTAAACCATTGGTCAATTTTCTTAATTATTCTACAATTCTTGGATTTCCCATTTCTTCCCAAGTGAGTTCTGATGTTATATTTTTCTAGAAATGTGTCTTTATGTCTCAAATTTATTGACTTACAGCTATTCATAATAATCTCATTATAGTTTTAATTTCTATGTCTCTCTTTCATTCCTAAGTTAGTTATTGTGCCTTCTCTTTTTTGATTATTCAGTTTTAGCAGGCAGAATAATGGCCTCCCTAAGATATCCACATCCTTAGTCCCAGAACCTGTGAGTATGTTACATGACATGGCAAAGAAGAATTGAGTCGAAAGATGGAATTCAAGTTGCTAATGAACTGTTCTTAAAATAGAGAAATTATCCTGGGTTATATGGGTAGGCATAATGTACTCATATATGTGATTCACATGCAAGAAAAACTCAGCAGGCCATCACTGGCTTTGAAGGTGGGAAGAAGCCACAAACGAAAGAAAACAGGCAGCTTCTAGGAGGCAGAAAAGACAAGAAAATAAAAGTATTCTTTCCTAGAGCCTCTGAGAAGAATGTAGCCCTACTAACACTTTTATTTTAGCCCAGTGAGACCTCTGCTGGATTTCTACTTAGAGAACTCTAGATAATAAATTTGGGCTGTTTGATGCTACTGTTTGTGGTCATTTGTACAGAACCCATAAGAAACTGAAACATCAAGCATTCCAGAGGTGTTTCCATTCAATTAGACTTTCTAAAGAACCAACTTTTGACTTTATTGATCCTTTCTTTCATATCATATCAAGTCAATTTCATTGACTTTTGCTTTTGTCTTTATTATTTCCTGCCTTCTACTTACCTTGGGTTTATCTCACTTTTCCTATATCAAAAAATTTAAAACTATAAACTTTCTTCTAAATACCTGCCATTTTTATCATATCCTGCACTACGGAATTCTCCACTGGGGGAACAACAGCAGAAAAACGATTCATGGTAAAGAGATGCATATCTTTTAAGTAAAAGATTCTGTGAAATAAATCTCAGAGGCTACGCAGCCTAAAAGTTCAAGGTTTGTGGTGAAATTTTATGTTTCAAAAATGTAAGATGAAGGGGTCCCCTGATGGTAGTTAGGACTCTGTGCTTCCACTGCAGGTGGTTCAGCTTTTATCCCTGGTCAGGGAACTAAGATCCCATAAGCTGTGTGAAAGTGAAAATGAAAGTCACTCAGTCACGTCCGACTCTTGGCAACCCCATGGACTATACAGTCCCTGGAATTCTCCAGGCCAGAATACTGGAGTGGGTAGCCTTTCCCTTCTCCAAGGGAACTTCCCAACCCAGGGATCGAACCCAGGTCTCCTGCATTGCAGGCAAATTCCTTACCGCTGTGTAGTGTGGCCCCCCAAAAAAGTAAGATGAGGATAATAATGCCTGGCCAAATCAAGAGATGGTTGTGAGGGCCTGATGAGAAATGCTTCCTTTCAGAAAGCATTTTAATTTTCTTTATAATATTTTTTATTTCCTTTACAATATGACTCAGAAATTTCACTTAGTCACAAATACTCATTGAACACCTTTTAATGTGGCAGATACAAGATATTCAGAGAGAACATTTATCTACAAAGGCAAATGAATGAGACAAGTAGTTAGAAAGCTTCCCAAGCAAGGGTTGTTGGTATTGTAACCTAGCCTATGAGAGAATAAGGCCAGTTCTGCCCAAGCAGTGAAAAGCGTTATTAATAATATTTTTGCCATTATGTAGGTCTAAGATATATATATATATGAATCCGTGTCCATTAGTAGCTATTTAAAAACTATAATGATTCAGAAAATTCAGCAAGAAATAAAATCTTACAACAAAGTAAATTTATCTATCTAGATTTATTCTTTCTTCCCAAAGATTTTCAAAATAGTCTGTCTTGAGAACAATACTTCACCATTAATGAGTTGAAGTATTTAATAAGCTAAAATAATTATTATATGTAAAAGTATTTGGTATATAATACCTGTATGCTGTGCTGTGCTAAGTCGTTTCAGTAGTGTCTGACTCTTTGTGATGCCATGGACTGTAGCCTGCCAGGCTCCTCTGTCCATGGGATTCTCCTGGCAAGAATACTGGAGTGGGTTGCGATTCCCTCCTCCAGGGATAGTATAAAAACCAAGATCATGGCATCTGGTCCCATCACTTCATGGGAAGTAGATGGGGAAACAGTGGAAACAGTGTCAGTTGCAGGTGGTGATTGCAGCCATGAAATTAAAAGACGCTTACTCCTTGGAAGGAAAGTTATGACCAACCTAGATAGCATATTCAAAAGCAGAAACATTACTTTGCCAAAGGTCTGTCTAGTCAAGGCTATGGTTTTTCCAGTGGTCACGTATGGATGTGAGAGTTGGACTGTGAAGAAAGCTGAGCACTGAAGAATTGATGCTTTTGAACTGTGGTGTTGGAGAAGACTCTTGAGAGTCCCTTGGACTGCAAGGAGATCCAACCAGTCCATTCTAAAGGAGATCAGTCCTGAGTGTTCATTGGAAGGACTGATGCTAAAGCTGAAACTCCAATACTGTGGCCACCTCATGCGAAGAGTTGACTCATTGGAAAAGACTCTGATGCCAAGAGGGATTGGGGGCAGGAGGAGAAAGGGACGACAGAGGATGAGATGGCTGGATGGCATCACGGACTCTACAGACATGGGTTTGAGTGGACTCCAGGAGTTGGTGATGGACAGGGAGGCCTGGCGTGCTGCGACTCATGGAGTCACAAAGAGTCGGACACAACTGAGCAACTGAACTGAACTGAACTGATGTATGCATAAATAGGTATTTTTTAACCTTTTATAATGGTCATGATTGTATTCCAAACCTGATTGGAAACCAATAAGAAAATAAGGACATATATTTTAAGGACTAGGATAACAATTTTCCAAAATAATTACAGTTATCCTTGATTACACTGGTCTTTATAATAAAGACATAAGTAATATGAATATATGCTCATATACTTCAGGGTTTATCCTGTCCTTTATAGGTATTTAAAAGTTCTTTTATCCTTTGTTTTCTTCAATTTCACTGCTCACTATACTGCCATTTCCATCAGAAAGTATGAAATGGAAGGGAAATGAAAGCTGATAAACATAGTATCTGTGAGTTTGACTCCTCAAAGTAAGAGAAGAAGTCAAAACAACAAATAAAATTCGGTCTGCGGTGTCTTCATCCGTGCTATTCCGGGTCCTCTTCAGCACAATCTGGAATATACTCACATAACTCTCTAATTTCTGGCTTCAAGAGTTTCTGAGATATCAGTATGAATGCATTTTATTTGAAAATCAGTAACAATTCCTTCTTTTAGAAAGTGCTTCTAACATAGTTAAGGAGAAATATTAATTGATCATTAGAACTCTGACTGTTGTGTTGTTTTGTGAATAAAAATGAAGAAACGCCCTCCCCCAGAGAGGACTGGAAGAAACTTTTATGTTCCCATTGCGTCTTTTACATTGCTATTTTCATTATTACAGTATTGTATTTAATTATCAGGCAGTCCTCCCCTTGACTGAAAATTTTTTGAAGGAAGAATTACCTTTCATTTTTGTAGCCTTGGGTTCCTAGTACTGTTAGACACTATTCATAAGTGAAAGAACAAATAAATAAAAGATCACTGAGATTTATATGAGTTAACCAGAGCTCTGTTTCTCTTAAAGACTGTAAATCCACCCAAAGTGGGTTGATAAAATGTCTCTTGTTTGGAACAACCCAGCTTTCTTAAATTCAAGAAGCTCTGATTAAAAATATATCCACACCCTTTTGTATCTTTGTTATCTAATGCAATATAACAGTATGAAACCATTATATTAACTACTATGTCTTAGTGTAAGATGTGTTTCCAATAAACTGAAAGCTAGAATATGCTCTCTTGCCAGTGAATACCAATGCAGTTATTACAAGTCCCAAATACCATTAAAGAAGTTCCCCTTCCAAAGAAGTTAGACTAAATAGCTTACACTATGTAATTATAATAATTGAATATTCTGAGTAATGATTATTCAGAGACTCAGATACATTCTTGATGAAAAATGATCAAACAGAGTGCTCTATTTTTAACTGAGGTCTTCAGAGGGCTTATTATTTTGAAATAAAATCTATTAAACCTTGTGAATACATTATTCCTCATTAAGATTCCTTTTGAATTCATTTGACATGCTAAAGACAGTGTATCAGTAAATAATTTATAAGTAAAAATCATTTTATAATATTTATCTTAGATATTAAAGTGAATAGAACATAAGAATGAAAAAGAGACACAAGTAACTGATAGGAAGAGTAAGACTACAGGAGAAACTCTCAAGGTTAATTTTAGTACTTCTAGAGGCAACCCACTCCAGTACTCTTGCCTGGAAAATCCTGTGGACAGAGGAGCCTGGTGGGCTGCAGTCTATGGGGTCGCTAGGAGTCGGACACGACTGAGCAACTTCACTTTCACTTCTCACTTTCATGCATTGTTGAAGGAAATGGCAACCCACTCCAGTGTTCTTGTCTGGAGAATCCCAGGGACGGGGAAGCCTGGTGGGCTGCTGTCTATGGGGTCGCACAGAGCTGGACACGACTGAAGCAACTTAGCAGCAGCAGCAGCAGAACACTCTTATCTTACTTACGGTCTAAATAATCTTCCTAAATAGCTTATTTTGCAAGATACTTTGGTTAACAAGTCAACTCATTTCATAAGGAGCTATTGTTGTGGTTAAAAAATGCCACCAAAAAAAAGACAAAATAATTATGCATCCTTAGTTTAATCAATATAGAACTGTATAAAATGAGTCTATATAAATTTGCTCCTGGTGATCCATAAACCGTTATAAAATATAAAGCATTATTATTATACTATCATATGTGTAAAACATTTTGTCTAATCAACTTTTCACTTATGTGCAAAATTCCTGCTACCACAAAACAATATCAGGACAAAATGGTGGTTTTCAAATAGTTTTGTTTGTTGGCCCCAAGGAGAGTTCCTTCAAAACAAAATTCTCAAATAAATCCATCACTCCAAAAAGAGTTGGAGAAAAGTTCGACATTGCTCTTGGACCAGGGAAAGAGACATGGCTATTTTAAGTTTTAGGAGGCAGTTAATGTAGTATTGAAAGCTACTGTAAACAATTAGGAAACTGAGAGTATAAAGTTGTTATCAATGATGGTAGATTATTTGTCAAGATATCTGCCCCCCAAATAATTTTTAACATGCTCTTTTAACATGCACTTGTCACAAAACGCTAACCAGTCTTTACCAAATAGATCAATTAAAATATATGCTATGATGGCTTAATCTAAGCAACATAATGCCAGAAAACCAAGAGAAATTTGAAAATTTTAATTATTCACAAAATGTACATTCATTGTGTTTATTAAGCAAAGAAATTATCTGCTACTTCATATCATGTATATGCAATATTAAATAACCCTTGCAATATGTCACTAAATGTAATTAACAACAGTGTATTCATCAAGTCACTTAGTATATGTATATACAACAATAATCATTGTAAAAAGTCATCAAATACAAAGTTTTCTCTGATTTTAATCAATTCATATGATAACTTTTTAATGACAGAATATAGCATTTTCTTTTTAATTTTATTTTTCTTCTTATAAAATGCTGCTGCTGCTGCTGCTAAGTCGCTTCAGTCGTGCGACCCCAGAGACGGCAGCCCACCAGGCTCCCCCATCCCTGGGATTCTCCAGGCAAGAACACTGGAGTGGGTTGCCATTTCCTTCTCCATATAAAGTGCTAGGGAGCATAATTACCATTCAATAATCATGCTAATATATTTTCAAATCTTACTGACATATAAAAGTAGTTTAAATTTACATCTATTTCTTTTCCTACTCTAGGTTTCAGCAATATTACAATTTTCTGAAATATAAACAGAGATAATTTTACCCCATTATTCTCTAATTACAAATATATACAGGTATATACAGCCACTTAAATTTTCACCCATCTTGTTTTAGCTATATTTTGAAAAAAATCTTTATACTTTTTTTTTAAAAAGTAACAGCGATTTGTGTGAAATAGTTGTAATGGAAAGGAATGCAAGCATTTTTAACATAGTAAATGTTACTTTATTTATAAAGTAATTCCAGGATGTAAAAGCATATTTAAAGCTGTTTTGAAAGAAACATTCAAAGAGCAAAATCATATGGTGAAATTGTTGTAAATTCAATGTTTGAAACCGAGACTACAGATTTTAAGTATTTCTTTTCATTTTTTTCACTTCATTATTGCATGCTACAGTACCTAAGTACTGTAAGTAAGGTTACTGTACCATGTAAAAGTCAACTAAAATTACAATCTCATTTTATTAGCTTTCCAGACATAGAACATCAGCGCTCACAGCACGTAGCCAAAAATAAGGCCTTTCCTGTAACCATTAACCGATATAATTTTAAAAAATTAATAAGGAAAAGTAAATAGTAATTACTCACCTTTTGGTGCCTTGAAATATTCTGGCAAAATTAAAATAAACGTGATCACTATGGCCAAAAGTAATTTAAGAAGGGCTGTTTTTGTCATGTCTCTTCACATGGTACGTGTGTTCCCATCAAGCATACTGATGGCATGTTTCTTCCTGGTTTATGTTTCATCTCTGCAGCACTTTAAGTTTATGCAGTTTACCTCATGCTCACTTCCTCTTGGGTAAGACTTTGTAAAAAGGAGACCTAGAACTGAGACGTCTTCATTTTGAGTCACTTTCCACTAAGAAGGCTGTTTTGTAACAAGCACTTTCAAACTGTCTTCCAAATAAGAAAGAGTGAAGGAACAATGTCAGGAAGTAAAGGGGTTTGTCCTCATCTAAATCTGAAGCTATTTTCCTATGCTTACCAATCTGTGTGAGTAAATATAAACCCACAATATTCTCATCAAAAATGAAATGATGAATGTCTATTATGTCCAGTTGTAAAAACATCATTCATTCATTTACTTATTAAGTGATTATTGAATCCCTTATTTATTTATTTGCCAGGCCACAAGCTTGCAGGATCTTAGTTTCCTGCCCCTTGGCAGTGAAAGTATGGAGTTCTAACCACTGGACTGCCAGGGAATTCCCTCCCTATTGACCCCCTTTTAAGCGCTAGGCACTATCCTGTGTTCTGGTGTTCAAAAAAAAATATGTCTAGAAAATAGTAAATAGCACAAAATATAAGGATAAACTAAAGACCTGTAAAATTCTGGTTTTACTTTTCTACACTGTATGTGTGTGCGTGCTCAGCCATGTCCAACTCTTTGAGACTCCATGGACTGTAGCCTGCCAGGCTCCTTGTCCATGGAATTTTCCAGACAAGAATACTGGAATGGGTTGCCATTTCCTTCTCCAGGTAATCTTCCCAACCCAGATATCAAACCCGCATCTCTTGCAGCCCCTGCATTGGAAGGTGGAGTCTTTACCACTGCACCACCAAAGGCAGTAAAATGAAACTCATTAAACCTAAAGCCATGTGATTACTGTTGCAGAACCCACATGTTCAGTTCCCATTAAAAAAAAAAAAAAAAGATCTTTCGTTATGACAAGCCAAGTAAAACAAAATGCATTGTCTTAGAACATTAATAAAGAGTGGGCAAAAATCATGGTGAACAAAGAATAGGTACAAACAAGTACTTTTAGTCCCATGTTCTTGTTTTCTGACTTTAAAAAAGAAAAGTGGCACCAGATATCACCAGTCTTTCCTCCTGCTCACTTCATCATGTACTCTCACCACCCATCCATTTCCATTTATCCTATTTCTTGTTCTTACCCACCCAGCCCTAGGCTTTATGGAACAACAGGTGAGCTGGGGATAGGAATCAGGAAACAAAGGTTGTCCTGTGAATATATATTATGAATATGAATTAACTGTTTTTCTTCTGATTGGGTGCAACAAGTTGATGGACAAATTGGAATCATGGATTAAGGGACTTTAGGACTTGAGTCTAAGAATAGTCAAAACTGGAGTATGACCTCAAATATAAGACTTATGAACAGTAGTAAGGACCATTCAAAGGAAGAGAGGAATTGATGAGAGTTATGGCCTGCACCAGCTAATGGACTGAGACACACCAGATTACAGGTCAGGCAGTGTCTCCAGCAGAGATGCTGGCAGGGATGGGTGGGAAACCCTGTGCAGGTGCCACTAAGTGCTCGGTGGAGCCTCTACTTCCCATTTTCACCCTGTTTTGATTCCCTCAGACATTCTAAGTCTCATTTATCAATACAAACATTCCAATCATAACTTTACCAATGAAGATGAAATTGATCAAGAAAGTATTTAATTGACATAAAACCATTGTCAGTTGAATTCCTGGATGAATTTCCTTATAAGAGCAATTAAACCTCTTCTATGTTTTTCCTCTTTAATTTTGATTTTACTGAAACTACTTTTTGTTAGTATCTGTCCTTTTCTATGAACAACACTGCTTTAGTTCATTTACTAATTCTTTCATCCCTACTAAATTCTATGGATTTGTGAGTTTTGTGCATGTGTGGTAGTATTTCTTGTAGATCTACCTCTTTCCTTCCTACCCTCTTCCACCCAATATGAACTTAGGCTGGTAATCCTATCCTAGAACATCTGGAAAACAAACTTCCGTAGCAGCTCCATGGGTGCTTTGTCAATGACGGGCTGTTTCATGTTCTCTGCAGCTGGCTTTCTCTGGTGCTGTATAGATGGTGGATGTTAGGAGACCAGTCCAGGGTCCCTTAGTCCCAGGTCATGCCTGGCTGCTCTGAAGATAGAGGGGATCAGGGTCTCATGTGCCTCCGTGCATGCTGCGTGCTCAGTCGTGTCCAACCCTTTGCAACTCCATGAACTGTAGCCTTCCATGCTCCTCTCTCCATGGAATTTTCCAGCAAGACTACTGGAGTGGATTGTCATTTCATACTCCAAGGGATCTTCCTGACCCAGGAATTGAACCTGGATCACTTGCGTCTTCTGCCTTGGCAGGCAGATTCTTTACCACTGCACCACCTGGGAGTGTCTCATAACTGGCCTACAATCCATGTGCTGGATACCAGTGTGTCATCTCTGATTTAGAAAATCATGAGAAAATTATTATTTTCCCCCAGATATTTCAGGAATCTTTTATAGTCCTCAATTGTTCTCTTATATTTTCATCTAATTTTTATAAATACTTTTGATAATTTTGCCTACAGTTACTAACTGCTTAAAGGGTTAGCAGAACAATAATCAACAAGTTCCAAGTATCCCCTGAGTCAAATTCTCCAAGATTCAATAGCAAGGGTGAAAAGTGTTGAACTATCTTTCTTTTTTCTGACTGTCATAATTCGTCCGTTGAAATGTTTTATTACAGAAACTTGCCACATAAAATACATCACTAAATACTTGCATTTTAAACACCACCAATCACTAAAATTTAAGAATTAGGCTGCAGTTTCTTGAAGGTAATCCGACTTAAAATGATAGTGCCTTGATTGGCTGGTTGATTTAGTCACTAAGTTGTGTCCGATTCTTCTGACCTCATGGACTGTAGCCCACCAGGGTCCTCTGTCCATGGGATTTCCCAGGCAAGAATACTGGTGTGGGTTCCCATTACCTTATCCAATATTGCCTTGCTGCTGCTGCTGCTAAGTCACTTCAGCCGTGTCCGACTCTGTGCGACCCCATAGATGGCAGCCCACCAGGCTTCCCAATCCCTGGGATTCTCCAGGCAAGAACACTGGAGTGGGTTGCCATTTCCTTCTCCAATGCATGAAAATGAAAAGTGAAAGTGAAGTTGCTCAGTCATGTCTGACTCTTAGCCACTCCAAGGACTACAGCCTGCCAGGCTCCTCCATCCATGGATTTTCCAGGCAAGAGTACTGGAGTGGGGTGCCATTGCCTTCTCCTGATAGTGCTTAGAAATAAATAAATATGGGTTGTGCTCACTTTGGATTTTCAGTTGAGTTCAGTTCAGTCGCTCAGTCGTGTCTGACTCTGCAACCCCATGAACTGCAGCACTCCAGGCCTCCCTGTCCATCACCAACTCCCAGAGTTCACTCAAACTCATGTCCATCGAGTTGGTGATGCCATCCAGCCATCTCATCCTCTGTTGACCCCTCCTCCTCCTGCCCTCAATCCCTCCCAGCATCAGAGTCTTTTCCAATGAGTCAACTCTTCGCATGAGGTGGCCAAAGTACTGGAGTTTTAGCTTTAGCATCAGTCCTTCCAATGAACACCCAGGACTGATCTCCTTTAGAATGGACTGGTTGGATCTCCTTGCAGTCCAAGGAACTCTCAAAAGTCTTCTCCAACACCACAGTTCAAAAGCATCAATTCTTCGGTACTCAGCTTTCTTCACAGTCCAACTCTCACATCCATATGTGACCACTGGAAAAACCATAGCCTTGACTAGACGGACCTTTGTTGGCAAAGTAATGTCTCTGCTTTTCAATATGCTATCTAGGTTGGTCATAACTTTCCTTCCAAGGACTAAGCATCTTTTAATTTCATGACTGCAATCACCATCTACAGTGATTTTGGAGCCCCAAAAAATAAAGTCTGACATTGTTTCTACTGTTTCCCCATCTATTTCCCATGAAGTGATGGGATCAGCTGCCATGACCTTAGTTTTCTGAATGTTGAGCTTTAAGCCAACTTTTTCACTCTCCTCTTTCACTTTCATCAAGAGGCTGTTTAGTTCCTCTTCACTTTCTGCCATAAGGGTGGTGTCATCTGCCTATCTGAGGTTATTGATATTTCTCGCGGCAATCTTGATTCCAGCTTGTGCTTCTTCCAGCCCAGCGTTTCTTATGATGTATATAAGTTAAATAAGCAGGGTGCATATAAGTTAAATAAGCAGGGTGACAGTATACAGCCTTGATGTACTCTTTTTCCTATTTGGAACCAGTCTGTTGTTCCATGTCCAGTTCTAACTGTTGCTTCCTGAGCTTTGGATTTTATCTAACTTTTTATTTTATTTTGAAGGCAGAACTGAAGCAACCAAAAAGTTAGAAACAAGTAGATAAGCATCTAGTGATGTGTTGGAAATTTTAACAATGTTGTTTGTGACTTTGGAGGACAGAGATGTATTAAGCTCTAAACCTCTAAGTGTGTGACTCTGACATTGTTAGAATTCAGTGTGGATATTCACCCTAAGGAATTCTGAGAGCCCAAGGGACTCCCAGAGCTTGAGAAGCAGTAAGGGTAAAGGGCACTCTTTTTTAAATGTTCCCCGCTTGCATCTGTGCTCTTCTCTCTCTCATATTTCTGTACCATCACCTCTGTCAACAAAATGTGAAAGACCTGCAAAATAAGTTATTTCTAAAGATTATTTGATTTTTAATGGTCCACGGATAGATCAAAATTTATTTAACCATACTCCAGTTAATCATCAAAATTTTTTTTATATAACACCACAATGTGAGTAGTCACATGCATGTATCTTTGTGCAAGTATACTTACATAGTTTAATTATGAAGACAAAAAGTATGAAGATTTTTGAGGTTCTTAATTCATATAGACAGCTGTCTCCAAAAAAAATTGTGCCACCTATACTCTGATCACAGTGGATGAGACTGCCCTATATCACCACACTTAATGCTGGCCATTTTATTCTTTTAATCTTTGTCAATTTGAAAGGAAAAAAGAATGAAAAACTTGTTTTAATTTGTTTTTCTTTGATTATTAAGTCTGAATATTTTCCAGATTTTCTGGCAGTTTGAATTTCTCCTCTTGTGATTTGCCTCATCATGTCTTTTTTGGACTCATAGTCTTGTTGCTTTAGCGGCCTCTTTTCTCTATTGGGAATATGTATCTTTTGCTATATGTGTTGCAAACATTTTTCCCAGGTTGTCATGTTCCTTTTTGTTTTGTATTCAGTTCAGTTCAGTCACTCAGTTGTGTCTGACTCTTTGCAACCCCATGAACCACAGCATGCCAGGCCTCCCTGTCCATCACCAACTCCCAGATTCCACCCAAACCCATGTCCATTGAGTCAGTGATGCCATCCAACCATCTCATCCTCTGTCATCCCCTTCTCCTGACCTCAATCTTTCCCAGAATCAGGGTCTTTTCAAATGAGTCAGCTCTTCGCATCAGGTGGCCAAAGTATTGGAGTTTCAGCTTCAACATCAGTCCTTCCAATGAACACCCAGGACTGATCTCCTTTAGGATGGACTTGTTGGATCTCCTTGCAGTCAAAGGGACTCTCAAGAGTCTTCTCCAACACCACAGTTCAAAAGTATCAATTCTTCAGCACTCAGCTTTCTTCACAGTCCAACTCTCACATCTATACATGACCACTGGGAAAACCATAGCCTTGACTAGACGGACCTTTGTTGACAAAGTAATGTCTCTGCTTTTCAATATGCTGTGTAGGTTGGTCATAACTTTCCTTCTAAGGAGTAAGCATTTTTTAATTTCGTAGCTGCAGTCACCATCTTCAGTGATTTTGGAGCTCAGAAAAATAAAGTCAGCCACGGTTTCACTGTTTCCCCATCTATTTGCCATGAAATGATGGGACCGGATGCCATGACCTTAGTTTGCTGAATGTTGAGCTTTAAGCCAACTTTTTCACTCTCCTCTTTCACTTTCATCAAGAGGCTCTTTAGTTCTTCTTCACTTTCTGCCATAAGGGTGGTGTTATCTACATATCTGAGGTTATTGATATTGAGATTTTTCCTCCCCCATTTTGTGACAATTTCCAAAGTACCTTCACAAATACTAGATTATAAAAGGAGAATGACTACAAATCTGCGTTACTCGCCCACTGTGGACTCTACCCTCCTACTTCAGTGAAGGAATAAAACATTAATAAACCTAAAACCCAAGATATTGTTGATTCTGCTCTAGTATCAAACTTCCCTAAGTTTATATTTTGTATCTGAGACTCAGGTTCTGGAATTACTTTAGTACGTCTATAACTCTAATGGGAAAAAGTCTTAATAATTTTATGTTGTATGCTAGATGCAATTTTATTTTTTAATGAGAGAACCCTTTATCTCAAGGAGCTGCTCTTACCAGAAAGAGCAACATAGTTTTTAAAAATATATAACCGTGACCCTGGTGGTCCAGTGGTTGAGAATCTACCTACCAGTGCAGGGGACATGGGTTCAATTTCTAGTGTGGGAGGGTTCCACATGCTGAGAGGCAGCTAGGCCCATGCACCACAACTAAAGAAGGCCAAGTGCCTAGAACCCGTGCTCCCCAGCAAGAGAAGCCACCACAATGAGAAGCTTGAGCACAGCTGGAGAGAAGCCCCCACTCACCGCAGCTAAAGCAAGCCATCATGCAACAATGAAGACCCAGCACAGCCAAAAATCAAATACATTAAAAAGTAATAAGAAACAGTCTTAAAAATTATGGTTTGAATTTAAAGTCTGTGTAGTTATCTCTTATCATATGAATACACATTTGTAATACTTTACATGAGCAATATTTTTTCTATTTTTCTTTGTCGAAATTACCCCCAATTCCTTTACTGTATTCTGTGGAAAGATCTTTTTGAGGTGAATGAAAACAATGTGCTCATGTGTTCGGTTGTGTCCACCTCTTTGCAACCCTTTGGATAGTAGCCCTCTGTGCATGGGATATTTCAGGCAAGAATACTGTAGTGGGTTTCCTCTTCCAGCAGATCTTCCAGACCCAGGCACTGAACCCACATCTCCTATGTTGCAGGCTGATTCTTTACTGCTGAGCCATCAGGGAAGCCTACTCTCAGTCTCTTCACTATATTCTGTGGAAAGATCTTTTTAGGTTAAAAAAAATTATCAATGACATTTATTGAAAATTTACTATGTGCGACTACACATTCTTAACCAAAAACAATTAGACTACCAATTATTTCTCCAGAAAAAAAAAAAAGGCAAGGTTTATTTAGGATTAGCAAAGAATTGCAATCCAGACTCTGCAATCATGGCAAGCCACAAGCAAGTCCCCAGCAAAAATGAAGAGGAGAACTCTTTTTATAGAGTAGGGAAGGAAGTTGGGAGGCAAACAAAGAGTGTATGACTTTTCATTGGCTGAGTTGGGACAGTCTCTCATTGGATGATCTATCGTCAGGTAAGAAGAGGAGTCATTCTTCTTCCTGTTGTGCTCTACTGTCATTGCAGGATATGAGAGTTCCCCTCTCTGATCTCCTCACTCTATTTAATTGAGGTTTCTGTTGATTAATGTTGTCATTTTCACAACATTATTGAGTATTTTATATGGGTTATTTTATTCAATTCCCAGCAACTTTCTGAGTGAGTTTCTACTGTTCTTCCAATTTTATAGGCAAAGAATATGAGGTATAGAAAAGTCAAATAATGTACTTAAAATCTCATTGTTATAAACAGTCAAGATAAGCTTCAAACCCATCGAGTCTGACAGTAGACTGTGCTCTCAACCACTGTGCTATACACCCAGTTTCAGACTGTGTGAGAACATTTGTCTGTCAGGAAAGGGTCATTTATGAAATAATAATAATAGCACTTAGCGCGGGCAGCTGCGACCAGCTCACTTAGTGCAGCCAAGAGGAGCTACCCCACGTCCAAGGTCAGGGGCGGCAGCCAAGAGTTCCAGGCTGCGACAGCGCAGGAGCAGCCCAGAGGAGCTACCCTACATCCAAGGAGCGGTGGCTGCGCGGGCACAGGAGGGCCTAGAGGAGCTATTCCACGTTCAAGGTCAGGAGGGGCTGCGGTGAGGAGATACCCCTCGTCCAAGGTAAGAGAAACCCAAGTAAGATGGTAGGTGTTGCAAGAGGGCATCAGAGGGCAGACACACTGAAACCATACTCACAGAAAACTAGTCAATCTAATCACACTAGGACCACAGCCTTGTCTAACTCAGTGAAACTAAGCCATGCTGCTGGGGCCACGCAAGATGGGCGGGTCATGGTGGAGAGGCCTGACAGAATGTGGTCCACTGGAGAAGGGAATGGCAAGCCACTTCAGTATTCTTGCCTTGAGAACCCCATGAACAGTATGAAAAGGCAAAATGATAGGATACCAAAAGAGGAACTCCCCAGCTCATTAGGTGCCCAATATGCTACTGGAGATCAATGGAGAAATAACTCCAGAAAGAATGAAGGGATGGAGCCAAAGCAAAAACAATACCCAGCTGTGGATGTGACTGGTGATAGAAGCAAGATCCGATGCTGTAAAGAGCAATATTGCATAGGAACCTGGAATGTCAGGTCCATGAATCAAGGCATATTGGAAGTGGTCAAACAAGAGATTGCAAGAGTGAATGTCGACATTCTAGGAATGAGTGAACTAAAATGGACTGGAATGGATGAATTTAACTCAGTTGACCATTATATCTACTACTGCAGGCAGGAATCCCTCAGAAGAAATGGAGTAGCCATCATGGTCAACAAAGGAGTCCGAAGTGCAGCACTTGGATGCAATCTCAAACACGACAGAATGATCTCTGTTTGTTTCCAAGGCAAACCATTAAATATCACAGTAATCCAAGTCTATGCCCCAATCACTAACACTGAAGAAGCTGAAGTTGAATGGTTCCATGAAGACCTTCAAGACCTTTTACAACTAACACCCAAAAAAGATGTCCTTTTCAATACAAGGGACTGGAATGCAAAAGTAGGAAGTCAAGAAACACCTGGAGTAACAGGCAAATTTGGCCTTGGAATGTGGAATGAAGCAGGGCAAAGACTAATAGAGTTTTGCCAAGGAAATGCACTGGTCATAGCAAACTCCCTCTTCCAACAACACAAGAGAAGACTCTACACATGGACATCACCAGATGGTCAACACTGAAATCAGATTGATTATATTCCTTGTAGCCAAAGATGGAGAAGCTCTATACAGTCAACAAAAAAAAAGACCAGGAGCTGACTGTGGCTCAGATCATGAACTCCTTATTGCCAAATTCAGACTTAAATTGAAGAAAGTAGGGAAAACCACTAGACCATTCAGATATGACCTAAATCAAATCCCTTATGATTATACAGTGGAAGTGAGAAATAGATTTAAGGGACTAGATCTGATTGATAGATAGAGTGGCTGATGAACTATGGACAGAGGTTCCTGACATTGTACAGGAGACAGGGATCAAGACCATCCCCATGGAAAAGAAATGCAAAAAAGCAAAATGGCTGTCTGGGGAGGCTGTGAAAAGAAGAGAAGAAAAAAGCAAAGGAAAAAAGGAAAGATATAAGCATCTGAATGCAGAGCTCCAAAGAATAGCAAGAAGAGATAAGAAAGCCTTCTTCAGCAATCAATGCAAAGAAATAGAGGAAAAGAACAGAATGGGAAAGACTAGAGATCTCTTCAAGAAAATGAGAGATACCAAGGGAACATTTCATGCAAAGATGAACACAATAAAGGACAGAAATGGTATGGACCTAACAGAAGCAGAAGATATTAAGAAGAGGTGGCAAGAATACACAGAAGAACTGTACAAAAAAGATCTTCATGACCCAGATAATCACGATGGTGTGATCACTCACCTAGAGCCAGACATCCTGGAGTGTGAAGTCAAGTGGGCCTTAGAAAGCATCACTACGAACAAAGCTAGTGGAGGTGATGGAATTCCAGTTGAGCTGTTTCAAATCCTGAAAAATGATGCTGTGAAAGTGCTGCCCTCAATATGCCAGCACATTTGGAAAACTCAGCAGTGGCCACATGACTGGAAAAGGTCAGTTTTCATCCCAATCCCAAATAAAGGCAATGCCAAAGAATGCTCAAACTACCGCACAATTGCACTCATCTCACATGCTAGTAAAGTAATGCTCAAAATTCTCCAAGCCAGGCTTCAGCAATACATGAACCGTGAACTTCCAGATGTTCAAGCTGGTTTTAGAAAAGGCAGAGGAACCAGAGATCAAATTGCCAACATCCGCTGGATCATCAAAAAAGCAAGAGAGTTCCAGAAAAACATCTATTTCTGCTTTATTGACTATGCCAAAGCCTTTGACTGTGTGGATCACAATAAACTGGAAATTTCTTCAAGAGATGGGAATACCAGACCACCTGACCTGCCTCTTAAGAAACCTATATGCAGGTCAGGAAGCAACAGTTAGAACTGGACATGGAACAACAGACTGGTTCCAAATAGGAAAAGGAGTACGCCAAGGCTGTATATTGTCACCCTGCTTATTTAACTTCTATGCAGAGTACATCATGAGAAATGCTGGACTGGAAGAAACACAAGCTGGAATCAAGATTGCCAGGAGAAATATCAATAACCTCAGATATGCAGATGACACCACCCTTATGGCAGAAAGTGAAGAGGAAATAAAAAGCCTCTTGATGAAAGTGAAAGAGGAGAGTGAAAAAGTTGGCTTAAAGCTCAACATTCAGAAAACGAAGATCATGGCATCTGGTCCTGTCACTTCATGGCAAATAGATGAGGAAACAGTGGAAACAGTGTCAGACTTTATTTTGGGGGGCTCCAAAATCACTGCAGATGGTGACTGCAGCCATGAAATTAAAAGACGCTTACTCCTTGGAAGAAAAGTTATGACCAACCTAGATAGCATATTGAAAAGCAGAGACATTCCTTTGCCAACAAAAGTCCGTCTAGTCAAGGCTATGGTTTTTCCTGTGGTCACGTATGGATATGAGAGTTGGACTGTGAAGAAGGGTGAGCGCCGAAGAATTGATGCTTTTGAACTGTGGTGTTGGAAAAGACTCTTGAGAGTCCCTTGGACTGCAAGGAGATCCAACCGGTCCATTCTGAAGGAGATAGCCCTGGGATTTCTTTGGAAGGAATGATGCTAAAGCTGAAACTCCAGTACTTTGGCCACCTCATGTGAAGAGTTGACTCATTGGAAAAGACTCTGATGCTGGGAGGGATTGGGGGCAGGAGACTAAGGGGACCACAGAGGATGAGATGGCTGGACTCAATGGATGTTAGTCTGAGTGAACTCTGGGATTTGGTGATGAACAGACAGGCCTGGCATGCTGCAATTCATGGGGTCGCAAAGAGTCGGACACGACTGAGCAACTGAACTGAACTGAATAACAGCAAACACAAATATAGCCCTTTCTGTGTGCCAGACACTGCTCTAGTTTAGAGTTTCTCAGGAATGGCACTACCAACATTTCAGTTCTCATCCTCTGTCGTCCCCTTCTCCTCCTGCCCCCAATCCCTCCCAGCATCAGAGTCTTTTCCAATGAGTCAACTCTTCGCATGAGGCAGCCAAAGTACCAGAGTTTCAGCTTTAGCATCATTCCTTTCAAAGAACATTCAGGGCTGATCTCCTTCAGAATGGACCGGTTGGATCTCCTTGCAGTCCAAGGGACTCTCAAGAGTCTTCTCCAACACCACAGTTCAAAAGCATCAATTCACATTTAGGGCTGGATAATTCCTTGCAGGGAGCTGTCCTGTGCATGGTAGAATGCTGATCAGCAGATACAATTAGCAACCCTCCCTACCCCAGTTTTGACAACAAAAAACTGTCTCCAGACAATTCAAGAAGTCTCTGGGGTGGGCAAAGAGAGTTCCCAGTTGAGAGCTACTCTGGTAAACTCTTCATTTACGTTAAGTCTCTTAATCTTCATAACACCGGTATGAAATAGTTACTAACATTACTTCCATTTTACTCACTTGAAACGAGTTCTATACAGGGCAATCTAATCATCCAGAAAGCGAATGACTCATAATCTGGATCAGTCTAATTACCTCTCATTGTATTACTTGCAGATAAGCCATCTACTTTGGCAACACAGCCATGCTCAGATTAACACATTTTGTGGGAGGAAATAATCTTTTATTAATGAGATCTGCCTAAGCATAAAGAAGTTTGGGGGAAGTTCCAATGTCCTCATTCAGTTTGCAGTTCATTCAACAAATATTTACTGAACAGTTCCACAGTGTTGTGTAGTGTTCTGAACCCTAGAGATGAAGTGGTAGATGAAGCAAAGTCTGGCACTCCCATTCTAGTGGGTGTGTACATTCCAGGGACAGATGACAGGCAAGAAAATCACAGCAATAGTTTATTTTCAAATAATGTTGTATTCTGGGGGAAAAAAATAAGAGTATGTTGTGCTAACAGAGAGTTGGGCAAGGTACATGTTGGTTTGAATAAGGATGTTAAAGAAGGCTTTCTATCATTTCTTTTATATGGCACTAAGGAAAAGCAAAAGTGCAGGAACAGAAAACAGGCCAGTGGTTGCCAGAGGCTGGAGGCAGAGGCGGGGTTGACTACAAAAGCACAAGACGGAATTTTTAGGGTGATGGAAATATTATCTTGATGACGGTGGCACTTATGTAACCATATGCAAAACTCTAGAACTTGTACACGGAAAAGGGTAGATTTTACTTTATGTAAATTGTAACTCAATAAACATAATTATCTCTCTCTCTCCTTCTCTCCGCATAGCCTTTTTACTGCTTTAGAAACAAAGATTATTGAGAAACATGCTGGGATGTTCCTGGGGCTGGGAGTGTGGGTCAGAACCTGAACTTAATTAAGAGAGTGAGAGAGAGCCTCAGATCAGGCTGACGGGAGACCACAGAGCTGCCCTTTCTTGCCTTGTTAACCTTCAGTGGCTGTAGTGAGGTTGTTGCAAAGAAACTTGAGGCCACGTGGACACACAGGAGTCGCCCGTTAGCAGCCAGTGCAGCCTGGCCAACCTGGGACATACATCCGGCCCGTCAGAGAACCAGAGAAGAGCTCAGCATTGCTCAGACCTCAGGCTTCTGTTCACTGAGCTGCCTTTTCTCTGTTCATTCCCCTCTGGGGGACATCTGGCTTGATCTGCCACCACTGTGTTTAAGAATGCTGGAGACTGGGCAGAGTGCACCTGAGGTCTTCACCCACAGGCCTCCGCAGAGGTGTCAGGCCTTCACGTGCCCAGCCCACACATGGCTGCTTTCCCTCCACTGGCCCCACTCCGTTACCTGTGTCAGGAAAAGCACAGTCTGTTTTCACTAACAAAACCCACTGCAGTGAGATAGCAGCCTCAGGAAGGAACCTGTTGGGGCCACTTTCCTTGAAAGGAATAGGAGGCAGGCTTGTCTGCCCAGATGGTACAGTGAGAGAGGGAGGCCAGAGGGAAAGCCACCCTGGAATGGATTCCGGGGAACACTGTAGTGTCTTAGCCTCTGGGAACAGCTTCTGGCAACTAATCTGACCTTAAAATTTATTATCATGTTAACGACATGTATCAAGAGACAGAAATCACAATTGAAACATTTTTCACCATTCTAGCATAGAACAAGCTTTGACTCTTTAGGTAACAGAGAAAAATCAATTGCTGAGAGTCTGAAAGTTTTAGATCCAATAGGTCCAGACTCTGATAATAAAAAAGAAAGAAAAAAACTGGCTGCAATAGGAGAGCTCTTCTAAATCTAATTAATACTAGTTCTTGATTTTCTTGGAAATGGAGGGGAGAAGAATGAAATGCATTCGTAATTTGAAATTGAAACGCCCTCTCGTTGCAACATATTCTTTTTTTTTCTGAGACTGTACCTACTGCACCTAATACTTTCAGATGCTGAGCGATTGATTTTACTCTATTTCCTAAAGAGTCAAAGGTTTTTCTATTCTAACATCACGAAGAATGTTTCCGTTGTGCTTTTCTGTCTCCTGATACATGCAGTCTGTAAGTAATACTATGTCGTGATTTTCTTGGGGACAGGGTGAAGGAGAGTGAAATGTTTGTTTTCTTCCCTCTTTGTCTTGCTGAGACTGTCCTCGAATGCATACCGTGTGTGTGCCGCCTTCTAGTCACTCACTATTTTTGCATCTCAGGTCAGCTGCTTGTTAGCCAGAACCTTTCCTCAAGTATTCTGTGCTAAGTATAGTCCCTGAATTTAGAATGCAAGTGTGAACAAAGGAATGTGGGCTATAGAAAAGATGAAACTGAGGAGGAAGTGGAAGCACAATGATTGATAAGAGCTTTTCAGTTTACATATCTGTCTGAATCATCTTTATTTAAAACTCTCTCCCATAACAAGTAGCACAGTGTCTTCTATGCTGTAGGCCTTTTCGTCACATCTGGTGAGTGCTACTGCATGAATATTCTATAAGCAAACCATCAGCACCGTGCCAAACCTAAATGCTTAACCCTGCAGAGTGGTTGTAAACTTGTTCTCTGAGACAATTAAGATGGAAGCCAGATGAGCGGTTCCTGTCTGTTAGGTGGTGAACCCAGAAAGAATATTTCAAATATGAAGATCCTGGAATATTTTTAACTCACAAGAAATCAATGTCAATTAGTAGTATTGCAACTTTCATTTTTAACATGCAAAACAAGTATATTGAGATGCTGAATTTTTTTCTTGCATGAAAATACATACCAGGACTTTGTGTTCACTCCCTTTCCTTATAAGTTTATAGAATCTTAAATTAAGGATCTTCTAAAGTTTTATGAAACTGGTAGTGTAACACTATAAATTAGAGGAAAGTTTCCATCCATATATGTTTATAATAATAATAGGTAGAAATGGCCTTGCTCTGATAAGTTGCTGTTTCTCAAGGCTTCATAGGGTAGGGGTGCTTTTTTTTTTTAATCTCTCCGTTCATTCATTCAACAATATTTCTAAGTGCCTGTCATCACAGATGAGGGTTTAGAGCTTTGGGTTGTTGGAATTAATAACAGTAATAATAATAGCTAATATTTATATAGTAGTGAGTTAAAGTGTTAGTCACTCAGTCGTGTCTGACTCTTGCAACCCCATGCAATTGCATGGACGCCTCTGTCCATGCAATTCTCCAGGCAAGAATGCCAGAGTAGGTTGCCATTTCCTTCTCCAGGGGATCTTCCCGACCCAGGGATTGAACCTGGGTCTCTTGCATTGCAAGCAGACCCTTTACCATCTGAGCGACCAGGGAACCCTATCCATATATGTTATAATGCTAATAGGTAGAAATGGTCTTGCTCTAATAAGTTGCTATTTCTCAAGGCTTCACAGGCAAGGGGTGTTTTTTAATCTATGCATTCATTCAACAAATATTTATAAGGCCTGTCATCATAGACCTCTCAGCTAGTCAGGGAGGCAGATGAGTAAACCAATGTTCATAGCCCATTAAGTACCAGTGGTGATAGAGGAGCGTACAGGATATTATGGGAACACAAAGAAGGAACAGGCTCATTCTGGAAGATTAGGATAATGATTGCCAGAGCAGGTCCCCTTGAGTTGAGTCTTGAGGGACTCACGCAAGAAGAGATTGGAAAGGCTGGACTTGCCAGAGGGAGGAAAGCTATTTGAAAGTACAATTACAGAAGAAATGATACATTCTGGACACTGCAAATCATTTGGAATGGACATAGGCCTGGAGAGGGGTTAGATTCCAAAGGATCTTACGATGACTCTAAGATGTTTGAACTCTACCTTGAAGGCAATGGAATCGCTGAAGCTTATTAAGCAGGGCCCCAGGGGGATGAACAGAATGCGGTTTGTGTTTAGGACATGGGAAGGAAGTGTTTAAATTGTTTTACAAAAATCTTTTTTTTTTCCAGTCAGAGCATAGCCTGGTTATTGGAGGCCTACTTACGAATGAAGGAATGGAAATACGTGCATGAGGGAACGCACATTCTTTCCCCTGTCCTCAGCAGGTTTGATGGGATGAAGGCAGGGAGAGGGGGACAGACATGCTCGCTTATTTTTTTTTTTTAATTTTTGGTAAAAAGTTGGCTTTACTCATTTCTTACTTACCTTTTCTCAGTTACGGTGTTTCGGCATCCACGGCGACGGTGCCCTGGAAGCTGGGGCTGGCCCTGCCCCTCCATGATCGTTACCCTCCGAGCAGGAGCCTGTGCCTTGCAGGGCCTTGCAGGGCCTCGCTGAATGGTTACAAGCCGCAGGCAGGGTTGCAGGGCTCACCTCACAAGGCTCACAGGCTCTGAGCCTGGGGACTGCTGCCTGCCTGCCAAGGGCCACAGCGTTCCTATGGGTGGGACTGAGCAGACGGTGTGTTGGGGGTGATGCCAGGTCTCTGCTCAGGACAGGATCTGACAGAGCCATCTGTGACAGTGATATGTCCCGGACTGCGGGTGGACAGACCTGTTGGACCCATCTGGGACCTGCCACTGACTTGCTGGGTAGCTTTAGACAAAGCCCTTCTTATCCCTCTGTCAGTGTGTTCCAGGGAGGTCTCCTGGAAGCCCCTCCTGACTCAGAAGGGAGTCAATACCAAGGCTGCGCGTCTACTGCACTGTGACGATGGCTTTGTGCTTTGAAGGTCCCTGTGTGTCTGCGGCTGGTGGGGGGCATCTCTCCCCATAGGGCCGCCCTTGCCATTGCTTTTCCCACCTTCGAACAGGGCTGCCCTCCAGTGAGAAACCCTCAGACTGTCAGCACCTGACTCTATTGTCTCTGCTGCCCAGCACTGCCAGACCCCTGTCCCAAGAGGGGTGTGCTTGAAGGACAGTTCTTATGTGAATGCTCTGAAGACGAAAAGGAGTGACCTGACCAGTGGGCTTAGAATGACCTTTCCTCCATTAAGAGAGTTCCACCTAAAGAAGGAGCTCTCACACTGTGTCAGTCCTCAAAGTCCTGGGATTGGATTGGGACTACGCCAGCAGCCTCTGACCAGCGGTTGTGCCTGGAACAAGCCTGATGCCTCTCATGTAAAAGACACAGAAATGACTCTACCATGTGGAGAAAGAAAAAGAGCCAGGAGAGAAGGAAACTAGGCAGATTGCCTATAAATTTATACCTGCCCTTTGGAGATGAAAGTTTGTTCCTGGAAGAATGGAAACCATAGGAGAGCAATTGAACAAATGAATGGAGTTACAAGTGCTGTTTACATTTTCCATAATAATTTCATTTTTATTTTCCTCTAGAATTTGGTCTTTAAAAGTTCATTTTGAAAATTCTAGATTGGCTCGGCTGTGGTAAAGAACGCTAAGGGAACTTTTTATTTATTTTGGTGTTTGCATTAGGCTCAGTTGGTAAAGAATCTGCCTGCAATGCAGGAGACCCCGGTTTGATTTCTGGGTTGGGAAGATCTGCTGCAAAAGGGATAAGCTATCCACTCCAGCATTCTTGGGCTTCCCTCACGGCTCAGCTGGTAAAGAATCCACCCACAATGCGAGAGGCCTGGGCTTGATCCCTGGGTTGGGAAGATCCCTACAGAAGGGAAAGGCTACCCACTCCAGTATTCTGGCCTGGAGAATCCCATGGACTGTATAGTCCATGGGGTCACAAAGAGTCAGACAAGACTGAGAGACTTTCACTTTTTTTTGCATCAAGTTAAAAGGGGGAGTGAATTGCCCTGGGGAACCAAGAGAAACCAGAATGAGAATCTGAGGTAAATTTCAAGGGAACATACTTTGGGTTGGATTTACTTGGCCACATGTTCCTCCCACCCTGGAAAGGCTCCTTCCAGGGGTATGATCTGCTCAGACCTCTTAAAGCTGTGTATTTTCATAGGAGGAAATATGTCTCCTGCATTGGCAGGCAGATTCTTTACCACTAGCACCACCTGGGTACTCTTGCCTGGAAAATACCATGGATGGAGGAGCCTGGTAGGCTAAAGTCCATGGGGTTGCAAAGAGTCGGACACGACTGAGCAACTTCACTTTCACTATTCACTTTCATGCATTGAAGAAACGGCAACCACTCCAGTGTTCTTGCCTGGAGAATCCCAGGGACGGCGGAGCCTGGTGGGCTGCCGTCTATGGGGTCGCACAGAGTTGGACACACTGAAGCGACTTAGCAGCAGCAGCAGCAGCACCACCTGGGAAGCCCCACATAGTAGATACTAAGCAACTATTTTTTGAAGGAATGAATAACTTCAGATAGGAAAGACAGGTTGTATTCCTTTTCATAATGGCCAAAGGGCTTTCATGAAATTTATCTTATAACTGGAAAGATCCCCTGGAGGAGGGTATGGCAACCCACTCCAATATTCTTGCCTGGAAAATCCACATGGACAGAGGAGCCTGGCTGGCTACAGGCCATAGGGTCGCACAGAGTTGGACACAACTGTGTATTTTCATGAAACAGGAGGCTGTTTCATGTCAAAACATGGAGAACAACAATACTGTTAAAAGTAATCCTAAAGCCTCTAAAAGCAATCCCATTTGTGAGATCCAGATTTTGAATATAGATACTACATAAAATGATATTTAAGCTTTTAATCCTCCCCACCCACAAAACTGATAATCAGAGCAGAAAATGAAAAGTAAAACCATTTCTTTACTAAGTGCATCCATACACTAGGATTAAATTCTGTTTGCTATCAGTACTACACCTTAACTAAATTCAAACATTAATTGTCACCTTCCCTATCATGATTATTCTCAACTAAAATCATTTGAGCATTCAAAGGACATTGTATTGGCACCATTTATCAAGTTATCGGTAATCACATTTTAGGTTCAATTATTCCACTTCTGATTGCTGCTATATCATATCAGGGAAAAAATACTAAGACTTTGACAGCATTTATTGATCTATTATTATTCTCTGATGCTATGGATCTATTTATGGGCCAAGTTGTAAGATCTTACCATAAATTCTTAGCTGTGAATGCTTCTTCAATTCCTGTTTCTTAGTATATTGCCAGAATAAGAGGTTAAAAACTACCATTTTCTAATTCTAATTTTAAATACGGTAAAACCAGGCTTCATTTGAGACCTCATTAATATGTCTAAGTCAGATGACCCCAGTTACAAGATAAATTTCATGAAAGCCCTTTGGCCATTACAAAAAGAATACAACCTATCTTTCCTATCTGAAGCCATTCATTCCTTCAAAAAATAGCTGCTGAGTTATCTACTATGTGGAGAAGGAAATGGCGACCCACTCTAGTATACTTGCCTGGGAAATCCCATGGGCAGAGGAGCCTAGCAGGCTCACACGTATATGGGGTCACAAGAGTCAGACATGACTTGGTGACTACACCACCACCACCACCATTTACTATGTGGAGCTTCCCAGGTGGTACTAGTGGTAAAGAACCTGTTAATGCAGAAGGCATAAGATCCCTAGGTGGGGAAGATCCTCTGGAGGAGGGCATGGAAACCTGCTCCAATATTCGTCCCTGGAGAATCCCATGGACAGAGGAGCCTGGCTGGCTATAGTCCATAGGGTTGCATAGAGTTGGATACAACTGAAGTGACTTAGCATGCACGCACACATCTACTTTGTGACAGACAACACTGGAAATGTAACAGTAAACTACAAAGACAAGGTTCTGCTGTCCTGAAGTTTATATTCTAGTGGGAGCAGAGAAACAGATAAATGTCAGGTAGTGCTAAGTGGTCGGAGAAGGCAATGGCAACCCACTCCAGAACTCTTGCCTGGAAAATCCCATGGATGGAGGAGCCTGGTGGGCTGCAGTCCATGGGGTCACAAAGAGTCGGACACGACTGAGCGACTTCACTTTCACTTTTCGATTTCATGCATTGGAGAAGGAAATGGCAACCCACTCCAGTGTTCTTGCCTGGAGAATCCCAGGGACAGCAAAGCCTGGTGGGCTGCCGTCTATGGGGTCGCACAGAGTCGGACACGACTGAAGCGACTTAGTAGCAGCAGCAGCAGCAGCAATGCTAAGTGGTGAGAAATAAGGAGATGAGGTGAGGGTTATGGTTTGCAAGTTTACATAGCACAGTCAGGAAAGGTGATATGAAGGAAAAAGGAGACAGTCGTGTATATGGCTAAGAGTGTTCCAAACAGACACATGCAAAGGCTTCACTGGCAAATGCTTGGTGTGAGGGCAGAAAAGAAATCCACTGTGGGGAACAGCCTTAGAGTAAGCATGCTGTCAGCTGAGGCCAACAGCAGGATGTCAGGTCATAAGGGATGTATATTTGATTTGCTTTCATTGGTGTGGCGGAACAAATAACCTGAAAACAAAATTAGTAAATCAAAGAGAATAGATTTCAGTTCAGCTCAGTCACTCAGTTGTGTCTGACTCTTGGTGACCCCATGGACTGCAACCCGCCAGGCCTCCCTGTCCATCACCAACTCCCAGAGCTTACTCAAATTCATGTCCATCTAGTCGGTGATGCCATCCAACCATCTCATCCTCTGTCATCCCCTTCTCCTCCTGCCTTCAATCATTCCCAGTATCAGGATCTTTTCCAGTGAGTCAGTTCTTCACATTAGGTGGCCAAAGTATTGGAGCTTCAGCTTCAGCATCAGCCCTTCCAATGAATGTTCAGGACTGATTTACTTTAAGATTGACTGGTTTGATTTCCTTGCAGTCCAAGGGACTCTCAAGAGTCTGCTCCCACACCACAGTTCAAAAGCATCAATTCTGTGGTGCTCAGCTTTCACTATGGTCCAACTCTCACATCCATACATGACTACTGGAAAAACCATAGCTTTGACCTTTGTTGGTAAACTTATCTCTGCTTTTAAATATGCAGTCTAGGTTTGTCATAGCTTTTCTTCCAAAGAGCAAGCGTCTTTTAACTTCATGGCTGCAGTCACCATCTGCAGTGATTTTTGGAGCCCAAGGAAATAAAGTCTCTCACTGATTCCTTTTTTTCCCCATCCATTTGCCATGAAGTGATGGGACTGGATGCCATGATCTTCGTTTTTTGAATGTTGAGTTTTAAGCCAGCTTTTTCACTCTCCTCTTTCACTTTCATCAAGAGGCTCTTTAGTTCTTCACTTTCTTCCATAAGGGTGGTGTCACTTGCGTATCTGAGGTTATTGATATTTCTCCCAGCAATCTTCATTCCAGCTTGTGCTTCATCCAGCCTGGCATTTCGCATGATGTACTCTGCATATAAGGTAAACAAGCAGGGTGATAATACAGAGACAATATAGACGTGATCGACTTCAAACAATATATTTAGTATGAAATAAAGGAGCGCCGAAGAATTGATGCTTTTGAACTGTGGTGCTGGAGAAGACTCTTGAGAGTCCCTTGGACTGCAAGCAGATCCAACCAGTCCATTCTAAAGGAGATCAGCCCTGGGTGTTCTTTGGAAGGAATGATGCTAAAGCTGAAACTCCAGTACTTTGGCCACCTAATGCAGAGTTGACTCATTGGAAAAGACTGATGCTGGGAGGGATTGGGGGCAGGAGGAAAAGGGGTCGACCGAGGATGAGATGGCTGGATGGCATCACGGACTCGATGGACGTGAGTCTGAGTGAACTCCGGGAGATGGTGATGGACAGGGAGGCCTGGCGTGCTGAGATTCATGGGATCGCAAAGAGTCGGACACAACTGAGTGACTGAACTGAACTGAAAGGAGAAGGAATTCCTATTTCTTAAATTAGGATTCATTTTCTTTTTACAACTACAATTGTAATCTGATTTGATTGTAATGCTTTCCTAGCCTTTCTCATTATAAACCCAAAAGACTGAATTAAATTTCCAAAACTGAACAACAAATACTGATGAGAGGAAACAAAACAAAACTATGAGAGCAATGTCATTTGCTGTGAATGTGCACAAATGTTAACACAGAGAAATTAAATGAAGGCTGAAAAATAGCATTCAACTCCAAAAATTCAGACTGTGGGTTTCACAGCTGTCTTTTGTAATTAAAGACAATGCTATTCAAATAAGTTTTATCCATGCATGTAGGTGTGATTGCAAAGAGGGAGTGGGGAGTCTCTTCCAGGTGGCTCTGATTAAAAAACAAAATGCATCCTGTGCTTTGTGGTTGGAGCTCTCACTGGGATTTTGTAAAGTATCTCTTCCTGATTGTAACAGTTTAAAATCAGCCCATCCACTTCCTTTTGAACTAGTAGTCCATATCAATGCCTCAGTGTTTTACATTCTGTTGTTTTTTCTAACCACTTCCCCAAGTGGGAGTGTACAAAAATAGATCCCTAAATCTCCCAGCCACCCCAGGCTGTTGCC
Source organism: Oryx dammah (assembly GCF_014754425.2). Classification (NCBI taxonomy): domain Eukaryota; kingdom Metazoa; phylum Chordata; class Mammalia; order Artiodactyla; family Bovidae; genus Oryx; species Oryx dammah. The sequence continues at coordinate 57,747,233 of NW_024070187.1, forward strand.
ACTAACGCGATTTGGCCAAGTTGTTCTGCTGTTGACTGGACCCATCAGTCTTCTGGACCATTTGCTTGCATTGGGTTTTCATTATGGACACATACTAAAGATCTCCAGTGCAAATTTCATTTTGGGAGGACTGACCAAATGCAACCTCACGGACAGGATGACAGTGTATCACAGGAGCACTAAATCTGCAAATAATGAACAGACGCATTACTTTGAGAACAGAAACCAAGTGGACATTTCCTTTACACAGCACTTACAGACAAACTAAGGAGGCCTCTTCCTTCCCTTATCCACCATGAGCTCCGTGGGTGCAGGGACCTTAGCTGCTTTGCTTAATATGAAGCGCTTTCGATTGGTGCTGGGATACAAGCGCTGAATAAACTGAATTCTCAGCACCTGGCATATATACATATATGCACTCACTATATATATATAAATACATGCATTAATATATATTGGCTACAGGAATGAAGGAACCAACTTCAGCGGAATTCCTATTATCCCACCATTAGAAAACAATGATTATGACCCCAAAGTTGAGGATTGTAATTATCATGACACGTATCCACAAACCCACTATGGAGCGCAATAATTACCAGCGTGTTGCGTGGGGAAGGGGTAGAGAGTCTGGAGAAAAGAGGCAACTCTTGGTGAGTTCCCCCAAAGCTTTAGAACAATACAGTCCTGTCCTCCAACGAATCAAAAAAATCAAAAAAACAGGCCGGCTCTCTGATCGCCTTCCAGCCCTGCAGAGGGACCTCTTCCTAAACTTCCACCCCCAGGAATTTTCCCTTATCCCAGTTTCAAGGGCAGGAGGGAACAACCGGAATCTTTGTCAGGTCCTCCGCGCCCCGCCCCCTCCCCCAGAACCCCACCCAGCCTGACGTCCCCCTCCCCCACAAGCGCCCCCTGCTGCACCCCGCCGCTCCCCTTCCTTCTCCCCCGACTGCCCAGGCCGTCGGCGCGCACCAGGCCGGGGGGAAGGGAAACCAGAAGGGAAACCACCAACCCCGCGGCAGCGGCGGTCTCCCGGGGCACGCGGGCCGGCGAGGGGGGGGCGGAGCCTGGCGGAAGGGGGCGGGGCGGGCAGCTGCTCGCGCCGCGCGGGGACACTGACTGGCTAGCGGGTCCCCGACCCCCAACCGCCAGCTCGGCCCCTTCCAGCGCTGCCTGACGAGTTTCTCGCCCCCTGGCCTCGCACCGCCTCACGGAGGAGGAGTGGCCCGCCCGGGGCCGGCCGGCGGCGGGCGTGAGGCCACTGAGAAGGGGTTGGGGGCGCCCGAGGGGCCGAGCATCCTCCTCCTCGGCCCGCCGGCCCCCGCCTCTTGCCTTCCCTCCGCCCGCCTGGCCGCCCCGCCCCGCCGTGCCCCCCGGCCGCCTCCGGAGCCCGACGCGGTAAGTGCGACTTCCTCCTCGGCGCCGGGGAGGGGGCCGCAGCGGGTCGGCCGCGCACCGAGGCCCGCTCCCCGCCCCCACGCGACCCTCCTGCCGAGCCCTCGGAGAGGCGGCCCCGGGCGTTTCACTCCGGAGGGTGGGCCAGGTGGGGACCTCCCGGGGCTCGAACCGCGGTCCGGCCTCCCGCTGCTCAGTCGCCAGCCCGGAGCGGCGTTTGGGCCGCCCTCGAGTTATGCAAAGTTCTAGACGCGGCGTTTGTGGCCCGCGGGCTGCGGCGTGGGCTGCTCTCCAGAATCAGTGCTTCCTCCCCGTACTCTTCTACCAATAAAACTTAACTGGAAACCATTCTGGATTTTTTTTTTTTCCTCTCGTTACCCTCAGGCTACCATAAGCTAAGTTTTTGAGTAATTGCCTCACCCTGGGAGTGTGGAAAATAAGAAAGAGACTTTATTTCAAGAAAAACCAGCGTGTCTGGTTGAAACTTTCTCAGAGATTTAGGCACTTCAGTTCTTGTTGAAACTTTTTCATTTAGGTATTTCACAGTCGTACCCAGAGATCAAAACATGACGAAGAAGTTTGCTGTATTAAAGAGTAAAGCATTTCTGCCGTCTTTATTATCGATTCATTAAAAAAATTTTTTTAATGATACGTTTACAAAATTCACAGTACAGAAGAGATACGCTGTCTCGCCCCACCCAGCAGTATTACCAGTTTCTTGCGCATTTTTCCAGAGATAATGTATATGCCAATGTCTTTGCTTCTTTAAAAAAAAATACGGAAGTGTAGTGTATTAAGTGCCTAGGAGTTACTGGCACCCAATAAATGGCAATTGTCCTTCCGTTAAAAAAACAGTTTAATAAGTCTTTTTGGTAGACCGCTGAAAAACCAATAATGATCTCTTTCGATTTTAAGCATAGTGAATATGATTATATTGTAAATGTGTATGTTCTGTTGGCTTCTCAAAGTTATATGAATACTTTTACACAAAGGTGACACGGATATTTCGGGGTTCTGGGACAGGTAGGGAGAAATCAGTATGAAATTGTAAGAAAATAGAACTTGATGTATATAATAGTTACAAAAATGATTTAAAGCCACTTAATGTCCATATGGTACTGTGGGGTAAAACAAAACTAAATGAAAAGTTTAAGCAGAGCAGGGAAAAAAGTCAAGGGTAAGATAATACCAAGTGCATAAGATCCTGTACTAGAGGCGAGTCACAGTTTTGGCTCTGAACATCGCTAGCAGCCAGGGGGAAGAGAGAGAGAGGAATAAAGTAAGTTTCAGTGTATTTCGAATTCTGAGATTAAAAACAGACCAGTTCTTCTGCCTAAGCCCAGCATTTTCCAATAATTAGGTCCTAGAGGAATGGTTTCTCATGGGGCCTAATTAAAAGAGATTGTTGTGATGCAGTTGACAACATTTTTAAGGTATCTCTACAGAAACTGATGAATTTTGGATAGCAGTGTACTTCAGTATAGAGCAATAGTTAGACTCTAAAGGTAAGTTCTGTAAAGGCGTTAAGCCTTTCATAATGATCCATTCATAATGTGTAGAGTTACCTAGAATAGTATTTCCCAAACTCTGTTCTGAGGCATGAGAAATCAGTAGTTTATTTCTTGAAATAAGATTTTAGCTTAAATAAGTTTGAGATAACTGGCTTAAAGAAATTTCAGGGTTGTTTTTTTTTTTCCCTCAATTTCTTGGCTAATAATGTTCCAGTTTACTTTCTTAAAGGGGGATGTATTGTGTGACCTCCAAATTTATTTGATATGGACCACAAATTGAAAACCACTGAACCTGTAGTAGTGGGTGAATTGCTTATCCTTCAAGCAGTCTGTGAATATTTCTTATAGCTAAGATTTGATAAGAATGAGAGAGCAAAGGGCCTGAGGTTTACCAATTTATTAAGAGCCAAAGTAAAGATAAAAGTCAGGATTTTATAATGTGTGTATGTGCTCAGTTGTGTCCGACGCTTTGCGACCCCTTAAACTGTTACCTGCCAGGCTTCTCTGTCCATGGAATTTCCCAGGCAAGAATATTGGAGCAGGTTGCCATATCCTCCTCCAGGGGATCTTCCCGAGCCAGGGATTGAACCAACATCTCTTTGGGTCTTCTGCATTGGCAGGTGGGTTCTTTACCACTGTACCACTTAGGTAGCCCAGAATTTTAAAATATTTTACATCAAGGAAAAGGCAGTTCCTCCTTGTTCTGCAAATTGCCTGTTGGATCAAACGATCTCTAGAACTTCTTCCTGTTGTTGTGTGCTTCAGGGAACTTGGGATCTTGAAATAAACTAGGTTTAGGCAAGTAGAACCCCTTAAAGGATGATTTTAATTATTCTTGGATATAGATTCATTATTAGTATTTGCTTTTTATTCCAAACACTACTGGCACTATTACTGTCAAACCTGGAATTCTGTAGCTATAAGACATCTTGGAAAGCATGGTACATAATGGAAAGAGATTTGGAGCCAGAAAATCTGGGATTGTGCCATTAATGCGCAGGGTTGTTTTCCAGTAAGTTTATGAACCTCTCTGAATCTGTTTCCTTATTTGTAAGATTAGAATGATGACAGCATGCAGTTCATTCAGTGAATGTTGAGAGTCTAATAGGTACTGAGTAGTAGAAAAACAGCTTTAAGAGTGCAAATGAAATAATGTATCAAGAATCCTTTACTATAAATTTATTTCCATTCCTGAGTATAGATGGAAAGAGTTTGAACAGCAAGAAATATCATCCTATCCAAATATATTTGGCCTGTGAGTTTCAGATAGCAAGTAGTGAGAGTTGAGAGAATGAGGGATTAGTCCAAAATTTTGACTCCGTTCAGTTCTCGTGTTTGGATTTGGAGACTTAGGATAATAACTTAGGAGACTTAGATAATACTTAAGTATTCTATAAGTCAGTTGTCCCCATCCTTTTTGGCACAGGGATGGGTTTCATGAAAAACAGGTTTTCCACAGATGGGGCGGGGTGGGGGGGGGCCGCTGTTTCTCAGGATGAGTCAAGCACACTACATTTATTGTGCACTTTATTTCTATTATTACTATATCAACCCTACCTCAGATTATCAGGCATTAGATCCCAGAGGTTGGGGATACTCTGCTGTAAATGATTCAATACTATATAAAATGTTACCATCCTGAAGATAAATTGAGGGCCAAAGGTATTCATTGTCTTCATTTATTTGGTAAAAAAAAAAAGACCCTCATATCTTACTGGTTTAAAACAACAAAAGATTGTTTCTCAGTCATGCTAAGTGTCCAGTTAGGGTCAGCAGGAGAGCTCTGTTCCAGTAGTCATTTAGCACCCCAGATCGTCAGAGGCTCATCTTAACACCTGCTTCCACATTTATTAGGCAGGGAGAAGGATGTGATAAATTGCACATTGGCTTTTAAAGACTTTTAATGACATATAACTTCCACTGCCATTTCATTGGCCAAACAAGTCATATGATTGCAACCCAACTTCAAGGAGGAGGGGAAATGTAATTCTATCTTGTACCCAAAAAGAGGAGAATGGGGATAATCTTGGGATGGTCTTTTGGACTACAACTAAGCAGACTTTATAGTTCCATGAGTTAACACAGTCTGAATAAATCAAATCCAAACCATGTTTTTCAGTATTCTATTTAAGGAATAGAAAACAGCATTTCTTTGTGTATATGTAATCATAGAATTATGCTAATGAGAATTATAAGGAACATCTTTTATTAATTGGAACTGAAGTGCTTTTGAAAACTTTAATTAGACAAAGTGTTTGGCCAAGTGAATTTCATTATTTTTTAATTATATGTCCATTCAGTAAACATTTGTTAAATGTGGTATTGTATGAGGCCCTGTGTTAGATCCCATGAGGGTAAAACACTGAATAGGAAGTTTACACCAACAGAAAACAGCTATAATTGAATTCTCTCTCCTTTTTTTCTCTTTAAAATAACGTAAACAATCTTTTAATATGATAAAACTTGGTTTTGTATATCTACATCATTACACTTTGCTTCTAATCATCTTTTTTGGTCTTAGGGATTATTTGGTGACGTTATAGAAAATTACTTAAACTAAGCAGAAAGAGTGTTTTGTTAGAAAAGTGATATAGCTGTCTGTCAGAGAATCCAGGGGCAGGACGTGCAGTTGCTCAGAGGCAACTGGCATCTATAGCAGAAAGTTAGGAGCTGGAGCTGCTTTTCCTCTCCATATCTATAATTTCCTGCCAGTGTCTCTTTCCACACATACACTTCATTCCTCTTTTCTCTGTTGGCTGGCTTTCTCTGTTCTGTTCTTAAATGGGTGCATTTAACCTAAAAGTTCACATACGAATTAGAGCCTTTGGCCATTTCAGAAGAACTACTTTTTTTCTAAGTGCCACATCTTGGTTAATTCTTAAGGTAATTTACTATCAGAGTCTGGAAATGATAGAGTTGGCCCTGAAATATAACAAGTTAGGGTAATTGACAACTTTGTAATAGAGAGAGAGGCAGTTCTAATAGCTTAGGATGAAAGAAACCTGTGATGTCCATGAAAGTGCTACTACATAATTAACATCAGCTGGCAAATCTAGTGAGACAGGCTGATTAGAATAATCAGGATAAGAAGGTAGAACTGGAGCTGACTTGTAGCAACAATATCCCCTCCCAGAACACTGGCAGATGCTGTCTCCATTGTAATACTGTCAGCCATCTCTCTTCCCTCTCCCAAGGTACAGATTGCTGAGTTGTCTAATGCTTATAAATCACCTACTTCTGATGCTAATACAGGGCTCCCTTGTTTCTTCCCATGACTAATAATGCAGGAAGACTGCTTTTCTATTCTTTTCTATCCTTCAAATTGGTCTAGACAGTCTCCTTGGACATTTTACCCTTTAACATGCTATTGCTGTATTTCTCCACCAACTTAACCTATTTTTATTGTCAATAAATTTCCATTCTTTTTCTTTAAACTGTGTACTTAGTTTTTCTAGCAGAGTTTCCTTGCCATTCTTTACCTATGCAATGTCTCTGTTCATTTGAGTTGAAAAACATCCATAGCATCACCTCAGGAGATGGCTGAAGGGATGGACTGTGGAGAGGTATATGTTACCTGGAAGAGGGCATCTCCAGGAGAAAAGAGTAACAACAGAGGAAGGTGAGTAAAAGCTGTGTATGAGATTAGGTGAGATTTATCAGGGCTATATGTTATGCTAAAAAAGGCAAAAAGAGGAATGGGTTTGGGTTCAGATTGTAGAACATCTGCAGCCTCATTTAAGACATTCTTAGCAGTCTTGTTGCTGTGGAAATGATTGGGTTTTCTTGGGTTCAGACTTATAAAACTGCTGTGGGCTTGTTTACTCAGAAGATATCAGACAGGAACCACAGCTGGCTGGCAAGGCAGCATCACATATTCCTCATCAGTGCTTGTGATCCTCACAGCAGGCCATGTAAGCAGTTTATGGAGCCACCTGGGAGACATCTCTCCACGAGAAAGCTTAGGTGCTAGGAAACAAAGCTCACATCAGGTAGGTCCCAGAGCTGGCTTACAACACCTCATGTCCCACAGGAGACGTTGTCTCTTATATGACTCCATAGATTTAACTTCAGGGTCCCCTCAAGGGATGTGCCTATTTCAAGAGCTATCACACCTGGGAAAGTCGAAGCCATGGCTTCTTATGAGGTATTTATAGCTCATTATAATTCCTCTGAGTCCAGATGCAAATTTACTAATCAGGGGGATCATTTTTACTTGAGGAATGTTGCCAGGTAACATAGTTAACATACCTAATTCATTAGATTGACAAGGCAGTAGAACCAAGAGAATTAACTGAAGGTTGGTAGTAGAAGAGAAAAAGATTTTACCCACACTTGTCATTATCCACAGTGTCTTCCATAGCCCTTTTCATTTGGGAAGTTTTCAGTAATATTCATTTTGTTAACTTTAATGTTGTGTTTTAACTCTTTTCATGACAGGAAGTATGAGATAGAGGGAAATAGAGAAGAGAAAGGTAAGGCTGGAAGGTAGGCCGGGACCATTAGATTGTCAAAAACACTAAATTCCGTACTAAAGAGCTCGGCTTTTATTTTTTGGGGGGTGGAGGGTGCAGGAAGTTTTAACTAAGAGTGATGGGATCAAGAATTACACTATGAAAGGTTAACTTTGGCTGTAGTATGGAGAGCAAATTAGAGATTTAGATTTGAGGACAGTTGGCTCATTTCTACTAAATCTGCCCTATTGGGCAGAGAGTCCTCTGATAAGCAGAAAGAAGGGATACTCAGTTCTGTGCTCTGCAGAGTTTAGAATTACTGGGCAGATTCTGCATGGTACATTGGATGGAGGGGCCAAACCACTTGTTTTTCTAAGTTTATTTGCCATCCCCTCTCCCACCTTGGAGACTGGGAGTTTGAGAGAATGGCTCTGAACTGCCTGAGAACATTGGATTAACACTAAGAAATAACCCTTGCCTCCACTGGTCTCCACTGATCACCATGTGACTCACTTAAATTGCCTTATTTTGCTTTTTATTGGAATTAAATTATAAAACAGTCATTTGTTGGCTTTTTCTCTTTTTGTTTTGTTTTTTAGTTCTTGCTTAGAGGTCAAGCCAGGGAGTTTCTTTAATGGCTAACTGGTTTGACATTTGTAGTGATTAACCGTTTCTAATTATAAGCTATTGAGAAACATAGTGCTTTACATTTTTCTCCTATTGCTTACATTCACCTTTTTACCCTTTCCTTACATAGCTTAACACTGTTCTATCTAATATAAAATGCTGTTTGTAAAATTTGATTGGGCCTACAACAGAGTCAAGTTAATCTGTGACTGACACATTGTGTTCCAAGAACCCAGGCAGTTTTGCTTGATTATATTAAGTGTCTCAAGAGTCCTGATTGCTCACTTTTTTCCATCACTGTAAAGCTACAGACAAGACAGAAACCCTTACTGGATTTTGTTCAGGTCAGTAAAAAACAAAATTATAGCTATCCAGATTATTACTTTTTATGGTGCATAAGACAGCTATGTGCATGCCAAAAATAAGGTATCTGGCATGAAGTTAGCAGTGGTTTGCCATCATGTTTATGGTACTAAGACGTTCATGCTTGTGTCATAACAAACATATATTCACAAAATCAGGAGTGGGCAGCAAGGAAATCTTTTTTACCTGTCACAAGTCAAAGGGCTATTTAAAAGTAAATATTTTGTTATAATTGGGCTTCTCTTGTAGCTTAGTTGGTAAAGAATCTGTCTGCAATGCAGAAGACCCGGGTTCAATTCCTGGGTCAGGAACATCCCCTGGAGAAGGAAATGGCAACCCACTCCGGTATTCTTGCCTGGAGAATCCCATGGACAGAGGAGCCTGGCAAGCTGCAGTCCCTGGGGTTGCAAGAGTCGGACACTACTTAGTGACTAAACCACCACCACCATTTTGTTATAATTATGCCATAGTCTTCGGAATATCAGTTGTGATAACTTGTATAGATAAGTTGGGGATACAAAGTCCATAAAATAGTAATTTAGCTGATTTTTTAAAATGTTACTTGCTCTTCTCCTGTCTGTAAATACTGATACAGTTGAGAGATGAAAAGGTACTTTTCATATTAATGTGGGTCAGCACTTCATCCTATGAGAATTAGTGACAAAGGTTGGCAGGGAGCTTAAGTGGGGCAGACTCTGTGAGGCATTTGTACTTGGTGAATAAATGCCACATTGGCACTTAATTGTAATAAAGTTGAACTTACTAGTATATTGTTACATTAGGAGTGATATGTTAAGCCTGTTCTATGGCTGTCTTCTAAATAGCTAACCTTGATAACCTAGATATCAAATCAACTGTACTCCGAATCTGCTTCCCAGTTTGGACAATGGTGATAATTACCTGCTCTAGTTCTCACAAGGTAGTCGTGAGCTGCAAATGAGAATAGAGAATACCTTAAAAACAAGAAGCAGTGGGGTATCCTTGACAGTGTATGGTCTTTACAATCAGTCCCAGATTCAAATCGAACCCTGCTACTCACCATTTATTTATATATGTAATCTCACTTCATTTCAGTGGCCTCATCAGTTCCATTGCTCAGTTGTGTCCGACTCTGCAACCCCATGGACTATAGCACACCAGGCTTCTCTGTCCATCACTAATTCCCAGAGCTTACTCAAATTCATGTTCATTGAGTCAGTGTGCCATCCAGCCATCTCATCCTCTGTTTACATCCCCTTCTCCTCCTGTCTTCAATCTTAGCATCAGGGTCTTTTCCAGTGAGTCAGTTCTTCGCATGAGGTGGCCAAAGTTTTGGAGTTTCAGCTTCAGCATCAGTCCTTCAAATGAATATTCAGGACTGATTTCCTTTAGGATGGACTGGTTGGATCTCCTTGCAGTCCAAGGGACTCGCAAGAGTCTTCTCCAACACCGCAGTTCAAAAGCATCAATTCTTTGGTGCTCAGCTTTCTTCACAGTCCAACTCTCACATCCATACATGACTACTGGAAAAACCATACCTTTGACTAGACGGACCTTTGTTGGCAAAGTAATATCTCTGCTTTTTAATATGCTTTCTAGATTGGTCATTGCTTTTCTTCCAAGGAGCAAGCAGATATGCAGATGACACTACCCTTATGGCAGAAAGCAAAGAACTAAAGAGCCTCTTGATGAAAGTGAAAGAGGAGAATAAAAAAGTTGGCTTAAAGCTCAACATTCAGAAAACTAAGATCATGGCATCCGGTCCCATCACTTCATGGCAAATAGATGGGGAAACAGTGACAGACTTTATTTTTGAGGGCTCCAAAATGATTGCAGTGTCCTCGTATATAAGGGTAAAAGGGATGAACCCTGTTTCCCAAGTGACTGTAACAACCAAATGCCACATTCATTTGCCACACATTCATGCCACACATAAAATGTTACACGTTACCTTGCACATTTACACATTGACAAAATGGAAGCTGCTGTTACAAATTCACATTCTTTCTCGATACTTGTACACACTACTTCCTGAATCCCATTTAACTGAAGAGAAAACCAAAGATGGAGGAGGTGAAGTGATTTGTCCAAAGTATGCACTAGCTGGTGAGAGGCTTGGTTATTGGCTCAAGTTTTTTCTACTGTGTCACTTAGGGTGCAACTAATAAGTGATTATGTGGGGTAGTGAGAGCAGAAACACCCCCACCAGCTACCTCTGCACTGGCTCATGGCTTTAACCTAATGCACATTCTTGCCTCTGTGAAATATATCTATAATCCTGAAGACCGAGAGATCACTCATGGCTGAGTAGGCTGCTCCAGGGCAGACCTGCCTGACTTTGTGCCTACCCACTGAGTTGGGTACTTACCGAAAGTTGGTTGTATTTATTCACAAACCTGTTTTTAACTGTTATGCTTGTTATAGTAACTGTAAAACATTAATAAACATGTAAATTAATGGGAGTGTAAGGAAAAGACTTTTTATTCTTGAAAATTAAGTTGACTGCTTTCGTATATCATCTCAATATAAAGGAAACAACAAATTTGCTATCAAATTTGATGAAGCCTGGAAAACTGTAAAAGACTAGGGGGAAAATCCTCAAAGTCGAAAGCAAAGCCTGTCAAAGTGTTCAAATCCATGGTGCACCTAACTGATTCTTTATTAGTGATTCTCAAGGAAACTCTAAGCCAGACTTCAACAGCATGTGAACTGTGAACTTCCAGATGTTCAAGCTGGTTTTAAAAAAGGCAGAGGAACCAGAGATCAAATTGCCAACATCTGTTGGATCATAGAAAAAGCAAGAGAATTCCAGAAAAATATATACTTTATTGATTATGCCAAAGCATTTGTCTGTGTAGATCACAACAAACTGTAGAAAATAAAGAGATGGGAATACCAGACCATCTGACCTGCCTCCTGAGAAATCTGTATGCAGGTCAGGAAGCAACAGTTAGAACCAAACATGGAACAACAGACTGGTTCCAAATTAGGAAAGGAGAACATCAAGGCTGTATATTGTCACCCTGCTTATTTAACTTATATGCAGAGTACATCATGTAAAATGCCAGGCTGGATGAAGCACAAGCTGAAATGAAGATTGCCAGGAGAAATATCAATAACCTCAGATATGCAGATGACACCACCTTATGGCAGAAGGTGAGAAAGAACTAAAGAGCCTCTTGATGAAGTGAAAGAGGTGAAAAAGCTGGCTTAAAACAACATTCAGAAAACTAAGATCATGGCATCCAGTCCCATCTCTCCATGGCATCTAGATGGAGAAACAATGGAAACAGTGGCTGACTTTATTTTCTTGGGCTCCAAGATCACTGCAGATGGTGACTGCAGCCATGAACTTAAAAGATGCTTGCTCTTTGGAAGAAAAGCTATGGCTAACAGCATATTAAAAAGCAGAGATATTACTTTGCCACAAAGGTCCATCTGGTCAAGGCTATGGTTTTTCCAGTAGTCATGTATGGATGTGAGAGTTGGACTAGAAAGAAAGCTGAGTGCCCAAGAGTTGATGCTTTTGAACTGTGGTGTTGGGGAAGACTCTTGAGAGTCCCCTGGACTGCAAAGAGATCCAACCAGTCCATCCTAAAGGAGATCAGTCCTGAATATTCCTTGGAATGACTGATGCTGAAGCTGAAACTCCAATACTTTGACCACCAGATGTGAAGAACTGACTCATTGTAAAAGACCCTGATGCTGGAAAAGATTGAAGGCAGGAGGAGAAGAGGACGACAGGATGAGATGGCTGGATGGCATCACCGACTCAATGAACATGAGTTTGAGTAAGCCCCAGGAGTTGGTGATGGACGGGGAGGCCTGGTGTGCTGTAGTCCATTGGGTCACCAAGAGTTGGACGTGACTGAGTGACCGAAGGAAGTAAGGAGCCCACACTGGAATGTAAGTTAACTACATCACTAAGCACAGTGTTTGGTAAGACTTTCTCCTTGAAGGAAGCAGTGCATTAATTTATGTCTGGCACATATCTTCTGGTGTGTCTTCTTGTGTATCTTGTGGATACACCACTGTCTAATGGATTTGGTATTCATACTCTTTCAGAAGTGCTTTTAAGTTCTCTCTCCATTTTTGGAAGCCATAAATGGAAATCACAGATGCTGGGTCATGGTGGGCATGGCTTATGTAAGAAAGAGGACCCAAATTCAGTAGGAGACCCATAGCAAATATGTGGCATTAAACCTATATGAAAAGATTTGTGAATGAATGTGCGTTTGTGTGTTTAACTTGAAATAAAATCTTTAAGAATATGCAAATACAATTTTTATCCTTACTATTTCATTTAATAGAGCAGCTATGGATTTCATCCAACAAGGGGGCTTTTATTATACTCAGAGTTCCAGCTAACTAGAAATGTATCTTTGACCTTTGCAGCTGTCAGGATCCTATGCTTGCCCTTGCATATTTTTACCATGCTGTATTGCAACTTTAAAATTGAAGGTGAATTCCTGTGTTGTAATTTGTTCCAAAACTGTACTCCTTTCTGTAGCCTTCATAGAGTTTCCAGTCCAGGGAAGAAAGCAACATTAAGTAAATAATTTCCATGAGATTATTAAGTTATCTGGGCAAGTAGTTGGGATGCTATGTCACCATATAGCAAGGAGGCATAATTTAGTTTAAAGGATAAAATTTACCCCACTTAACCTTTTTTACCTTGCTCTTAAGTAAGTATAGATCACAATGCTTTTAGGGTACAGCAGGAAATAAAATCCTTGTGTTAAATGGCTATAACTATGAAATTAGTCTTCATTTTCTGTGTATATAAGAGTTTCCAACCTCTGAGTTTTCAATCTACCATGTAACTTAAAAAGTTAAACTAAATCTCTTAGTTTGTTATAGCTGAATTTAAATACTTATTTTTAATTTTACTGATTAATCAGAAATATTTCCCAAATATTTTTAACAGTGAAAGACTTAACATTGGGCTAGGAATTTAATTTTGTATTTCAGACTGTATTTCTAAGCTTATTTTCGTTACAAGAGAAATTTTGATGTCATGTGTTTTTGGTAACTATTGGAAAGAAAGCAAAGATAGTCAGTATTAACAGCCCAGGATATATCTATCCAGCTTTTAAATTTCTGGTTTCTTAAATAGATTGAAGATTAATTTTAAGCTATAAGCTAAACATGAGCTTACCGGCTCAGTGATTAAGAATACACCTGCTGATGGAGGAGATGTGGATTCAAACCCTGGGTTCAGAAGATCCCCTGGAGTAGGAAATGACAACCTGCTCCAGTATTCTTGCCTAGAAAATTCCATGGACAGAGGAGGCTGGCAGGCTACAGTCCATGGGGTCACCAAAGTCTGACATGACTGAGAGACTGAGCATACATGCAGGAAAATAGGGCTCTATACTCCATATTCCTAGCTGTTGGGTTGCTAAATACATAATTAAAGCCAAATTTGTCTAAAGTTACTCAATCTTCCTGAAACTGTATCCTTCTTGTATATATCAGTTCAGTTGCTCAGTTGTGTCCAAGTCTGTGACCCCATGGACTTGCAGCATGCCAGGCCTCCCTGTCCATCACCAACTCCTGGAGACCACCCAAACTCATGTCCATTGCTCCAGTACTTTTGCCTGTAAAATCCCATGGACGGAGGAGCCTGGTAGGCTGCAGTCCATGGGGTCGCTAAGGGTCGGACAACACTGAGCGACTTCACTTTCACTTTTCACTCTTCATGCATTGGAGAAGGAAATGGCAGCCCACTCCAGTGTTCTTGCCTGGAGAATCCCAGGGATGGAGGAGCCAGGTAGGCTGCCGACTATGGGGTCACACAGAGTCAGACATGACTGAAGCAACTTAGCAGCAGCAGCAGCATCTCCATTGAGTTGGTGAGGCCATCCAGCCATCTCATCCATTGTTGTCCCCTTTTCCTCTTGCCCTCAATCTTTCCCAGCATCAGAGTTTTTTCAAATAAGTCAACTCTTTGTATCAGGTGGCCAAAGTATTGGAGTTTCAGCTTCAACAACAGTCCTTCCAATGAACAACCAGGACTGATTTCCTTAAGGATGGACTGGTTGGATCTCCTTGCCATCCAAGGGACTCACAAGAGTCTTCTCCAACACCACAGTTTAAAACGATCAGTTCTTCGGGGCTCAGCTTTCTTTATAGTCCAACTCTCACATCTATACATGACTACTGGAAAAACCATACCCTTGACTAGACGGACATTTGTTGGCAAAGTACTGTCTCTGCTTTTTAATATGCTATCTAGATTGGTCATAACTTTTCTTCCAAGGAGTAAGCGTCTTTTAACTTCATGGCTGCAGTCACCATTTGCAATGATTTTGGAACCCAAAAAAATAAAGTCAGCCACTCTTTCTTTCCACTGTTTCTCCATCTATTTGCCATGAGATGATGGGACTGGATGCCATGATCTTAGTTTTCTAAATGTTGAGCTTTAAGCCAACTTTTTCACTTTCCTCTTTCACTTCCATCAAGAGGCTCTTTAGTTCTTCTTCACTTTCTGCCATAAGGGTGGTGTCATCTGCCCTTATATCTGAGGTTATTGATATTTCTCCTGGCAATCTTGATTCTAGCTTGTGCTTCATCCAGCCCAGCATTTCTCATGATGTACTCTGCATATAAGTTAAGTAAGCAGGGTAACAATATATAGCCTTGACGTACTCCTTTTCCTATTTGAAACCAGTCTGTTGTTCCATGTCCAGTTCTAACTGTTGCTTCCTGACCTGCATACAGATTTCTCAGGAGGCAGGTAAGATGGTCTGGTATTCCTAATTCTTTCAGAATTTTCCACAGTTTGTTGTGATCCACACAGTCAAAGGCTTTGGCATAGTCAATAAAGCAGAAATAGATGTTTTTCTGGAACTCTTGCTTTTTCCATGATCCAGCGGATGTTGGCAATTTGATCTCTGGTTCCTCTGCCTTTTCTAAAACCAGCTTGAACATCTGGATGTTCACGGTTCACAAACTGTTGAAGCCTGGCTTAGAGAATTTTGAGCATTACTTAGGTAGCGTGTGAGAAAAGTGCAATTGTGCAGTAGTTTGAGCATTCTTTGGCATTGCCTTTCTTTGGGATTGGGATGAAAACTGACCTTTTCCAGTCCTGTGGCTCCTGCTGAGTTTTCCAAATTTGCTGGCATATTGAGTGCAGCACTTTCATGGCATCATCTTTTAGGATTTGAAATAGCTCAACTGGAATTCCATCACCTCCATTAGCTTTGTTTATAGTGATGCTTCCTAAGGCCTGCTAGACTTCACATTCCAGGATGTCAGGCTCTAGGTGCGTGATCACACCATTGTGATTATCTGGATCATGAAGATCTTTTTTTGTGCAATTCTTCTGTGTATTCTTGCCACCTCTTCTTAATATCTTCTGCATCTGTTAGGTCCATACCATTTCTGTCCTTGATTGAGCCCATCTTTGCATGAAATATTCCCTCGGTATCTCTAATTTTCTTGAAGAGATCTCTAGTCTTTCCCATTCTGTTGTTTTCCTCTATTTCTTTGCACTGATCATTGAGGAATACTTATCTCTCCTTGCTATTCTTTGGAACTCTTGCATTCAAATGGGTATATCTTTCCTTTCCTCCTTTGCTTTTTGGTTCTCTTCTTTTCACAGCTATTTGTAAGACCTCCTCAGACAGCTCTTTTGCTTTTTTGCATTTCTTTCTCTTGAGGATGGTCTTGATCCCTATCTCCTGTACAGTGTCATGAACCTCCGTCCATAGTTCTTCAGGCACTCTTGTCTGTCAGATCTAATCTCTTAAATCTATTTCTCACTTCCACTGTATAGTTATAAGGGATTTGATTTAGGTCATACCTGAATGGTCTAGTGGTTTTTCCTGCTTTCTTCAATTTAAGTCTGAATTTGGCAATAAGGAGTTCATGATCTGAGCCACAGTCAGCTCCTAGTCTTGTTTTTGCTGACTGTACTTCTGCATCTTTGGCTGCAAAAAATGTAATCAGTCTGATTTTGGTGTCGACCATCTGGTGATGTCCATGTGTAGAGTCTTCCCTTGTGTTGTTGGAAGAGGGTGTTTGCTATGACCAGTGCATTGTCTTGGCAAAACTCTATTAGCCTTTGCCCTGTTTCATTCTGACTCCAAGGCCAAATTTGCCTGTTACTCCAGGTGTTTCTTGCCTACTTTTGCATTCCAGTCCCCTATAATGAAAAGGACATCTTTTTAATTCTAGAAGGTCTTGTAAGTCTTCATAGAACCAACTTCAGCTTCTTCAGCATTACTGGTCGGGGCATAGACTTGGATTACCGTGATATTGAATGGTTTGCCTTGGAAATGAACAGAGATCATTCTGTCGTTTTTGAGACTGCATCCAAGTACTGCATTTTGGACTCTTGTTGACTATGATGGCTACTCCATTTCTTCTAAGGGATTCTTGCCCACAGTAGTAGATATAATGGTCATCTGAGTTAAATTCACCCATTCCAGTCCATTTTAGTTCGCTGATTCCTATAATGTCAATGTTCACTCTTGCCATCTCCTGTTTGACCACTTCCAATTTGCCTTGATTCATGGACCTAACATTCCAGGTTCCTATGCAATATTGCTCTTTACAGCATCGGGCCTTGCTTATGTCACCAGTCACATCCACAACTGGGTGTTGTTTTCGCTTTGGCTCCATCCCTTCATCCTTTCTGGAGTTACTTCTCCACTGATATCCAGTAGCATATTGGCCACCTACCGACCTGGGGAGTTCATCTTTCTGTGTCCTATCTTTTTGCCTTTTCATACTGTTCATGGGGTTCTCAAGGCAAGAATACTGAAGTGGTTTGCCATTCCCTTCTCCAGTGGACCACATTTTGTATATATATGTTACATATATATATGTGTATATATGTAACATATATATATGTGTATATATATATGTATGTAAGTTGCTCAGTCATGTCCAACTCTTTGCAACTAACATACATATATAAGGATACAGTATCCTTACTTAACCTATTTATGTTAACATTAGCGTTTGTATAGTCACCTAGGCTTCCCTCATAGCTCAGTCAGTAAAGAATCTGCCTGCATTCCAGGAGACTAGGGTTCGTTTCCTCGTTTGGGAAGATTCGCTGGAGAAGGAAATGGCAACCTACTCCAATATTCTTGCATGAAGAATCCCATGGACAGGGGAGCCTGGCAGGCTACAGTCCATGGAGATGCAAGAGTTGGACACGACTTAGCGACTCAACCCCCATAGCCATCCATGTTTGAAAATGCTGTCATCTTTGACCTCTTCCTGTCTATTTGACATGGGTATTTTATAAGGCCTGACCCTGTAGTAGGTTTTAACAGCCACTCCCCTTTCAGGTCTTATTGCTTCTAGCCAGGGTTACTATCCTCTCACCTCAAAGAGTTTTCTAACTGATTTTCCCACCAATGGCATCTTCCCTTACAAATCCATTCTTCACTTGCCAAATTAATTTTTTTTGAGGCATACTTCAAAATTCTCAACTCAAGAACCTCATCTTTTCCCAAATAAAAGACATATTTACTCCTTGATAATTCGTAAAGGTTTCATTCAAAACCCTCTTCTGCTGTATTTTAAGACCTTTCAGATGAAGGTCTGTGCCATTAATTTAGTCATTTATTCTTTGGTCTAAATTCAGGAAATGTTTGAATGTTGTGCACTATACAAGTTGTTAGGAGTGTGGTGACCCCTGCCCTGATAGATTTTACTGTCTGTTTTCTCATCTTTGAGTTCTTTCTACATACAGCACAATTTATGGAGTTTATATAATTACAGGATTCTTTTTTACCTTTGTAATGTTTGCTTTTGTGAGTTTGGAAAAGAGGTACAGAGTATCTGATATATTTCTGGAATTATAAAATTAAATCTCACTTCTTTCCTGATCTAGGTACTTAACGAACATTTTCTGCTATCATACATTTTAAAATTTTAGTGGATTAAATGTCTTCAAATTGTTAAAATAAGCCAAATTCTGATAAAAGACTTAACAGTTTTTAAAGTATCCTAGAATTACCAAACTTTAAAAGTTTCTTTGAAATCATATGTTGTAACTTATTTTAGTTGAGAGGAAAACTGGGGAGGTGAAGTGCTTCTGAGTTAGTACAGTAAATTAGTTCTTGATGTGTTTTATGCCATATATATTACTGGTATATAAAACATATACCATATATATGTTTTATGACATGTATATTTACTATATATTAAAACTATAGGAATAGACTCATTAAAATTGATTACTCATAAAACAAACACTGTTATTTGTGAAAACTCCATGTGCAGAGAGATTTGTGTAATAGTGATTACCCATATAAACCAGTTACTGGATGACTGTAATTTGAATTGCTGAGTGAAGCCATAGCTTTGAAAGCCACACTGTTGAAGTGAGCTCATCAGCAGTCTATCTTAATGACATCTCAGTGTTGCTATTGTCATATTGAATAACTTCATCTTTTAAATTCACAAACTAACATTTGAGCAGTTTTGAAGCAGAAGTTGCATGTGGATTCCTTAATTACATTTTGAAAAATGTATTCATAATTGACACATCTATTTTAAACAATGTGTGACCCTTTGTATCTCAAGTTTAAGTAAAGCAAAGTTATTAAGAAAGAATTGCAGAATATAATTTGATAATCAATTTGAAAAAAATGTTATGTCGATCTGAAAAGACATTTGTTGTTTAGCCAATACATGTCAAAGTGATAAAAATTTTTATACCCAAAGAACAAAATAGAAAAAGAGAAATTCTTAGAGTAATATGTTGTAAATTTTCCTAAGTTGAAAAAATACTAAAGAGGTTTTCTCACCAGCGGTAAATGTTTTCTAATGTTCTTTTTAACATTCAATTCTTAAGTTTATAATTCCAGAAGTGTACATTTCAAGTATATGTCTTTTATTTATTTTTTTTAAATTTATTTATTTTTTATTTTACTTTACAATTCTGTATTGGTTTTGCCATACATTGACATGAATCCACCACGGGTATTGCTCTTACAGTTACTGGATTCATTCATTCATTAGAGAGATATTTATTCAGCACCTGTCTTTCAGATACTATTCTAAGTGCTAGGTACAGCTGTGAGCCAAAGCTCTGCCGCAGCTAATTTGTGGTGGGCATAAAGATAACAAATAAGGGAATAAACATCTAATATGCCTGATGGTGACAAGTGCTATTAAAAAAAGGAAGAGGGTCAAGGAGATAGAGAGTGATGATGGATCTAATTTTTATGTGTAACCCTTGCAAACCATTTTAATAATTAACACTGTAGTGACTTTTAATATGTATTGATCTTTCATCAGTAATTACTCTAAGAAGTACTTCTCATCAGAATTGCATAAATTTTTGAGTGAAACAATATGATATTGTATAGTAAAATTTACTGGGACAGAAGAAAAAGTGTTATTTAAATAAACTCTGAATTCTATGCCATGAAAACATTAATGCCTAAGTTTACTACATATTTTTCATAAGGAAAATATTTGGCCCAAGAATTCAGTTTTAACACTGGGAAGTAGTTCTATAGACCCTTTTCTATCATGGTAATTATAGCAAGCTACTTTATCAATAAATTATCTTTAATAGATGTTGTTAAAGTGAAGATTCTTTTCCCAAAATACATACCCAGGCTTAAGATTAGGCAGAAATTGTTAGAGAACTAGCTGTGAAGAATTTTTCAGCAAATTCTGTCTTTGAGGAGGATTTTCAAACTTTGCTTACCTAAATTCTCTACATTTGTCGTCATTCACTTAGGTTCAGTTCATTCGCTCAGTTGTGTCTGACACTTTGCGACCCCATGAATCGCAGCACGCCAGGCCTCCCTGTCCATCACCAACTCCCAGAGTTTACTCAAACTCCTGTCCATCGAGTTGGTGATGCCATCCAGCCATCTCATCCTCTGTCGTCCCCTTCTCCTCCTGCCCCCAACCCCTCCCAGCATCAGGGTCTTTTCCCAACCCCTCCCAGCATCAGGGTCTTTTCAGATGAGTCAGCTCTTCGCATGAGGTGGCCAAAGTATTGGAGTTTCAGCTTTATCATCAGTCCTTCCAATGAACACCCAGCACTGATCTCCTTTAGAATGGACTGGTTGGATCTCCTTGCAGTCCAAGGGACTCTCAAGAGTCTTCTCCAACACCACGGCTCAAAAGCGTCAATTCTTTGGCGCTCAGCTTTCTTCACAGTCCAACTCTCACATCCATACATGACCACTGGAAAAACCATAGCCTTGACTAGACAGACCTTTGTTGGCAAAGTAATGTCTCTGCTTTTTAATATGCTATCTAGGTTGGTCATAACTTCCTTCCAAAGAGTAAGCATCTTTAATTTCATGGCTGCAGTCACCATCTGCAGTGATTTTGGAGCCCCCCAAAATAAAGTCTGACACTGTTTCCACTGTTCCCCATCTATTTCCCATGAAGTGATGGGACCAGATGCCATGATTTTAGTTTTCTGAATGTTGAGCTTTAAGCCAACTTTTTCACTCTCCTCTTTCACTTTCATAACCCTTATTCAATTTGACATTTAAAAATTTTCTTGTGTTGATTATTAGAGATGAAACTAAAGAATTGAGAAATAAAATAACAGAATTAGGTCTTTTATTTTAAATATCTTAATGGTCATGTTGTCCTCTTTCTAGGTTCTAATTTTTCTTTGATTAAACTTGCTAGAAGGGAAGAGATTTTTAGAGCTAGGTCTCTAATTCTTTTATTTCTTAATTGTTTAGTTTCATCTCTGCTGCTGGTGCTGCTGCTAAGTCGCTCTGGTGCTGCTGCTAAGTCACTTCAGTCGTGTCCGACTCTGTGCGACCCTATAGACGGCAGCCCACCAGGCTCCCCCGCCCCTGGGATTCTCCAGGCAAGAACACTGGAGTGGGTTGCCATTTCCTTCTCCAATGCATGAAAGTGAAAAGTGAAAGTGAAGTCGCTCAGTCATATCCGACTCTTAGCAACCCCATAGACTGCAGCCTACCAGGCTCCTCCGTCCATAGGATTTTCCAGGCAAGAGTACTGGAGTGGGGTGCCATTGCCTTCTCCGAGTTTCATCTCTAATCTTTATTATTTCATGACTCCTTTTAGAGGAGTTTTCAACTTGAATAGATGACTTAGTGCATGTCTTTTCTTTCCTTTTAAAATAATCGATGCATTTAGAAAGTCACAGTCTTACAGTAGAGGAATTATCCCACCTACAGTGACTATCCAAACCGTCCACTGTGCTTAGATACCATCCATTTTTCTTTTATTAAAGTCTTACTTTTGTTGCTCCGGTGCTCCCACCTATAATCACAGTCTCACCTTCCTGTTGGATCATTCTCATCATTCTAATATGTTCTGTATGTTTTAAAAACAAATACGTAGACAAAATAGATCCATTACCTTGATTCCTCTCAATTCTTCCAGCCATTATCTCATTCCACAGCCTCACTGTGGAGCAAAATTTTCCGAAGGTGTCTGTACATGCTGTCTCTTATTTCTCATCTACCATTAACTCTTCAACCCATCATAGTCTGGCTTTTGTCCCCAGCCCTTTAATGAAACTGTTCCTATCTGATTTGGCAAAATTTTTATGTTGCCAATTCTATGGACATTTTTCTTTGCACATGGTACCTGACCTCTTATTTGACATAGTGACCATGCCTTTTGCCTTGAAATACCTGTAATCCTTGACTTGCCTAACACCAGACCCTGCTGATTTTCCTCTGCTTCATTGGTTATTCCTTCTTGGTGTTCTCTGGTGCCTTTATCTGGTAGAGTTCTTTGGAGCTTGGAACCGAGTTCCAGGAACATTTTTCCAGCTATCTAACATCTCCATCTAGATGGCAAAGTTACCTCTAACTTAAAAAGAAATGAAGACTAATTTTTAAAGTATCATAGCTAATGAGGAAGTATGAAAATGACTGGATATAAGATAAATGTACTCAATATTTTTATTATAATGGCAACAACCATGTGGAAATGCTAGAAAAAAGCACATTTATAACAGTGAGAAAATGAGAAAATAATAAAAATTTTAATAAGTCACAGGGCCTATAGACAAAAGATTTAAAAACCTTATTGTTGAGCATAAGATCTGAGTAAACTAAAAAAAACATGTATGCTTTGATGTGAAGCCTTGATATGATAAAATGCCAGTCATCTTAAAGTTAATACACAAATTTAATACGATCTCAATTAGAATCTTGATAGGGTTGAAGTTTTTTTGAGGATTGGGTAATATTGAAGTATATATGGAAGAGTACATACTCAAAATTAGTTTAAAAATTATTGTACAAGAATATATGTGGAGATAGGATCCTTAACAGGTATTTAACATTTTATAAATATACTGGGATTAAAGCACTGTAATATTGGCATAAAAATAGACAAAGAGTGGAACAGAATTATCATCCTGAATTGCTAAAATTCATAACAAAAATAGTACCTCAATTCAGTGGGAAGAGGGTGGTTTATATCAAAATGATGTTGGTAATAGAGAGCTCATACTGGAAATACCGCACAATTGCACTCATCTTACACGCTAGCAAAGTAATGCTCAAAATTCTCCAAGCCAGGCTTCAACAATACGTGAACCGTGAACTTCCAGATGTTCAAGCTGGTTTTAGAAAAGGCAGAGGAACCAGAGATCAAATTGCCAACATCTGCTGGCTTATCAAAAAGGCAAGAGAGTTCCAGAAAAACATCTATTTCTGCTTTATTGACTATGCCAAAGCCTTTGACTGTGTGGATCACAACAAACTGGGAAATTCTTCAAGAGATGGGAATACCAGACCACCTGACCTGCTTCCTGAGAAATCTGTATGCAGGTCAGGAAGCAACAGTTAGAACTGGACATGGAACAACAGACTTGTTCCAAATAGGAAAAGGAGTACATCAAGGCTGTATATTGTCACCCTGCTTATTTAACTTATATGTAGAGTATATCTATCATGAGAAATGCTGGGCTGGATGAAGCACAAGCTGGAACCAAGATTGCCAGGAGAAATATCAATCACCTCAGAGATGCAGATGATACCATCCTTATGGCAGAAAGTGAAGAAAGTGAACTAAAGAGCCTCTTGATGGAAGTGAAAGAGGAGAGTGAAAAAGTTGGCTTAAAGCTCAACATTTAGAAAACTAAGATCATGGCATCCAGTCCCATCACTTCATGGCAAATAGATGGGGAAACAGTGTCAGACTTTATTTTTGGGGGCTCCAAAATCACTGCAGATGGTGACTGCAGCCATGAAGTTAAAAGATGCTTGCTTCTTGGAAGAAAAGCTATGACCAACCTAGGCAGCATATTAAAAAGCAGAGACATTACTTTGCCAACAAAGGCCCGTCTAGTCAAGACGATAGTTTTTCCAGTAGTCATGTAAGGGTGTGAGAGCTGGTCTATAAAGAAAGCGAGCACCCAAGAATTGATGCTTTTGAACTGTGGTGTTGGAGAAGACTCTTGAGAGTCCCTTGGACTGCAAGGAGATCCAATCAGTCCATCCTAAATGAGATCAGTCCTGAATGTTCTTCGGAAGGACTGACGTTGAAGCTGAAACTCCAGTATTTTGGCCACCTCATGCGAAGAGTTGACTCATTGGAAAAGACCCTGATGCTGGGAAAGATTGGAGGTGGGAGGAGAAGGGGACAACAGGATGAGATGGTTGGATGGCATCACCAACTCAATGGACATGAGTTTGGTAAACACCAGGAGTTGGTGATGGACAGGGAGGCCTGGCGTTCTGCAGTCCATGGGGTTGCAAAGAGTCAGACATGACTGAGCAACTGAACTGAACTGACTGATAATACTTATTGTTGACTAGTGGGCCTGTGAAAATAAGGATGCACTCACTTTAGTTTTGAAAATATGAATTTTATGAAAGTTAACTATCTTTTCAAATTTAAAATAGACATACTTTGAACCCAGGAATTCCACTTCTGTGAATAAATCCCATAGATAACAAAAGCCTCACAAGGATTTTTATTTCAAAATTATTTTAATAGCATAAAACAAGCATAAAATCAATCTGCATGCCCACTAACAAGGAAATAGTTTAATAAATTGCGTTTTACAGTTATGAAATATTATGCAACTCTTAAAAATCATTAATTTATATTTCCATGTATATCATTTTAGTGAGAAAAGCAAAATGCCAAAAATATGTACAATATAATCTCTTTTATAAAACAAAATAATAAAAACTATAATGTGTAAGTTTGGATATGAATTTATAAACATGGAGAAAGATGTGAAAGGCTATACACCAAGCTGTCAACATTGATTACCAGGAAGAATGAGTGGTGAAGATGGACAAAATAAGTGTCTCCGTGAAGAAAAGCATGCAGTGTGAGCCTGCTGACGTAGAAGGATGGGGCAGGGTGTTGTATATACATGCATACGTATGTATGTATGCAACTAAACCCATGATTATTACAGCAGTGGTTAAAAACTGCTGCTTCACCTTTGCCAACCGAAGATCCTGCTGTTGCTGGTGCTGCTGCTAAGTCACTTCAGTCGTGTCCGACTCTGTGTGACCCCATAGACAGCAGCCCACCAGGCTTCCCTGTCCCTGGGATTCTCCAGGCAAGAACACTGGAGTGGGTTGCCATTTCCCTCTCCAATGCATGAAAGTGAAAAGTGAAAGTGAAGTCGCTCAGTCGTGTCTGACTCTTCGCGACCCCATGGACTGCAGCCCGCCAGGCTCCTCCGTCCATGGGAGTTTCCAGGCAAGAGTACTGGAATGGGGCGCCATTGCCTTCTCCAACCGAAGATCCTAGTTTCCCTTTAATGAGAAAGCCTGTTTCAGGGGCTAATCTTGCACCTGCATCTCTAGCCTACTCAGAAGAGCTTCTCTACTTAACAGATATTTATTTAATGCATTTCTCAGTTCCTCTGTGAAAAGGGTCTTTGGCTCCTCTTGGGACTAGAGGCATGGTTCAGCATTTTAACATTCACCTCTTGGATTTCTTCTCTATCACATACTGAGAAATGTCTGCCACCTCAGTGGCCTTTAAAGTCCATTCTTGTGTTCAGGCTTCAACCAGTCAACCAAACAGCAAAACAATTAAAATTAGTTATTGGAGCTGGCACATTGTAAATGGACTCTCTGGTAAGTGTTCTCATATTGACAGATTGAATCCAATTTAAAATTTTATTTATATGTTATATTTATTAAGATAAATTATTTATTTGTAATGTTCATTTAATTATTTTCTCTGCCACAATAAATAGCCCTCTTAAAGATCTTTGTTATGTATCTTTCCACAACTTGTGGTGCCTTAAACATATACATGCTTGGTAAATATACTTATTTGTGTGAAGACAGTGATGGTAAGATCATCATGAACTACTGCAGTGGCCTTTCTTCATTGTGGGTCTGTACCAGTGGTGTTTCTTCATTGTGTGGGTCTGTACTTGCAGATATTTACCATCTCTGGCCTCTGCCCACTCAGTGCCCTCTTTTGTCATTCCAACAACTAAAAATCCACGCCCCCTACTTTCAGGGTGTGGGAGCAGAGGGGTTGGTACTACTCTTGTTGAGAACCACAAGGCTAGAGTAATTGGAGAAACCTTTCTAAGGGGCAGCAGTGCCAGTGATAAACCTTGAAGGATGAGTGAATTTCCAAAACTAGAGAAATTGGGAGACAAATTGTGGAAGACGAAGCACCATAATGTAGACTCTGAAGTGGTGTGTCCATGTTGGAAAATAGTTAGAAACAAAGTTGGATAGGTAGAGTGGAGTTAGAAGGTTGTGGATAGGAAGAGTCTGGCAGAGGTGAAGAAGAGGGAAAAGTATCATTTCATACTGTAATGCATGCTGCAAACTACTGCCAAATTAACTTTCTAAAAGCATTGCCCTATTCAGCAGTCCACTTAAGATTGCCTGCTAGCCTTTACACTTTGGCTCTGTGCTCAGGACATTTTATGTCATCTTATGCATGCAACTTTGTCTCTTATTACTCCTTAAAATTAATTAGGAATGTCTGGTTGGCTGATCAAACTGATAGCTCCCCCTCTTTCTTTGTCAGTATGCTCACTTCATGCTTTTATTGATACATTTCTTCCTTGATAAAACCTTTCATCATTTTGCCTACGCAACTTCTTCCCATTCTTAGAAGCCTTCTCCCTAATCAAACTGACCCATAGCACTCCACACCATGCTGATATCTCCTTTCTCTTTCTCACAGTATTTATGGTTTGTTGTACAATGTTTGGCATAGAATTGTATATGGCTTTTCATGCCTCATTCTTAGGTCTCTGAATAATTTTTATTCTTGTGTAAAGTTAAGGTATATGCCTCACAATATTTTGTAAGCCTTCAAAGCAGCTTTTTTTTTTTTGGTCATTTGAAAGATATTGGGCATCCTGAAAGCTCAAATTCTGTATTTGTACGTTTGTAGGTAACAAAATGTTAATACTGCAGCATTATAGTGTTTCTTATATTTAAGTTGTCATTTTTTGTTTCAGTAACTCAGTTTAATTATTTTTGAGCGTAAGAACAAAGATGTGTATCGGTGTCCCCCACAATGCTTGGTAGAGTGTCTTGCTCACAGTTACCATTCAGTATTTTAAAATTTGATTGTATTTGATAGATTTTTATTTGCTTTATCAATGTGCCTTAGCTATAACCATGTTCAGACCATTTGTTTTGTCAACAACAGAGGGTACCGTTAGGGTATTTGTACACCCAAGAAAGAATCCTATCCCAGTCCTAGGTTATCTTTCTTGAGCCACATTTTCCTTTTGCTAAGTCGTGTCATAGAAATTTGTCTACTGTACTAAATCAGAATGGCTCAGTCATAATTATAGAGCCATACTGACCTCAGGTTATTCATTTAAAAAAGAGTAAGTACTGTCGTATTTTGATCCTTTGTA
Organism: Oryx dammah; assembly: GCF_014754425.2. Lineage (NCBI taxonomy): Eukaryota > Metazoa > Chordata > Mammalia > Artiodactyla > Bovidae > Oryx > Oryx dammah. The sequence goes on from NW_024070187.1 coordinate 57,774,361, forward strand.
GTTTCCAAACTTTTCCTCTCTTCAGTCTTCTCGATATTCTTTGCTCAAATGAAATCCTACCCAGTATCGTACTATATTAATGAAACACCCTCCTTTTCTTAAGGAAGAAAACAGAAGAGGAGAGCAGTAAACGGGAGCCCCACCTTTGTATTTCTCCTCCTTTCTCACCCCCATCCAGAGTACAGCTTCAACATCACTATAACTAATCTGATTTAAAAATGCTTTCTAAAAAAGTGATTGTGAAATTCATTTAGGAACTTAGTATAAAAATAGAAATATTTTAGGTTTACAGTGATTTTTAAGTACAAAGGAAAATGCTTTGGAATACATTTCTTGTTTCAGCAATAAAAGAGTTAACGTACTAAGCAGCAGAGACAGACACTGCAACGGGATAGTGCTTTCTGTCTCTGTCATTTGTGGTTTAAGAAAAGGGGGTGGTGTTCTGCATTTAAAAGGACTTTAATGAATGCTGTCAGTGTTTGTGAGAGCTAATGGTCAGTAAGGGAAAGGAGAGCAGGGGAAAGTCTAGCTGCTTCAGGATAGGTGGATGAGAGTTTGCTCTGATTGAACGGAATGTTCCACCGTGTTTCCTCTTTTTTTCATTGTCCTTTGTTCTTTATGATCTGATATATTGGTATAAAAGTAAATGTAGATATATATGTGAATGTGATTTATTTTCCTTTCAATTTGTTTATTGTGTACAGCAGGGCATATACTTCTCTTGTCTGGTTGGATGCACAAATCTGTGTGCAGTGCTTTTTGCCCGTTGCCTAGACGATCACTTGGTTTCTCTGAGGATGTCTGGTTCTCGTAAAGAGTTTGATGTGAAGCAGATTTTGAAAATCAGATGGAGGTGGTTTAGCCATCAAGCATCATCTCCTAATTCTACAGTTGACAGCCAGCAGGGAGAATTTTGGAATCGAGGACAGACTGGAGCAAACGGTGGGAGAAAGTTTTTAGATCCATGTAGCCTGCAGTTGCCTTTGGCTTCAATTGGTTACCGAAGGTCCAGCCAACTGGATTTTCAGAATTCACCTTCTTGGCCAATGGCATCCACCTCTGAAGTCCCTGCATTTGAGTTTACAGCAGAAGATTGTGGCGGTGCACATTGGCTGGATAGACCAGAAGTGGATGATGGCACTAGTGAAGAAGAAAATGAATCTGATTCCAGTTCATGCAGGTTGATTATTTTTTTTACTGTTAGAAATGGGGTGTGGGGGGATATTCTCTGTACTGTTTAAAATAATTTAGTATTATTGTTTAAAATCTATGATTATACATATATATGCCTCTACATAAATACACATATATATTGGTATGTATATGTGGTACTTTTACTGGGATTTTTAAATGTTTTAATATTGATTTTAATTCTGGAAAATTATAAAGACAAATAGCTTTCATTTTTAAATATCTTGTGTTCCATATATAGATCTGGCTCTGCCTTGAAAATAATATATGGTAGCAGTTTAATGCATCATGCCTTGTAGTTTGCTTCATTCATGTACCTTCTATAGTCTTATAGCAAAACTGTAGGAGACATTTCTGTAGTACAGAAAATTTTATGACATTTCAGTTTGCAACAGATTATAGTCATTTTTAAATTTTAGTGAAAGTGAAAGGTTTTACCAGGAGATGCACATGGTAGTTGCCAGTAATTTTTATTTACACTGTTGTGGTTGTCAATAATATTTTTCTTATGGTTATTTCTCTTTGTCCTATGTTGCAGCCCTCTTGACTAATAGAGAATACAGTAGCACATCTCTTTCTAAGATGACAGCTACTAATTCCTGTTAGCTTCACTTCACTGAAAATTGTGCTAATTAGGGAAATGAAGGACATTCCTTCAGGAAAGTATAAGGGAACATCGAGGAGCTAGATGTGGTCAGCTGGTAAAAAGGGGGCAAAAAGAAGGGGAAATGAGTTTGAAAATTAAAAATTGGTTAAATTCATATGACTTTATCCATTTTCACCCATGGAGCCAGGCTTTACTTTTGAAATGAATTTTCTTCTTAATCAGTTTAAACTACTATCACATCTTAAGAAATAAGTTAGAGCCTGAAAGTCACCCTTCTGATTCATCTTCACTCAAAAATATTTAAAGGCTTATTTTTCTAGATTAATTACTAGATCCTTTTTCTTTTAAAATTTCTCTGCAGCTTTTGATAACACTTGTAATTTGTATGTTGGTTATTATTAATATAGGCATCATAAGAGATGGAGACAAAATGAGTTCATATATTCAAGTATCTCTTACTTGGGGATATTTACCACCTTCTCTTCAAATCTTCAGAATATGGAATTCTGAACTGTGGTGTTGGAATAGTAACAAATATAGACCAGTCATCTATGCTCATTTGTGTAATGGAGAGAGGGGAATATCTTTACATAGGTAACTAGTATATTTAATTTTAAAAATTTTAATTAGTTCATGATTTAGCATTAAGAGAATAGAAGCCACTGATAATTTTCATATGGAGATCATTTGAATTAATATGGTTTCATTGTTTTGTGTTTTCTTTGGATACTTGTTGCCATAAAAGGAGTGATTTATTTAGTAAAAGGTTCAGGGTTTACCATTTTTGTGAGAAACCAAAGAGTAATCAATCATCTTTGCATTTGAAAATCAATATAATGTATCAAAAATATTTTAACAAAATTAGAGGAAAAAAAGGGTTCAGTCATTTACCAGCATGTTATAAAAATCTTAACATGTGTCTACTACTTGGAGAGATTATACATATGTGAGGGAGTATAAAATTTATATACATGTATATAATCTTACATTACACACTCCTGGGTCACTGTAATTTACTTCCTTACAGGAAAGGTAGTTTGCAAAGCTAATGATTACCGAAATTAAGTTACTCTATTCTTTAGTATCCACATTAAAATGTCATCTTGATGGGACAGTCATTATGACAGAAAAAGATTGCTTTTTTTTTTGGACTGAGATTGCTGTGTGCATAGTTCAAGAATATATAATTGATGTTTTTATTTGTAGGAGTTATAAAAATCAGAAAATTATATTTTCTAAAATTTAAAATGAATGTAGTTGTTTTTTTAAAAAAAATGCTAATAGAGGAGATTGAGAAATAGTAAGGGAATAAACAGTTGACATCTGCAGTGACCAAACTCTTTCTAAAATACTATTTCAAAAATAAAATGTGCTTAAAGAAAATGTCTTCGATTTTTAGATATGAGAGGAAATGTGTCAAAGAAATTTAATATTCTTGGTGGCTTAAAATTTCTATCCCAACATCTTACTGCAAAAAAAGTGAAAATCATTTTAGACTTTAGAAATGTCATTTGTGTGTGTACTTTTACTTTTCCATTTTTTTTCCAGATTAAATGTATCAGTTTTCATACCCTTCTTCAATCCTCCAGCTCTAAGTCTTTGATCTTCATCATGAGGATACATTTATTTGCCTCCAGCTTTTTGATTAAGTGGGCAATCTCTCTAGGTGGTTGCCCTTCTACTGTAAACAAATCAAAAACTATCACTGTTAATGTCAAAAGAAGCTACACTGACATTCATCAAATTTTGTATATAACTTGGGAATAGTTCTTTTCCTTATATACTATCTGTAATAAAATATATAGCAAACATTTTATTTCAGTATACCATAGACTGACATGACATGATAGGGGAATTCATATGATATATGTTTCATCAGTTGTATTCAAACCTGCCTGACTCTTCAATTTATGGTAATTTCTGCTGTCTCACATCTCAGTGATTTAAAAGTTTCTTATCTTTTAACTTTGACTTGTGTCTGTAGCTTAGCCACTTTTTCTTCAATGTTGTTACTTTGTTATTAAAATACAAACTTTGATTTTTACATCTGGAGGAATTTTAGGCCCTGAGTAACAGAATTGTGACCTTTGTGTGAGCAGTAGGTTTCTATGACTGTAACTCAAGATGAATTTTCACCAGGGCCAGTCAGGTTTACATGATAACTCATCATGGGACCATAACATAAACACAAGTTTACACTGTATTTGATTGGCCAACTTTGAAATTATGGTATTTTTACATAGTGAAGAAATTTTCATTATTTCAACCTTGTTTATAAAGTTAAACATTTTTTATTTCAGATTATTTTTTAATTTATTTAAAATAGTAGTATTTAAAATACTACTGTATTTTATAAATATCCCAATAAAGTAATAGCTAATACTGACTGGGTATTTAATGTCTGTGAGACACTGTTCTAAGCATTTTAGTACTGTGTTACATCATTTAGTCTTCACAGATTTCTGAGTTAGATTGTCACTATTGTCATTCTAACTGTAGAGATGAGGCCAGTGAGTGAGGCATGGAAAGGTTAAGTAACTTGCTCAAAAATAGTAAAATGAAGCTGCATTTTTAAAAAACTAAAGTTTATATTTTTATAATACTTTCAGATTTACAGGAAAACTACAGAGATAATGTAGTGAGTTCCTATATATCCCACACCCAGTTTTCCCTATTATTTCCCTAACAGTTATTAACATGTTAGAACATGGTGTATCCATTACTGTGAACCAATATGATACATTGTTATTAACTAAAGACCATACTTTATTCAGATTCCCTTAATGTCTAAATACCTAAAGTTCTTTTTCTGTTACAGGATCCCACCTAGGATACTGATTACATTTAATCATCATATATCCTTAGGCTCCTCTAGGCTGTGACAGTTTCTCTGACTTCCCTTGTTTTTGATGACCTTGGCAGTTTGGGGAGTAGTGGTTAGGTATTTTACAGAATGTCTTACTCAGTTGGGATTTGTCTGATACTTTTCTCATGATTAAACTGGGGTTATAAGTTTTAGGGAGGAAGACTGCAAAGGTAAAGTGCCATTTTCATCACACCCAAATCAATGATAGATATCAATCTGACTTAACATTGTTAATATTGACCTTGGTCTCTTGGAAATAGCTGCATTTTGAATCCAAACCATTAACATGTAAATTTCATAGACAAATACCAGTAGAAAGTTCTCTGTGACTTTTCATTTAATCACTGAGTTCGCTTTGGATTAACATAATAGTTACAGATTCATGCTAACCAGTTTTACCTTCTCTCCTCAACTAATTTTCTCAGCGTGGTTCTTGAAACAAGCCACCTCTGACTGACTTACAGGTATAATCTCTTGACAGCCATTTACCCACAGTCATCTGATCCACTGTATTCATTGCTTGCTATTCTGTTTCAGCAGATATCCATGAACTCTTCTGTTCCTGGTCTGTTGATTTGCCTTTCTTTGATTCATCCTGAAGACATTTAGGCCCTTCTCTCCCAGCAAGGGGTTATCTTCATAATATAGCATTTCTCAAGTGCTGTCCCTTTTTTCTTGACCCTTTTTTTTCTCATTAGATGAAGCATTCTTTATTTAATAGAAGTCTAGATTAGGACAGATCTTAATAGGAGCATAAATTTTAAACCCAAGAATTTATGTCGAATTAATTGAAAGTAGTTAGTAGTGTCTCTTTCTGTTGTTGACCCTTTTTAATATTATGTTTTTATGTCAAACATCTTCTTTGAGCCAGTCTATTAATTCTGATTCATTTTAAAATTAAAATCTTACACATCTCCACATGAAAAAAACCTTTGCTTCCAGAGATGGCAAAGAAGTTCTACTATATTTTACCTATATCAAGAAAGGATGTATTGCAATGTCCTCCTCACACATAAGCCCAAGTCATATCATGGATACCCTTGACATAAGCTATAGAACCTTTCCCCAGAAAACCCTCTGTATGTGTGTGTCTATATGTGCATGTATGTACACACACATATGTTAAATTTTTCATACAGGGTTCAGTTCAGTTCAGTCGCTCAGTCGTGACTGACTCTTTGCGACCCCATGGACTGCAGCACGCCAGGCCTCCCTGTCCATCACCAACTCCCGGAGTTTACCCAAACTCATCTCCATTTAGTCCGTGATGCCATCCAACCATCTCATTCTCTGTTGTCCCCTTCTCCTCCTGCCCTCAATCCCTCCCAGCATCAGGGTCTTTTCCAATGAGTCAGGTCTTCGCATCAGGTGGCCAAAGTATTGGAGTTTCAGCTTCAACATCAGTCCTTCCAATGAACACCCAGGACTGATTTCCTTTAAGATGGACAGGTTGGATCTCCTTGTAGTCCAAGGGACTCTGAAGAGTCTTCTCCAACACCACAGTTCAAAAGCATCAATTCTTCGGTGCTCAGCTTTCTTTATAGTCCAACTCTCACATCCATACATGACTACTGGAAAAACCATAGCCTTGACTAAACAGACTTTTGTTGGCAAAGTAATGTCTCTGCTTCATAAATCCCCTAAAGCCTATCTTTACATTGTATCAATCAGTGTTCTTTAGTTTTAAGCAACTGAAACTGACTGGCTGGTTTAAACAGAATGGAAATTTATTGGAATCATTAGTTCCCAAAAAGAATTAGCTTAGCAAAACAGCTGATGGGTTCTAGAGTTGCACAACTGACCTTTGTAAGTCCAAATTTTTAAGGCAGAGGAAACTTTTATGACACTTAACTGCTTATATGTTCATCCATTTGTAAATAGACAAGTTTTACATTTTTAGAATTAGATAAATTAGGCATGAAAAACAGTGATACAGACATACACACAATCACTCATATGCACAAAGCTGTATAATTTAGCCATTTAATTTTAGGGAGTATGTTAGTAGAGAATAGGCTAAGATGATAAGAGATTCAGAAATATAGTGTCTCAAATAAAATAGAAGTTTATTTCTCTGTCATCTCACAAATGGGCAAATGGCTCAGGGCAGACAGGTAGCTCTGCTACCCAAGTTCCCTCAGAGACCTAGGTTCCTTCAATACTCTTTCTCCATCCCATAGGGCGTTATTCTTTCTTTATGGTCAAAGCTTCCTAAGCTCCCCCTCCGCATTCTAGCCTGTGGGATTGAGCAAGGAAAGAGCAGGGAGGTCATTAAGCTATTAACACAAATTACAGACATCAGTTCTGCGCATGTGCCATTGTTGAAAACCTAGTCACATGGCCACAGTGAGTAGCAAAGGAAGTTCAGATGTGGTATCTGCCTGGGTAGCCGTGTGTCCAGGTAAAACTCACTACTGTGGTGGATGTGAAGAATGATTTGGGGGTCATGATCAACAGGGTACAAGAGGTGAAGACAGCTGGATAGGTGTCTCTTCAGAATCCTTTTGATTTAATTTTTGATGAGTTTTTTTCAATATTGTTTATTATTATTTTTTTTTACCATTAGACATTAGCAGATAGAGATAAGCAGAAATAAAAAAAGAAAAATCACTAATTACCCTACCACCTTGAAATAATAACTGTTAACAATTTGAGGAAGTGTTCTTCCAGTATAGTTTATACTAGTATAGAATAAAAATATGTTTTTAGAATAAAAACTGAATTTCATTGTGCATACTGTTTTGCAACATTTTTGCCTTGACGTACTCCTTTCCCTATTTGGAACCAGTCTGTTGTTCCATGTCCAGTTCTAACTGTTGCTTCCTGACCTGCATACAGATTTCTCAGGAGGCAGGTCAGGTGGTCTGGTATTCTCATCTTTTGAAGAATTTTCCACAGCTTGTTGTGATCCACACAGTCAAAGGCTTTGAAATAGTCAATAAAGCAGAAGTAACATGTTTTTCTGGAACTCTCTTGCTTTTTCAATGATCCAACAGATGTTGGCAATTTGATCTCTGGTTCCTCTGCCTTTTCTAAAACCAGCTTGAACATCTGGATGTTCACGGTTCACAAACTGTTGAAGCCTGGCTTGGAGAATTTTGAGCATTACTTAGCTAGCGTGTGAGAAAAGTGCAATTGTGCGGTAGTTTGAACATTCTTTGGCGTTGCCTTTCTTTGGAATTGGAATGAAAACTGACCTTTTCCAGTCCTGTGGCTCCTGCTGAGTTTTCCAAATTTGCTGGCATATTGAGTGCAGCACTTTCACGGCATCATCTTTTAGGATTTGAAATAGCTCAACTGGAATTCCATCACCTCCACTAGCTTTGTTTGTAGTGGTGCTTCCTAAAGCCCACTTGACTTCACATTCCAGGATGTCTGGCTCTAGGTGAGTGATCACACCATTGTGATTATCTGGATCATGAAGATCTTTTTTGTACAGTTCTTCTGTGTATTCTTGCCATCTCTTCTTAGTATCTTCTGCTTCTGTTAGATCCATACCATCTCTGTCCTTTATTGTGCTCATCTTTGCATGAAATATTCCCTTGGTATCTCTAATTTTCTTGAAGAGATCTCTAGTCTTTCCCATTCTATTGTTTTCCTCTATTTCTTTGCACTGATCATTGAGGAATACTTATCTCTCCTTGCTATTCTTTGGAACTCTGCATTCAAATGGGTATATCTTTCCTTTTCTCTTTTGCTTTTTGGTTCTCTTCTTTTCACAGCTGTTTGTAAGACCTCTTCAGAGAACCATTTTGCTTTTTTGCATTTCTTTGTCTTGGAGATGATCTTAATCCCTGTCTCCTGTACAATGTCACGAAACTAAAACTTTGTCTGTAGTTCTTCAGGCACTCTGTCTTATCAGATCTAATCCCTTGAATCTATTTCTCACTTCCACTGTATAATCATAAGGGATTTGATTTAGATCATACCTTAATGGACTAGTGGTTTTCCCTACTTTCTTCTATTTAAGTCTGAATTTGGCAATAAGGAGTTCATGATCCGAGCCATGTCAGCTCCCGGTCTTGTTTTTGCTGACTGTATCGAGCTTCTCCATGTTTGTCTGCAAAGAACGTAATCAGTCTGATTTCGGTATTGACCATCTGGTGATGTCCATGTGTAGAGTCTTCTCGTGTTGTTGGAAGAGTGTGTTTGCTATGACCAGGGCGTTCTCTTGGCAAAACTCTATTAGCCTTTGCCCTGCTTCATTCTGTTCTCCAAGGCCAAATTTGCCTGTCACTCCAGGTGTTTCTTGACTTCCTACTTTTGCATTCCAGTCCCCTATAATGAAAAAGACATCTTTTTTGAGTGTTAGTTCTAGAAGGTCTTGTAGGTCTTCATAGAACTGTTCAACTTCAGCTTCTTCAGCATTAGTGGTTGGGGCATCGACTTGGATTACTGTGATATTGAATGGTTTGCCTTGGAAATGAACAGAGATCATTCTGTCGTTTTTGAGATTGCATCCAAGTACTGCATTTTGGACTCTCTTGTTGACTATGATGGCTACTCCATTTCTTCCAAGATCATGGCATCTGGTCCCATCACTTCATGGGAAATAGATGGGGAAACAGTGACAGATTTTATTCTTGGGGGCTCACAAATCACTGCAGATGGTGACTGCAGCCATGAAATTAAAAAACACTTGCCCTTTGGAAGAAAAGTTATGACCAACCTAGACAGCATATTAAAAAGCAGAGATATTATTTTGCCAACAATGGTCCGTCTAGACAAAGCTATGGTTTTTTTTCAGTAGTCATGTATGGATGTGAGAGTTGGACTAGAAAGAAAGCTGAGTGCCAAAGAACTGATGCTTTTGAACTGTGGTGTTGGAAAAGACTCTTGAGAGTCCCTTGGACTTCAGGGAGATCCAGCCAGTCCATCCTAAAGGAGATCAGTCCTGAGTGTTTGGAAGGAGTGATGTTGAAGCTGAAACTCCAATACTTTGACCACCAGATGTGAAGAACTGACTCATTGGAAAAGATCCTGATGCTGGGAAAGATTGAAAGCAGGAGGAGAAGGGGACGATAATGAATGAGTTGGTTGGATGGCATCACCGACTCAACGATCATGAGTTTGAGTAGGCTCTGGCAGTTGGTGATGGACAGGGAGGCCTGGCGTGCTACAGTCCATGGGGTCTGCTACAGTCCAAAGAGTCAGACATGACTGAGCTACTGAACTGAACTGAGCTGAAACATAAAATTAGGGGCTTTCCAGATGGCTCAGTGGTAAAGAATCCGCCTGCCAAGCTGGAGATGTGGGTTTGATCCATGAGTTGGAAAAATCCCTTGGAGAAGGAAATGGCAACGAACTCCAGTATTCTTGCCTGGGAAATCCCATGGGGTCACAAAGAGTCAGACACAACTTACTGACTAAACAACAACAAACATAAAAAGTAGGTCACAAAAGGCAGAAACCCAACTCAAACTGACAAGCAAAAAACTAAAGTTTTTGATTCACAGAGGTAAATAAAAGCTCAAGTTTAGATATGATGAATTCAAATACTCAAATAAGGCCAGAAATCCTTTTTTCCCTCCCTTTCTAGATTCTCTTTTCCTCTGTGATGGCATTTCCTTATGCAGGCTATCTGGGTGGTAGCAAAAATCCGCTAGCAGCTCCAAGCCTACGTTTTATCAGCTTAGCCTCCTCAGTGGAAAGAGAGTGACTCTTTTCCAAGAGCATCAACAAGCATCTTGAAACTGTCTCTGGCCTTGTTTGGCTCTCACATCCACCCAACTGATCGTGATTGCCAGAAGATATGACACTCCTATTGGCCAGGCCTTGGTCCCTTGCTCACCTCTGCTCAGTGGGAGGAGTCACCTCTGCCCAATCCCTGAGAGCTGAGGTAGGGAATGTGTGGTTTCCCAAAAGGGAGAAATGGATCTGTCACCGTAAAAAAGAATCCTGGATAGGCAAAGGCAATATCCAATAAAACAACCTGCTATGGCATTAAATGTTCTTCTGTATCTTTTTAAATAGCTGAATCATTCTATGCACAGACAAAACTTGTGGTTATTTAACCAATATTTTCTGATCGGAAACAACCTGTGATAACCCTCTCTCCCCTACACCTCCTAGCTAGATCTCTGCATACAGATGACTATTTCCTCTAGATAAAGCCCCAAGAGTGTGCACATTTTTGGGGATTTTTGATCTGTATTCTCAAAGTCATTTCAGGAACATCAAGTGTGTCCATACTCAGTCGCTTCAGTCACGTCCGACTCTTTGTGACCCCATGAACTGTAGCCCCACCAGGCTTCTCCATCCATGGGATTTTCAAGGCAAGAACACTGGAGTGGGTTGCCATGCTTTTCTCCAGGGGATCTTCCCAACCCAAGGATCGAACCTGCGTCTCCTATGGCTCCTAAATTGCAGGTGGATTCTTTACCCACTGAAACACCTGGCAAGCCCTTCAGGGGTGTTAACTATTTTAATTCTCAGCAGCCTTGCATGAGGGTGCCCACTGGCTCTTCTCCTTCACACTGATTATTGTTTTAGACATTTTGATTCTTATATAAACAACATTTAACTCTTCCCTACAGATATTCTGGCCACAGGACCAGCAGCGAACGCCTTAAATTCAAAAATATTTCTCTTGAGAAGGGAAGAGGTGAAGGTCTTTTTCTTTGCCTCTTGTCATTTCTCTGTATGCACCTTGCCTTGTCCTCACCTTAAAAGAGATGACTCCAATTCCTCTTCCTTGTTACTCATCTAAACTCCAAGTTACTCATCTAAACTCTTAGAATTTCAGTAATCAGATCTCACCTGTTACTTGTTGCCTTTCCAGACACTAGCCCATGCTGATCTTTCCTTTCTTTGTATTCTGATACCAATTGGGAATGTACAAGATAATTTGTTGGAGGGATGGTACAATACGGATAATTGGAATGTATTTATTTACATTTTATCTTTTAAATCTCTATTTTTTGTTTTATAATATAAATAATTGTATGATATATGTATATCTTTTATAAAGTCAAATGTCTATATATTGGGGCATATGCTTAAAAGTATACTATAAAGGATATGCATAAAATTCTTTTAGAGACTGCTAGCCTATACTAAGAAACTTACATTCTTATTTTACATTTGTGACTTTGAATATGTGCGAAAGATGCCAAAAGATTCATGATACAGTCATTTGCACATTGGCAAAGGCATGAATTCTGAATGCCAAAAGCTGAGGCAGGTGGCTAGGAGTAAATCACTTACCTAGGGAGTGAGCCAGACAGACCATGAATAGAGTTTCAATGCAGCTTTGTTTTCTACTCAGAATCATATAGTGTATAATCCTTAGGAAGTGATTCTTAAAACTTCTTTTGAAAAAATTACTCCATTAAGAAAGCCTAATGCAGATACTTCCCTCGTGGTCCACTGACAAAGACTCAGAGCTCTCAATACAGGGGGCCCAGGTTCCATCCCTGGTCAGGGAACTAGATCCCACATGCCACAACTAAAATTCCTGCATGCTACAGCTAAGACCCAGCATAGCAAATAAATAAATACAAAAAAAAAAAAAAAGCCTAATGCAAGTTCTGGTGATGAAAGTGAAGAAATCTAAATAATTTGTAATAAAGAGGTAGTTTTGGCTGTAGTGCATACTGTGTGTGTGCACACATGTGAAATCTGAAGAATTGCAAGTGATTATTCTTGCTATTTACTTTTTTTCTACTTCATAAAACTCAGCTCCTCAAATTCCAAGTCCCTTCACTGAAAAAAAAAATCATATCTTCTTTGCATCCCCACAGTTTTAATAACTGGTGCAGTGCTTTATCTTACATAGTTGGTGGCTTGATTTGTTTGATACTTGCCGCTTTTCTATGTTTAGGCATTTTTCTGACTTACAAATTGATTGCCTACTGCAGAGGAACAGTAAGGTAGAAATTAAATGTTTCCCTGTGACCTGGAAATATGCAGCAATATAGAGTTCATATTCTATATTGAATGTCTGTTATAAAAGATTTGAATGATCTCATGATGCAGTTCTTTGAAATATGACTTACCATCTTAGTAACATCAAAGAAATAAAACTAAGTGGAAATGTTAGATATTTTCCTCTGTTACCATGCAGAGATCAAGTAGAATCACAGACAGATGTGTTTTAAATACTCCATAAATAGCCTATTCCCAGATGTTTATATTATGGGTTAGGATGTCTACTGGGCGTGTTAAGTCAGTTCAGTCACTCAATCGTGTCTGACTGGCGTACTGCAGCACGCCAGGCTTCCCTGGTCATCACCAACTCCCGGAGCCTACTCAAACTCCTGTCCATCGCATCAGTGATGCCATCCAATCATCTCATCCTCTGTCCTCCCTTTTTCCTCCCACGTTCAGTTTTTCCCAGCATTAGGGTCTTTTCCAGTGAGTCGATTCTTCACATCAGGTGGCCAGAGTATTGGAGTTTCAGCTTCAGCATCAGTTTCAGCATTCCTTCCAATGAATATTCAAGACTGATTTCCTTTAGGATTGACTGGTTGGATCTCCTTGCAGTCCAAGGGACTCTCAAGAGTCTTCTCCAACATCACAGTTCAAAAGCATCAATTCTTCAGCACTCAGCTTTCTTTAAAGGTCATTTTTAATCAGGAATTAGGAAATTTAGTTATAAAAATTAGTAATGCTAGGGATCATTTTTTAGGAAGACAACCAAAGGAACAACAATGTGTAAGACAAAAGACTGAGATTACAGGTCTTTCCATTGGTCTTTGAAAAGCGAGGCTCTGCTATAGGAGTTGATTTACCTTGATTGTATATTTATTCTGTGCTAGGGCTATGCATTCATTACTTCATTTAATAATCTTCCCATGAAAGATCCTCTAAAAGTATTATGTATTACTTATCTGTATTGCTGTTGGAAGTAAGACTTAGAGAAGTTAAATACTTGTCCAGATAACATGGTGACAGAGTCAAATCAGCACTATGCAATAGAAAGCAATTTCTGCAATGACAGAAACGTTGTATATCTGCACTGTCCAAGCATGCAGCCACTAGCCCCATGGGGCTACTTGAGCATTTGAAATATGATTGGTTCAACTAAATAAGTGAATTTTTATTTTAATTAAAATAGCCATATGGGGCTAGTAGCTACTGTATTGGATAGCACAGCTCTAGAACCTTCCTAAAATACTCTTAATCATACACCATACCTCTCCAGTTCACACCTTGAAACCAAAGCACATAATAGGAAAAAAACGGTAATAGTAACAATACTGACACTATAAACTACACAGACCCACAGTATTAAAAACATTTGATTAGCCAGAGATAGAGATGTTATCTCTACACATAGAAACCTGAGACTCCTTTTCTCTTATACCTAGCTAAGGGGCAGTAACACAGTAGTAGACTTTTGTCTAAGATCTTTAATTCTAGTGTCATCTTGTTAAATTATCCTCATTCATTTTGTACTATCATTCTCCCTTCAAACCTTTAGTCTTTGCACTCACTGATGCTTCGGGCAGAGGTTAGCAAAAATTTCCATTCCTTTGTGAGTGGTTTGACCAACATTCTGAATGCCTTCAGGTCCTGGCTTTGTATCTAGCTGCCTGTATGTCCTTTGTTGATCGCTTTGTGCTGTTCTGGGCCTCAAAATGTTCTCATCTGCAGAGTAAGGGGGTTGAATTAAATGACCACATAGGTTCTTTCTAGATACAAAGATTCCGTATATAATGGTTCTAATGACTAGGGTTCTATAGTTGTATGGATATGCAGTAAATTCTTTTTTAAGTAAATTCTTAGATTATCAACATTGTATGTACAAAACCCCAAATTTCCTTGAACAAGAAGTGTTGCAAAGCTGTGCAGCTTTTCACGTGTGATTAGCTCTGTTCCTACCTCTTTCATGTTCCTTTTGTGAATGGATGGCTTCAGTCTTCCACAGACACAAATCAGAAGCCTGTACTTCTTTTGATCCTTCATCTGAAGCTGTGGGAATGATTGCTATACCCAGAAATCTCTGATTTAATTGTTGCATTGAAATAACATGTTCAACACATCATTGAAATGGCATGTTTAACACATGATAGCAAATAAAGCCTTGAAAGCAAATTAAATTAAAAATGTTATTTTAGAAGCACAAATAGTTGTTTGTTAATGTGTATGTATTTAAACAATTTTAATGTTTTACCATTATGCTCATTTTGAAAATAACAAGTATTCTATTAAGTTCTACTAGTTCATTTAAAATATTCAAAGAAATTCAGTTTACACGTTTGAAGTATCTATATCAGTGTTTTGAATCTGTACATTCATCACATGCTGACTTGTATAATGTATGCATCTCTTCTCTGAAGTCTATCGGTGGCCTTTAATCCACGATGTGTTAGGATCACCTGTAGGGCTTTGAAAAATACAATGTTCAGGTCTCACTTCAAACCTGCTGAATCAGTCGTAAGGAATGAGACCTTGAGCACGAAAACTGAAATGCTTTCCAGGTTATCCTGATTCATGTCTCAGATTGAAGAACTAAACACCTTGAAAGTTCTTGACAAGAAAAGAGATGGCCCCTTTATTAATTGGACTTATACCAACATAAAAGCTAGCCTGTAATAACTTAGTGATGTTAGTATTATAATGGAGAAGGCATTGGCACCCCACTCCAGTACTCTTGCCTGGAAAATCCCATGGACAGAGGAGCCTGGTGGGCTGCAGTCCATGGGGTCATGAAGAGTTGGACACGACTGAGCAACTTCACTTTCACTTTTCACTTTGATGCATTGGAGAAGGAAATAGCAACCCACTCCAGTGTTCTTGCCTGGAGAATCCCAGGGACGGGGGAGTCTGGTGGGCTGCCGTCTGCGGGGTCGCACAGAGTTGGACACGACTGAAGCGACTTAGCAGCAGCAGTATTATAAAGTTTTGTTCTTTCAGAATTAAACATTAACGTGTGTTTTGATGATGGCAATTCATCACTCAGAAAACACCCAGCTAATTCATTGTCCAGTCATTACTGAGAATTTATTATAAAGTCTGAGAAATGTGATGCAAAATATAGGAGCACCCCCGCAACTTTACTTCATGTGTTCTTATTCTTGAAAGAATTTGGGCTTATAAAATCAGATGTTCAGAGACTTCCCTGGCAGTCCAGTGGTTAAGATTCCACACTTCCACTGCAGGGGGATCAGAACTAAGACCCTGCATGCCATGCTGTACTGTCACACATACACACACAAAATTAGGTATTCTAGTCTTCCCTCATCCTTAGATCACTAGTCCTCATAATCATTTGTCAGTATTTTGACAATAGAAAACTACATTTTATTGAGAAATGTTTTAAATCTTCAAGTTGGTATTCATCAAAGTCAACTATTTGATTTTGCTTATATTACATTTTACCCTAGATTTTAAAATAGTTTCTAATTCTCATTTATTTATATAGGCAACATACAGTTATATAATACTTCATATGTTTTTATACTAATGATCTTAAATGTAAAGTTGAGTATTGTATACTAGGTTTCCCAAGTCATTATACCAATAATATTCATAATGTGCAATAAATACTTTCTAGATAATCTATATTTTGCTTCTATTATCATTATTCACAGTTACCCTCTAAGAACATTGTTTAGGACCCATATTTGTATGGCATTGAAACTGCAATGAGCTGGGAGGCTTTAGGTAGAGATACTTATTATTCATGGCCCTGCTAACTTTCAAAACTGATACATCTGAATCAACATGAGAATTCTTACCAGTAGAATCTGTATATATAATCCTTGTTATAAACACTTGTGTATATTTTGCCTCTTCCTCCATGTAAGTCCTCGGTCCTCATGGTTAGAGAAAGAAAGAATGGGAGATACACACCTGCTCTTGGCCACTTTAGCTGGGAAGTGACACAGTTCATTTCCGCTATAAGACCACACCCATATGCAAGAAAGGCTGGGAAATGCAGTCTAGCTATATTCTCAGGAGAAAAAGGGTTTTGGTGAACACACAGATTTCTCTGCAACGGCCCTATTTCTGCCATGATCAAACTCTCTGACTTTTGGCAAAGCAGTTAATCTCCTTGGCTTCAATTCCCTTTATTATAAAAGAGTCAAAGACTTTGATAAGGTTATTAGATATTTATTTTAAGAAAGTTCTCAAGATATAGCGAGGCTTGATTCAACAACGCATTTATCAGAATCATAATATCCTTAAAAGTAGATCTTATGAGAAATGAGAACTAAGTTATGGCCCAGTTGGTGGTTTTGTGGTTAACTGCATAACCATGGGATGTTGATTACTTGATTCAGGTAATCTTGGAGAAGTGATTTTAGGGGGACGGAGGAAAGGGGTGGATTTAGGATTTTATTCTTAGTCTCAACCTTTTCACTTTTTCCATCAAGAAATCATGAAAATATTGAACTCATCATACTCTTCACATAATTTGGAAATTTCAAATAATTTTTAGATACTATCTAAAATTTTTGGATTAGACCATCAAATTCTTTTAATTTGTAATCTAAGTTATAGGTTACCCAGGCTTTTGAAGACTGACCAGAAAATCAAATGAATTATTTACAATACTGTGTTTATGATCATATATTTTGTATTGTAAACAGTTGTCTTACAAATGAACTGTGAAACGTAACCCATTTTTAAATAAATGATGCCTTGGATTTATATCTGCAAAATAGTTTAATTGTTTTCCTGCCTTCAAAAAGTGATCTCTTATACCCTTAAATATAATGTTGGAACTATGGCTGTCAGTATGAATATAGTTTGGCACTTCTTCAGCAGAGATGTCATATTGACCAGAGAAGAGACCTCAAGGACAGTCAAAGAATATGTGTTATATAGCTGTTAGCTAGAAGGTACCACATTTACTCACAATGTTTGTAAGAAACACAGATGATTTGATCTATCATTGATTTTAAAAGGCAAAAATGATAGATGATTACACATTAATATTGACTGGTATTATTACTTCTGTTACATTTGAAGGCTTTAAAAGGACTTAATAGGAAAGATATTTTTAATGTGTTCATAATGTTTCAAAACATGTGTTCTCTTTCTTTTCAGGACTTCCAATAGTAATCAGACATTATCATCCTCCCATACTATGGAGCCATGTTCATCAGATGAATTCTTCCAAGCCCTTAATCATGCTGAACAAACATTCAAAAAGATGGAAAACTATTTGAGACACAAACAGTTATGTGATGTAATTTTAGTTGCTGGTGATCGCAGAATTCCAGCTCACAGGTAATTGTTTTCTAAATTTCTATATGTGTGAAATACTTCCTTGATCATTTAGTAATGTATGTTGAGAAAACTTGTTCTAATTGATTATTCAGTGGAGTGTTTTGGTAAAGGAGTATATTTCATGGACTTTCTGCAAAGAAAACTGCATATGAAATTATTACACACTGCGTGCTCAGTTGCTATAGTTGTGTCTGACTCTTTGTGAGCATGCAGTGTGTAATAATTTGGTATAGTTTTCCACTACTATTTAAGTTGCACCCCACCTAATTTTATCTGTTGTATAACTTTTGGTAAACTCAGTGGAAATTAAAGTGGTGATCATTTAGAAACAAACTGGTAGAATGAAGTGGCAAAACTGTTGAGTTTTAAAATAGCCAACTCTATCCCACCTTCTTGGAGTAGGAAATGGCAACCCACTCCAGTATTCTTGCCTGGAAATTCCATAGACAGAGGGTCCTGTCAGCTACAGTTTTGGGGGCTGCAAAGAGTTGAACATGGCTGAGCGACTGAGCACATCCCAACTTCTGTTTGCTGACCTCCAGAAAATATGAAAGGCAGTAGTGCTAGGGAATAAACGCATTTAACAGTAATGAGGTATTACTTTTTGTTGTAAGAAAAGGAAATGGAAACTGTTTAATAAAGAACAATTTTTCTCCTAATAATTCCATATTTAATTGTTCAGTGTTAATTACCATTATGATCCCAGAGGCTTTTTTTTTTTTTAATACCTTTCAAAACTAATTAACACTGTGTCCCAAAAGTTTTGTTAAACCTTCTAAAGTGAAAGTAAAATTAGGAAGCATGGGCTTGGTCTTACAGTCTTTAATGCCTGAATCAGCATTCATTTATTGAGATGCCACTATCTGTTGTGACCAAAAGTCCATGTTGTGAGTGTGGGTTTATTAGAGATATTTCAACCAGAATTTCTAGAGGCATTTCAAAGTTCCTGTTTCCAAAACAGAACTCAATACCTTACCTGCAACACCTGTGTAAGACACCATCATCTCACTTAGATTACTCGTGCAAGAAACTCCTAACCCATCTCCCTGTTTTCACTCTTTTCCCTACATTCTGTTTTCTACGCAGCTGCCTGAGTGACCCAGTAAAGTGGTACTCAGATGTGGTCGCTCCTCTGATCAGACTTTCTAATGCTTCCTCATGTTGCAGCGTGAAACCCCATGTCTTCCCTGTGGCTTCTGTGACCTAGCTTGCCGTTACTTCTTTATCATGCTCCCCACCATCTTACTCACTCTGCTTCAGCCGCTCTGACCCCCTCGTTCCCTGCATGTGGTAGGGATGCCACTTCTGCCTTTTGATGTTTGCCATGGCTACTCTTCTGCCTGAATGCTGTTCCCAAACACCTGTATAACTAATTCCTGCACCTCCTTCAAATTTTATCTCAAGTGTCACCTTCCAGTGAGACCACCTATTTAAACCAACTCCCCATTTGCTCTTACCCTACATTTTTCCCCGTGGCACTTATCACTTCTTGCCATAATTTAAAATTTACTCCTGCTGTGTATTATTGTCTTCTTGTAGACTATGACTCCATAAAAGAAGGGATCTTTTGTCTAGTTTTCACACCACTATATCTCAAAGTATCTAGATCTCTTTGCAACCACATGGACTATATCCCACCAGGTTCCTCTGTTCATGGATTCTCCTAACAAGAATACTGGAGTGGGTAGCCATTCCTTCTCCAAGAGATCTTTCCGACCCAAGGATCAAACCTGAATCTCCAGCATCTCCAGCATTGGCAGGCGGGTTCTTTACCACTAGTGCCACCACTTAAAATCTATTTTTGCATATATGTGACTATCAATAATTTGGACAGAGACATACCTATTATATAATAATGTATTATTATAAAAAGATACAAAATATACTTTTGTATTGTGGTAACAAAGATACTATAATTCTATAACAAAATATAAACATTATAGTATACTCTAATAATTTAAAAATCATAAAAGTTAAAGATAACCTGCTAAAACCAGTGTCAGATGTCTCCCATGTATTTACTACTTATATAATTAAAAAAAAAAAACACCTTAGGTTGTTTTAAAAAATGATAAGCTAAAGAACCTTTATATTTTTTCCTGCATTTTATATATCATTAGTTTAAATAATATTACAGCTTTTTTTCAAGATGATAAAAAGGGATATTTGAGTAGTGAATGAGTAAATCATTTACATCAGCAGAAAACTTTCAGTAATAGGAATGTATTATTCAAAGGAAGAGACTAGAAGGTAGGGAGCTTGAGCTTACCATGTACACACTGCTGTATTTAAAATGGATAACCAACAAGGGCCTACTGTATAGCACATGGAGCTCTGCTAGACTTTATGTGGCAGCCTGGATGGGAGGGGAGTTCAGGGGAGAATGGATACATGTATATGTATGGCTGAGTCCCTTTGCTATCTGAAAACTGCACAGTGTTGTTAATCAGCTATACTCCGATACAAAATTAAAAGTTAAAAAAGACACAAAAGGAAAAAACAAAGGAAGAGACTAGAGCATAAAGCAATTTATCAAACTTAAAATGCATTTCTTAGTGCCAAACACTTTCTATGGGTAACAAAGGTTTTTAAACAATAGAAGAAAGAGAAGGAAAGAAAGCCAGGTGTTTACTACTGAACATCAGTTCTGATGTCGTCACTGATTTTTTTCTTCTAATGTGCTCTTAGATTGGTGCTCTCCTCTGTCTCAGATTATTTTGCTGCCATGTTTACTAGTGATGTCAGGGAAGCAAGACAAGAAGAAATAAAAATGGAAGGTGTAGAACCAAATTCCCTATGGTCCTTGATTCAATACGCATATACAGGTAATAAATCTGAAAATACAATGAATTTAAAACCTCTTAGATGTAAGTTGTATTATTAGATTTCAGATTTCTGACTTTAATAAGCCTACCACAGTTAATAGTTCTGCTGTTATAATCACCACCCTTGGTGGTACCTCTGTAGATAAAATCTCTATATTAGAACCTTTAAAGTGGTTATTATAATTAAGCTTTTGAATGATATTTTTACATGTTAATGTAATAATTTGATGAATTATACAATGTTTTTCAATTTTTGCATTATTACTAATCATTCTTTGAAAATTCTGGAAACAAGCTATTCATTTTTTATTTTAGTAGAAGTCACAAAGCACTAGTAGCTTATTTTTCACATTTAGTCCTTTTTTTCTTTTTGGAATGTCTTAAATCATCTATATCTGGAATGCATGTCATGAGCGCTTAGAATTATTATTGTTTGCATCATTACCTTATAAACCAAAGTTAATATAGTTCCATAGTTAATGGAATTTCTTTTTATCATTAAGGCCGCCTGGAATTAAAAGAAGATAATATTGAGTGCCTGTTATCTACAGCTTGCCTTCTTCAGCTTTCACAGGTTGTAGAAGCATGCTGTAAGTTTTTAATGAAACAGCTTCACCCATCCAACTGTCTTGGAATCCGTTCTTTTGCTGATGCTCAAGGTTGTACAGATTTGCATAAAGTGGCTCACAATTATACCATGGTATGTATTTTTTAAAAAGCAGGAAGGCGTATGCGCTTGCCTTATTCTTTATTGTTGCAGGCTCGTCTGCACGTTGCTGTCTTCCCATGGCTCTGCTCTATGTCTTGAGGTTCAGGTTCGCTGTCTAGTGTGTCATATTGTCATTGATGTCTGAGGGAAAAACCCCAAGTAATATTTCTCCTGGATTTATAAGGCGGACCTTAAATTATCACAGCCACTAAGAAGCAGAGCAGTATTTTAGAACTGTTTCATTCAAGATTTTCAGTCTGCTACTTTAAAAAGCAGATTTCCCCTAGACAGTTTACCTTGTAGCATATGGATGAATTTCAGAAATTATCCCCTTACTCACTGATGGAAGTTGGTGATAGTGATAGTGTACTGGTGCAGTGCTAGTACAGAAGATACGAGGATGGAAGAGGGAGGGTATTTATTAAGGATAAATCTGACTATATGTAAGAAGTATGTTTAGCTACCTAGAAAGATGTTCCTATTGATTGTAGCAAATTCTGTGCTGAAAATAAATCACAGGGAGTTCTGATTCAGAAGGCTAGAGGATAATGGATACAAGTTGATCCAGGACAGCAAGAAAATCAGGGCATGTTGAGAGCATGCTGTTAGGACCAGCCTCCACCATCAAATAGTAGAAGGATTTGGGTAGCAGAGGTGTGTGGATTGTTAAGGAGTGACCATTTTGCCATGCAGGGGGTTTTCATACCTGGGTAGTGATTGAAGATTTTTGCTTTAAATGCTTCATTTGGGGCAGTAGATCTTCTGAGAGAGGAAAGAACATGAATATTTACATACACATATGTTATTATCCATGTTACTGATTTTGTCAACATTTAAGAGAGATATTTTTGTCTACCCTGTCTTCCATTCCCCATCCTTCCATTGAGTTGGTTCATATGTGAAGGGATTGACCAGTACTTTAGGAATCTTGCACTACAGAAATAGAAATTGGGGGAAAAATTACAAGAACAGATGTTTATAACTATTGGGAAGATTAATTCTACCTATTTCATAAGCTTAAGCAAGGATTAAGTGAGTTAATAGAAGTTCAGCACTTAAAATGGTGATTGGTACATAGTACCAATAAAACAGTGATTGATACACAGTATCAACTTGGTCATTAAATGACACCATCATCATCATTATTTAGATTTATTCTGTTCCACACAGGAGCAACCTATGTGAGTGAGCAAAAGCCCTCAGGCAAAAGCACAACTTTTATGGATATTATTCTCCCTGTCGTATAACTGTTAACTGGAAAATGTTTCTAGTTTATGATGTCAAACTTCTTCAAGTGAAAAAGATTGTGTGACAGGGCAGTACTGTACAGACCTAGCATGGTATTAAGTTAATGTCTTATAAATTAAGTCCTTTGAAATATTCCCTGCCTCCCACTCTAGTCTTTATCCTTCCTTGTAGATTTCTCATTTTAACTTTTACATCTCAAGTTCGAATGCTTTTTGGAATAAGATGCGCATAAGTGAAATAAAGCTGGATTTTTTTTCTTTGTAATCAGTTCATAATTTAAGTAATATCTCTTACCTACGAAGGAGTTTTATTCACATGCAAACATTTGTATGCGTTTAGGTCGTTCTTATTGTTTACAGTAGAGGCATAGTTGCTGCTTTAAGGCTTAGATATAAGTTAAATCTAAATTAGCCTGTGTTTATAAAGCTATATTTATAGCCAGTTAGTTGTGGTAGTTTTTTTCCTCAAGGCCATTATTTGACTTTATTCAGTTTCAACAGATACAAAAAATTGAATTCTAATAAAAAGTACTTTAGAGACAGATTGTGTGATTTGAATTGTTGCTATGGGAACTGAATGAAAATGTATAGCAAAATTCAATCTTCAATTTAAATAAATCTCTCAGTAACTTCGTTTGCTTAAAAACTATTCCAAAGGGGGAAAGAGCATAATGCTAGCAAGTGTTTGGTAGCATGATAGCTGTTTATATCATAAAATGGATTTAAAATATGAAGTAAGCACAGTGCCACAGAATGAAATCAATTGTCACAATTAGCAAATGGTGCATATACTTGGGATGTTCATTCATCCTGCATGAATACAGGTAGGAAGGGATGAGAAGTTTCTTCTTGTAATCCTGAAATATGGAAACTTTTGTTCTTGTTCTGACTGCCGCTGAACATGACCTGAAACACATCATTTAACCTCTATGAAAAAGTCTGAGACTGGCTATATCATTACAGATATTTAATATCGTTATGGAATAAATACAAACATTTGATTTTTGCAGTTTTAAATTTGGTTTCTTGACCTAGAAAAGCTATTTAAAACACTGAATTTTGCTAAAATACCTGCTTCAAAACCAAATTAATAAGTTTGAAAAGCACTTTGTGTTTAACCTTGAGTTCAGTAGTATCTCCATAAGGTGTTGAAAAACTCCATTTTCACTTAATACAGATTATACCAGAATGGAATGGGCATTGTTCTGAAATAGATATATCAACAAATAAACTATTAAATGAATATTTGTATAATCTTTTTCTCACTGATGAAATGCAGTTAATACCATTTGAAAGTATGGCAGTAGTTACTTCAGTGTTGTATAACTGTTGACTGTACTATACACTATACTTGTGAACAATTAGAAATGTATATTATTTTGATTTCTTCAGAATCTCATCTAAAATTAAATAATAAATATCTTTCTATTTATCTTTGTGATCTTTGTCCCTAAAGTTTTTGATGCCTGAATAATAGCCAATTGAGTTACAACTCCCTAGAGCTGGAGATTTAGGCTGTTTCTCATTTTTTTTTTAATATTATAGATAACAGTACAGAGAAGCATCAGCTTTTTTCCCCCCTCTTGTGAATTATTTACCAAGAATTAAGCTTCTTATGGGATAGCTAGGAGTTGAGAGCTTCAACATTTTTATAGTTCTTGCTATGTGTTATGAAATCATTTTATAATGTCAGTATGCAATTGAGTAGAACAATTTGCTTGAAGCCATTTCAGCCCTGAGGTTTTATTAAAATATATTTCTGAAAAATGATAATCAGTCATTTTAAAATAGATTCATTTGGGCATCTTTAACAAATCATGATGAATTGAAGCTATTGAATATCGTTAATTATTCATGTATGGTTTTCCTCTTAAGAATTTCTACGAAAGGAATAAAATGTCAACCCAAGATATATCTTTGATCAATACCTAACTTGGGTTACTAGAGGCTATATGGAAAATATAATTCTTATCTTAATATAGAAGATAATTTTTGATAGTCCTTATCTCTAGCTCTAATTTAAATAGCTTAAGCTATTTTTAAACAGCTCTAATTTAAACAGCCTTAGCTTTTTTACTAAAACTCCGTGCTGAGACAGCCATAGTGCATTAAGAAGCATAAGAAAAACATTAAGGGACAATACTTACAGAATTTGCATTTATATTATAACTGTATAAACAGCCCATGCATTAAGACTTGTACTATTTTCCTTCTCTTTAGATTGTTTAGCATAGTAGTTTAGTAAAAATTATTATTACTATTTCACACCTAAGGACATTTTTATCTTCCATTTCAAATAACAAAGAGCGTGATTCAAGAATGTGGCCAGAACTGAGTCATCTTCAGTCTAAGATCATGGAGTCCCAGTACATTCTAGGTCAACATTTTTGTTTTGGCTCTGAAATCTCTAGGGGGCTCCAGGGATCTCCAGTTCTTTATGTCTCAGCACAGAAAGAATTCAGTGAGAGGCCAATTCTGGAGTAGATATCACACTTCCATCATAATTCCTCCTCAATATTAGGCAGGAGAGTTTACTTGTCCCTACATGGACAAGGTGGGACTGTTGTGGCACTATGGAAATATTATTTCAGGTCCCAGTACATTGAGGGTCTTTCACTTTGAAATGTCACCTTTCCATAAAATACTGTTGTTGTTGTTGTTGTTGATGTGTGCAGAGAGCATGTCCTAGGGGTTCATTAACTTACTGAGCTCACTGGGCAGGATGTGGGTCTCATGCCACCATTGTTTTATTGTTTGGGGGCATGTCTCATGCTTCTGTCTTACTGTTTTGTTGCTAAGCAAGGCTGCTTGCTAGAAAACCTGCTTTCTTGAGTGATCATTAACTTCCAGGAGTCTCCCATACTTTTTTTTCCTACTTACAGTCTGCTAGGGCAATTAACTATTTAATAGCCTGTGTTATCCCTTTGTTGAGTCCGACTCTGCGACCCCATGAATTGCAGCACTCCAGGCCTCCCTGTCCATCACCAACTCCCGGAGTTTACTCAAACTCATGTCCATCGAGTCGGTGATGCCATCCAGCCATCTCATCCTCTGTCGTCCCCTTCTCCTCCTGCCCCTAATCCGTCTCAGCATCAGAGTCTTTTCCAGTGAGTCAACTCTTCACATGAGGTGGCCAAAGTATTGGAGTTTCAGCTTTAGCATCAGTCCTTCCAGTGAACACCCAGGACTGATCTCCTTTAGAATGGACTGGTTGGATGTCCTTGCAGTCCAAGGGACTCTCAAGAGTCTTCTCCAACACCGCAGTTCAAAAGCATCAATTCTTCAGTGCTCAGCCTTCTTCACAGTCCAACTCTCACATCCATACGTGACCACTGGAAAAACCATAGCCTTGACTAGATGGACCTTTGTTGGCAAAGTAATGTCTCTGCTTTTGAATATGCTATCTAGGTTGCTCATAACTTTTCTTCCAAGGAGTAAGCGTCTTTTTAGTTTCATGGCTGCAGTCACCATCTGCAGTGATTTGGGAGCCCAAAAAAATAAAGTCTGACACTGTTTCCACTGTTTCCCCATCTATTTCCCATGAAGTGACGGGACCAGATGCCATATCTTAGTTTTCTGAATGTTGAGCTTTAAGCCAACTTTTTCACTCTCCTCTTTCACTTTCATCAAGAGGCTTTTTAGTTCGTCTTCACTTTCTGCCATAAGGGTGGTGTCATCTGCATATCTGAGCTTATTGATATTTCTCCCGGCAATCTTGATTCCAGCTTGTGCTTCTTCCAGCCCAGCGTTATTCACGATGTACTCTGCATATAAGTTAAATAAGCAAGGTGACAATATACAGCCTTGACGTACTCCTTGTCCTATTTGGAACCAGTGTGTTGTTCCATGTTCAGTTCTAACTGTTGCTTCCTGACCTGCATATAGGTTTCTCAAGAGGCAGGTCAGGTGGTCTGGTATCTCTTTCAGAATTTTCCTTTATCCCAATCAGCTCTTTTTCCTATGAGAGCAAAAGAATTTTGTACATAGGTCAGGTTAGATGAGATTAAAGTTTTCACATCAGACCTAAAATCCTTTGTGACCTTATAAATAATATTAAAACACTTTAAAAGGCCAGTTTGGGTTTAGGATAGCTCTAAGGACACAGGCTCTTGCCAGGCAGAGTCTGAGAAGACTTCCATGGTCTAGAATGGTCTTGGGAAATGTAGCCACCCTAGAAGCCATTTCTGGGTAAGAAATACTTCACTCTTACCCAGGTATTTGGCTCCCCTGTTGGCCAAATTCTTCAGCAACCACAAATCTGAACTAACTTTTGATGTTGGAGTATCATATAAAGTGTCTTCTTTCATTTTTTCTATCTTTCTTTGAAAGACTTGCCAAAACTATTCCCTAACTTGAGCAAAGCAATACCTAAAAGTCCTAAATTTATTTTTTAAATTGTAATACTTGATATATCACTTTAATCCTGTGTATGCAGAGAAATGAGAATTTTAATAACAATTACAGTTTAAATGTTATTTTTTACTGTTTTTTCCCCCTTTTAAGCAATAATACATTGTTAGAAAGGGGTAAAGTATAAACTGTGTTTTGGTATCTAATTAAGAAATGTTTAGTTTCTCTTAAACTATGATGGAAAGAAGAAACAGTATTGTTTATATGGTCTTTTTTTCTTCCAGGAAAATTTCATGGAAGTAATTCGAAACCAGGAATTTGTATTATTACCAGCCAGTGAAATTGCAAAGCTCTTAGCCAGTGATGACATGAACATTCCTAATGAGGAGACAATATTGAACGCACTTCTTACTTGGGTTCGTCATGATTTGGAACAGAGACGGAAAGATCTCAGTAAACTTTTGGCTTACATTAGGCTACCTCTTCTTGCACCACAGGTAAACTATTTTTAATTATTTAAAATCAATGCCATAATTTCAACAGCTTTGAGTAGACACCATTCCACACATCCCTAGTTCAACAAAACATGGATTGAAAAATTTTTTTAATTCGAGAAAATTCTAAAATGCAAAACTTGAATTTGTTCTGGGCCAGCAACTATTACATAATATTTACATTGCATTTACAACTATTTATGTAGGAATTGCATTGTATTAGGTAGGTATTATAGGTAATCCGGAGATGATTTAAAGTATATAGGAAGCTGTGCAGAGGTTAACTGCAAATACTACATATTTAAATTGAGATACTGGCATCCACATAAGTCCTGGTACCAATCCCTTGTCCCCAGAATACTGAGGGACTACTAATTACATTAATGTGAGCTAATTACAGTATGCTAATTACATTAATTAATGCACATTAATGGTAATTGTGTTAGTCTCTCCGTCGTATCCAACTCTTTGCAACCCCATGGACTGTAGCCCATCAGGCTCTTCTGTCCATAGGATTCTCCAGACAAGAATACTGGAGTGGTTGCCATTCCCTTTTGCAGTGGATCTTCCTGACCCAGGATTGAACCTGAGTCTCCTGCATTATAAGCAGATTCTTTACTATCTGAGCCACAAGATAAGCCCATTAATATTAGGTTGTCTATAGGCTTTTTCCTTAATCTGTTCAACGTGGTTGTTTTATGCATGTTCCTATGAAATGTTAAGGTGAAAAGATAGTGAGCTAAAAAAATTTGGTTTTTTTCAACCCAGAAAGTCTGACTACCTAAATTGCATTCATTAAGTAACATCGTTGCTTTGGGGTTAGTAATTTTATTTGACTCAGCTACAAACCTATCCTAGCAATTGAAGAATTAATAAAGCTGCTAATAAAAGGAACACTGAACTCTAAGAACCAGAAAATTTATATTAATTCATGTGCCACACATTTATTAAGTATCCACTAAATGCTAGACTCTGATGATAAACAAATTAATGAGACATAGTTCTAACTCTGACATTTTAAAACTCTGTGACTTGGCATGTTCACATACCTTGGTTTCTTCATCTGTCAAGTGGAGATCACGTCCTTTCTATCTCACAGGATTTTTATGAGGATCAGAAAGGTGCTCTGAAATAAAATGTGCTATAAATAATGATAGTGTATTATCACTATTTTAGAATTGAGAGATACCTAGTTGGTGTATTCAAGGCAATTAGTCATAACATATATACATGCATGGTTTCCCCTTTTTACAATTTCAGTTGGAATATACAAAAATTTCCTCTGCCTGCTTGGCTGCTTTGGAGAAGGAAATGGCAACCTACTCCAGTATTGCCTAGAAAATTCCACGGACAGAGGAGCCTGGTGGGCTGCAGTCCATGGGCTCATAAAGAGTCGGACACGACTGAGCGACTAACACACACTTGGCTGCTTATTTTGAGGCCTTAAGTAGAGTCCTTATAAGAAAAGGAAAAAATGAGCTATTAACTGCTCAAGATCAGATTTTGTTGTTGTTGTTTCAAGTGCTGTTTTTTTTTTTTTGGTTTGTATTTATCTTGAGCATTGTGTATTTCCAGCTGTCGTGAGCAAAAGTTAGTTTGCTCTCTACCTTACAGAAACAAAAATCAGTGTGATACTTTACAAGAATCACTTCCTCTTCAGAGGTAGAATATTGTATGAATTCATAGGAGTGAAACTGCATGACTTGACAATTCAGGAAAAATAACATCATAAAACATTTCTTAAAATCAGATTTAAAGAGGACTATTTTTACTGCTATCCAGCCTAATTTTTTTCCTTATCCTTCTCTGCTGCTGCTGCTGCTGCTGCTGCTAAATCGCTTCAGTCGTGTCCGACTCTGTGTGACCCCACAGACGGCAGTCCACCAGGCTCCCCCGTCCCTGGGATTCTCCAGGCAAGAACACTGGAGTGGGTTGCCATTTCCTTCTCCAATGCATTAAAGTGAAAAGTGAAAGTGAAGTAGCTCAGTCGTATCTGACTCTTAGCGACCCCATGGACTGCAGCCTACCAGGCTCCTCCACCCATGGGATTTTCCAGGCAAGAGTACTGGAGTGGGGTGCCATTGCCTTCTCCGATCCTTCTCTAGAGGAAAGAAAGTCTGAAAAATCCTAGTATACTTTGAAAAGAACCTGTGCAATTAAGTAACCTGACAATTTACTTCAGCCCTGTAGATTCAAATATTTATGATCCTGTATTTGCATGACTATCAGAGACCTTTAGAATTTCTTTTATCCAGGATACTGCTGATAATCATAGTCGTAAGATCTTATGAGTTGAAAGAAAAGCATGTTGGAGATCATTTAGTCTAACACTTGTTGTACAAATGAAATAACAGATTAAAAAAGCAAAGCCATATGTTCAAAATCACAAAGTGATTGCGTAAATCATGTTCTTTGGCACTGTGGTTTTATTTGACTTTAAATTAGAGCTAATAAGAGACAGGGGCTTCCCTGGTGGCTCAGTGGTAAAGAATCCGCCTGCTAATGCAGGAGACTCAAAGAGACTGAGGTTCGATCCCTGGATTGGGAAGATCCCCTGAAGAAGGAAATGGCAACCCACTCCAATATTCTTGCCTGGGAAATCCCATAGACAGAGGAGCCTGGTGAGCTACAGTCCATGGGGTTGTGTAAGAGTTGGACATGACTTAGCAACTGAACAACAAGAGATAGAGGTAGACTTTGAACCCAAATAAAGTTACCTGCCTTTTCTACTGAACTGTTCTGCCTCTTGAATGTACTCCATGTAAAATTGCTGGGTAGGGAGGATATCAGGTGGAGGAAGAAAACGATTAAAAAGCAAATCAGTAATCACAATATAATGAGATAAAGTCTGTGATAGACATGGCATTATGAAAGCAGCTGGAGTGGTCCACCTAGACTGATAGTAGAGAAGCTAGGAAAATCTCTGATGTGTCACTCAGTTTGCAACCCAAGTTAGTCACTCAAAAGAATGGGCATGATAGCCCAGAAAAGATAGGAGTCCTGGTTATAGAGCTGTGAGCAAATATATCATGTTCTGAAATCTGAAGATGGCATGCATGGCTAAAGTTACAGAAACAAAAAGGACAATATTGAGAGATGAGACTGGAGAGGGAAACAGACCAGATTGTGGAGGAATTCTAGTCATGCCAAAGAACTGGGATTTTTTTATCTAAAAGCAATGAGAAAGCACTAAAGGATCTTAAGTAGGGAATGGCATAATTATCCTTTTATTTTAGAAAGATCCTATGATTGCATTGCAGAAAATAGATTGGAGGGATCAAAGTAGAAACCTGCTAAGAAGACTGTTGGATTCCGACAAGTGAATTAAGCACTTAAAAAAAAAAGTGGAGGTAGAGAAATTAATTATGACAGTCAAGAGCTATTTAGGAGGTAGGATTGATACACTGGAATGATTGAATGTACAAGGTGAAAAAAAGAGTCCAGAATAATTCTGATTTGTGCAATGAGATTGCTGAAGGTGCTGTCAGTTAATACAGAATACAGGATGAAGCATTAATTTTGAAGGTGGGAAAGGAAGTAGAAGAATCACATTCCCAGAGCTTATTGACACCTTTAATCCTCTTAAGAGTCTAAGAAGTTTTAGAAACTACTTATTTAGGTTGTTGAAGCCAAGGGGAAGAGAGTGACACCAATCAAAGAGAACATTAAAGCACTAGAGGTGGAACCCTAGGAGATACTAATATTTAGTGGTAGCCCCAAGTCTGCCTAAATAACTGTAGTACTATTAAAAAGAGATTGCAAGTTCAAGAAAGGGAATTTTAACGTCATTAGATGCTGCAGAGAAGACAGATAAGGACAGTAAATGCATTGGATTAGCCCAGTGTTTCTCAAAGTGTGTTCCCCAACTGTAAGATCAGTACCACGTGGGTAATTGTTTAAAATGAAAATGATTAGGCTTCCACCTACTAAATCTGAAACTCCGGTTGTGTTTTAATAAGCCCTCAGTGCATCTGATGCACACTCAAATTTGAGAACCACTGTCTTAGCCCAGGGAGTAGCAACGATGGAAGCCACATTGCTCTGTATAATTTAAACAAGTTAATAACACCTCTTTGAGCAATTTTTTTTTTCTACAGTGATAATACTGTATGGCACTATTATGGCATTCAGAGATACTAGCAAGGTTCTTTTTTTCCTTACTAAAAGTAAAGGGCAGATTTGGAGGATTAGAGTTGTCAAGTGATAAAGTATTGAAGTAGACTCTAAAATCATCAAAAAAACCTTGGATTATATTCTGAATGTTTTATTTTAAAAGATAGGAAAAGGATGAAATTGCTAAGAGAGTCGATCTGAAAAGTTCTCATCACAGACACGAAAGAAGATAACTATGTGGGGATGGATGTTAACTAGACTTACTATGGTAATCATTTTCCAGTATATAGATATGTAAAATCATTATGTTGTACATCTAAAGCTAATGTTATATGTCATTTGTATCTTAATAAAAAATAAAAGTGACAAATGAAAGTAAAATCAAATAAATGACTATAAGTGCCTATCACAAATAAGTGCCTATCAAATAAATGACTGATTTTTTAAAAATTACCATTACATCTACTTACGTAAAGAATTTATTTTCACAAAATAATTCCTTTCTCATAGAGTTTTAACCCTACTCTGTTGGTAAGAAACATTCTCTTTTAGCCTAACTATAATAAGTTCAACCTACATATAGTCATTTTATTGTAGTGTCTCCTTAAAATAATATAGGAAATAATATATATTATTATAATCCTCAACCAAATAATCATTTTAGTGTGGCTCTATTTTTAAACTCTGAATAATCCAGAAGATAGGTGTGTGTGGTTTTATTTTACCTTTGAAAGCATTCCAGACTTTTCTGTTTGATCCTATTTTAAACAATGTGAATGAAAATACAGTTGACCCTCAAACAGCATGGGGATTATTCTGTGTATGACATATCACCTGCCCTCCATGTGAGATTCCTCCATATCTATGCATTCAAGTAACCATGGATTGTGTCATCCTGTAGTATTTATTGTTGAAAAATATCTATGTATAAGTGGACCTTCATGGTTCATATCCGTGTTGTTCTAGGGTCAACTGCATTAGGGCATTATTTTAAATACTTTGATACCCAAATTCTTAATATTCCTAATGATTAGTCTGCATTACAAGTAATGTGGTCTCCACTATTCTGTTCTCAATTCTCATTATTGTTTTTTACTAAAATTCAGAAATATAAAACAAATCAGTATTTATCTTTAGCATTCTTTTAATTTACAAGTTTGGGGTACCAAAGCACTTTTTAAAGCCTATGGAGTTCATAAATCATTCACATTATGTTTTTCACTCTAAGTAGTATTTGGGGAAATATTAGTATTGGGGGGAGATAGTTTTAGTGCAAGTCATATCAGTTTAGTTCAGTCGCTCAGTTGTGTCCTATTCTTTGTGACCCCATGGACTACAGCACACCAGGTCTCCCTGTCCATCACCAATTCCTGGAGCCTACTCAAACTCATGTCCATTGCGTTGGTGATGCCATCCAACCTTCTCATCCTCTGGTGTCACCTTCTCCTCCCACCTTCAATTTTTCCCAGCATCAGGATCTTTACCAGTGAGTCAGTTCTTCACATCAGGTGGCCAAAGTATTGAAGTTCAACTTCAGCATCTGTCCTTCCAATGAATATTCAGGGCTGATTTCTTTAGAATTGACCGGTTGGATCTCCTTGCAGTCCAAGGGACTCTCAAGAGCCTTCTCCAACACCACAGTTCAACAGCATCAATTCTTCGGTGCTCACCTTTCTTTATAGTCCAACTCTCACATCCAAACATGACTACTGGAAAAACCATAGCTTTGACTAGATGGACCTTTATTGACAAAGTAATGTCTCTGCTTTTCAATATGCTGTCTTAAGTTGGTCATAACTTTTATTCCAAGGAGCAAGCATCTTTTAATTTCGTGGCTTCATGGCTGCAGTCACCGTCTGCAATGATTTTGGAGCCCCCCCAAATAAAGTCTGTCAGTGTTTCCATTGTTTCCCCATTTATTTTCCATGAAGTGATAGGACCAGATGATATGATCTTAGTTTTCTGAATGTTGAGTTTTGAGCTAACTTTTTCACTCTCTTACTTTCATCAAGAGACTCTTTAGTTCTTTGCTTTCTGCCAGGAGGGTCATGTCATCTGCATATCTGAGGTTATTGATATTTCTCCTGGTAATCTTGATTCCAGCTTGGGCTTCATCCAGCCTGGTATTTCACATGATGTACTCTGCATATAAGTTAAATAAGCAGGGTGACAATATACAGCCTTGAAATACTCCTTTCCCGATTTGGAACCAGTGTGTTGTTCTGTGTCTCATTCTAACTGCTGCTGCTTGACCTGCATATAGATTTCATAAGAGGCAGGTCAAGTGATCTGATACTCCCATCTCTTTTAAGAATTTTCCACAGTTTGTTGTGATCCGCACAGTCAAAGGGTTTGGTGTAATCAATAAAGCAAAAAGTAGATGTTTTTCTGAAGCTCTCTTGTTGCTTCTATGATCCAGCAGATGTTGGCAATTTGATCTCTGGTTCCTCTGCCTTTTCTAAGTCCATCTGGAGGTTCATGGTTTACGTACTGTTGAAGCCTGGCTTGGAGAATTTTGAGCATTACTTTACTAGTGTGTGAGATGAGTGCAATTGTGTGGTAGTTTGAACATTCTTTGGGATTGGAATGAAAACTGACCTTTCCAGTCCTGTGGCCTCTGCTGTGTTTTGCAAATTTGCTGGCATTTTGAGTGTAGCACTTTCACAGCATCATCTTTTAGAATTTGAAATAGCTCAGCTGGAATTCCATCACTTCCACTGGCTTTGTAGTGATGCTTCCTAAGGCCCACTTGACTTCGCATTCCAGGATGTCTGGCTCTGGGTGAGTATTCACACCATCGTGGTTATATGGGTCATGAAGATCTTTTTTGAATAGTTTTTCTGTGTATTTTTGCCACCTCTTAGTATCTTCTGCTTCTGTTAGGTCCATACCATTTCTCTCCTTTATTGTGCTCATCTTTGCATGAAACGTTTCCTTGGTATCTCTATAATTTTCTTGAAGAGATCTCTAGTCTTTCCCAGTCTATTGTTTTCCTCTATTTCTTTGCACTGATCGCTGAGGAAGGCTTTCTTTTCTCTCCTTGCTATTCTTTGGAATTCTGCATTCAATTGGTTATATCTTTCCTTTTCTCCTTTGCCCTTAGCTTCTCTTTTCTCAGCTATTTGCAAGGCCTTGTCAAGTATGTGAGTGAAGATAAAAATTTACAAATTGAATATGTTTCTCATCTTTTCTAAATGTTTCCACTTTAATAATTTGCCATTCTTTTTTGGCAGAGAAAGTACATGGTATTACCCTAAAATGCAGAGTATATGAGAGTCTGTATTTTGTAGTCCTTTCTCAGTGCCTTCTGAATCATTTTCTGAGTGATATCTGGTCTTCCATTCATCTGATGCTTATATTACTGGATTCATATTTTCTTCCATTACTGTCATCTCTCTACTTAAATATAATTAATCCCATGTATTCATAAATTACAGATACTGTCAGCATGCTAAGAAATATATTTTACTGTAGTAACTGTTGAGCCTTCTAAGACTTTACTTTCTACAGTTTTTTCACATTTATTTTTATTTAGAAAGGACTAAAGCATTTATGTATAACAAGTAATAGAAATGCTGAGATTAATTTAAATGAGCCATTTGATGCATATTCATTAATGACTTGTAACAAGTATAACTATATTTTGTGCGCATAGGATAACATGGAATGATTAATATCAGAATTTACACTCTGCCTTAGACCCTGAGACTTACATCTTTTTTTCAGTTTTAATGTTTGTTTTTATTAAAGTATAGTTGATTTACAATATTGTTAATTTCTGTTGTGCATCAAAATGATTCAGTTATACACATGTATAAATTCTTTTTAATATTCCTTTCTATTATGGTTTATCATAAGATACTGAATGTAGTTTCCTATGCTATCAGTTATATATAATAATTTATATCTGCTAACCCCAACCTCCCACTCCCATTTTTGCCTCAACTCCTTCCACCTTAAAAATCACCAATCTGTTCTCTATGTTGAAACTTCTGTCTCAATTTGGCTTTTTTTGCCTTTCATGTGCTGTTCTGAGTTGCCAGATGCCACAAACTATTTTATAGTTACTTTTGTTGGAGACTTCCTTCTCTTCCATTATCAAAATATGAACATATTCTCAACATTATTAGCTACTGAGTAAATACAAAGTAAACTCACATTTTTCACCCACTTAAGTGGCTGAAAAGAGAAGACAGTAATAATTGTTGGTGAGAATATAGAGAAACAGGAACCCTAGTAGATAGCTGGTGGGAATATAAATTGTGCAGACACCTTCTAAACCAGTTTGGCAGTTTCTTAAACAGTTAACATAAATGTACCATATGACCTAACAATTCTACTCCTGAAAACATATCTACATAAAGACTTGCACACAAATGTTCTTAGCAGCCTTATTCATAATAGCCAAAAACTTGAATGTAAGTGCCTATCATCAGTTGGTGAATGGTTAGATAAAATACGATGCATCCATACAATGAAGTAGTATTCAACAGTGAAAAGAAATGGATACTGATACATGTTACATATTGATGAACCTCCAAAACATGATAAATAAAAAAAGCAAGATGCAGGAGACCGTGCATTGTATGATCCAATTTATACAAAGCATCTAAAGGCAAATCTGTAGAGACAGATTAGAGCTTGGAACAGGAGACAGGAACCGAGATTAACAGTAAACAGACATTCAGGATCTAATCAGGGTGATGAGAATGTTCCAAAACTGTTTTTATAGTAATGGTTACACAACTTGGTAAATTTACTAAAAATCATTGAACTGTATACTTGAAATGGTGAATTATACAGTATATAAAATATAGCTTACATTGTCAAATACAATCCTGCAGTCAAAAGGGTAATACACTATGACCAGGAAGATCTTTTTCCAAGAATTTGAGAATAGTTGAGTGTTAGGAAATCTGTCAAGGTAATTATATCAATAATTTAAAGGAGAAAAAGCCATATAATCATATCACTAGCTGTATAAAAGATATTTGGAAAGAATTAACCATTCTTAATTTTAAAACTCTAAAATAGGGAGAGAAGAAAACAACATATCTATAATAAAGATAAATTATTTAAACATAGTAAAAAATTAAATGCTATAGTAACTATTATCCTAAATAGTGAAACACTGAAACCATATCAATTTAAACTATAAGATGGATACTCTTTATCACTCTAATTATTTAACATTGCTTGGAAGGTTTTAGCAATTGCATCAATGAAATGAAAATGATATAATTGGTGTATACATTACAAAAAGGTGTAACTATCTCTATTTGGCAGTTATTATGACTGTATGCCTAACAGGTAGAGTTTGATAAGGGAATGTGGTGAAGTAGTAGGTTAAAATACAGGTATGCAGTAATCAATAGAATTTTTGTCCTCCAGCAAAAATGCAAAGTGTAAATTCAACAATTTATTTCTAGTAGCAATGAAAATAATAAAACTTGTAGGAATATATTTAATAAAAGGTATGTTACCTACATGAAGAAAACTAAACAATGGGATGGCTTCTTGAGCTGAAAGATGTATTATATAACTATGAATTCTCCCAAAATTAATAAATTTAATGCAGTTCCTATTAGAATTCAAACAGGATCAAGATGGTGAAGGGGAATTAGACAAATCTGTCTTAAGTTTATATGGAAAGTAAAGACTCAAAAATAGCCCAGAAAATTATTAAAATGAATGGTGAAGGTAGATTTATGTCAGATAAGCAAAAAATGTCATAAGACACTGTAATAGGGATTTCCTTGACAGTCCAGTGGTTAAGACTTCGCCTTCCAATGCAGGGGCTGCTGTTTCCATCCTTGGTCTGGGAAGTAAGATCCTACATGCCCCATGGCCAAAAAAACCAAATCATAAAACAAGCAATATTGTAACAAATTCAATAAAGACTTTTTAAAAAAGATACTGTAGTATTAGGAAAGGAATAGACAAATATATCAGTGGAACAGAATAGAGAATCAAAAAACAGATCTCATATATCTTGAGACTACTGTGACCAAGGGTCAATTCAGTTGGGAAATGGAGGGAATTATTTTGGTCTAGAACTAGCTATTCATTTGAAAGAAAAAGTATTTCTCAACTCATACTCTTTAAAAATTAACTTCATATGAATTAGTATCCTAAATGAAAGAAATAAGGCAATAAAGAGGTAAGTAGGGGGATGGAGAACCAAGCACAAAAGAAGAGAAAGTCATCTTTTTTTTTAATTCATCTTTTAAAGGTAGGGTGTAACCATACTTATGCATTTATGTAAAATTACATAGGTAAAAAACGTAGAATTCAATGAAGTACAAGGAATTTTAGTTCTTTTAAAATAATCACCATTCGGAATTCTTTGCCCCTTGGAAAAATTGGAAAGTTTGTTTTTGCTGTTGTTGCTGGTTGAACATTCTTTAGATGTTCAGATAAATGCAGTCTAATTAGTCAACTCCCACATATAATTATTCTTCAGTTAAAACTATTTCTAACTTAGTAAAATGATTTAGAAAATCTTGAAAATATAGAAACATACCAGAAAAGTTATTTTAAAAAGCACCAGTTTCCCCACTACCCAGAGATAAGCACTATTAAGATTTTAAAGCATACCACTTTTCCTTAGTTCTGTTTTTCAGTAAAATGTAAATTTTGTAACTTGAATATTTTAGTTAAAAATAGATGTCCAGACTTGGATTTTTTTTAATGAGATAATTTCCATTTGTGAACATTTGTGTTTATTCTTTTAGCCTCATTATTTTCTTGATCAGTCAGTATACATACTCACTATTTTTTTCTAGTTCCTAGCAGACATGGAAAACAATGCACTTTTTCGAGATGATATAGAATGTCAGAAACTAATTATGGAAGCAATGAAGTATCACTTACTACCAGAGAGGCGGCCCATGTTACAGAGTCCTCGGACAAAACCTAGGAAGTCAACTGTTGGTACATTATTTGCAGTTGGAGGAATAGATTCAACAAAAGGTATTAAATAATCTTTTATTTAAAGAAACATACAAAATGAATTTTTGTTTTTCTTTGAAGTATTGTTGATTCACAGTGTTGTTAGTGTGAGGTGTATAGCAAAGTGATTCAGCTATACATAGCCATATATCCACTCTTTTTAAGATTCTTTTCCCATATGGGTCATTACAGAATATTGAATTCCCTTTGCTATACAGTAGGTCCTTATTAGTTATCTATTTTATATATAGTAATATGTATATGTCAATCCCAGTTTCCCAATTTATCCCTCCCTTCTTTTCCTTGTTAACCATAAGATTGTTTTCTACATCTGTAACTCTTATCTCTCTTTTGTAAAGAAGTTCATTTGTACCTTTTTTTAGATTCCACATACAAGCTATATCATATGGTATTTGTCCTTCTCTGACTTACTTCACTCAGTGTGACAATCTCTAGGTCCATCCATGTTGGAGCAAATGGCATTATTTTGTTCTTTTTAATGGCTGAGTAGTATTCCATTATATATGTGTATCATATATATATGTATACCACATCTTTTTTATCCATTCACCTGTCGATGGACATTTAGGTTGCTTTCTTGCCTTGGCTATTGTAAATAGTGCTGCAGTGAACATTGGGGTACATGTATCTTTTTGGAAGAAACATAAAAAATGAATTAGAAATAACTAAGGCTTATGAGCTCCTTGGAGAAATAGCTGATTCTAGCACTGAGGTAGGAAAAGTACAAGATAAGCCTAGAACAACTTGTAGTGCCAGAAAGTAAGGAAGTGCTCACTGATGGAAACAGGTCAAGAGATACAGCAGACAGTTTGTAAGGGCTACCACTGTCCAAACCTGGGATAATTTCAACATCAAAATAAATAATGGTAGCAAAAGATTATAAGTATTCATGAGTTCATACTGATACAAACAGAAGGAGAAAGGAATGCTCTTCCTTACAGTAGAATACCAACTAATTAAAATATAGAAGCAAAGATGGGATTAGAAAAATCACCATTTGGCAATCATCATATTAATAAGTAATTCAGTCAATCATCAGTTCTCTAAGACTCATAGGTGAAAGTTTTTGAGAGCAGGATCTTTTGTCTCAAAGTATCTCCCAATCACCTGCTTATTAGTCAACCATAAGTTAGGTCTTACGGTAGAGAAACTTGACACACAACACCTAAACCAAATAATCAAAGGTCATATTGCTAGTAAAGAGACTAACCAGCAGCCTGTGCTTATGTGATGTACTGAGAACTCACCTGGACATCTGTGGTATTCTTGCCAAAAGTATATAATCTGGACTTAATCATAAGAAAAAGACAAATTCAAATTGAGAGACATACTACAAAATAACTTACCTGAAGTATTCCAAAATGTCAACATCATGAAATAAAAAAAAAAAATTTAGGAATTTGTCTCTGTCATATGTCTTAAAGATATGACAGCTTTTACAATACATCATCTTGGATTTTCTTTTACTATGAAGGACATTAAAATGAAAGTTGCTCAGTCATGTCTGACTGTTTGCAACCCCATGGATAGATAGTCCATGGAATTCTCCAAACCAGAATACTTGAGTGGGTAGCTGTTCCCTTCAGGGGATCTTCCCAACCCACAGATCGAATTCAGGTCTCCCACATTGCAGGCGGATTCTTTACCAGCTGAGCCACAAGGGAAGCCCAAGAATATTAGATGGGTAGCCTATCCCTTCTCCATTGAATCTTCCCAACCCAGGAGTCAAACCGGAGTCTCCTGCATTGCAGACAGATTCTTTACCAGCTGAGCTGCCAGGGAAGCCATTATTGGAACAAATGATGAAATCCAAATAAGATCTGTAGATTAGATAGCAGCATTGTATAAATGTTAATTTCCAGATTTTGATAATTATATTGTGGTTTTGTAAGAGGATTTCTGGTTTAGAAGAAGCAACACTGAAATATTTAGGGATACAGGGGCATCATGTTTCCCAGTGGCTCAGTGGTAAAGAACCCACTTGCAATACAGGAGATGTGGGTTCAATCACTGGATCAGGAAGATTTTCTAGAGGAGGATATGACAACCCACTCCAGTATTCTTGCTTAGGAAATGCCATGGACAGAGAGGCCTGGCAGGCCACAGTCTGGGGTCACAAAGCATCAGACACGACTGAACGACTAAGCATGCATGGTCATCAGTTTTGCAGCTTACTCTGATGAAACAGTTCAGAAAAACATTCATGCCTACACATGTACATGCATAGAAAACAAATGTAAAATATAAATATGCAGGAGATCTAGGTCAGGAGTATCTGGAAATCTTTGTACCCTTCTTGTAGCATGTGTTATTCATAGTAACATTAATAACAACAAACACCATGCCCAGTGCCTACTCAATGCCAGGTATTGTGCTGTTTATGTTTATTTTTTCTCACCATACATTGATCTCCTCTTCCTCTGAATTCCTAGTACTAATAATTTGCAGGTTCCTGACAATACCTCTGACTTCTGGCTACCGCTGTGGTCTCAGTCCTCTTGTATTACTTGTATGACTAAAACACTTGATATAGTGATCATATCTAAAGGTTTCTCCTCTATGTGATATTTCTAAGAAATATCAAAACGTGAGCTCTAATTGAAAATCTTGCATTGTTATTTAACTTTTAAGTTATAAAATATAAATAAATATAAATATAGCTATTATTGCACATAGCATATAGTGCTATGTATATATAGATGCTTAAGTTTTAAATATAGACTTGATGACTCAGTGTTATAGAAATACATAAAGATAACTGATTGGAGTTGTAATGTAAGTATTTGAACATTTTTGGAGACGTCCACTGTCCAGATAACTGATCTGCAAATACTCATTAAAAAACCTGCTATATGTCTGGAACTGGTGCTTAGCTTTGTAGTCATTACCAACACTTAACTCTTCTCCTCAGTCTTTCCTTCTCTTTTTCAAGGCTTTAACTGTTATCTCTGTATTAATTATACTCTCACATTTTGATTTTTTTATAATTTATTTTGTTGAAGTATAGTTGATTTCCAGTATTGTGTTAATTTCTGCTCTATAGCAAAGTGATTCAGTTCTGTATACATCCTTTTATTTTCTTTTCCATGATGGTTTATCATAAGATATTGAATATATAGTTCCCTGTGCTATACAGTAGGACCTTGTTGTTTAACATTTTCTATAAAATGGTTTGCATTTGCTAATCCCAAACTCCCAGTTCATCCCTCCCTGACCTCCCCTCCTCCTTGGCAACCACATCTATTCTCTATGCCTGTGAGTCTGTTTCTGTTTGGTAGATAAGTTCATTTGTATCACATTTCAGATTCCACAAAATAAGTCTTGCACTTTCATTTTATTCTCATATTTCCAACTTGTATAAAATACCTATTTGACGTTTGGTTTTCACCTTAAACGTCATATATTCAAATCTTCTCTGACCGTGTCTCTCAGGCTTGAGAACTTGTGATCATAGTTCAGTGCTCTTCAGAGGACATCAACTCTGGCTCATGTAAGCAAATAAGGAATTTATTGGAAGGCTATTGAGAAATGGATAGGACTACATCCACTGTCCCTGCGTCTTTATAAATCCTGCTTTAAATTCCAAGTTCAGACATCCATTTGACTAGCTTTAGGTCAGTCATAGGCCCTAAAATTCCAAAGACGATGACTGTCTTAAGTCCAAAAAAGAGGGGTTGTATGTATACATATGACTGCTTCACTTTGCTGTACAGTAGAAACTAACACAACATTGTAAAGTAACTATACTCCAATAAAAAATTTTTTATAAAAGAAAGATCTGCCTTTTCAGTTTTCTGAGAGATGGGTTCCTGGCTCCCATTAAGGCTCATACATACATAGGAAGAGCCCCCAAACTTGGGAAAGGAACTTGAATTCTAAGTAGCCAAGTAAACAATACTTATCTCCTCTCTCCTTCTCTCTCTCAAACTTACATTCTGATAGTCACCAAGTGACTTCTTTCAGATGACTCCTAATTCTTCCAAATCTCCACTGCTGTCTTGATAATTCCAGTTAGCCTTCTCTCAACTCACAAATTTTGATTATGTTAATTTTGTGGGAATAGAATTCATTATATTGTTAATAAAATGTCAGGCATTATGCTAAGGGCTTGACCTACATTGTTTCATTTCATCTTCCTAGCAACTTTCAGAGCTGTATGTTATTACTGCCCTCTTTTACAGAAGAGGATACTGAGACAGAGAAGTTAAATAACTTTTCTAGGCTCACACAGCTAATTAGCGATGGACTCAAGATGCAGATAGGCATTTTGACTTTGGACACTGTACTCCGCTTAATCCCCATGTTAACTCTTCTGTTAACATGCCACTGCTCTGCTCCAAAGCTTCAGCAATCTTTATTTCTTTACTGCATTAAGTATAAATTCCTCTCTCTAGGTTTCAAGACTTTCTGTAATCTGGCCTTTGCAGTTTGACCAAATTTATTTCTAAGTCTCTCTTAATAATCAAATACTCTGAGGTTCTGTCCTATTCAAGCTATCTTCCAAGGCCTTATCTTATTCCCAATGTCTTCATAATGAAGAGCAATTTGCATTAGTTAGATAGGAGTCTTGATTATTGAGTTCTTGGTCCCTTCATATATCTGTTTAGTATAGACCCCCCAAATGAGCTAGTAATGGTTTTCTAAATACCCACTAAAATGATATCAGGATATATTTGTACTTACTTCTTTTTTAAAGGTCAATCCTTCAGTATAAATTAGGGAAATTCCAAGCTTTTACATAGGATTTTTACAATTACTAAGATTTTGTTATTTGGAGATAATATTTTTTAAGATACATGTTTCAGATTTTAAAATCTTACATCTTTAAGAATTTGATATTAACAAAAGAATTTTTAGTTACTAGTTCATATGACTCTGATACTGCTTAGTGAACTGGATCTAAAAGGAATAACTTAAAATACAAATTAGGAGAGATAATTAGCAGGGCCTTTTTATTTGAGGAAGAAAGAAGATTTTAAGGTCAAGTTTAGAGTGATAATTCAAGTATACTATTACATAAAATATTTGTATCAGTAAAGTCTCATTTTGGCTAAAAATCACAAAGATTATTCAAATTCAAAAATATTTTTCAATAGCTGCTATATGCAACAGAGTCTATTATATGACATTTGAGAATGCTACGATGGAAAAAGACTCAGTATTTATCACAAATAACTTAAAACTTTTATAAGGTAAATAAAAATAGTAAAACTAATTTAGGGAAAATGTATGCATACACACAGCCCTGGTGTCTCAGCAATAAAGAGTCTGCCTGCCTGCAAAGAGACTCGGTAGGAGCTATGGGTTCAGTTCCTAGGTCTGGAAGATCCCCTGGAGAAGGAAATGACAACCCACTGCAGTATTCTTGCCTGGAAAATCCCATGGACAGAGCAGCTTGGCGGGCTGCAGTCCATGGGGTTGCAAAAGAACCAGACACAACTTATCAACTAAACAACAACAAAAGTATGCATACACACACGTATTAAAGACTTTCAAGGTTTCTTGCCATATGTATAATGGCAAAACTATTTCTAAATTTTAGGACACATCAATAGCATCAGTGCTCTGATGACCTAAGTTGTGACAAATATTTTAGAATAATGTCTTGATTGTAGTGCTATAAGAATAGCACTGATTGCATGTTGTATTAGAGGCTTAGAAGAGAGAAGTAAAGTAGATACTAATTGAACTGTTTATAACTGAGGGTTTTCCTCTATTTCTTTGCATTGATCACTGAAGAAGGCTTACTTATCTCTCCTTGCTATTCTTTGGAACTCTGCATTCAAATGGGTATATCTTTCCTTTTCTCCTTTGCTTTTCACTTCTCTTCTTTTCACAGTTATTTGTAAGGCCTCCTCAGACACCCATTTTGCTTTTTTGCATTTCTTTTTCTTGGTGATGGTCTTGATTCCTGTCTCCTGTACAATGTCATGAACCTCTGTCCATAGCTCATCAAGCACTCTGTCTATCAGATCTAGTCTCTTAAATCTGTTTCTCACTTCCATTGTATACTCATAAGTGATTTGATTTAAGTCATACCTGAATGATCTAGTGGTTTTCTCCACTTTCTTCAATTTCAGTCTGAATCTGGCAATAAGGAGTTCATGATCTGAGCCACAGTCAGCTCCTGGTCCTGTTTTGCTGACTGTATAGAGCTTCTCCACCTTTGGCTGCAAAGAATATAATCAGTCTTATTTCGGTGTCGACCATCTGGTGATGTCCATGTGTAGAGTCTTCCCTTGTGTTGTTGGAAGAGGGTGTTTCTATGACCAATGTGTTCT
The DNA here is from genome assembly GCF_014754425.2 of Oryx dammah. Taxonomy (NCBI): domain Eukaryota; kingdom Metazoa; phylum Chordata; class Mammalia; order Artiodactyla; family Bovidae; genus Oryx; species Oryx dammah. Next base: position 57,819,198 of record NW_024070187.1, read on the forward strand.
CTTGGCAGAAGTCTATTAGCCTTTGCCCTGCTTCATTGTGTACTCCAAGGCTAAATTTGCCTGTTACTCCAGGTGTTTCTTGACTTCCTCCTTTTGCATTCCAGTCCCCTATATTGAAAAGGACACCTTTTTTAGGTGTTAGTTCTAAAAGGTCTTATAGGTCTTCATAGAACCGTTCAACTTCAGCTTCTTCAGTGTTACTGGTCAGGGCATAGACTTGGATTACCATGATATTGAATGGTTTGCCTTTGAAACAGAGACCATTCTGTCATTTTTGAGATTGCATCCAAGTACTGCATTTTGGACTCTTTTGTTGACCATGATAACTACTCCATTTCTTCTAAGGGATTCCTGCCTGCAGTAGTAGATATAATGGTCAACTGAGTTAAATTCACCCATTCCAGTCCGTCTTAGTTTGCTGATTCCTAGAATGAATGTCGATGTTCACTCTTGTCATCTCCTGTTTGACCACTTCCAGCTTGCCTTGATTCATGGACCTAATAACATTCCAGGTTCCTATGCAATATTGCTCTTTATAACATTGAACCTTGCTTCTATCACCAGTCACATCCACAACTGGGTGGTGTTTTTGCTTTGGCTCCATCCCTTCATTCTTTCTGGTGTTATTTCTCCACTGATCTCCAGTAGCATATTGGGCACCTAATGACCTGGGGAGTTCCTCTTTCGGTATCCTATCATTTTGCCTTTTCATACTGTTCATGGGGTTCTCAAGGCAAGAATACTGAAGTGGTTTGCCATTACTTCTCCAGTGGACCACATTCTGTCAGACCTCTCCACCATGACCCGTCAGTCTTATGTGGCCCCCCACACAGCATGGCTTAGTTCCATGAGTTAGACAAGGCTGTGGTCCATGTGATCAGATTGACCTGTTGTCTGTGATTGTGGTTTCAGTCTGTCTACCCTCTGATGCCCTCTCTCAGTGCCTACCATCTTACTTGGGTTTCTCTTACCTTGGATGTGGGGTCTTTATTCATGGCTGCTCCAGCAAAGCGCAGCCACTGCTCCTTACCTTGGACGTAGGGTAGCTCCTCTCGGCCACCGCCAAGAATGGGAAAGACTAGAGATCTCTTCAAGAAAATTAGAGATACCAAGGGAACATTTCATGAAAAGATGGGCACAGTAAAGGACAGAAATGGTAGGGACCTAACAGAAGCAGAAGATATTAAGAAGAGGTGGCAGGAATACACAGAGGAATTGTACAAAAGGGATCTTGATGACCCAGATGATCACAATGGTGTGATCACTCACCTAGAGCCAGACATCCTGGAATGTGAAGTCAAGTGGGCCTTAGGAAGCATCACTACGAACAAAGCTAGTGGAGGTGATGGAATTCCAGTTGAGCCATTTCAAATTCTGGAAGATGATGCTGTAAAAGTGCTGCACTCAGTATGCCAGCAAATTTGGAAAACTCAGCAGTGGCCACAGGACTGGAAAAGGTCAGTTTTCATTCTAATCCAAAAGAAAGGCAATGCCAAAGAATGCTCAAACTACCGCACAATTGCACTCATCTCACACGCTAGTAAAGTGATGCTTAAAATTCTCCAAGCCAGGCTTCAACAATACGTGAACCCTGAATTTCCAGATGTTCAAGCTGGTTTTAGAAAAGGCAGAGGAACCAGAGATCAAATTGCCAACATCCACTGGATCATGGAAAAAGCAAGAGAGTTCCAGAAAAACATCTCTTTCTGCTTTATTGACTATGCCAAAGCCTTTGACTATGTGGATCACAATAAACTGGAAAATTCTGAAAGAGATGGGAATACCAGACCAACTAACCTGCCTCTTGAGAAACCTGTATGCAGGTCAGGAAGCAACAGTTAGAACTGGACATGGAACAACAGACTGGTTCCAAATAGGAAAAGGAGTGTGTCAAGGCTGTATATTGTCACCCTGCTTATTTAACTTATACGCAGAGTACATCGTGAGAAACGCAGGGCTGGAAGAGCACAAGCCGGAATCAGGATTGCTGGAGAAATATCAGTAACCTCAGATATGCAGATGACACCACCCTTATGGCAGAAAGTAAAGAAGAACTAAAACGCCTCTTGATGAAAGTGAAAGAGGAGTGTGAAAAAGTTGGCTTAAAGCTCAACATTCAGAAAACGAAGATCATGGCATCTGGCCCCATCACTTCATGGGAAATAGATGGAGAAACAGTGGAAACAGTGTCAGACTTTATTTTTTTGGGCTCCCAAATCACTGCAGATGGTGACTGCAGCCATGAAATTAAAAGATGCTTGCTCCTTGGAATAAAAGTTATGACCAACCTAGATAGCATATTCAAAAGCAGAGACATTACTTTGCCAACAAAGGTCCGTCTAGTCAAAGCTATGGTTTTTTCATTGGTCATGTATGGATGTGACAGTTGGTCTATAAAGAAAGCTGAGTGCCGAAGAATTGATGCTTTTGAACTGTGGTGTTGGAGAAGATTCTTGAGAGTCCCTTGGACTGCAAGGAGATCCAACCTGTCCATCCTAAAGGAGATCAGTCCTGGGTGTTCATTGGAAGGACTGATGTTGAAGCTGAAACTCTTAATATTTTGGCCACCTGATGCCAAGAGCTGACTCATTGGAAAAGACCCTGATGCTGAGAAAGATTGAGGGCAGGAGGAGAAGGGAATGACAGAGGATGAGATGGTTGGATGGCATCACAGACTCAATGGACATGGATTTGGGTGGATTCCAGGAGTTGCTGATGGACAGGGAGGCCTGGTGTGCTTTGGTTCATGGGGTCACAAAGAGTCAAACATGACTGAGTGACTGAACTGAACTGAACTAACTGAGGACTGGCTCTTTGTTTAGAGGAGTAGGTCTTTTTTTTTTTTCTTTTCCTTAACTCCACTGTTCTTACTTCATAAAGAAAACAGAAAGAGTTCTTTGGATCTTCTAATTCTTGATAACATGTAGACACCATCATTCCCTAAACTTCCCACACTTAGGATTCTCAAAGCCTTGCATCCACTCTTAAGCTCTTGTCCTTCCTGATTTTGGTGAAGTGTGTATCCTCTCGTCTTCCTGTGAAAGCCAGCCTCTCACCTGGGCCCTGATACTGCCCTTTCCAGCCTTCTGAGGACCTCTCACTGTTAAATAGGAGCCCTTCGTCTCCTGTATTTTCAGCTTCCTTCCCCACAGCTGGATCCTTCCCATTAACTCAGGTTTATCCACTTTTAAAAACAAAACAAAACTTCCCTCAGCCCACCAACTAATTCTTACCTCTCTCCACCTTTTTGAAGCCAGACTTCTTAGAGGAATGACTGATGCTCATTTTCTCCATTTCCTCACCTCCTAGTCCTGCCTCAACTGCTCAAACAAAGGACTCTCCCGAAAGTCATGAATGACCTCCATGTAGCTAAATTCAGTCATACTTTTTAGTCTTCCTCTTACTTGATCCTCTCAGCAGCTGTGCCCTTTTTTACTTTGGCTTCCATTGTGCTGAACTACCCTGCTTTCTTTTCTTCTGGCTGTTGCTTCTCAGCCCTCTTTGACAGACAGTCCTTTCTCACTTGACCTTCTAGTACCAGAGTCTGGTGTATGCACTAGAGAATAGAAGGAGATGAGGGCAGGGATACAAGCAAGATTGAGATCGTGCAGGTGCTTATTGAAACATATTAGAAATATTATTGTCAGTGCTAATCTTATACTTTTATATCTCTAAGTTCATAAAATACTCAATGATGGTGAGTTTTTTGTATGCATAACTTCTTTCTGTTACTATTAAGGAGCAACAAGCATCGAAAAGTATGATCTTCGTACAAATATGTGGACTCCTGTAGCAAATATGAATGGGCGGAGGCTGCAGTTCGGCGTTGCAGTGTTAGATGACAAACTGTACGTGGTTGGAGGAAGAGATGGACTGAAGACTTTGAATACTGTAGAATGCTACAACCCTAAAACAAAAACTTGGAGTGTGATGCCTCCTATGTCTACACATAGGCATGGCCTTGGTGAGATAACTGCAGATTTGTTCATACTTTCATGTATAGGCCTGTATGGCATTTTCACATTCTTTACCTGGCAGATCAGTGTCGCAGCTGCTGAGCCAACAGCAGTCACCAGCATTCCCTTATGCTGCCTGTTATCTGAGAAGCAGAAGCAGAGAAAACAAGCATGTATATGTGCAGCCAGCACAAGTGAAAACATGAATATTTAAGAATTACGGTGTAGCACGATGGACTGACAAGCCAGCATTTGACATGTGTGTTCTATGTTGACATTTAATGTTATCTAATTGAAATGCTTATTTAAAAATCTTTAGCATTTTTTAATATATATTCCTTTGTTTTTAAGCAGAAATGAATAAGATGCAGAAAAATTTTGAGGTAGCACAGAGAATGTCATGATAGAGACTCTTCATTCTTTAATTCAGTAATTCACTGTGCAAATATTGATTTGCATGTGCTGTGTGCCATGCTCTCTGTTCTGTAGGTATATAAAGATGAGGAAGACACTGTCTTTATCTTCAAGAAACTGATGACTCATTCTGAAATGGACAGAAGAGAATTTAGGGATCTTGTATCAGATGAATTCTCTTTTCTCATAGAAAAAAATGGAAAGAATTGTTTGCTGAGAGTGAAGAGGTGGCTATATTATAAAATTAGATGGGGCTTGAAATGTGTGTGTATCACCCAGATTTTGCTATATAACAAACTACTCCAAAACTTAGAAGCTTAAACTAAGAATCATTTCTTTAGCTCATGAATCTGTGCATCAGCTGGGCAGTTCTTCTGGTCTGGGCTGACTTAGATTTCTGCTGGATTTTCTCATGGATCTGGAGTAGGCGGGCAGGCTGGTTGGTGGTTGATCTAGAATGGCCTCCCTCACATGTATAGTGGTACACAGGCTATCAGCCTAGGCACCAGAGGCAATTGGGCCACATGCCTCTGTCATTCAGGCTAGCCCAGTATTTTTCTCATGGTGGCAGTCACAGGGTTTCAAAAGCAGCAAGAGAAGGTAAGTCCCAATGTACACACATTTTCCGAGCTGCTTCTTGCCTCATTTTTGCTAATATCCCATTGGCTAAAATAAGTCACGTGGGCAAGCTCTGATTCAAAAGGTAGAAAAACAGACTCCACTTCTTGATGGGAGGACCTACAGGATCACATTGCAAATAGACATGTCTTCTGGGAGAGGGAGAATTTGTTACCATATTATCAATTTATCACAGTTTTGGAAAAGGCTTAAAATCATTGCAATAAAGAATTTGATAGGTTATCATAAAAGATGAATGAGTTACAGTGAAGAGATAGTTAAGTTTAGATAGCATGGCTTTATACTATACCCAGTTTATTAATACTGAGCACCAGATTAGAGATTGCCCAAAATGCCAATGAAAATTATCTAGGCATGAAGCTTGGTATGGTAATGGGAATAGCAAAAGATCAAAGAGATAAGGGATTCTACTAGTTGCAGTTAGCTTTCAATGAAAGATGATCTTAAATTTCAAGTTAGATAAGGAAGTAAAACCAGAGTTAGGGCTAAGGTACTGAGAGAGGAGCTTAAAATTAACTACATGAAATTCAGCAACCAAAACTAAAACAGTAATCTTGAATCCATAAAATCAATTATTCAGTTCAGTTAAGTCACTCAGTCATGTCTGGCTCTTTGCGACCCCATGGATTGCAGCATGCCAGGCGTCCCTGTCCATCACCAACTCCTGGAGTTCACCCATACTCACTTCCATCGAGTTGGTGATGCCATCCAGCCATCTCATCCTCTGTTGTCCCCTTCTCCTCCTGCCCCCAATCCTTCCCAGCATCAGAGTCTTTTCCAGTGAGTCAACTCTTCGCATGAGGTGGCCAAAGTACTGGAGTTTCAGCTTCAGCATCAGTCCTTCAAAAGAACACCCAGGACTGATCTCCTTTAGAATGGACTGGTTGGATCTCCTTGCAGTCCAAGGGACACTCAAGAGTCTTCTCCAACACCACAGTTCAAAAGCAGCAATTCTTCGGCGCTCAGCTTTCTTCACAGTCCAACTCTCACATCCATACATGACCACAGGAAAAACCATAGCCTTGACTAGACGGACCTTTGTTGGCAACTATTACATAGGCACAAAATGAGAAGATGTATCTTAAAAGCAGCATGAACGAGGCTTTTACATTTGTGTTGAGCATAAAATCCAGGGTCAAAAGTATGATTCAGCTGCAAATGTTCCTCTATTATGGGGAAAAGAAAGTGAATTCTAACTTAATGTAATTTCTTATAGTATATAGAATGAGAATAGCCATTATCTACCTATGTCTTATACAGATGAGGTTGTGCATGGGATACTATCGTTAGTTCTAGGTTCCATACAAAAGAGTTTATTGAACTGTAGCAAGTTCAAAGGAGAATGACTATATCATTCAAAGTGTCTTCTTTAAGCCTTTATTTCCATTTTGTGTTGCTGAGAACAGCTTTGTTCTTACTAATTTACCTTATAATGTTTTAAACATTATTTAAAATAATGTGTGAACTTACAGAAGAAATCTTAAGTAAATTTTAAATTACTTAATTATACTCACACACACATGTAAAAGTATAAAATTGTCTATGTTTTAGGTATATTTGGAGATAGATAGGCAATCTCCTATAGCTAGTACTGGTAGGACACAAATGAGTAGAATGGTTTGTTGATTTGGTTTTTGCATGGACGGTGACTGTGTCATCTGGTTATGATTTCACAAAAATAGATGTCTTTGTATCACAATATTTGTATTTTGGCCTTCAAGTGATATGTATTTATATTTCACTTGACTATGGTCATGTCATGCTGCTGCTGCTGTTGCTAAGTCACTTCCCCAAACCCTCCACTGGCTTTCCGTCTCATTTAGAGTAGAATCCAAAGTCCTTACAATTGTCCCGACCACTACATGATCTGAGTCCACCCTTCCCCTCATCCACTACTCTCTCCCCCTTGCTCACCAACTGGCCTCCTAGCTGTGTATACCACAGACACACCAAACATGCCTCAGGGCCTTTGTATACACTAGTCCTTTTATCTCACCTTCTCTTCCCCTAGATACCTTCAAGCCTGGTTTCCTAACTTCATTCACATTTCTGTTCAAACATCACTCCATCCGACAGGTCTCCCTGATCCTCTCTACCCTTTTCCTTTATTCCCAAGTAAAATATTAGATCCATCAGGGCAGAGCCCTTATCTATAATGCTCTATTAAGTACCTGGCACATGGTAGAAGCTCAGTAGCTGTTTGCTGAATAAATGAACATATGAATCTGACTTGGTTCTCTTGTGATGAATCAGACCAATATATTGTGGTATCAAATCTAACTAGAGCAAAATCTCATAATTTGAATTAAAGGAAGAAAGGAATAAAATTGCTGTTTTCAAATATATTGTAAATCCAAATTGTTGAAAATTGTTCTAAATATGGCAAAATTGTGCATATTGTATGCTTTTTAAATAACTTTCCCCAGTTGGGCCTGAAAATGCTGCCTCTAAAACTTTTAAGACCAGAATTACAGTGCTATTTCTCCCTCTTACCCACCCACCTATCTATCAAGAAGAGCTGTGTTCCTTATAACCAATATCTTGGTCATAAATTTTTGCTCAGTTAAATTTGCTTCTTAAAGGTTCATTTTACTTATATTTCAATGAAAGATTTTTCAGTTTGCTTCTTTCCTGTCTCCTTGTAGGCGTGGCTGTACTGGAAGGTCCTATGTATGCAGTAGGAGGACACGATGGTTGGAGCTATCTGAATACAGTGGAAAGATGGGACCCTCAGGCTCGCCAGTGGAACTTTGTTGCTACTATGTCCACTCCCAGGAGCACAGTTGGTGTGGCTGTACTAAGTGGAAAGTAAGGATATATTTAAAGTTCCACTTAAATGTATCAGGCTATAGCATGTCCAACTTAAAGATACATAGAAATCATGAGAGAAATATTTTGAATGATGTAAACAAACTTTTTAGTGTCTTTTTTATAATAGTTCTAAATATAAGTAGCTCAACATTAGTTAGGGTTTTATTTTGATATACAGATATTATAAATTTCTAGTTAAGTAAATTTTATATAAGTATTCAATATAGTCAAAATCTGATGGTTTATATAACTTGAAAAGTTTTTTTTTTTTTTTTTTTTTACTTTACAATTCTGTATTGGTTTTGCCATACATTGACATGAATCCACCACGGGTGTACATGCGTTCCCAAACCTGAACCCCCCTCCCACCCCCCCTCCCCACAACATCTCTCTAAGTTATATAGTCTCGCTCATATTTCTCTAAATAATTCCTTCCATCTCTTCTACTGATTTTTCCTTACTTAAATATGTGTGTGTTTTAGTCATGCAGTTGTGTTTGATTCCTTGCAACCCCATGGACTGTAGACCGCCCGGCTCCTCTGTCCATGGGATTTTCCAGGCAGGAATATTGGAATGGGTTGCCATTTCCTTCTCCGGGGGATCTTCCCAACCCAGGGACTGAACCCAGATCTCCTGCACTGGCAGGTGGAGTCTTTACCAGTGAGCTGTGGGGGAAGCCTTGCCTTATTTAATGCTTCTTTCTTATCTTGGTAAACTGCTGAATACTAGAATGCATTTAGAAATAAGTGTTTCTTTGTTTCTTGTCTGCTCTAAATAAACATATTTGATAGAGCCACCACTAATAGCTCTTGGTTACTCAAAGACTGAAACATATAGTATCTTTTTCAGGCCTTTCTTCCATAAAATGAAGACCTATATGGTTATTAAATAAAAGTTGTTATATAACTTTACTTATTCAAAATGCTTTATCATCATCTCCAGAAAGAGAAAAGAATAAAGGTTAAAATATATAGAAGCTTAAAATTATTTGTAGGATTGTTACTGATTATTAAAAGATTTAGATTTTATAGATGATGAAGTACAGGCAGATAGAGATTAAATAACTTGTCCAAAGTCACAGCTAGTAAGTGATAAGTGGTAGAACCAGGATTCAAACCCAGAGAGTCTGGCTCAGGGTCCATTCTCTTAATGACTGTACTATACCACTTTTCACAAGGAAGACCCAGGAATTCACTGTGAAGAGCGTAGAGTACCTGAAAACCTATTATACTGTGCATGTATATATGTGTTTTTAGTTATTGACATTTTCTAGCTGTTGATTTCTTCTAACATTCTGTGATCCGTATTTATATAATTACTCTACCAAGTATTAGTTTAAGATGAGGACAGTTTACTGTTAAGGCAGTAACATCAAAAAAAGTTTTTAACATAAAATTTTAACAGGTTAAAGTTTCAAATAAATTTCAAATTCCATGCTATTAATATATTTTAAGTTTAAAACAAGATACTGCTGCAACTATATTTTACTGTTTAAGATATGTTATCTTATTATTTAAGAACCAGTCTGAAACCTGGGTTCGATCCCTGGTCAGAAAGATCCCCTGGAGAAGTATTTGATCCCACTCCAGTATTCTTGCCTGGAGAATTCCATGGACAGAGGAGCCTGGCAGGCTACAGTCTGTGGAGTCACAAAGAGTCAGACATTACTAAGCAACTAACACTTCACTTCACTTGAGTGGCACAGGTACTACAAATTATGAATTAAAATTATGAAATATGTCTTTTAAATATGTATATCTACCCAAATATAAATACTTAGAGTTTTAATGGGTAGAAATTTGATATAGTTCAAATGCTATTTCTTAAGAATTAAAAGATAGCTGAATATTAACTAAGGCATCCATAAATTCAAAATGTGTAAGCTTTTGTACATCCAGTAAGCTGAATTTATTATTTTACAAAAAAACTGATAGAAAAATATCTACAAAGAGTTTCCCAGGTGAATAGTAAGTCTAAGAAGATTTTGTGCTTAATAAAAAATATTCATATGTCCAAATATTTAAAATATTTTACATATTTTAAGATAAGAGTAAACATATTTTTAATTAGGGCCTCCCTGGTGGCTCAGTGGTAAAGAATTCACCTACCTGCCAATGCTGGAGACTTGAGTTCTATCCCTGGGCTGGGAAAATCCCACATGCCATAAGGCAACTAAGCCTGTGTGCCACAACTACTGAGGCTATGCTCTAGGGCCTGTGAGCCATAACTACTGAGCCCATGTTTCAACATTACTGAAGTCTGCACACCCTAGAGCTGTGCTCTGCAACAAGAGGAGCCACCACAATTAGCAGTACTCATACCACAACTAGAGAGTAACCCCTGCTCACTGCAATTAGAGCAAAGCTCACACACCAATGAAGACCTAGCACAACCAAAAATAAATAAATAAAATTATTTTTTAAAATAATATTTTTATTAGTGCAGTAGTAATAATATAATTAATAATAATCTTAGTGCAGTGTATTGATTGATAATGAATTTCTATTGGTTTACTAGGCAACATTTAGAACATTAACATACCAATGAATATAGATATGGTATTTTAATGTCCTAAACATTGTCTAGTAGATGAGTGTATTTGAATTGATAGTTCTGTTCTCATATTTCACTATTATAAATACATCCCAGATGATTATTGACTGTACAACTGCTCATTAATGTAATGTTGTCCTGCTTCTGCTTCATACTGGGTGACCACATGCAAGTTTCTTAATCTCCACGAAACCCAGTTTCTTTACCTGTGAAACAAGGATACAAATAGTTTGTCATAGGATCACTGTAATGATTAAATTAATACATGTAGAGTGCCTCGCCTGTGGTAGTGCTCAGTGAAGGTTAGTTTCTTTTATTTATCATCAAGTCCTATCTTAGCTATTTAAGAAATGTCATGGTATATTTATATACCATCTGTTACCTGTTTTAAGACACACTTTAACATCTCTAAAATTGTGATGTATTCTACAGTCAGTGGTAACTTGTCAGTTAGATGGCAGCTATGAAAAGGTTGTCTTTGCTCACGTGAGTTTATGTTTTCTTTTCTATGTATGTACAGAATGATATGTAATATATACAAATATGATATATACATGTGCATATATATATAGAGATTGACAGTATTTCTTATAACTGATGACACCCTGAATTCAATGAAATATCATAAGAATAACCTCTCTGTCCTATGCATAATGATAGGACTCTCTTATTTACCATTCAATTTGTTCTTTTTATAGACTTTATGCAGTTGGTGGTCGTGATGGAAGTTCCTGTCTCAAGTCAGTAGAATGTTTTGATCCTCACACTAATAAGTGGACACTGTGTGCACAAATGTCAAAAAGGAGAGGGGGAGTAGGAGTCACTACCTGGAATGGACTGCTGTATGCCATTGGAGGACACGACGCGCCTGCGTCCAACTTGACTTCCAGGCTGTCTGACTGCGTGGAGAGGTATTTCCTGTGAAAGAAAACTAGGAATGAATAAACAAACCTAAGCTCTGACACTTCCACACAAATTAATAACTCCTTTTTTGTTTGTTTTTATCTTTTTAAATTTTAATTGGAGGCTGATTGATTACTTTACAATATTGTGGTGGTTCTCTTGCCTGGAAAATCCCGTGGTTGGAGGAGCCTGGAAGGCTGCAGTCCATGGGGTCGCTAAGAGTCGGACATGACTGAGCAACTTCATTTTCACTTTTCACTTTCATGCATCGGAGAAGGAAATGGTAACCCACTCCAGTATTCTTGCCTGGAGAATCCCAGGGACGGTGGAGCCTGGTGGGCTGCGGTCTATGGGGTCGCACAGAGTCGGACACGACTGAAGCGACTTAGCAGCAGCAGCAGCATTGTGGTTGTTTTTGCCATACATTCACATGAATCAGCCATGGGTGTACATGTGTTCCCGACCCTGACCCTCCCTCCCACCTCCCTCCCCATCCCATCCCTCTTGGTCATCCCAGTGCACTCTGAGCACCCTGCCTCATGCATCAAACCTGGACTGGCGATCTATTTCACACATGATAATATACATGTTTCCGTGCTATTCTCAAATCATCCCACCCTCGCCTTCTCCAACTTGAGCACCCACAAACAAGGCAGTTCATTATGAACTGTGTAAATACTGGGTGGTCTGCTCAGGCTATCTCTTGATCTGTCTCCAGCAGCCCCTTCAGAGTCTTCCCTCAGTGTTACCTTAGAATTGATTACATAATTCATTAATTGAATCCTATGACAAACATTTAGTGTATACCTTAATTTTGTACTGGATATTGTACCTAATAAGAAAAGGAGTCTGATTAATTTTACAGAGAATGAATTAGGAGCTGGAAGCCAAATAAGTGAAAAGGAGAAGGGATATTTCTGACATGTTTTGATATAAAATGAAGTAGTATGAAATAGTAAAAGAAAATAAAGGGCTAGTAAGACTTAAAACTTGAACAAGTTATCCATGTTCAGAACTCATATATGGGTATAGGTAAAGAGCCTGACGTCAGCAGAAGCTCTGGACAGTGGTTCAGGCCCCCATCTTCTGTGTGATCAGTGGGATGGAGAGAATTGAAGGGATTTAGGAAGTAGATTCAGTAGGAGTGTGTATGAACACACTAGAAAGGTATGTGTTTCATTCAGGAAACTGGAAGGCAGCCACTGTCACTGGAGAACACAGAACGATAAAAAGTGGCAGGACAGTAGTAGGGGGAGGTCGGGGAAGATCCTGTAGAGTCTTGAAGCCCTGTTAAGGATCTTGGATTTTAAAGAGCAATGAAATGTTAACGAATAGGTGTAGGTGTGTGAATTATTTAGTAAATTATAAATGACTAAAAGAAGGATAAAAAATGAAGGTTTGTTGATGACAGTGAGTGCTTTCTATGAAATAATAAGCAGAGTTGGTGTTTTTTGAAAAAGCAAGATAGTTAACACCTATGTTTCACCTGTGTCAGGGAGAAAATAATTCAGACTTTGCCTGCTGCATGTTAAAATCCAGGAAAGATATATGGAAGTGTTTAAATACTTTGTCCCATAAATTACAGGCCCACTATAGGACCGCACCCAGTGAAAAGCTGTTCACTAATACAAGAAGCTTATATAAGTCATTTGGAAGCAATATAAGTCATCTTAGCATAGTATATCTGCTCTTAGACAATTTGGGAGCAGTTCTAGTTAACATACTTCATGAAAGGGACAAGAAACTCTAAAAATGAGCAGTTAACAGCAATTGAGGGGAATTCCCTGGTTGTCCAGTGGTTAGGACTCTGAGCTTCCATTGTGAGGAGTACAGGTTTGTTTTGATCTCAGCACCACCACCACCCAAAAAAAAAACACAGAAAGCAAAAAAGCTGCAATTGAGGCTGTAAGTCATCTTACATAGAGCATCCATCTTATGTAGAGCTTCATGAATTGATTTCTTCAGATTTTCAGTAGGCAATCTAGAACCCTAAAGCAGTTTTAAACATTCACATGAGCCCTTTTGGACTAGTTTAAATGTTACACATCTGTAAAATAATTCTGTTGTAATTTAGAAGTTTTCAGGAAAATACTGATTTTTTTCTCTAAAATGTGTTCAAATGTACTCTATTTAATAGATAATAAGACATAAAATAGGATTAAAGGACAGAAGGATTTTATGTAAAGTGTTCTGAGAATAATGTCAGCTCCATTTCTAAAATTTCCTTTCAGATATGATCCTAAAACAGATATGTGGACTGCAGTGGCTTCTATGAGCATCAGCAGAGATGCTGTGGGGGTCTGTTTACTTGGTGATAAATTATATGCTGTTGGAGGGTATGATGGACAGACTTATCTTAATACAGTGGAGGCTTATGATCCCCAGACAAATGAGTGGACCCAGGTATGGCATTTCATGTTTCATTATTACACTTACTGTATTTTTGTTAAGGACAATTCTTTTGGTAAAACAGACCCTAATTATATCCAGTATCAAAATACATAGCATAAGCAAGATAAAGTCATCTCTTAATTAAATATAAGAAAACAGAGGGAGTGTTTAATTTTATAGTATAGTTAAAACTCAAAATTACCTTTAAAGTGTGAGTTAATACTCACAGAAATTATTAATTGGTTATTATTGTTGTTGTTGTTACTATTATTAGCTGCCACCATTTGCTTACTGAGAATTGATGAGATATTCTAGCATCAGTAGAGCAGATAGAACCACAAGAGGCTATAATAAAGAAAGGAGAGATTGTAGAAAAGAAAAAAAATGAATCACTTTCCCATAGATGAGCAATAATTTTTAAATACTCAAGCAACTGATATTTGGGAACAGAGAAGGACATGGCAGCCCACTCTAATATTCTTGCCTGGAGAATCCCATGGACAGAGGAGCCTGGCAGGCTACAGTCCATGGGGTCGCAAAAGAGCTGGACAGGACTTAGCAACTAAACAACAACAATAACAAATGTCTGGTTATAACCTAATAAAGATGGCAATCTTACTTAACATTAACAAGTAAGACACTTGACTCGGGAAGCTTATTAACAAAAAAAAAAATCCATCTTTATCTATTTCTAAAAGAGTCTAGAACTTCTGAGAATGATCTTTTGAGATCTTTGTTTCCATCATCACCCAGAACAGAACCATGAATTTTCTGCCTCTGGCACACAATTCAATATCTGGTACAGAAACGGCACTTAGATCTTTAATTGAGCCAAGGTTTACCTTCCCAGGCAGTAAAGAATCTGCCTGCAATGCAGGAGGCCTGGGTTCAATCCCTGGGTCAGGAAAATCCCCTAGAGAAGGGAATGGCTACCCACTCCAGTATTCTTGCCTAGAGAATTCCATGGACAGAGGAGCCTGATGGGCCACAGTCCATGGGGTCACAAAGTGTCAGACATGACTTAGCAACTAACACTTTCACTTTTACCTACGTACAAGGAGTAGTGGTAAGTACTGTCATTATAACAGAATTTATGAGAAGCCCTGTTGTCATAGAACTTAATTACTTGGGTCAGTGAGATCTGCACGTGTAAAGAGAGGATCCACAGTGTGGAGCATGAAGTGTTGGTATGAAGTGTCGCATGGTCTAGGCAGTGAAGTGCATGGGAAATCAAAGAGAAGAGAGACCATGGTTGTTGAGAAGGCTTCAGTGAGGAAGAAGTGGGATTTAATGTAAGCCTCAATGAACTGATCTAATGCAAAAAGGAAATCATGTAAGAAAACATGAAATAAATGTCACTAAAGCGGAAATAAGCAGGCTATCTTGAGGAAGTGGGGCTGGTTATAAGACTCTGTGCTTGAGAAGAGTAGGAATTCTTGGAGAGGAAGGTTGGAATCAGGATGGAGGTCTGTAATGGTTAACCTAAAGAGTTTGGTAGTGAGAAGCCAGTGGAGACTTTTAACCAAGAGAGCAATGTAGTAATAGAAAATCCACATGTCAGAGGCTGGGGCCAGGGTAAATTGGGTTGGGGCAGGGTAAGTGAAGGCCGGGTGAAAGGACATTTAGAAGGTTGCTTCATTTATAAGGCTTGAGGTGTTGAATACCTAGGTGGATTCAAGAGATATTACCAAGTCCTGTTAATTTTTTCTTTATACACTTACTAGGTTGTATAGAGAGGTGCAGCTTCTGGAGAAAACAGCAAAAGAATGATCATGATCAGAGAGTATCTTAGTAGATAATGAAATAGAGCATTAAAAGAAAGGAGAGAGGATTTTAATAACATAAAAGAATGAAGATTTGTCATTCATGAAGTTATCAGGACCTTTGAGAATGTGATAGAAGCAGAAGCCACCACACAGTGGTGAAGATTAAAAGTAAATGTGGAAGCAAGAAGGGCGTACAATTTTAAAATAATGATAATGATAGAAAGTTAACACTTAATACATTTTATGTACCTGGCTGTGTTCTAAGCACTTCACCTTAAAGAATCTTCCCAACAATTCTATGAGGTAAGTACTATTATCTCCTTACTGTATTGGATGAGGTGTCTACATAGCTGACTAAGTGTCACACAGCAGGTAAATGGTGGAGTTAAAATTTGAGCCTAGGATCTTTTTCACAATTAAAGATGAAGACAGGAGAGTTGCAGAAAGCAAAGTTGAAGGCATTTTTCTGAAAAGAAGGACAGGAAACAGAATCGAGGGCAAAGGCAGGAGGAAAGCTTTTATCCTCCTCAGACTGGCAGAAAGGTTTTATCCTCTGAAACTGGAGGGGAAGATGAGAATATGAGGATTGAAAGATAGAAAGTATTTTCAGGTGAAGAGAATGGTAGGTAAAGAGAGTTAGATTGTATGACCTTGATCTTATTTCTTAAATAAGTGAGATCACTTGGTGAGGGGAAGAAGGCATAATTTGAGGACTTAAGTTAGAGCTACAGGATTTCATTAGAAACTACCGTCAGCCTCCTACCATGGCAGAAGAAGTTGTGAATGATAATTGAGGAACCCAAGAAGAGAGAGAAGAATCTCTTTTCCTGAAATGTATTTCATTTAAGCCCTTAGGCCAGTATTAAGGAAGTCTTATTTCAAACTTGCTATTACAGATAATACTTTACATTGTAATCACTCTGTATCAGAATTCATAATCTGTGACCATACAGCCCTTTGCTTTACATGCCATCTCCATTACTTTTTAAAAATTTTTTATTGAAGTACAATTGATGTACAATATTATATAAGTTACAAGTGTACAATATAGTGATTCACAATTTAAAGATTATACTCCATTTATGCATCCTATAAAATAGTGACTGTATTCCCTGTGTTGTACAGTGTATCTTTGTGGCTTATTTTATACATGTGTGTGCTCAGGTGTGTCTGACTCTGTTATCCCATGGATTGTAGCCCGCCAGATTCCTCTGTCCATGGAATTTTCCAGGCAAAAATACTGGAGTGGGTTGCCGTTTCCTCCTCCAGGGGACCCCACTCAGGGATCAATCAAACCCACTTCTCTTGGGTCTTCTGCATTGGCAGGCAGAGTCTTTACCACGGTGCCACCTGGGAAGCCCCCTTTTATACGTCGTTGTTTGTAACTCTGAATTCTCTGCCTCTATTTTGCCCCTCCCCTCTCCCCAGTGGTAATGACTAGTTCTCTAGATCCAGGAGTCTGGTTTTTGTTGTTGTTGTTATTATACTCACTAGTTTGTTGCATTATTTAGATTCCACATATAAGTGATGTTAAAGCTCCTAAATGTGAAATTATAACCATAGTATCTGAAAAATGTTTTCCATTCGATGGTCCTACAAATGGACATGAGGACATTTATTTGTATAGGAAATGAAATATGATTATGAAGTCTTAAGCCACCACTCACCCCACTACCAGCATTGGCCCAAAACAGGTGACCACATTGCATTTAGTAAATTCTCAAAGCTCAACTTTCTAGCTGGTTATCATGACATCAACTATTCACAGAGTAGAGGCAGCGTCTTGAGTGTTTTGAGAAAAACTACTAATTACAGATATTTTTATTTAAATGACTTGGAGGTTACTTCTAGAATATTGTAAGTAAATACAGTTTTAAAATAGGTTATTTGATCAAAAAGATGTAACAGTGATCAAAACAACTGATTCAGGTGGAGAACAACCATGAATTCACTCACGTTGAAGTCAGGTGTATTCTTATTTGGTCAGGAGAAAAGAGTCAAAATGACTAGAAGGTCATTTTGATATCATGTACAAGTGGCACAGTGGTAAAGAATCTGCCTGCCAAGCAGGAGACCTGAGTTCCATCCCTAGATCGGGAAGATCTCCTGGAGAAGGGAATTGCAACCCATTCAACTGTTCCTCCTGGGATAATCCTAAAGACAGAGGAAGCTGGCAGGCTACAGCCCATGATGTAGAGACACAACTGAGAGACTAACCCCCACCACTATTTGACAAAAACACTTTACGACATATCCGTACATGACTAGGTACAAAACAAAACCCTTTCCAAGTGCTTAATGTTTTAATTCTCTTAGCTCAAATGCATAGATTCTTACTGGGCTAAAAGTAGTCTTTCTTTTAAAACTATTCTTGTCTATACTTATCTCCACTATGAATTACCCCAGTGTCTAGAGTACTTAAAAAAAAAAAAAGACAATAAGTGAAATATTTAAGAATTGTTCCTTATTCATAAGATTATATTTTCTCCCAAGTATCTCATATTTTTATCTCACTGTTCTCATGGTTGTAGAGTTTATTCACCAGGTTTGTTTTCACTCCCAAGAAGTTGGGTGGGTGATATGTATTATTCACTCACTCTGCTAACAAGTAGTAGAATGAGTTTAGACTTTTCAGCCATGCTGAGGTCATCAGTAACTAAGTGGTTCCTCCAGAGTAAGCAGATCCCAGGCATGCAGTGTATTTTGTGTACTCTCTGAGACAGCAAAGTCACGGCCACTCTGGATAATACTTGGTATTTTCTCCATATTAGTCACAAAGTTACTTTAAGTGTTCAGCCTTGTCTCACATCCATATTGTACATCATTTTGGCCAAAATAGTGTTTCACATAGAACAGTTCCTGATCTATCTTTAAAAGTCACCTTTAAAGAGAAGTAAATGCTACATTATTATGTTATATACCCAAAACGATTTAGTCCTTGAAGCTTTGGCATCAGGAAGGAGAATCTCGTTTAAGAAAAGGGCCAGCAAAAGAGCTCGGACAGTAGGGTTCGGGCAGCAGCTCTTTGCCAACCACTGTGAGCAAACTGTTTCAATATTTCACTGACTATTGTGGTATTATCAACATTTTTACCCACAATCCCAACACAAGTCTTTTTGGTTTTTTGTTTGTTTTTTTAGGTTGCTCCACTGTGCCTCGGAAGAGCTGGAGCTTGCGTTGTGACTGTGAAACTATAACTTAGTGCTTGTTTTTCTAAATGAAGATATTGTCTTCCTTTATGAATTTAGTATAATTATTCTGCTATCAATGGATATGTTTTTAGTAAATTTGCAACGCCACATTCCTGGGCACAAAGTGCCTGATCTCTCAATGAAGATGTTAAAACACAGGAGGAAAGAGCAGAAGAACCAGGATGAAAAACTTTCACTTCTTAGGAAATCAAAACTGCATCTGGTGGACTGTGAATGTATGTTCCTGACGTATAAAATAGGACGACAAATGCACTGCTCCTAACACAGCCCAGGGTTAACTGGGAATTTCATTTCTCTTAATAATCAGCCACATTTTACTGATACTGTTTTCCGGATTTCTTTTATTATAGTGCAAATACATCTGATAAAACTTCTAATGTATTGCTTTGTAACTTTATCAAACATGAGTTGTAGTAATTTTTGTTCATTTGTTTGCTTAACCACAACCACTGTTTTAACGATATACTAAAGACTATGCATTTAGTTTTTTTCAGGAATAGCTGAATTTTCTGTGCTTTGGTTGTAGAGTTGTATTTCTAAAATTTCTAAGTGAATCAATTTAATGAATATTAAAGAGTTAGAACAATGACCAAATAAAAGTTTGTTTTGATCTTTGGGATCTTTTTAAATAGTCATTCCATCTAGGTACATCAAGAACTCCATATTATGATCTTCTTCCTTTGGAACTGAAACAAGGTGTTTTACATTAAATTCAAGATATGCAAATTTTGTGGAGAAAATAAATGCTATATACCCTCTAATGTTCTTTCACCTAAGTAGTATTTAATTATATGGATTTGTTTTCTTTTATATTATTAAAAATGTTTTGATTTTGTCTTTTTATATCAAAGAACTGTTTGGATATTGTTATGTTCTCAAGTCTGTGTTTGCCTCTCCTGCCTTGTTTCTTATCTTTTGCCAGAATTAGTAACCCTTTGTGCATCTTTGTAATCAGTTTGGGGGGGATGGGCTTATTGAATGTTTGGAAAATGAGTTTAAAGTGTTTATTACCCCAAATTTTGTACATTTGTAAACTCTTAATTACACATGTGAATGTTAATACTCTCAGTGAATTATTTATTGTTTGCACAAGTGCACTGGGCAGTATTTTATGATAAATTCTTTAGTGTATAAGTCATTAACTTATATCTTAATATAAAAAGAGTATAAACTAAATTCTCACCTTTTAAAAGTTCATATGTGGTTAATGTGTTTTTACATTCTGTATCAGTGTAGCCTTTATTTCAATTGCTTCCTTTAAAAATTGAGCTTTTTTTTTTTTTTTTTTGAGCTGATTTTGAATACTCATGAAATTTTTCTACCTTTGAAGTCAACAAACTGAGGACTTCTATTCTCAAAGAAAATTCCATGGGCATTTTACTGGTGTGAGTACTAAGAAAATAGCAGTGATCATGACAAATATATTATTATTTCATATATTCATTGTAGTGTGTATATGAATTCAGATTTTTTCCTCACAAGGAGGGATCAGCTATAGAATAATTTATGTATTTAGGGTAAGAGAGAGAAGAGGAAAAAGGTATAAGAAACAAAAAAAAAATTTCAAAAGCAGAAATGTGTTAGTACATCATCCCTTCATGTGGAGGCGTAGGCCTGGATTTGAAGGAAAGTACTTATCCTTTTAATTACTTCTCATCTCCATTCATCATTCACTGTCTCATTCCCTGTGCCTGCAGTGGAGTCAGACTCACCTTAAAGTGAAGGAGCTGATTCTTGTCCCTGAGGATCTTCCTTTCCTTTATGGGATTCATTAGAATAGTTCCTTTTATTTTCTTTCCCACTGGAGAGCCTTTCTAATGGAGTTTTGTAGTCAATAGGACCTGCTCTTCTGGATACAAATGAAGAAAACTAATTTCTTTTCTAGTGACAGAGCATTTGCCAAAACATTTATTCTCTTAGACTGGGATCTTGTAAATCTAGAGGAAAATATGGCCCTTCCTTGTGTGCATCATCCAAGACTGCTGTCTTAACTTTTACTATTAGCTTCTTCATTATCTCAATGAACATCTCATCTAGCTGCTCTTTATTTTAGCCTCAATTAATGACCACCTTATGAAAATTAAGAATATTTGTGAACTATTGAATACTTATGAATTAGGAGCCAAGTTTTTCGGATGCATTAATGTACTTAATTGTTCTCCTTTTATTATTCTCCTTACTCAGATGAGGAAACTGGGGCATGGAGAGTTTAACCCCAAAATTATATATAACAAGTTAGTGGCAGAGTAGAGATTCAGGTGTAGGCACTCTGGCTCAGGAGTCTATTCTGCTACCACTCCTGCTTCTAGGTAGAAAAGTTTCATTTCATGTGAGAAATCATTTAATTAAAAAAAAACTTTATTTTAAATAAATCATTTACTTTAATTTAAAAGAATGTTAATGCTTTAGAAGTAAAATTTATCAGTTATACTCTTACCAGAAAATTTTGGTTCCTTGATATTAGGGGGATATTTTATTTAAATTCATGGAATTTTATATACATTTTGCTTTAGAAAAGTAAATGTAAGTAAACATACTTCCAAGTTTTATGAATATTAGATAAATTTCATGGTATTTTGGATGGCTCAATCATAAATCAAAAATATGCTTTATGGGACTTCTCTGTTAGTTCAGTGGCTAGGACTCCACACTCCCAATACAGGGGGCCCAGCTGGTTGGGGTACTGGATCCCACATACCACAACTAAAGATCGTTAATGGTGCAGTGAAGATCAAAGATCTCGCATTTCACAACTAAGACTGGGCACAGCCAAGTAAATAAGTAATAAATATATATTTTTTAATGTTTTATGGCCAACAAAATAGATAACGTGTATGAAATAGATGAATTTCTGGAAATACACAAATCACTAAAACTGATTTAAGAAGAAATAAGTCTAAACAAATCTAACAAGTAAGAATTGACTCAATCATCAAAACCTCTCAACAAAGAAAGTTCAGAACCAGAATTTGGTAGACTTCACAAGTTTATAAGACCAGCATTACCTTGATACTTAAGCCAGGCAAAAGCAGATTTTATACCACGACAAACTAAATTTATTGCAAAAATATAGGGGTGGTTCAAATACAAAAATCAATCCATCAATGCAATTTACCACTTAATAGAATGAAGAGAACTCAGCTAGAAGAAACTAAAACAGTGACATGAAAATAAAGCTCTTCATTATTTAAAAAAAGATAACATTAGCATCTCAGTTGATAAGAAAAAGCATTTGACAGAAATCAATACCCTTTAATGATAAAAGCACTCAGCAAACTTGGAAGAGAATGAAATTTCCTCACCCTGTTAAAAAACATTCATGAAAAACCCACAGTTAACCACACAATAAATGATAAAAGGTTTTCCTCCAACATCGGGAAAATGTCCACTCCCACCATTCCTAGTCAATATTGTACGAGAAGTTCTAGCCAAAGCAATTAGGCAAGAAAAAAGGAATCACAATTAGGAAGAAGTAAAACTCCATTTGCAGCTGTTTTGATCCTATATATTCAAAATCCTAAAGAAAACATACATGCATAACTATTAGAGCTATCATTAATGTTAAAAGGTCAACACACAACTGTTAGCTGATTTCTATATACTGACCAAAAGTGTAAGATGAAAATTAGAAAACCTTTTCATTTACACCACTTGGGAATAAATCTAACAGGAGGTATAAGGCTTGTACACTGAAAAGTTTGGTATAAGGTTTGTACACTGAAAACATTGCTGAAATGAAGACCTAAGTAAGTGGAAAGACATGTTC
The DNA here is from genome assembly GCF_014754425.2 of Oryx dammah. Lineage (NCBI taxonomy): Eukaryota > Metazoa > Chordata > Mammalia > Artiodactyla > Bovidae > Oryx > Oryx dammah. The sequence continues at coordinate 57,841,609 of NW_024070187.1, forward strand.
ATAAATTGGAAGACAATATTAAGATGGCAATACTCCACAAATTAGTCTATAGATCTGTCAAAAATCTTAATGGTCTTTTTTGCAGAAATGGAAAAGCCAATTTTAAAATTCCTGTAAAATTTCATGGAACCCAAAAGAGCAAAAACAATTGTGAAAAAGAATAGCAAAGTTGAAGGACTTTCTTATATCAAAATTTATCAAAACAGTGTGGTACTGTTACAAGGATAAACATACGGACCAAAAGCATAAAATAGAAAGTCTAGAAATAAAACTATAGTCAATATCTTTTTTTTTCCAAGGCACAGTACATTTTTATTCTGCATTGGTTAATAGACAACATATCCCCACTTCCCTTGAGAAATAGTATCATATCTAAAATACACTTTGATGAACACTGAATATTAAAATATTACACAGTCATTCTTCAGAATCCTGAGGGGTGTGGCTGGATTGGTCCCAGGATCACCCCCTCCCCTCACACACACACATACCAAAATTCAAGGGTGCTTAAATCTCTTAACAGCAGACCCGCAGTATCCACTGGTTCTGCATCTACCTAAGGAGGGCCAACATTATGGTCAGTTGATTTTCAGTAAGAGTGGTAAGACCATTCAATGCAGAAAACAGTCTCTTCAACAAATGGTGCCAGATGCATGCATGCATGCTGTCATACCCAATTCTTTGTGACCCTATGGACTATAGCTCACCAGGCTCCTCTGTCATGGGATCTCCCAGGCAAGAATACTGGAGTGGGTTGCCATTTCCTCCTCCAGGGAATCTTCCTGACCCAGGGCTCGAACCCACATCTCCTACTTCTCAGGCAGATTCTTTACTGCTGAGCCACTTGGGAATCCCCAAGTGCAAAAGAATGAAATTGCACCCTTACTTTACAGCACACTGTTGTTTAGTCACTAAGTCATGTCCAACTCTTTTGTGACCCCATGGACTTGTAGCCTGTCAATTTCCTCTGTCCATGGGATTTCCCAGGCAAGAAGACTAGTGGGTTCCCATTTCCTTCTCCAGGGGATCTTCCTGACCCAGGATCAAACCCACATCTCCTTGGCAGGTGGATTCTTTACCTCTGAGCCACCTGGGAAGCATGCGCTGTGCTATTCTTAGTCACTCAGTTATGTCCGACTCTGTGACCCCACGGACTATAGCCCACCAGGCACCTCTGTACAGGCAGGAATACTGGAATGAGTTGCCATGCTCTCCTCCAGAGGATCTTCCCAACCCAGGGATCGAACCCAGGTCTCCCACATTGCACGCCACTTCACATCCACTAGGATGACTGTAATTTTAAAAATAAAGTGTTGGAGAGGATGTGGAGAAATATAGCAAAGAAAATGGGAAACCAAGATGGGGCTTCCAACATCAAGAAAGTTATTGAAATAAGTCAGAGGATAAATAACTGAGTCTCTGGGCCTGAAGACAAGCAGAGCATCTCAGGTTTTGAAGCATTTAAATGTAATTAGGCTAATTCTCATGTTTTATTAAATTTCTTCAGACTTGGCCTTTTGTTTACTGAAATATAGGAGGGTTGAGTCAAGTTGATTGTGTGGCAGATACATGCTAAGCATGTCATATATATGTTCATACATTTAATCTTTATAATAGCTCTATGAAGTAGATATGATTATTCCCACTTGATGACTTCCCTGTGGAAGAGGTTAGAGAAAGTAAATGGGGCATGGAAAGAAATGCCGAAAACTTTGGAATGAATAGCATATTCTTTTACACATTAACTAGGAAGATAAAAAGGTATTTTATACTCAGGGCCAGCCTTAGGATTTGAAAGACCTGATATAAGCAGAGTGTGTAAGGGCCTTAGCTCTGTTATACTAGCGGTCCTCCTGTGAACATGAGTATCATCTAGAAGAAATCTAATGGCAGGTCTTGGGCCTCTGACCACTCCTGCCCTGTAAGTCTGATCTTGTGTGTTTATCATAGACTGTTCTAGCATAACAGTTACATTATTTATCTATAATTTCCATTCTTTCAGAAAATTGTTTCTGAAACAGTAACTTTTCCCCAGGTCTCAAGTGTATCCCATTACTTGGCATTTTTAAATACTATCAGAATGTATTGATATCTTTTTTGAAGAAAAATTCACATGTCTGGCATGTTTTCAAGAAAAATCTTGAAGTCTGCAGCTACTTAAGACAATATTCATATCTCTCAACCCTACTAGTCTTGTTTTTCCTATTCTCTTTTTATTTTCCTTAATTTCTTTCCCTCCCTCTGGCATGCTTCTCTTCTACCCTTTTAGAGAGAGCATTATCTTCAGTCATTTACCCTTGGTGGACAAGTCCATCCAGAAGTTTTTAAATCATTAATAGTAATTATTGAAACAAGTGATATGTTTTAGTCATTGCATGCTCGCTAAACATCCAGTTATTTTTTTAATAAGTCCAAATACAGTATATCCTCAGGTGTATTCAGAATATAGGTAAGTCAGTTTCTACCTAAGACTCTTTATGAAACAAATGCCTGGATCATGTGAATAAGTAGATACAATAATTGTTTTATGACAAGCTTTAATTTTCAGAAAAGCTAGTTTTGTTATATCAAGAAAATCACATTAACTAGAAAGATTCAGTTTGTTCATATGTTTTTCTTTTAATTAAGGCCAAATTCATATAACATAATATTAATCATTTTAAAGTGAACAATTCAGTAGTATTTAGTATACTCATAATGTTGTATAACTGCCACCAAGCCCAAAAGAAAACCCCATGGCCAGTTAGTGCCCTACCTGACCCCCTTTCCCCAGCTCCTGGCAACCACCAGTCTGCATTTCATCTCTGTGAACTTATCCATTCTGGATATTTCAGGTAGAATCCTATGACATGTGGCTCTTTATGTCAGGCTTCTTTCACTTAAGATATATTCAAGATTCATCTATATTGTAGCATGATGTGTATCAACACTTCATTACTTTATACTGATGGAATAATATTCCACTATGTGTACACCAAAATTTGCTAATCCATTCATGGACATTTGAGTTGTTTTTGCCTTTTGACTAATGTGAATAGTGCTGCTACGAACATATGTATACAAGAATTTGTTTGAATCCCTGTTTTTAATTCTTTGAGATATAATACCTAGGAGTGGGACTGTTGAGTCATGGTAATTCTATGTTGAACTTTTTAAGGAACCATCAAGCTGGTTTCCAGAGGAACAGAGTGAGCATAGGTTTTTCAGCAGAAGTAGTTATCCATCTTCAGAAATAAAACAGGCTTTCCATCTGCTTCTTTCCATTTGGTATACTCTAGACCAATGGTTCTCAACTCTGTGCACCACAGAATTTAAAAAGAGAGAGAAGGAAAGAAAGAAAAGGTAGGCTTCGTCTCTAGAAATCTGTTTCAATAAATCTGGGTTGACCCTAAGCTACTGCAAGTGAGCCCCAGCTAATTCTAATGGCAGTAAGGATTAAGAACTACAATATGAACTCAGGGTAAGTAATGCAAAAACTTTCTCCAGAGAATAGGAATCATTAACTTGTAGAGAATAGGAATCATTAACTTGTCATGGACCCAGAACTAATTTTATTAATTTCCTCGGCTATTTTATTCACAGTCAAGTATCTGCACCTAGAATCATGCTTGGCACAGAACTGTACAAAAATAATTGTCTTAATGTTGAATATTCAATTATATTTTAAGCTTAAAATTAATCATATATAATAGCTATTAATGTTTAAATGACATTAATATTTTTAGCTATTAATATTCCTTAGGAGACCAAAGGGAAATGTTCTCAATTTAGGATCCCCTGATCAGATATTATTTTTGAATATACCATCTTTCCCTAGTTATTAATTGTCATGCTTAGACTTTCCACATAATATTGGTAGAAAATTATTTGTTCTAATGGGCATCATTTTAAAGTTTGGAAGTATAAACAATAAATTGAAAGCAAAATATAAGATGATCAAACAATACTGGCATTTACTGGAAATATTATATACAGTAAAAATTTTCTGTATCATATCTATTTATTTTAAAAATCTGAATTCCACCTAAATTTCCTAGTTTTTTAATCTGTACTTAGTATTAAATGTCATTCTTTTCCATCCTCAATCCCATACTATGGCTTTGTCTTCACCATGGAAACTCTCCTCTCTCATTTTCTCTTTATCTGGAAAAACATTTTTCTGATATAACAAGTTAGGTTATTTTTCTCAATATCCTTTTGACAAACTTCATGCTGTTTTTTGCCAGTTTTTATAGCAGATTCTGACAAATATTTTTCATAATGTCATACTTTAACAAATTAGAGGTTCCTGAAGATTGCTATCTTCAGGATAGCATATTTAAGAGATATTTATTTATACTTAAGCAATCAATTTTAAGTTATATAGTTTATTTTTTTAAATAGTTCTGTGCACTCTAGAATTACCCCCTCCCATAGGTTGTATAATGGACTGGCTAACTCTTCAGTAGCTCTTTCCCAGCATGTGTACACCAGATCCTTTCCCAGATGAACAGGTTTAATCATGTCCCTAGTTGTTAAATTTTAGAATGAGACACTGTATTTCCCTCCTTTCCCAAATATTCAGTTAAATTCAGTTGCTCAGTCATGTCTGACTTCTTTGTAATTCCATGTACTGCATCATGCCAGGCTTCCCTAGTTGTTTTTTGTTTGTTTGTTTATCCACATTTATAAGAAAGAGTTTTATTACAGCAATAGGACTCAATGGTATGGAGCGCCACACCACTTGAGAGGACATCCTCCCATAAGTGAGCACCAGTGTACAACTATACAGCTTCCCCACTAACCTTTATTAACAACACCTACATAGTCTGCTCCTGAGACTGTTGAGAGTCTTCTATAACAGGGGTCCCCAACCCCCAGGCCAGTACTGGTCTATGGCCTGTTAGGAACCACACTACACAGCAGGAGATGAAAAGACTGTGAACAAGGGAAGACTCATCTATATTTATATCCACTCCCCATTGCTTGCATTATGACCTGAGTTTCACCTCCCACCCTCTCTGTGGAAAAACTGTTTTCCATGAAATCTGTCCCTGGTGTCAAAAAGGTTAGGGACAGCTGTTTTACAACACACTGTGAACATTCACTTCAGTCTACTGTAGAACCATCTATAGGAACCTCCATCTTCTGGCAGGAGGGACAGTTCGGTGCAGTTCAGTTCAGTCACTCAGTCGTGTCCGACTCTTTGCGACCCCATGAATCGCAGCACGCCAGGCCTCCCTGTCCATCACCAACTCCTGGAGTTCACTCAGACTCGCTTCCATCGAGTCAGTGATGCCATCCAGCCATCTCATCCTCTGTTGTCCCCTTCTTCTCCTGCCCCCAATCCCTCCCAGCATCAAAGTCTTTTCCAATGAGTCAATTCTTCACATGAGGTGGCCAAAGTACTGGAGTTTCAGCTTTAGCATCATTCCTTGCAAAGAAATCCCAGGGTTGATCTCCTTCAGAATGGACTGGTTGGATCTCCTTGCAGTCCAAGGGACTCTCAAGAGTCTTCTCCAACACCACAGTTCAAAAGCATCAATTCTTTGGTGCTCAGCCTTCTTCACAGTCCAACTCTCACATCCATACATGACTACTGGAAAAACCATAGCCTTGACAAGACGGACCTTTGTTGGCAAAGTAATGTCTCTGCTTTTCAATATGCTACCTAGGTTGCTCATAACTTTTCTTCCAAGGAGTAAGTGTCTTTTAATTTCATGGCTGCAGTCACCATCTGCAGTGATTGTGGAGCCCCCCAAAATAAAGTTTGACACTGTTTCCACTGTTTCCCCATCTATTTCCCATGAAGTGATGGGACCGGATGCCATGATCTTCGTTTTCTGAATGTTGAGCTTTAAGCCAACATTTTTGCTCTCCTCTTTCAATTTCATCAAGAGGCTTTTTAGTTCCTCTTCAGTTTCTGCCATAAGGGTGGTGTCATCTGCATATCTGAAGTTATTGATATTTCTCCCGGCAATCTTGATTCCACTTGTGTTTCTTCCAGTCCAGCGTTTCTCATGATGTACTCTGCATATAAGTTAAATAAGCAGGGTGACAATATACAGCCTTGATGTACTCCTTTTCCTATTTGGAACCAGTGTGTTGTTCCATGTCCAGTTCTAACTGTTGCTTCCTGACCTGCATACAGATTTCTGAAGAGGCAGGTCAGGTGGTCTGGTATTCCCATCTCTTTCAGAATTTTCCACAGTTTATTGTGATCCACATAGTCAAAGGCTTTGGCATAGTCAATAAAGCAGAAATAGATGTTTTTCTGGAACTCTCTTGCTTTTTCCATGATCCAGTGGATGTTGGCAATTTGATCTCTGGTTCCTCTGCCTTTTCTAAAACCAGCTTGAACATCTGGAAGTTCACGGTTCACATATTGCTAAAGCCTGGCTTGGAGAATTTTGAGCATTACTTTACTAGTAAAGTAATGAGTACAATGAGATGAGTGCAATTGTGTGGTAGTTTGAGCATTCTTTGGCATTGCCTTTCTTTGGGACTGGATTGAAAACTGACCTTTTCCAGTCCTGTGGCCACTGCTGAGTTTTCCAAATTTGCTGGCATATTGAGTGCAGCACTTTCACAGCATCATCTTCCAGGATTTGAAATAGCTCAACTGGAATTCCATTACCTCCACTAGCTTTGTTCGTAGTGATGCTTTCTAAGGCCCACTTGACTTCACATTCCAGGGTGTCTGGCTCTAGATGAGTGATCATACCATCATGATTATCCGGGTCATGGAGATCTTTTTTGTACAGTTCTTCTGTGTATTCTTGCCATCTCTTCTTAATATCTTCTGCTTATGTTAGGTCCATACCATTTCTGTCCTTTATCAAGCCCATCTTTTCATGAAATGTTCCCTTGGTATCTCTAATTTTCTTGAAGAGATCTCTAGTCTTTCCCATTCTGTTCTTTTCGTCTATTTCTTTGCATTGATCGCTGAAGAAGGCTTTCTTATCTCTTCTTGCTATTCTTTGGAGCTCTGCATTCAGATGCTTATATCTTTCCTTTTCTCCTTTGCTTTTCGCTTCTCTTCTTTTCACAGCTATTTGTAAGGCTTCCCCAGACAGCCATTTTGTTTTTTGCATTTCTTTTCCATGGGGATGGTCTTGATCCCTGTCTCCTGTACAATGTCACAAACCTTATTCCATTGTTCATCAGGCACTCTATCTATCAGATCTAGTCCTTTAAATCTATTTCTCACTTCCACTGTATAATCATAAGGGATTTGATTTAGGTCATACCTGAATGGTCTAGCGGTTTTCCCTGCTTTCTTCAATTTAAGTCTGAATTTGGTAATAAGGAGTTCATGATCTGAGCCACAGTCAGCTCCTGGTCTTGTTTTTGTTGACTGCATAGAGTTTCTCCATCTTTTGCTGCAGAGAATATAATCAATCTGATTTCGGTATTGACCATCTAGTGATGTCCATGTGTAGAGTCTTCTCTTGTGTTGTTGGAAGAGGGTGTTTGCTATGACCAGTGCATTTTCTTGGCAAAACTCTATTAGTCTTTGCCCTGCTTCATTCCGCATTCCAAGGCAAAATTTGCCTGTTACTCCAGGTGTTTCTTGACTTCCTACTTTTGCATTCCAGTCCCCTATAATGAAAAGGACATCTTTTTTGGGTGTTAGTTCTAAAAAGTCTTGTAGGTCTTCATAGAACCGTTCAACTTCAGCTTCTTCAGCGTTACTGGTTGGGGCATAGACTTGGATTACTGTGATACTGAATGGTTTGTCTTGGAGACGAACAGAGATCATTCTGTCGTTTTTGAGATTGCATCCAAGTACTGCATTTCAGACTCTTTTGTTGACCATGATGGCTATTCCATTTCTTCTGAGGGATTGCTGCTTGCAGTAGTAGATATAATGGTCATCTGAGTTAAATTCACCCATTCCAGCCCATTTTAGTTCGCTGATTCCTAGAATGTCGACGTTCACTCTTGCCATCTCTTGTTTGACCACTTCCAATTTGCCTTGATTCATGGACCTGACATTCCAGGTTCCTATGCAATATTGCTCTTTACAGCATCGGACCTTGCTTCTATCACCAGTCACATCCACAGCTGGGTATTGTTTTTGCTTTGGCTCCATCCCTTCATTCTTTCTGGAGTTATTTCTCCACTGACCTCCAGTAGCATATTGGGCACCTACTGACCTGAGGCGTACCTCTTTCAGTATCCTATCATTTTGCCTTTTCATACTGTTCATGGGGTTCTCAAGCTGAAAACCTACAAATGGGGTCCTGGGCTTGTCAGCATCAAACATGCAGGTCTCCCATCTGCCCCATAGCATTCCTGGAAAAGTGCTGCACTCCAGAGAAACCCTGCACCATTGCAGAGGTGGCCACTCTAGAATAGGGAAGAAGCTAAAAGAAATTAAACCTAAACTCTTCATCACAAGTATCCGAGGTGCACTTGGACCTTCCTTCTGGACGAGGTCTGCAGACCCTTCTGCTTTCTCGCAGGCTCGCCTACAGGCTGCACCTGAGCTGAGTGCGCAGCAGTCCTGAGAGCCTGCAGGGCCTCGCACCACTCGGCTTCTATCTGAGCCCTGTAGTCCCCGAAGAGCGCATCAGCTGCCTCTTCTGGGGCAGGAGGGTTCTCTGGCTGCGCAGGGTTCGGATTGCCCCAAGAGCTTGTTCTTTCTGCTTAGGGATGTGTCTCTGCATCTTCAGTCCCAGCTCCAGCTTTTTCCATGCACCAGTCCAGTTCCCGAGCCAGCTGCTCAGCCTGCGCTTCTGTGCTTAGAGGGGCTTCCTCGGGGGCCTGCTTTTCTGGGGTCTTCCCACTTCCATTGGCAACAGATGCCCCATTCTGGGTTTTCTTCTTTTGCTTCTTGGTCGTTGAGACAGTGTCACGGCATATAGGGCGCCCTGGGCCTGGGGCTGCTGCTGTCTCCCAAGCAGGATATCCTGGAGCCGCCTTGTGCTGCCACGGGGTCCCAGGCTTCCCTAGTGATGGGAGCCCATCACCAACTCCCGGAACTTGCTCAGTCTCATGTCCATCCAGTCGGTGGTGCCATCCAACCATCTCATCCTCTGTCGTCCCCTTCTCCTCCTGCCCTCAATCTTTCCCAGCCTCAAGGTCTTTTCCAGTGAGTCAGTTCTTCACATCAGGAGGCCAAAGTATTGGGTTTCAGCTCAGCGTCAGTCCTTCCAATTAATATTCAGGACTGGTTTCCTTTAGGCTTGACTGGTTTGATCTCCTTGCAGTCCAAGGGGCTCTCAAGAGTCTTCTCCAACACCACAGTTCAAAAGCATCAATTCTTCATCACTCAGCTTTCTTTACAGTCCAACTCACATCCATACATGACTAGTGGCAAAACCATAGCTTTGACTAGATGGACCTTTATTGACCAAGAAATGTCTCTGCTTTTTAATATGCTGTCTAGGCTGGTCATAGTTTTTCTTCCAAGAAGCAAGCATCTTTTAATTTCATGGCTGCGGTCACCATCAGCAGAGATTTTGGAGCCCAAGAAAATAAAGTCTGTCACTGCTTCCATCGTTTCCCCATCTATTTACCATGAAGTGATGGGATTGGATGCTATGATCTTCATTTTTTGAATGTTGAGTTTTAAGCCAACTTTTGCACTCTCCTCTTTCATTTTCCTCAAGAGGCTCTTTAGTTCCTCTTTGCTTCTGCTGTAAGGGTGGTGTCATCTGCATATCTGAGCTTATTGGTATTTCTCCCAGCAATCTTCATTCCAGCTTGTGCTTCTTCCAGCCTGGCATCTCGCATGATGTACTCTGCATATAAGTTAAATAAGCAGGGTGACAATATACAGCCTTGACGTTCTCCTTTTCCTATTTGGAACCAGTCTGTCATTCCATGTCCAGTTCTAACTGTTGATTCCTGACCTGCATACAGATTTCTCAGGACACAGGTCAGGTGGTCTGGTATTCCCATCTCTTTCAGAATTTTCCAGTTTGTTGTGATCCACATAGTCAAAGGCTTCATCATAGTCAGTAAAGCAGAAGATGTTTTTCTGGAACTCTGTTGCTTCTTCTATGATCCAATAGATGTTGGCAATTTGATCTCTGGTTCCTTTCCCTTTTCTAAATCCAGCTTGCACATCTGGAAGTTCACAGTTCACATACTGTTGAAGCCTGGCTTGGAGAATTTTGAGCATTACTTTGCTAGCGTGTGAGATGAGTGCAATTGTACAGTAGTTTGAACATTCTTTGGCATTGTCTTTCTTTGGGATTGGAATGAAAACTGACCTTTTCCAGTCCTGTGTCCACTGCTGAGTTTTCCAAATTTGCTGGCATAGTGAGTGCAGCACTCTGACAGCATCATCTTTGAGGGCTTGAAATAGCTAAACTAAGATTCCATCACCTTCACTAGCTTTGTTCATAGTGATGCTTCCTAAGGCCCACTTAACTTCGCATTCCAGGATGTCTGGCTCTAGGTGAGTGATCACACCATCGAGATTATCTGAGTCACGAAGATCTTTTTTTTGTATAGTTCTGTGTAGTCTTGTCACTTCTTAATATCTTCTGCTTCTGTTAGGTCCATACCATTTCTGTCCTTTATCGTGCCCATTTTTGCATGAAATGTTCCCTTGGTATCTCTGATTTTCTTGAAGAGATCTCTAGTCTTTCCCATTCTATTGTTTTCCTGTATTTCTTTGCACTGATCACTAAGGAAGGCTTTCTTATCTCTCCATGCTGTTCTTTGGAATTCTGCATTCAAATGGGTATATCTTTCCTTTTCTCTTTTGCTTTTTGCTTCTTGTCTTTTCTTAGCTATTTGTAAGGCCTCCTCAGACAATAATTTTGCCTTTTTACATTTTCTTTTCCTTTGGGGATGGTCTTGATCACTGCCTCCTGTACAGAGTTATGAACCTCCATACATAGTTCTTCAGGCACTCTATCAGATCTAATCCCTTGTATCTGTTTGTCACTTCCACTGTATAATCTAAAGGGATTTAAGTCATATCTGAATGGTGTAGTGGTTTTCCCTACTTTGTTCAATTTAAGTTTGAATTTGGCAATAAGGAGTTCATAATCTGAGCCACAGTCAGCTCCTGGTCTTATTTTTACTGACTGTATACAGCTGTTCCATCTTTTCCCAAATATTATTTTACATAATTTTGTATTCAGGTAAGGATACACATATTTCCAATGCATACAAATACTTTCTGAAGAATACCACAAAAAATGTATTTTTACCAGTTTTCAAGTTTCATTATAGACAAGTGAACCTGAGGGGAAGTTTCCTGACAGTCTAATGGTTAGGACTCAGAGTTCTCCTTGCCATGGCCAGGGTTCAGTTTCTGGTCATAGAACTAAGATCCTGCAAGCTGAACAGCATGGCCAAAAAAGAAGAAAAGTGAAGTTTATAATTGTCACTGCAATGGCGATCATATTATAATATAAAAATGTATCAAATTAACATGTTGTACACCTTAAATCTACATGACACTCTATGTCAAATATATAACTCCATTTTTTAAAAGTAGAGCTGAGAAAGTTAGTACATAACCTAAGTTACTAAGAGGTTGTTATTGGGTTCACATTGTTTATATCTCCCCCTGCACCTCATTACCTCTAAATATCCTTTCATTCACATATTGAAATTCTGCCTATTCTTTTACCCTAAGGAGAAAAACAGAATAATAAAAAACAAGAAACTAGGCATTAATTAGGCTCCCTGCTTTATATAAAATAATAATACCAACTGTTCCTTGCAGCTTAAAAATAAATTGACAATTGACTTTTCAGAAGGCATATACCTGGAAAAAAATTGTTGCTTTGTAACACCATGAAAAAGAATACAGAGGATTTAGGAAACAAATTTAGAGAACAGTGGTCTCAGTGTAGTCCAGAGGGGCATCATCAGCGTCACCTGGGAATGTGTTAGGCCTGGAAATCTTCCAAATCCACCTAAGGACAACTAATCAAAGACTGGTGGTGGGGCCAAGCAATCTATGTTTCAGCAGGCTCCCAAGGTGGTTCAAACACCCGCTAAACCTCTCAAATACACAGTAAAGTTATAGAACCAATGATCTAAGTGATTCAGCCTCAAAAGTTGTAGAAAGGAGCTGAAAAAAATTGATTTACTTAGTATGGGAAAATTAAAACCTGTTTTATTAGGATTGTATGCTCTATTACTCAGTACTATCAGGTCAGTTTATTTCTCTTCCTTGTTTAAAACGACAGACAAGTTACAGAGCAGGCAGATCTTTTTATTTGACAGACACTCCCAAGACATGGGAGTGGGCCATGGTCATAATGATCCCTCTTGGCCTCTCCCTTTTTATACTTCCTGTCTCTTCCTTTTGGTTGTACCCTGTACAAAGTAGGGCTTGTACCCACCACCAATCAAGAAAGGGAATGCAAATAGGCATATACTCAAGGCCAGTTGGCACCTGCAAGTTATGTAACAGCAGGCTCTGTTGTGCATGTCTTCCCATAATTCAGTCCGTTATAATCAGATATATGTGTGTGTGGAATATTTATGAACACTTAATTGGCTCCTAGTTGCCTAAGGTTACTTGAGGAAGCCCCTGTGGTTAGGTTGTATCCACTGTGTGCCTAGGGCACACGTGCAGGAGTTAGAAAAGTCTCTGTGGTTATTTCTATAGCATCTGTGAATTTTCCTGAGTGTGTCTGGGAGGGGTTTTAGAGATCAGCTTGCATCCTTTTTGGCTAGGCCACTCTTTGTTGCACGTGCCTAACTTGCTACCTAACAGTACTAACCACCATAAAAAATGTGCTTTATTATTTGACCTAAATAACTGTGTCAAACACACATATATCATAATTATAAACACAAAATAAAACTGGTATACACAGGGACAAAAACGAGAGAGAAATATAGCACCCTAATTAATACACTGATGTGAGATTTCATGTTTCGTTTCTTTTCTCTTTTTAACTAATTTAATTCTCCCATATCGGCTAAACATAATACATACAAATTCGTAAGCTTTTCTCCTGTTAATTGGTCTTCTGTCAGTTTAATTCTCAGCCCCTAAAATTAAAAGTTTCTCCCTCTTAACATTCCCTAAATCTAAGAAGTCCCACTCACTCTGTTTTAATTATTATCAATACAAAAACAATTTCCGAATTTCTACTTCTCTAACCTTTTTCTTCTTCACCCAATCACCTATTAAAGACATCTCCGTTTAAATGTGTGGGTCTTGCAGCCAAAATTTAAATATCTGAAGACACAAACATACTCCCAGCCAAAATCAGCCTCCAAATTGAATATCCTTTGAACAGCTGCAATGTGACCTCTTTTCGTGAACTACGTAAGAGTACTGCCCCACGAACCAACTCCCGCCTCTTATACAACACTCAGCTCCTTTTCTCAGCGTCCCTACTCGCCACCACTGATTTCTTTGTAGTCAGGGCCTAAAGTTACGCCGGCGGCTTCCACATCTCACAGAACTCTCCGGTGTCATCCAATCAGGGCCCAGCCAGCAAGCCAAAGCTCAGCAACGCCTCACGACGTTCAATTACTCAAGGCCTTGCTTCGCTGGCATCACGTGACTCAAGTCCCCGCCTCCCGCCCACTTCCTCCAAGGTTGTTAGGAGGCACCGCCCTTCAGCTGGCGCTCGCTGATTGGTTATTACTCGCGCGGTCTCCTGGGTGACGGGAACGCGGTAGCCTTCTTGATGAAGACTGGGTGCGCTTGCGCACTTGTTAGATTGAGCGGCTGCTGGATCATTTGAGATGAAGGTAAATAACCTACAAACCCGGGGGTGCGGGAAGATGCGACCACTGGCCATTCTCTTAAACTCTTCGAGAGTCGCTTTGAAGATAGAGGCTTGTGGCCTCCCTTCCTTCTCCCGAGTGCTTGAGAAATGGGGAAGGGAGCGGGGTGACCAGGGAGAGCAGAGGCGAAGTTGAAGAAACAAGGGGAAAGGAAGGAAAATTGAAGAGGAGACGGCGGGGAGGGAGGCCTCTCTTTTCTGGGACCGCGGACGGAGTTGGTGCGTTTTGGCCACCCCTCCACTGCTGGAAATGAGCAGACTGATTCTGAAGAGACTCCGAATTCGCCCCAATTCACAAGGCGGGCAGAACGAGTTTGGGGAAAAAAGCGTTTGGAGGGTCCTTGTGAAGTTGGCTCGTTCGAGTGTCAGGAGCTGCCTCATTTCTTGCAGCTAAACACCTGGCAAGCCTCGCAGCTGTTCAGCTTCTTAAAATGAGTGAAAAGCTCCGAAAGAATCTCAAATTGTATTGACTGTGACTGGCGCAATTTACAGATCACCTGGTGACGGTGTATATTATTCACGGGGAAATCTGCATGCACAGGTCTCAATCGCTAGAGCGTCATCCTTTGCATGCACCGTTTTTAGGATTGGGCTTCTTATGAACCCCATTCCTGGGTCACTGGCTACAGCTCATTCACCCATCGCCTTACCAAACAATACCCCCGCCCCACTCCTAGTGCCCGCTACTCCCCAACTCCCCCCCTCCACCACCACACACAGGCCCTGACCTGGCATAGAAATGGAAAGCTTAATTTTTTTCATTGTTTTGTACATTTTCGTGGCTATAGTGGAAATTGGAGTTGAACTGTAATCTTAACTCACATTTCTAAAGCTCTTCGCCGTTTACGAAGTACTTGTAGCTCAGTTGGTAAAGAATCTGCCTACAGTGCGGGATACCTGCATTCGATTCCGGGGTTGGGAAGATCCCCTGGAGAAGGAAATGGCAGCCCACTCCAGTATTCTTGCCTGGAGAATCCCATGGACTGTAGCCTGCCAGGCTCCTCTGTCCATGGGGTCGCAAGAGTCCTACACGACTTAAGGACTAAACCATCAGTGTAAGGAGATATTGTTATTTCTGGTTTACAGTTGAGAATTCTGTGCTTGAGGCCATTTAATAGACCTGCTTTAAGCCCTACAGCTAATAAGTGAAAAACAAAATCTAGAGTTCCCTGGTGGTCCAGTGGTTTCTATTCCTTTCTTTCACTCTCAAGGGCCCAGGTTAGTTACCTGGTTAGGGAACTAGGATCCCACAAGCCATGTGGGTGGCCAAAAAACAATTGTATTAAAAAAGATTGAAAGAAAAAAAGTCTAAAGGTTCGTTTTCTGGTTGTGAAGCTAGCACCTTTTTATGGGGTGTTGTATGTGCATGGAGCACCTGTTGACCTCCTCTGAAGAAAAATAGTATGTAAAATCACAACCAGAAGAGATCTACCAAGAAGCTAGTGACATTCAAATTTAGGGAGCCCTCACTTGCATATAGGGGTTCCAGGGCACTGTGGTCATAAAATTGCAAAAGTAAAATGCTTTTATACTTTTTTTTTTAAGGGTGTATTCTTGCTCCACACAACTTGGATGCACCTGTGATTATAGGCACCTCTGTTTTCAGTAGAGGTGGATTTGATCATCTTTTTAACATAGTAATTGCGTGTGATTGGTGTAAAATTTAGACCATTGGAAGAGTTTTGTGTTATAATTGAGACTGTCACACCACCTGCAATTGTATCTAAACTTCACTTGCCTAGATATAGGCATCATTGTTTAATTTTTAATTTAACCTAATGTTGAAATGTAAATTTATTCATTCAAACTCTTATGGTCCTAGATGTTTTGTATCAACAGTGTTTAATATAAATATAATGTGAGCCAATGTACTTTAAAATATTTAGTAGCCACATTAAAATGTTTTTAAAGAAACAGGTAAGGTTACCTTTCATAATATATTTTGTTTTACCCAGTATATCCAAAATATTATCATTTCAACATGGAATCAGTATGAAAAATTATCAGTAAAGATAGTTTGCCTTCTTTCCTGTATTGTCTTTGTTGTTTTTTAATATAAATTTATTTATTTTAATTGGAGGCTAATTACTGTATTGGTTTTGCCATACATTGACATGAATCCACCACGAGGGTACACGTGTTCCCCATTCTGAACCCCCTCTCCTCTCCCTCCCCATATCATCCCTCTGGGTCATCCCAGTGCACCAACCCCAAGCATCCTGTATCATGCATCAAACCTGGACTGGTGATTTGTTTCACATATGATAATATACATGTTTCAATGCCATTCCCCCAAATCATCCCATCCTCGCCCTCTCCCACAGAGTCCAAAAGACTGTTCTATACATCTGTGTCTCTTTTGCTGTCTCGCATGCCGGGTTATCGTTACCATCTTTCTAAATTCCATATATATGCGTTAGTATATTGTATTGGTGTTTTTCTTTCTGGCTTACTTCACTCTGTATAATAGGCTCCAGTTTCATCCACCTCATTAGAACTGATTCAAATGTATTCTTTTTAATGGCTGAGTAATACTCCATTGTGTATATGTACCACAGCTTTCCTATCCATTCATCTGCTAATGGACATCTAGGTTGCTTCCATGTCTTGGCTATTATAAACAGTGCTGTGATGAACATTGGGGTACACGTTGTCTCTTTCAATTCTGTTTTCCGCAGTGTGTATGCCCAGCAGTGGGATTGCTGGGTCATATGGCAATTCTAGTTCCAGTTTTTTTAAGGAATCTCCACACTGTTCTCCATAGTGGCTGTACTAGTCTGCATTCCCACCAACAGTGTAAGAGGGTTCCCTTTTCTCCACACCCTCTCCAGCATTTATTGCTTGTAGACTTTTGGATCACAGCCATTCTGACTGGCGTGAAGTGGTGCCTCATTGTGGTCTTGATTTGCATTTCTCTGATAATGAGTGATGTTGAGCATCTTTTCATGCGTTTGTTAGCCAACCATATGTCTTCTTTGGAGAAATATCTGTTTAGTTCTTTGGCCCATTTTTTGATTGGGTCGTTTGTTTTTCTAGAATTGAGCTTCAGGAGTTGCTTGTATATTTTTGAGATTAGTTGTTTGTCAGTTACTTCATTTGCTATTATTTTCTCCCATTCTGAAGGCTGTCTTTTCACCTTGCTTATAGTTTCCTTTGTTGTGCAGAAGCTTTTAATTTTAATTAGGTCCCATTTGTTTATTTTTGCTTTTATTTCCAATATTCTGGGAGGTGGGTCATAGAGGATCCTGCTGTGATTTATGTCGGAGAGTGTTTTGCCTATGCTCTCCTCTAGAAGTTTTATAGTATCTAGTCTTACATTTAGATCTTTAATTCATTTTGAGTTTATTTTTGTGTATGGTGTTAGAAAGT
Organism: Oryx dammah; assembly: GCF_014754425.2. NCBI lineage: Eukaryota > Metazoa > Chordata > Mammalia > Artiodactyla > Bovidae > Oryx > Oryx dammah. The sequence continues at coordinate 57,858,681 of NW_024070187.1, forward strand.
GTTCTAGTTTCATTCTTTTACAAGTGGTTGATCAGTTTTCCCAGCACCACTTGTTAAAGAGATTGTCTTTTCTCCATTGTATATTCTTGCCTCCTTTGTCAAAGATAAGGTGTCCATAGGTGTATGGATTTATCTCTGGGCTTTCTATTTTGTTCCATTGATCTATATTTCTGTCTTTGTGCCAGTACCATACTGTCTTGATGACTGTGGCTTTGCAGAAGAGCCTGAAGTCAGGCAGGTTGATTCCTCCAGTTACATTCTTCTTTCTCAAGATTGCTTTGGCTATTCGAGGTTTCCTATATTTCTATACACATTGTGAAATTTATTCGTTCTAGCTCTGTGAAAAATACCATTGGTAGCTTGATAGGGATTGCATCGAATCTATAGATTGCTTTGGGTAATATACTCATTTTCACTATATTGATTCTTCTGATCCATGAACACAGTATATTTCTCCATCTATTAGTGTCCTCTGATTCCCTTCACCAGTGAGTGTTTTATAGTTTTCTATATATAGGTCTTTTGTTTCTTTAGGTAGATATATTCCTAAGTATTTTCGTTGCAGTGGTGAATGGAATTGTTTCCCTTAATTTCTCTTTCTATTTTCTCATTATTAGTGTATAGGAATGCAAGGGATTCTGTGTGTTGATTTTATATTCAACTTCAACTTTACTATATTCATTGATTAGCTCTAGTAATCTTCTGGTGGAGTCTTTAGGGTTTTCTATGTAGAGGATCATGTCATCTGCAAACAGTGAGAGTTTTACTTCTTTTCCAATTTGTATTCCTTTTATTTCTTTTTGTGCTCTGATTGCTGTGGCCAAAACTATGTTGAATAGTAGTGGTGAAAGTGGGCACCCTTGTCTTATTCCTGACTTTAGGGGAAATGCTTTCAGTTTTTCACCATTGAGAATAATGTTTGCTGTGGGTTTGTCATATATAGCTGTATTGTCTTTGAAATCATATAGTCGTGTGTGGTTTATAGCACATCTAAATTTAGACTACCTGTATTTCAAGTCCTCAATAAAATTCCAAGTACACATGTGGTTTGTGGCTTCTATATCAGATGTGCTCAGTGGTATTTGACCCTTTGGAACTTAAAGGACTCGAACCGTCTCCAGGCTCCTCTGTCCTGGGTTTCTCCAGGCAAGAATACCTGAGAGGGCTGCTATTTCCTCCTGGGGATCTTCCCGACCCAGGGATCGAACCTCGGTTTCCTGCATTGCAGGCAGATTCTTTACCACTGAGCCACCTGGGAAGCCCTCCATAGTGTATACACAGTTCTTTGTTGTCTAAGTGAAAAGAATGATTTTTCAGTTGAAAAAGTATCCACCCAATAGCCAAATTAAACACTTAATGATAAAGTGTATCTAATGGAGAAAGGAGAAAAAATAAATTTGAAGGAGGTATAGATATTTTGTACTTCTGTCATGGTTAAGGTTTTTTAATAGCAACTTTATTAAATTTAATCTCCCCAAATCCATGCTATTAATAATTAACTAAATTCCCTGATAGCTCAGTTGATAAAGAATCCACCTGCAATGCAGGAGACCTGGGTTCAATTCTTGGGTGGGGAAGATCCGCTGGAGAAAGGATAGGCTACCCGCTCCAGTATTCTGGCCTGGAGAATCCCCATGGACTGTAGTCCATGGAGCTGCAAAGAGTCGGACACGACTGAGTGACTTTTACAAATTCAAGTTTAAATTTTTTAAATTTTTAATAGTTATAAAACACTAAATCATAAATTTTTATAAAATTAACATTTAGAAACATTCAAAAGCAAAAAAGTTTTATAGTAAATGCCCCTGTGTATGTTGAGGTCTGTACTTGACCAGGCAGATTATGGTTATTTGGTTGGTTGGTTGGTTAATTGGTCATTTTATTTGTTACATTGTTGACTTCTTTGAGGTAAGCTCTAGCATAAGCCTTCACCATCCTGAATCCTGCTGTTTTCATTATTATGTTTTGACATCTTTTCTGACCAACTCTTAATTGAATGTTTTAAAATATAAAAATTGTGTTGTGCTTTTTTAGCGTGTTTTCTCACTACTAGAAAAGACTTGGCTTGGCACACCAATACAGTTTACCTGGCAGAAAACATCAGGAAACTATCTTGCAGTAACAGGGTAAGATAACAGTGATTGTTAGTAAATCATCCTGACTCCACATGGTTGTATGCCCACCAAACCACACCATCTGTTCAGTAGAAATTCTTGAATGACGGTTGCATGGTGAGATAAGTAATATATTAATTTCCATTAATATCACAATTCATAGAACATTTTCCCTAGTGATAACTTTTTACATACAAATTATGAAACTATCATGAGAAAATATAGAAATCACTTGAATGTATAAGAAAACTCTTTACATATCTTTTTGTTCTAATTGGTTTTAGAGCTGATCATATTGTGAAAATCTTTGATCGCCATGGTCAAAAAAGAAGTGAAATCAACTTATCTGGGTAAGTGCAGAGGTAGATCAAAAACTTTTTCAAACTTTGTGGCCTAAAAGATAAAAAAGCACTGTCTTAAAACTTATAATCAAGTAGAATTTTGTAACATATGTCTAACCTGTATCTCTTCTTTTGCTTTCTCCATTTCCAAAGAGATTTAGTTTTATATACCATAAGCAGTTAATGAAATAGATATATAGCATATGAATTAGGAGTTTAATACATTCATTGACAGATAAGCTTTAAGGCAGAATTGTAAATGAGTCTATGTGAAAGAATTCTTATTTAATTATAAACAAGCCTTAGTGTATATATTTCAGATAAGCCCTTACTGATGTAGTATTTCCTCTCTAATATAAACTGGAAAATAGTTACTTTCCACACTTTTTTTATCCTTTTTAAGGAAGTCATTCTAGATTACAGTAAGCATAACATAAGCATTTTTAATAATTCAGTGTGATCATTACCTGTATTAGTTATCTTACCCGTAGTCTTAGTGATTATGATGATGTTTGCGTAAGACCTAAGTGGTCTTAAGCTGCCAGGCTTTTTAAATTCACATCAGCCTTCTGTAGTTTATCAGCCACCATCTTTGCAAATTAAGTGGCTCTTCATATCTCACACCCACCTAATGCCACCATTTTAGCATTTCCTATTGCTCTCTTAATTGTTGCTTCTGGTTTCTATATTCTGGGGAACAGAGGGCAAGCTAGTTATAATTATGTTTTTTTTTTAATTTATTTTTAATTGGAGGATAATTGCTTTACAATATTGTGCCTTGTGTTATCTTTATCTAGTAATTAATTTTCTCTTTTCCATTATTTCAACATAACTTACACTTTAAACTGAAGTATCTAACAAATTTTCTTAAATATGATTTCATAGTGGAAAAAGCTGTTCTTTTTATCTTGTTACACATGAAAATAGCTTGCTCTTTACATGAAGTAATATATTAAGAGGGTGGGACTTGAAATATACCAAGAAAATGTAGAGAGGGTAGCTTAATTTAACAGTTGAAAAGAAAAAATAGGATTTTTCTAAGCAAGTGATTTTCTTATCTTTGGCCTTCAAAATGTATTTTTCATGTATAATTATGTTTAAAATAAAGTGAAAGGCACTTAGTCAAAAACTTCTTTGATTGTTGTATGAGCTTTATTGCATAATCTCTGCAACATCACTTTTGGTTATGCAATGTCCTTATTTTTTTGCTTCTGAGCTCTTTTGCTGTATTCAACACAGCTGAATTAGACTGACAAAAGATCACCAGATAGACAAAATGCTATTATATGTTGTCTTTAATGATTTTATTAAGAATTTGAAAACCTCCCTCTTCCATACCTCTCAAAATCTGTGAAAATACTATAGAAAATATAAGATCCCAAAACATATTTTAACAGTTTGAAGAATAAAATAACTGAAGTGACTCCCAGATCTCTTAAATGGAAAGCTGAGTATTGCTTCAGGGGCCCTCAAAGTCTGAGATCTGAGCTGGAGCTGATGTAATAATAATAGGAATAAAGTGCACAGTAAATGTAATGCGCTGGAATTATCCAGAATCCATCTCCCCAACCCTGAGTCCATGGAAAAATTGTCTTCCACAAAAGGCCAAAAAGGTTGGGGACCACTGGGCTGGTGCCCAAAAACAGTCTCCAAATGAAAAACAGAATCAGAAGGAAGAAAAGGTTAATCTCCAGGGAAGTTCTTAAATTATAATAAACATTTGGAGTAATTTTAAACAGTAAGAAACTTATTAAATAGAGCATTTCCTATTTATAACTATTTTGTTACCTTAAATTACTCTTCTTATCCTATTCAATATTAAGATATGAAATGAAAATAACTTTTCTTACTATGTATTCAGAATTCAGTCTTTCTTACTGTTTGCAATCCTACATCTAACCAACCTTGCTCTGTTTAATACACAGCTTGTCTAGATATTTCACTTATCAGTACCTTCTTTTTCCCTCTGTGCATCTGAAACAACCTTTCAAAAGTTGATCACACAAATTTCCTTTTGATTGCAGACATGATTCCTTTCTAGAATATTTTACCAAAAGAGCCCAGCTCTTTACAGGTGTCAAGAAAATCTATTAACCTATTAGATATAATTGTATTTAATATAGTATGTGAAAATGATATTTAAAATAGAATTCAAAATGTTTCCATCCTCTCAACAACAACAAAATTGGTGTTAGTGTTATCCAGGCAGTGAATGTGGAGTTCTGTTTCTTACTTTAGAAAGTTTATGATTTTAAAAATAGATTGAATAGACTTGCTATAGGCAAAAATCACAAATGGTTGAGTGTTTAAATTTCTTTCCCCTACTTAAAAAAAAAAAAAAGTGTAGTGATTGTTTTGTTCTCTTTTTGAAAAAAGTAACTGTGTTGCTATGGATTGGGACAAGAATGGAGATATTCTAGCAGTGATTGCTGAGAAATCCAGTTGCATTTATCTATGGGATGCCAACACGAACAAAACCAGTCAGTTAGAGAGTGGCTTGAGGTAAGGATAACTTTTTTTATGTTTTAAATCTTCACTTAGAAATACTATCTGCAGCTTTGATGCTAAAAAGGTCTTAATACATTCATTATAAATATGCCCTGATGAGTTATTTTCTTATAAAAGGGAAAAATTCATTTCTTTTAAAATTGCTATATATAATCCTATTAATTTTGCCCATTTAATTAGAATACAGTATCATTCTAAAGTATAAAGAGCTTCTTAAAAAGTTGCTTTCAATGGAATAGACTAAAAAGTCCAAAGAAGAGAGAAAAGATTTATGGGAAAATCTGGAAATAGGATGACTACAGGCATGACTGGATCTAGGGGTTGTAATGATGCAGTCTAGACATCTCACAGCTCTTTCTTTCTCTGTATTGACTTCTAAGTCATACTCTCTCTCTTTTTTAATTCTGTTGAAGTATAGTTGATTTATAACGTTGCATAAATTTCTGCTGTGCAGTAAAGTGATTCAGTTATACATATATGTACTTTCTTTTTCATATTCTTTTTCATTGTGGTTTATCACATGATATTGAATATTGTTCCCTGTGCTATACAATAGGTCCAAGTCATTTATCCATCCTATATATATTTAGACTCTTTTGATGGCTACTGGCAGGTATCAGCTTCTACCATTCTTCACAGCAAGTTATGCCAGAGAAAAGGGCATGCCGCTATTACATCACCAGTATCCTCTCAGTTCTTTAAAAGGTCTTTGAATAGGGTAGGCAGGGCCACAGCGTTGATAATCCTACCCATGAAGATTGGGGTAAGGGTGGGGCAGTTCACAAGTGGAAGAAATCCTGGGCAGACAGAATAAATTACAGATCTCTGCTAAAATAGAAGCTGTTTGCCATATGGAAAAGAAAAACTTGTCAGTATTTACAACTGAAACTGCAATTTTGACCTTGAACAAGTTGCTTAACCTCTGCTTAAGCCTCAGTTTCTTCGTATATGTAAAATGAGTCTAGTAATAATATCTGCCTCATAGCATCATGTGGCCTAGAAGTGCAGGAAGAGATCACACATCTACCATAAGATTAGACTTTACTTTTCCAACTTAGTTATCAAGGAATAACAGAGCAGGTCAAAACATCCCCCTAGTGCAGGTTCCCTTGACCCTCCAAAATGACACACGAGAAATGCATCCACAGGCAATAGTGTCTGACCAACATCAAGTCTTACTAGATTTGAGAACCTCCACTTCTTGCTCTGTCCTTTTACACTTCCATACGTCACTTTTCAGAAGGATTTTGTACAGTCTGTGCTTCCATTCAAGAAAGTGAAAGTGTTAATTGCTCAGTTGTATCCAACTCTTTGTGACCGCATGGGCTGTAGCCCGTCAGGCTCATCTGTTCATGCAATTTTCCAGTGCCGGGAGCCAGAGAGAGGAATTCCACCCGTGACAAGGTCATGCGGCAGAGCTCTGATGGCAAGGATAATCAGACCTCAGGTTTTCCCCCTGGAATTTCCTGAGCATCCACCCCCCAAAAAATAAGAATCTGCCTGCTTTTCCACTCTTCTAATATTCTCTGGAAAAAGTCAAATCAGGGCTTTAGTCTTCTGCATTTGAAAGGGATGTTTCAGTTAAAACCCCTCTGATAGCTCTCTAGCTTGCTTAACAGGTTCCCCCGGACCTCTTACAGTTTGTGAATTGCTTATAGCCCCCTAACCGTGAGAGGCACAGAGCTTAAAGCATCTTAAGATACAGAGCCTTTTCTAAGAGCTAAAAATCATATCGGTGACGGGTTTTCACTGTTGACTCAATGATTGCCACCAGGCCTCCATATTCGTTATCTTTTAGGCACCTGGGAGGATGTTAATCAATGTAAATGGGATATGGAAAAAGATATATAGTAGTTTTGATGTTAGCAACACTAGACTTTTGAGTTAATTACTTTTCTTTGTTATATATCACTGCACTCCTCTTGTATCCTTGCTGTGTAAGAATGTAACTTTATTTAGTGCTTTCTGAGAGTGGCACCAGACTTTGGGAAGATCAACACAAATAAGTCTGCTGGTTGACAAACCCTTATCAGAAAAAAGGCTGTAAAATGTTAATTGGCCTTTTTGGCCAGAAGATGATGTAAATCACCTAAGACTTGTATATACAATTAGGTATGCAGAGAGAAAAGCCTGGTTTTGATAAGAGTCTGGGCTGCTAACGCTGCATAACTTTGTGTTACCCATTGATCTCCATGTTTTATCAAAAGTATAAAAGGCCTTCTGAACAATAGAGGAGGGGGCCAGTCGCTGGACTGGTTTCCCCCATGTCTCCTCTCTAATTTCTGGCTGAATTCCCATCTGGGGCATGGAGGCTCACCATGTCTACTTACTTGTCCTGGCTTTTAAGATCCATGCGAGGGGGAGCCCAAGGCAGGGCACCCCCTGATATTCAAGAGAACGCCAGTGGCCTAACGTAGATGGTGCAAGCTCCTTGTCTGGAACTTTATTGGCTTCCCATGTAAACCAAGTTATTCAGCCTTCTTTCTCCACTTAATTTTCCTACTACACTATTTCTTCCTAATCTAATCTTATGTTTCTATATTAATAAATAAGTTCTCCTCGCCCACGCCGTCCCCGATTCGAATTCCCTGGATCCACCAGGGCTGGACCCCGGCACTCCAGGCAAGGATACTGGATTGGGTTGCCATTCCTCCTCCCGGGGATCTTCCAACCCGGGTCTCTCACATTGCAGGTGGATCCTTTACCATCTGAGCCACCAGGGAAGCCCAAACCTCCTTCTGAGATACCCTTAATAGTGACAGAGCTGGAAAATCTATATCCTTTTTCAAATCATGAATTCCCAATAATTTTTTCAGTTTATTGTATCACATTTTTAGACTTGTTAAAAGCTTAAGATGTTATCCATTAAGATTTTTATGCCAATTAGAGTTATAACAATAATTAGTAGACAGATTAATAACTATCTTATCAGTCATCTCCTGAAATTTGAGATTCCATCATGACTGAGTTGAAGCCTTTTATTAATTATACATTTGTATTTTAGGTCTCACTGACTTAAGATCATTTTATAGTGTCTCAAAATGCCTTTACCACTTACTCTTTGTCCTAAATCATTAAAATTGTAATTTTATACTTCAGCTTCTAAGTGGGTATTACAGTTATTCATGAAATTCATGAAGCACTTTTTAAAAGGACTGCTTAGGAGGTTGTGGTTGTAAATTGTTTAGTAATTTATATCTTAATGTTACAGGGATCAATTGTCTTTCCTTCTTTGGTCAAAATTTGGAAGTTTCCTGGCCGTTGGAACTGTTAAAGGAAATTTGCTAATTTATAATCATCAGACATCTCGAAAGATTCCTGTCATTGGTAGGTTACAGCTGGAAACACTGCTAAATATTTGGGATGCTTTAACATAAATGTAAATTTTATCACCTCAGGTTTCCCTGATATTGCAGGGGAAATTTTGTAGTTTAAAATTGACTTCCCTTGTCAAGCCATACCTCTGTCTAACTAGAAGATCCATCTTCACTACCTACTAAGAACTTCCCAGGTTACATAGAACAAGTTGCAGTAAGGTGAGTGATCCCATGCCTCTGGACACCAGTACATTAATAGCATGATTTCCATCTGTCCCTTTCTCACCCAGATTATGCCTCTGGTATGGAGTAGCTCATGTGCCTATCAACACGTTAGTAGATGGGCTAAAACATTTGGCGACTTCTTGGACAGAGTATATCCATATTCCTAATTCTGACCCCTCACTCTCTCCAATCACTAATTTAATCTGGGAGTGAACTAGGAGTTATTTTTACCTCAGGCTATATGACTGGAGGGTATGTGTATTTATTCCTCCTTTGACCTTCTTGATTCAGCCTCTTTGATTCCCCCAGCCTCTGAGCACTTAGCATCTGACTACCTGAAGGAAATAGCATTGATTTTTTTCAATTGTTGTAACATCATGCTGGTGAGGGGTGAAATGGGTAGGCTTAATTACATACAAGTGGCCAGTATAATCTACTGCTAATGGAAGAGTTAAATGCTGGAGACAATAGTGCCCACAGAATACTTGAGAAAGTGCTTTTCAGTTAAAGACACTTATTCATTTCAAATTATTTTCACATATATGTATATCTTTCATATGGGTATTTTTAGCACTCTAGCTGTAGTTACATCATTGATCCATTTGAAAAATTGAACTAAAAAATCAGCTTTCACCATGTAAATTAATTTGACTTCAGTAGGCATTTTCTGTATCCCACTTCATTTATAGGCATGTCCTACCAGTTAACTTACAGTCCTTAGATAGCTTGACACTTGAGGTAATAAGAAAATAATCATGTCAAAACATGATTATTTTGTGTCATTATTTGTTCATATGTACATGATTTTATATGTGATCTTTGTATTTAATATGAATATTGATTCTAATTCAGTCTAATTTATTAACTGTGTAAAATAGACCTGAAAATATTCAGGTTAATTGTACATTTTAGGCCCTTTCACTGCCTCTTTCAGAGTTTGTTGTGATTTGTAGGTGTGCTTTTTTTTTTTTCCTCTGAAATAATTTACTTTTCTAAAACCAAGGCGTTTCACTTCCAGAAGCAGCTGCACAAATGCACAATCAGCAGGTGGTTTTTACAGTAACTAAATATCTGTTCCCTTGTTACATCTTGCTCTGATTTCTTTCCTTGAACTGGGTTAGATACAGGCAATCCTCACTTTGCATGATTCTAATATGCATGAATTTCATTGACCACAGTTTACTTAATATTGCCAGTTTCCCAATAACATGATTCACATTTCAGTAACTGTGGTATATTCCTGTAAGTGGATATTAATTAAATGAGTCAATACCTGCCCAGAACACTGTTAAGTAAGCACACGAAAATGTTAACTGTTATCACTGATGTTAAGACTAACCTGAGTTCTGAGCACTGGAAGAAAAGGAGAGATTTTCTTCTCTCCTGAGTGTAGGATGAAGTTTGTCCTTGGCATCTTTTCACCTCTCTTAATGTACTCCTTTATCCCTTCTAATACCTATTACTTTGGACACCCCAGTTCCATTGTACTACCTAAATCTCTTAATCTATGATCAGCAAAATTTCCTATATCCCAGTCTCTTCTCTGAATGTTCCCTTCATTTTTGTGCTCTGATCTCCTGGTTTGAAATATTACCTCTGTAGTCCTATGTTTGTCTCTTCCAGACTCTAGACTCATTCAAGCAATTGCTTACTCAAGAGCTCCAGTGAAATTTCTAGTAAATACTTCAGATTTGATATCACCAAACCATGCAGCTGTTCCCTCTCATCATTGATATCTTTTCATCCTCTTAGATGTTTAAGCCAAATCTTACTGTTATCCTGACTCTTATCTTCCTCATACCCTCTATACCAAATGTGCCAGAAAATCTTACAGGATCTACCTCCAAATATGTCCAGAATCAACTGGTCTCATCACCTCTACCAGTACCACCACCACCATGGTGTGGAGCTCAGACATCTTCTACCTGCATCTCTGCAATCTCTTAACTGGTCTCCCTGCCCAACTCTTGCCCTGCTATAATAATATTCTCAACTCAGAAGCCTGAGTGAGCCTTCTGCTCAGAACTCTCCAATGGCTCTTCATGTCACCCAAGATCAAAGTCAGAATCCTTACAATGGCTAGCCAAGCCCTCTATGACCTGGACCTTGAAAACTGTGATTTCATCTCTTAGTTACCTTTGTTTACTTTCTGGCCTCCCGTCACACTGTTCTCCTAGCTGAGCCTCTAACACACTGGACACACTCTTGCTTCAGGGTCTACTGACTTAACAACTATTTATTTAGAGCCTGCTTTCTGCAGAGATACTGTATTAGGTTCAATAAGGGGTACAAGGAATAAAATAAGCATGATCTCTGTCTCAATAACAGCTAAAATAGCTAACACTTATATAGCATTTCCTGTATGGCTGGCACTCTAAGGGCTTTAGCTCATTTGATCCCCAACCCTGAGAGATAGCTTCTACTATTATCCCCAGTTTTTGGACAGTGTGACTAAGGAATAGAAAGGTTAACTTACCCAAGGTTTTGTGATAAGTAGTGGAACCACTTACTCAAAATAGGCAGCCTGCCTCCAGAAACTGTGTACTTAATTAACCTTGAGACTCTTGAGTATTTCTCTATTCTAGGACCTTTAACGAATACCTGGTGTCAAGTCACATGATTTCCACCCCAAAATGTAGTTTTTGCACTGACTAGATTGCTCAATTAAAAAGCATTGTGACTTAGTGGCTCTCTAATATCCTTCACTAGCTAAATGACTCAGTTCTTAACATAAGTCTCACTAAAGTGCATTCATATTTGTACCTCAATATTGTTACGAATCACTGTATGTCTTTTAGTTATATACAAATAATCAAAATTGTGATGTTTTGAATTGGCTTATGCCAAGGGTCTCCCATATCATAAAGCAGACTATAATAAAGATAACTTCAGTGCTTTGAGATTTACTTCTTTTGAGACATTACTGTGATAGGTCTTGTTATATGGTTAAACAAACAAACTTGTCGAGGGATGGGATATGTTTTTATGTTAGGACCTATGCTCATATTCACATAAAAAGCTGGAAAATAGGATTGCCCTTATATACAGTTATCTTGATTTAAAACTTGTTATAAACTGTTTTAAATAAGGCTGCTTAGACACTAAACTGCTTTGAGATTTTAAATTCCTTGTTTGTTTAATTTCCATAGTATATTATCTAAACTTTGAGATTACTATCACAGATTTTGTAAAAAATTTTTTTTTGAGAAAAAATTATGTACAAAAATCATCTCTTTTGCAGGAAAACATACTAAGAGAATCACATGTGGATGTTGGAATGCAGAAAACATGCTTGCTTTAGGTGGTGAAGATAAAATGATTACAGTTAGTAATCAGGAAGGTGACACAATAAGACAGGTAATACAGTAACATCTCTTTGACTTGCTGTGTTCAGATTTTCCTCCAAAATAAAGTTTGTCTATCAAACTGACCTATAAAATTTTAAAATCTCTATGAGAGATGTTTACAATAACTTCATATTCTAAACATCAAGTTTTTTCTTTTTATGTACTAGGACATTTTTCTTTTAATACAAATACTTTGTCCAAATTTCCTCCTTTGTACACTTCCCATTGGCTAGTGTTAGCTTGGATTATCAGCTCTGTGGTTATAATCAACCATTATATTTGTGAATATCTCTTATTTTATATGGGTATTTACAATGTAAATCTTAACCACTGGACTCAGTCAGATCTGCGTGATTCTAAAACCCACTCCTTTAGCTGATATGTTAAATTGGTTCCAAACTAATCCTAATTAAATTTAATTTTAGGATTAAATTTTACTGCTGTTCAAATTTCCCATGATTAAGGGAATTTGTATTACCCATAGCCATATAATCCTACCAGTGGCAAAATTTCAATTCAGATGACTTGGCTTATGGTTTATTTAGTATTTCTAGAGTAATAGTGACTGACACATTCTTTGAATACTGCTAGTTTTACATTAATAGGTCCTACGTTAGCTATTTATTGCTGCATAACAAATTACCCCTGAAACTTAGCAGTTTAAAATAACAGATGCTGCTTTGCCATTTTTGTGGGTGAGTAGTCCAGACACAGCTAAGCTGAGTGCTTCTGCCTCAGGGTCTCTTACGAGGCTGCAGTCATTTTAGCAGTCTGGACTGCAGTCTTATCTGAAGTCTTGACTGGGGACAGGTCTATTTCCAAGCTCATGCAGTTGTTGAAATGCAGGCTGTTAGGCTCAGGGCTTAGCTCCTCTCACTATTGACTGGAAGCCTGCCTCATTTTATAGCCACATGTATCTATCCGTAGCATATCTCACAACAAAGCCACTGGCAAGAGAATGAGAATAGTCATTCAAGACTTAAGCCATAACCTCTTAATAAATAACCTGATCTCAGAATTATTTTTGCCATATTCTGTTCTCTAGAAGTGAATCACTAGGCTCAGCACATACTCAAGGTCTGGGTGGCAATCTCACTAAGGCATAAAAACCAGGAGGCGAGGACCATTGTGGACCATCTTAGAGGCTGCCTGCCATAGGCCCCCTTCTCTCGGGAAGAGAAAACTAATCATGATAAAACACATGTAGCCTTATATGATTGTCAAATGTGTGATATAGCCTACAAACCCTGTAGCATTTGTGAGATAGAGGAGATAAATGAATGTTGGATTGTGAATTTTTAAGAGAGAAGATCTGAATCAGTCAAGGGCGTAGATAAACTATTGTGACAGAGACCCCAAATGACAAGGACTCTAAGAATATAGTAGTTCGGGTGGCTTTTTCCTCTTTCATTTTATCATACAACAGAGGTAAGCAGGTCATCTGTGTATCTCTGCTTCTCCAGGTTGTGTAAAGTCCCCCTTCTCTCCTTCCCCACCCTTCCTTCCATCTTAATGTTTTGCCATTTATTAGGGTGTTTTGCCCTCATTAGCACCACATCTGCATTTCAGCCCCAGGGAAAGGAAAAAGAGAAGTGGAGTGCAAGAAATTATAAGCTACCTGATCTGGGAGATGCAGTCATTACTGCCATTCATATCACATGAACCTAGTCATATAGTCAAACCTAAGTGCTGGCATGGAAGCTGCAAATTTACTCTGCCTAGGTGACCATGTACACTGCTAAAACTTGTTATAGAGGATATTGGAAGACTTTTATCAATTGCTGTCATTCACTCCAAGCAGAACAGAACAAAGATAAGAGGAAAAACTTACTATGGCTTGTTCAAGACTGAAAATTTGGGCTTTGAGAATTTGCAGAAGTCTGAAGAAGAAAGTTGGTTCTTATATCTGGAAAGCTTTGAAACTGAGGTAGAAGTAACTCAGTCATATTGAGCAGACCACAGCGTGATTCCAGTGATTCTTAAGGCATTGCTGTAAAAATAGTTTCTAGAAACCTTGTAATTTTCATCAATCTGTATTGGTATCCTTTAGAATTCGAATACTACAGGCCCTGCTCTTGTGTCCATACCAGACATCATCAGTAGATACTGGCATTTTTTTCTTCACTGAATCAAGACATGACCTTAGAATACTATTCCACATATAACATCCCAGGAAGCCTCTACCACTGAGCTGTTATTTACATACAAGATAACTGTCTCCCATTTTTAATCCCAAGAATTATGCTTCCAGAATATGACATACTGAAGTTGTAATTTAGTAAACAAAGCATACATTATAAGTATTGCTTCATCTGGTATTTTCTCCGAATTGCTTATACTTGGCTATTCTGCAAAGCACTCCATCGTTACTCCTGTGGATTTATTTTTTATTTATCCTGCTTGTCTTGCTTCCTAAATCTGAAGATTGCTGTCATTCATCAGTTCTGAAAAATCCTTAGTCATTGTTTATTTGAAATTTGCCTCTTGCCCTTGCTCTTCTCTTTCTGCAGCAACTGTTAGACATATGTTTGACCATCTGATGTCTCTTAATCTCTCTTTCATAGTTTCTTTTTGTCACTCTGTGCAATCTTCAGGATAATTTCCACAAATCAGTTCACTTATTCTTCAAATACGTCTAATCTTCTATCCCATCAGTCTTTCCCATTTTAATGACCCTAATTTTTATTGGTGGAAAGTACTTTGTAGTTCTTTTTTAAAACCTGCTTGGACTTTTAAAGAAAGTGTTGTCTTTTCTTCTATTTATGAGTCTTTTTATGTTTGTAATCATTTTTAAAGTATTTTATGACCTTTTTCTGATAATTCTGTTCTTTTTAGATCTGCTGACCCTTGCTCTTGGTACATTGCTTGTGAATTTTCTCATTTTGAATTGGGAGCTCATCTACTATAGGAAGTTGTTTGCAGCCTTGGAAGAGGCTTTAGATTTGTTTTTGCTGAACACTGCAGGGAGTTTCTAGACCACTCAGAGTATAACTTTGGACCTTAGACCACAATGAGTATAGGAGGGAAACTGATTGAAAAGCTCGAGTCAAATGGGTTCATTATCATCTCTCTTTATCAGCCAGATATCTGCAGTATCAGTTCCTGTACTCACTTTGCTTTTCAGTTTGATCTTTGCTTATGGGCCACAGAAATCTTCCTTACCTTCTTTTAGGCTTATCTTAGCCATTTAATAAGATACATGTTCAGTTTCATCCTGAATTTCTAGAACTTTGTAGCAGTGGGATTTTCAGGTTATTCAGTCCAGCGTATTCAGAAATGAAAGCAAGTTCCCTGTTTTGTTAATGGAATTTGCATGTGGGGTTTATTCATGGTGATACTGTGTTCATCTCCACAGATACCAGTGAGATCAGAGCCTAGTGACATGCAGTTTTCCATGATGAAGTCTAATGACCGAACCTCTGCTGCTGAAAACAAAGTAAGTGTTCTAAATCCAGGCCCAAATTATTTTGGTAATTTTGTAGGATATACTGTCTCCTTTTCTGGGATGGTTCAGAATCTCCATTAAAAAAATTATGGTACATCACTTATTAAACCAACATAGACCCCAGTTTCGCAGGCCTAAATGTTGTTTCTGCTGCCACCTAACATCAAAACTATTGAAGATAGCATCCTGTGGCTCTGTTGTTGCTCTCCGTATGGTAGCAAAAACAGTGGGGGCGCCTTGAAAAACAAGAGTATTGATTTCTATATCTTTTAAATTTTTTCATTCTTATCAGATATGGGGACCAGAATGCCAGAAATTACTAGTTTTATTTTTTAGCACCTTAGATTTATTTTCCCTGCCACATTTTAACATTCTGAAGTCCAGATGGTTTTCATAATCAACCAGAATATATTTAATGAAGTAATGTTTTTCTTTATTTCTTAAAAAGATGTTATATTGATAATGACTCATAACCGATAGCATCTTCAAAGCAAGGAAATATACCAAAGTGTTTCTGTTTATATATATATATATATATATCCATTACCCTTAGTGAGCCCAAATTGGTAATGTACTCTTCTGTCTCAATACAGTTACACTCTCAGCTGAGAATTACAGTTTAGTATTGGCCTGTGAGTAACAGGCATACTAGTCTAGCCACATTGACCAGTGCCTTGCGGTGATGCAAAAAGTGATGATATAAAAAGCTGAGCTAGATTATCCACACAGGTGTGGACAGGTAATCCCACGTGGTTCAGAATCAAAATCAGATGGTCTTAGGGTAGAAGAGTTGCTATACTCTGAATGTGAGTTTAATTCCAATGGAACTGTGTCAGACTTACCTTCTTGTACTGCACGGTACTCTTATTAGAGGTACAGAGAATTTTAAAAAGTTATTCCATTGAACTATTTTAGTATACTTCCAGGGGTATATTAGGTATGTGTAAACCCAAGGATCCTTCCCAGACTACATTTTAGGAAAATGGTACAAATGTTTTGAGTTAGTCATGTTGTTTCCTTATTAATTTATAACATTTAACACTAAATTTGGCTCAGTTGTTTTTCTAAGTTAGGTTTATGCTATTTGAATTTGCTTATTAGTCTTTTCATGAAGTACTGAATGTTCCTCTCATAATTCCTATTTTTGGCAGATAAGTGTAGTGATTGGCAAGAAAACTTTGTTTCTTTTTAATCTGAATGAACCAGATAACCCAGTTGAGATGGAGTTTCAGCAACACTATGGCAACATTGTCTGCTACAGTTGGTATGTACAGAAGCACAATACACAAAGTTTTTCCTTACTAATTATAATGTGTTTCTTTTTTGTCTGTAGGGTTTTCACTCCTCTGTGTGACATTTTCTGGATTGCAGTCTGAGACTTCACGTGTGAAACTACCTAGCATGTTATCTGGCAAATAGGCCCTTGATAAATGATATTCTCTATTTCCTTAATGTTAAGGTATTTTTTTATAACTGTATTGCAAATGACAGTTAATCTTCCTTTTACTGTATTACTGCCTTTGTTGCTGTAGGTATGGTGATGGCTACATCATGATTGGTTTTTCTCGTGGAAATTTTGTGGTCATTTCCACTCATATTCGAGAGATCGGTCAAGAGATATTTCAGGCTCATGACCATAAAGACAGTCTAACCAGTATTGCAGTATCACAGACCCTTAACAAAGCTGCTACGTGTGGTGATAACTGGTAAGTTATATTCACGTATTCCTAGGAAAGCTTATTTAAGGAATAGTCAAGAGATTCAACAAGATGTTGTTAACTAATGTTAATCTATCCACCATACTTGCACTATTAGAACATGTTTGCAGTTGAAAATTTATAAGATACCTTTACCTTTGCCTTGAACACTCAGGGTAAAACCTAAAATACTAAATGTGTACCGGATACAAAACCTAAAATGGAGTATACTTTAAAATCAGTCATAAAAATAAAATGGGCCCTTCTGGGTAACAGGGAGTAAGTACCCTTGACCCTGTCTCTCTCACCAAATACAGCCATAAAACCTGAAGAGAACTCATGAAACAGCTATGTAAGGATTCTGAAAAGTAAATAGTAGCAGGCAGATTGGAGAAGAAAGGCTGCATTTGAAGTACCACTGAGCCAGCGGCGAGTCTCCTGTGTGTCTTCTGGTCTCAGCCAGGACTCAAGGCAGCCTGAGACCTGGACATAAGCACCGGAGCCGAGACAGACAGAGCTCTGAAAGAAGCCCTTTAGTTCTGGCTCAACTTTCAGTAAAGAGAACTCCTAACACTCAGACTAAGTTGGGGAGATCCCTCAATTTTCTCTTGTTTCCCCTCTTCTTTCTTCTTCCATGCCCTAGCCATCAAGCAGTCCACCATGGCAGTGACAGCAAGGACCCACAGGCACCTGAAACCCTGAAGGAAGCTAACCTTCCTCTCCAGTTGGGAGAGCTGTGGTCCCAAGAAGATGGGGCATACCCCCGCTGTTTATTTTTCTCTCTGTCCTTTCACTGCTTGGCTGCCGGTGCAGTTGTAGGAAGACCAAAGCAGAATAACTAGAGCCCAGCTTTTGTGCTGGAATACCAACAAGGGGAAGTCCAGGTATATTCTGATATACCTGGGAGGTCCTAGAGAAGGAGGAACTCTGGAAAGTAATCCTACAAAGATACTTATGAAGTCCCAGGTTCATCTCTGAGCTTTGTGTGTGTATCATATCCTACATGCCTGACAAAGACTTTGAGAACTGAACTAAGGGATAGACCATAGCCCAGGTCCTGTACTGGCCACTGAGTGGACCACACAAGGACATACCTGAATACCACTGCAAAGGGTTTGGAAGTGGAACAGACATTGAAATCATAGCCCACAGAAGGCTGGTCAAAATGTGTGGCCCGAACCCAACTGGGCCAGTTGCCTCCTTAAAAAAAAAATTTAACTTCCGTGGGATTTAAACAAGACAGAGTCTCATAACATAATTGTCAAACTGTCCAGAATATAACCCCAATTTGCTTGACACATGAAGAGTCAGGAAAATTTTGACTCACTTGAGAAAAGACAATCAAAGGACCCCAGTGCTGAGGTGATGCATGTAGCAGCTATTATAAAAATGTTCCAAAAGGTAACAGCATTCTCAAAACAGACTGAAACATAACCCCCGGGCGGGGGGCCGGGGGCGGGGGGAATGGAACCTATAAAGAAGAACCAAATGGCAATTCTAGAACTGAAAAAATAAAATTAATACAGTGTATGTAATATTAGAATAGAAATCACAGTAAAGTAAAAGAGTTGGTGAACTTAAAGATAGATCAATAGAAATACCCATTCTGAACACAGAGGAAAAGATTTTTTTAAAAAGCCTCAGGGACCTTGAAACTACCGAAATGTCTAACATTTGTGTCATTAAAATTTCAAAAATAAAGTTTGGAAGCATCTCACGTTTGACAAAAGACAACCTATATATTATACAAGCTCAGCAAATCCCCAAAAGGATAAATCCAAAGAAATCTAGGCCCAGACTCATCATGGTTAAACTGCTAAAAACTAAAGGCAAAGAAAAGGTTTGAAAGAGAACATTTTGCTCAGCCAGAGAACATTTTGAATGACAGCAGATTTCTCACCATAAACCGTAGTGACCAGGAGGAAACTCATAACACTCTTAAATTGCTGAAAGAAATGAATCGTCAACCAAACTTCCATCTATATCCAGTAAAAATAGCAATCAGTAATGAAGGTGAAATAAACATTCTCAGATGAAGGAAAATGAAGAGAATTTACTGCCAGTGGGCCTCCTCTAAAAGAACTACTGAAGGGGGTTCTTCAGCTAGAAGATAGCAGATGACAGAATGAAACTTGGAACGTCAAAAATAAAAGGAAGGCAACAGAAACGGAAAATAACAGTAGATAAAGTGAAGGTGTTGGTCACAAAGGCTACTGGTGAAATCACATCAGGAACTTATATTTGCTTATGACTGTGGGCTGCTATGAAGAGGGCATGCATGTGCATAAAGGGACTAGTGTTCATTTGAGATCACTGCAGGCCCCTTGGCCAAACAAAATAGATGCCAGGGCAGCTATCTCCTGGTGTAACTTAGTTAAACTCTCAACAGACTTGGATAACACTGTAAACCAACTAGGCCTAGCAGACATCTACAGAACACGCCGCCCAACAACAACAGAGCACACACTTTTTCCAGACACCCGTCGAGCATTCACCAGTGTAGACCATCTCCTGGAGCGTGAAACAAACCTCAACAAATTGAAATCATACAAAATGTGGTAAGCCATCATGTAATCACACTTGAAATCGGTAACAACAGGAAATTCTCTGTGTACTTAGAAATTAGCCTACTTCCAAACAATTCATGGGCCAAAGAGTAAATCTAAAAGTAAACTAGAAAATACATAGAACTGAGTGAAAATGGAAATGTACCTTTGTTGTTCAGTCACTCAGTAGTGTCCGACTCTTTGTGACCCCACGCGTGCCAGGCTTCCCTATTCTTCACCATCTCCCAGAGCTTGCTCAAACTCATATCCGTTGAGTTGGTGATGCCATCCAACCATCTCATTCTCTGTTGTCCCCTTCTGCTCCTGTCTTCAGTCTTCAATAGATGTACATAGCAATATCTATTTCAGGCAGCTAAAACAGTGCTGAGAAGAAAATTTATAGTACTAAATTGATATAGAGGAAAGAGAAAAGACATCTAATCAATTATCTAAGTTCCTATCTCAAAAAACTAGAAAGAGCAAAACAAGCCCAGAGCAGAAGGAAGAAAGTAACAAAGAGCAGAAATTGAAAACAGGGAAAAAATTTAAAAGCTAGGGGTTTGGGGGGAAAATTGATAAATCTCTAGCAAGGATGACAAAAATAGAATACAGTTCACCAATATCATGAGTGAAATAGAAGTATCACTACAGATCTGAAAACCACTAACAAAGCAATACTGCAAACAACTTTATACTCAGAAATGTGATAACTTAGAACATAGGAAGCAACTCAGTCGAGGGTACATTTTTATGTGCCTACTGGCTATCTGTATGTTGTCTTTGGAAAAATGTCTGTTAAAGTCTTCTGCTCATTTTTCACTTGGGTTGTTTGGTTTTTTTGTTGAGCTGTATGAGCTGTTTATATATTTTCACTTTTATTTCTATTGCCTTGCTAGACTGACCTAAGAAAACATCGATATGATTTATGTCAGAGAATGTTTTGCCGATGTTCCTTTCTAAGAGTTTTATACTCTCTTGTCTTAGATTTGTCTTTAAGCCATTCTGAGTTTATTTTTGTGTGTGGTGTGCACAAAAGGGTGCGCACCACCCTTTTGAGGATGAGCTCTAACATCTGATGTACATGCAGCTGTCCAGCTTCCCCAGCGCCACTTGCTCAAGAGACTGTCTTTTTCCCATTGTGTATTCTTCCCTCCTTTGTTGAAGAGTAATGGACTGTAGGTGTACAGATTTACTTCTGGGCTCTTTGTTCTCTCTGTTATTTCTTAACAGTCACATGTGGACCTATAATTATATCAAAAATTTAATTAAATGAAAATGGAAAATATATGAAGAAGCAGCACTGGGGGGGTGGAGAAGGGACAAAGGGAGGAGAGAGGAAGGGAGACAGGAAGAAAGAAATACCACTATTAGGTCCCAGCATCAAGGTACACAGGCTTCACTTGCATAAGCCTACTTACCCTTCCCAATAACCCTTTGAAGTAACCTTATACCTCCACTTTTCAGAGCTTTCCACCTAGGCCTTTCCAAATCTTTCTGTTATACCTCACTTATTTTTGTAGGAAGGAACTCTTAGAGCAGTGGATGGGGGGAGAGGAGGGGAGGACACGCTGCAAAGAGAAACCTTCTTCATTTTTCAATAAGCAGTACTGCTCAGGGGAAAGTTTGCTGACTCAAACTTTTCCTCAGGATCTTCAGCCTCCTTGTTCCTGACTGTAGATCAAAGAACTAAGCTGGGTCCCACTCCCACCCCCTATCAACAAACAAAAATTTTAAAGAAAATATAATTAAATACGGAAAGTTTAATATTTTCTCACCTTAACCCTATAGATCCTCCTGTACATCCCTTTTTGGAGAACACTGACCTGTTCCATAGCTTATAATTGCTTGAATTTAACTTAGTGCTTATATTTAAAATATATATATATTTTTTTTATTTTTCAGCATTAAAATCCATGACTTGGCAGAATTAAAAGACATGTATGCTATAGTCAGCCTGGATGATGAACATAAAGGTATTGATTTTTCTGAAGCAAAGTGGCATTTGATCATTTTAGTAAGAGAGTAATGTGTTTGTTAATGTATGGTTTGCATTCATTGTAGGAGAAAGCAAATTAACGCCTTTCACTAGAATTCCCTAAAGTAGCCTCTTTATTAGTAATTATGTTGGGTCGTACTCCTTGACTGGGCTTCCCAGTTGGCTCAGTGGTAAAGAATCCACCTGGTGTTGCAGGAGGTGCAGATTCAATCCCTGGGTCACGAAGATCCCCTGGAGAAGGAAATGACAACCCACTCCATTACTCTTGCCCGTGAAATCTCATGGACAGAGGAGCCTGGCTGGCTACAGTGCATGGGGTCACAAAAGAGTTGGAAATGACTCAGTGACTAAAAACAAAAAAACTTCTTGACTAGGAGGATGTGAATATACTTTGACTCAAAGATGTCTGTTGTATTTTATCCCAAATCCAGTTGCAAAATCTAAATTCTTATATATTCCCCTTTGAGCCAGTTTTGAATGCATTGGGGTCATGCTCATAAGCCAATCCATGATGAATCTCCTAGTCTAAATAAAAGCTATTTCCACTATTTTTTTAAAACTTTGAAGATTTTTATGCCTCTGGTAGCTTAAGTGAAGATATTTAGTGTGCTTGGTTTCCTGTAACAGCATATCTGTTTTTAAATAATCCTTTATGTGCTCTGTCATTTCAGGGCTGGGCACCTTGTCCTGGACAGATGATGGCCAGCTGCTGGCACTGTCCACCCAGAGGGGCTCGCTGCACGTGTTCCTGACCAAGCTCCCCATCCTTGGAGACGCCTGCAGCACCAGGATTGCATACCTCACCTCCCTCCTTGAAGTCACTGTAGCCAACCCTGTTGAAGGAGTACAAAAACAGTGTTATCTTTACTTGTTAATAAAATTAAAACAGTGTTGACAGTTGATTCACTACTGCTACGTTTCTCTGTTATAGGAACTGCCAATCACAGTTTCTGTCGACGTGGAGCCCAACTTTGTAGCGGTGGGACTTTATCACCTGGCTGTGGGAATGAATAATCGAGCTTGGTTTTATGTCCTTGGCGAGAATGGCAAGTCTAAATCCAGTTGTTTTCTTATCTAACATATAATTTGTTTTTTGTCTGTCTGTTTGTTTGGGAAGCACTAGTAGTTTCTTTTAAGACCAAATCTTTCTTTTTCTTCAGACAGCTCTTTCTTAGCTTAAATGGTTTTTTGCGAATCTTCTAAAAATTTTGTGTAGTTTTGGGAAAGGTTTTGTTCTTTATCTTTGTTGTGAAGACACTGTGGTATCCTGAGCAGATTGTGTTCTTTAGAATTGGGCCCTGGGTTCAAATTCCCTTCTGCCCCTTTTAGCTGGGTGACTGTAGACAAATTCTTTACCCCTCTGAGCCTTGGTTTCCTCATCTGGAAAATGAAGATTCTTCTACTTGTAAAGGGTTATGAGAAAATTACATGGAATAAAATATGTGATCTACTTTTGCGCCTGGTCTTTCTTAGGCACCTGTTGGTCTGATAGATACTTAGTAAATGTTAATTCCCTACCCCTCCCACTGTATGCTTGAATAACCACTGACATCTGAAGGGAGCCTCACTTTTTCTTCTCCTCCTCCTCCTTCTCCCCCTCTTGCCCACAGGAGGTCAGATGTCCCTCAGGAACAGAGCCAGCCTGAGAATTATCCTCAGATGGTCCATTAAGCTTCTTGTCACTAAGGTTTAATTTTTGGTTATTTTGCAAGTGACTTTATTTTTTATTACTTTGTTTCTTGTGAACCACTATGAAATTCCTAAAGGCAAATTTATATGGCAACTAAGATTTTCTTTAGAATGGCTAAAATTAAACTTTCAGGTTCAGAATATTCTTTCAAAGGCACACATTTAAAACTTATTTGCAGATCATTAGATCATTTTGTTTATATTTTATTGTGTTTGTTTTTGTTTTGATTACTACAGCTGTTAAAAAATTGAAAGATGTGGAATATCTGGGGACAGTAGCCAGTGTCTGCCTTTATTCTGACTATGCATCTGCACTTTTTGAAGGCAAAGTCCAGTTACATTTGGTAAGTATTTTTGGTGTCCCATGGCCTGCTTAGGTCAGTGATGACAATGAATAGCCTAATGTTTTATAATCAAGAACTCTGGTCAAGAAGCAACCATGTACAGACTAGCTAGAAAGCTGTATGTGATAAAGGATTGACAAAACTCTTTACCCTTCTGCATGAGATTAACC
Organism: Oryx dammah; assembly: GCF_014754425.2. Taxonomy (NCBI): domain Eukaryota; kingdom Metazoa; phylum Chordata; class Mammalia; order Artiodactyla; family Bovidae; genus Oryx; species Oryx dammah. The sequence goes on from NW_024070187.1 coordinate 57,882,420, forward strand.
CTCAGTTAACCCTTTAACTCTGTTCCCAAGAAACCCAACAACGTTTCAGCTGTGCTGCTCATAACATTGCTTATGTAAAAATGGCCATGTAAAGTGCATCTAGAAGGAACTATAAGTAAGTTGTAAAAACTGATGGGAATGCCATAGGTCTGGCTTCCTGGAATGGACTGACCCATGTGTTTGGTCCTGTCACTGGTGGGCATCTTGAAACTATGCTCCATGAGTTGTTCAAGAGATGTTGGCCCTTGAAATACGAGGCTTCTCAACCAGGACACTTCCCACATGTATTTCTTGGCTCTTTACTTCTGGGAAGCCAGAGAGATTAGCTACAAGACAACTGCAGAGGCTACTGCAAAGACTATTACCGTTAAAGAAAGTGAAAGTGTCAGTTGCTCAGTCCTGTCTGACTCTTTGCACCCCCTTGAACTGTAGCCCATCAGGCTCCTCTGTCCATGGAATTCTCCAGACAAGAATTACTGGAGTGGGTAGCCATTCCCTTCTCCAGGGGATTTTCCCAACCCAGGGGTCAAACCCAGTCTGCTGCATTGCAGCCAGATTCTTTACCATCTGAACCACCAGGGAAACTCGTTAAAAGGGGTATTTAATTGCCTTGCTGGCAAGCTGGGTTCCTGCCTGATACCTTTCTGAGTAAAGTGGTTTATCTGGTGAGCCTAAATATTTAGTTGAATTTAAGAAAAAGACTCCCATTACCCCCTAGATATTGCAAACCAGATTTATTCAGTTAAGTCTATGAGCCACTATTATTCTTTGTTTTAGATAGAAAGTGAAATGTTGGATGCTCAAGAAGAACGTGAGACGCGACTTTTCCCAGCAGTGGATGATAAGTGCCGTATTTTATGTCATGCCTTAACTGGTGATTTCCTCATCTATGGCACAGATGTACGTGATGTCTTCTGTAATATAGAATGTGGGAAAATTTCTCATTTTTACCTTGTAATTTATTATATATGTGTGTGTATATATATATGTTATATAGATATTATATGTGCATACATGCATATATGCTCAGTTACTCACTTGTGTCCAACTCTTTGCAACCCCATGGACTGTAGTTTTCTTCTGTCTTTGGGATTATCCAGGCAAGAATACTGGAGTGGGTTGCCATTTCCCCCTCCAGGGGATCTTCCCAAACCAGGAATCAAACCCACGCCTCCTGCATTGGCAGGCAGAATCTTTACCACTGAGCCACCTGGGAAGCATTATATGTGCAAAAAATTATTATATATGTATGTAGAGCACTTTGGTGTGATTTGCTATTATCAAGTGCTTTTGTAACTATAAGCAACTTTGATGGCACAATGAAAAGGACAGACTTTGGAGTCTGGACAATCTGGGCTCAAATACTAGTCCTCTTACTTGCTGATTGACACTTCCCAGTCTCATTTTCCTTATCTTGATGCTTTCAGGATTTAATTTGATGACAAATGTAAGACACCTCATTCGACTTTAGCTGTCCAGTGCCTGCATTTAGCAGGCATTTTTAATTAAAATTAATTGAATATTGAGAATCCCACTTCAACCTTTTGGTCATTTGAACCACCAACACCCTGTACTCTTAGATGTTACATTAGCCACATATACATAAAGCATAGTTTAGTAATAGCATTTATATTTGTAAAAACTTTTAAAGATTTTTCAAAGCATATCATACCTGTTACCTTGCTTAGCCTCTAGAAGAATTCACTAAGTTGGTTTAAAAAAAAAAGGCATTGTTTTCCACATTTGTTGCTATTGTTCAGTTGCTCAGCCATGTCTGACTCCCCCATGGACACCAAGCACACCAGGCTTCCCTGTCCTTCATTAGAAAAGCAATTAATCACTGTTTCAAAGGTTCTGTTTTCTCACATTGTTTTTTTAAAAGAGCATATTTAAAAACATGCTTATTGCCAGAAGAGAGATTTTTTTAATTTAAATTTGACCCAAAATCAGTTTTGAGCTTATATACACAAGTAAGGTAGGTCTCATGTATCAGATAAAGTGGTGGTGATATGGTAAATAAGTAGTAAATAAATTAATAGTACATTTGTATAACACACAACAATTTATAAAGCCCTGATCTCACTATTTTATCTCATTAACTCTATAAAATAAGCAGGGAAGCTATATGTGTGTGTGTATATATATATATATGTATGTATATATATGCTTATAAATATATGTTTATATATGCTTATCTTTTTCACTCTCCTCTTTCACTTTCATCAAGAGGCTTTTAAGTTCCTCTTCACTTTCTGCCATAAGGGTGGTGTCATCTGCATATCTGAGGTTATTGATATTTCTGCCAGTAATCTTGATTCCAGCTTGTGTTTCTTCCAGTCCAGCGTTTCTCATGATGAACTCTGCATAGAAGTTAAATAAGCAGGGTGACAATATGCAGCCTTGACGTACTCCTTTTCCTATTTGGAACCAGTCAGTTGTTCCATGTCCAGTTCTAACTGTTGCTTCCTGGCCTGCATACAGATTTCTCAAGAGGCAGGTCAGGTGGTCTGGTATTCCCATCTCTTTCAGAATTTTCCACAGTTGATTGTGATCCACACAGTCAAAGGCTTTGGCATAGTCAATAAAGCAGAAATAGATCTTTTTCTGGAATTCTCTTGCTTTTTCCATGATGCAGCGGATGTTGGCAATTTGATCTCTGGTTCCTCTGCCTTTTCTAAAACCAGCTTGAACATCTGGAAGTTCACGGTTCACGTATTGCTGAAGCCTAGCTTGGAGAATTTTGAGCATTACTTTGCTAGCATGTGAGATGAGTGCAACTGTGTGGTAGTTTGAGCATTCTTTGGCATTGCCTTTCTTTGGGATTGGAATGAAAACTGACCTTTCCAGTCCTTGTGGCCACTGCTGAGTTTTCCAAATATGCTGGCATATTGAGTGCAGCACTTTCCTTAAAGCTCAACATTCAGAAAACGAAGATCATGGCATCCGGTCCCATCACTCCATGGGAAATAGATGGGGAAACAGTGGAAACAGTGTCAGACTGAATTTTTTTGGGCTCCAAAATCACTGCAGATAGTGATTGCAGCCATGAAATTAAAAGACGCTTACTCCTTGGAAGAAAAGTTACGACCAACCTAGATAGCATATTGAAAAGCAGAGACATTACTTTGCCGACTAAGGTCTGTCTGGTCAAGGCTATGGCTTTTCCAGTAGTCATGTATGGATGTGAGAGTTGGACTGTGAAGAAGGCTGAGTGCCAAAGAATTGATGCTTTCGAACTGTGGTATTGGAGAAGACTCTTGAGAGTCCCTTGGACTGCAAGGAGATCCAATCAGTCCATTCTGAAGGAGATCAGCCCTGGGATTTCTTTGGAGGGAATGATGCTGAAGCTAAAACTCCAGTACTTTGGCCACCTCATGCGAAGAGTTGACTCATTGGAAAAGACTTTGATGCTGGGAGGGATTGGGGGCAGGAGAAGAAGGGGATGACCGAGGATGAGATGTGTGGATGGCATCACTGACTCGATGGACGCGAGTCTGAGTGAACTCCGGGAGTTGGTGATGGACAGGGAGGCCTGGCGTGCTGTGATTCATGGGGTCACAAAGAGTCGGACACGACTGAGCGACTGAACTGGACTGAACTGATATATGCTTTTATATATATATATATATATAGTGTATATAATATCATGATATCCACATAAATGATATATATTTGTTTTTCTCTGACTGACTTCACTCAGTGTGACGATCTCTGGGTCCATCCATGTTGCTACAAATGACATTATTCCATTCTTTTTTGTGGCTGAGTAATATTTTATTGTATATATGTACCACGCCTTCTTTATCTGTTCATCTGTTGGTGGATGTTAGGTTGTTTCCATGAACAGTTTTTTCTCTCAGTACCTTAGAGGTATAGCTCCTCTGTCTTCTTGCCTACACTTACTCCAGTGAAATCTCTGCCATTCTTATCTTTGTCCCTCTGTGTGTTATCTGTGTTTTTCTCTGACTGCTTTTAATATTTTCTCTTAATCGCTGGTTTTAAGTTAATTGTGAAGTGATTTGATGTAGTTTTCTCCATATTTCTTGTGCTTCGGTTGTTGAGCTTCTTTAAACCCAAAGCTTTATAGCTTTAATAAAATTTGGAACATTTTCAGCCATTATTTTTTCAAAGATGTTTTCCTCCCCTCTGTTTGCATTCCAGTTTCAGAAACTCCAAGTACAAATATATTAAACCGCTTTAACTTATCCCACAGTCGATGCTATTTAAATTTTTTTACTTTTTTTTTTCTCAGTTTCATTTTAGATAATTTCTACTGCTGTATTTCAAGGTTGCTAGCCTTTTTTTTTCTGTCATATTGAATCTGCCAGTAGTTTCATCCACTGTATTTTTCATTTCATACACCATAGTTCATTTGCAAAAGATATATTAGAATCTGTTTTTATATCTTCCATTTATCTATTTAAACATATGCCATACCATTGTATTAACTGTTTTAGTTACCTTATTTGCTAATTCTAATATATGGTTCAGTTTCGATTAATTATTGTCCTTAATATGGGTTATGTTTTCTCCTACTTCTTTGCATACATGGTACTTTTTCCTTTTCGGGGTGCTGGATGTTTTGTATTCCTAAAGATACTTGTGAGCTTTGTTCCCGGATTGCAGGTAATTTGCTTGGAAACAGTCTGATCATTTTGAGTCTTGGCTTTTGTGATTTGTTAGGCAGATGTGGAACACTACTTTTGTTGTTTAGTTGCTAAGTTGTGTCCAACCCTTTTGCAACCCCATGGACTATAGCCCCCAGGCTCCTCTGTCCATGGGATTTCTCAGGCAAAAATACTGGAGTGGATTGCTGTTTCCTTCTCTAGGGGATCTTCCCAACCCAGGGACTGAACCCCCGTCTCCTGTGTCTCCTGCATGGGCAGGCAGCTTCTTTACCACTGAGCCATCAGGGAAGCCCGAAACACTGCTTAGTCTACAACTAATTATTTCCCACTTTTGAGGCAAGGTCTTCCTGAGTACTCCATCCAATATCCTGTGAATTACGTTTTCTAATCTGCCAGTTGGAAACAGTCACTGTTCCCAATTCTTTGTGAGTGCCAGTCACTGTTTCCTCTAATGCCTTTGGATGGTTCTTCTCCCTGGCTTTGACAATTTTCTAAGTGTGCAGTGATCAGTACTCTGCTGAAGACTCAGGGTGGACCCTCTGAAGATCTTCAGTGCTCTCTCAGTGCATCTCTCTCCTCTCTGGTATTATATGCTGCAAGTCTAGCCACCTCCCTTCTGCCCCACTGGATCCTCAGCTCAGTCTCCGCAGCTCAGGGAGTCGCGCTCCACCTGCCTGTTCCCCCCGTTTGCCATGGCTTGAAGACTCTCCCAAGGCAAAAACTGGAGCAATCACAGGACTTAGCTTGTTTCCCATCTCCAAGAGACCATTATCCTATGTTGCCTTATTCCAGTATCTTGAAAATCATTTTTCATGTATTTTGTCTGTTATTTTTGGTTCTTTTGGGTGGGCAAATTAAGTCCAGTCACACCATCTTGGCCTGAATAGATACGTAAGATGTTAACATGTGTTTTTATTTTAATTAAACTTTCTATTTTGGGATCATCATAGACTCACCTGCAGGTATAAGAAACAATACAGAGAGATCCTATAAATCCTTTTCCTCGTTTCCCCTAATGGTAACATTATATTACATATCACAACCAGGGTAGTGACATTAACAGGCAAGATATAGAACAATTCTGTCACCACCAGGATCCTTCATGTTGCATTTATCTACACACCCACTTTCTTCTTGCCTCTACCTTAATCCTTGATAACAATCTGGCTTTTCTAGTCTATTCCAGTGGTCTGTGTGTCTGTCCCTCCACCAGTACTACACAATGATCACTGTAACTATTAAAAAAAAAAAAAAAAAAGACTAATTTTCCCATTTTTTTTCACAACTGTTTTACCTATTCTAGTTCCTTTGCAGGGCCATGTAAACTTTAGAATAATCTTGTCTGTATCTACAAAAAAATCTTGTATATCAGTTCAGGAGAAATAACATCTTTATTCTGACACCAATCCATGAGCACAGTATACCTCTCCATTTATTTAAATATTCTTGGATTCTTTCCTTAATGATTTTTAGTTTTTAACACACAAGTCCTATGCATGCTTTGTTAAATTTACACCTAAGTATTTCATTTTTTTGAGTGATTTTAAATGGCATATTTTTAAATTTTGATGTCTACGTGTTCATTGTTGTTAGAGAACTATGTATCTTTTGGGTTTTTGTTTATTTTAAACTTAATTTTCTAATTTGTTAACAGCAAAAATATTTTAAATAATATGACTTGAAAGTTACTCTTAACCAATAAGAGTATTTCTTACAAGTGGAAAATCTGAAAATCAATTGAGCCTTAATATGACTAAGGATGTTAGAACTAATAATAGACCGTTGACTCAGATGTACATACTCATTTAACTTACTTTCTTGGATCTGTACTTTGCTTATATAGTAAATATTATTTTTAGACTCTTCCTTGATCAAAAATATGACTTATTTTTTTCAAATTAGGAAATACGCTTAACATAAATGCTGAGAAGTCAGTATTTTCTTGACAACCTTTCATTTCTATGACTGGATTTTTTTAGACTGGTGTCATTCAGTATTTCTACATTGAAGACTGGCAGTTTGTTAATGATTATCGACATCCCGTCAGTGTGAAAAAGATTTTTCCTGACCCAAATGGGACCAGATTAGTTTTCATTGATGAAAAAAGTGATGGATATGTCTACTGTCCAGTAAGTCTAGAAAAGTTTTCAAATAGTTATTTTTTTAAATGGCAACATATGAAAAAAGTGTTTTTAAGATATATTTCGTATATAAGATCACTTTCTCTTAAACAATGCAGAGAATTATGGTACTTTGTTATTATGTTTGTGGTATATTTGTGATTTGTTTTCATGACTTTTGATCTAGAAAACTTTTTACATTATTTGTAATTTTTAAGTGTTAAAAACTCTTAGACTTTTTAATGGAAAGAACAGTTCTTATTCTGTATCATTTTAACCTTATTTATGGCACAGTACTACAGTGTATCTTCAGATAACATGAGTTTTCTCTCTGGAAATGCAATAGCTTCAGAGAGCAAGGACTGTTCCCTGTCCTTTCTGCCCGCCTCAGTTGATTTTCCTCTTCTCTTAAAGATCCTGAACACTAAGGAAAGATTTTTTTTTAATCAGGTGATTTAAAAACAGATGAATCCATTTTCAGACATTTTTTATTATTGTTCAGTCATTCAGTTGTGTCTGATTCTTTGCGATCCCATGGATTGCAGCATACCAGGCTTCCTAGTCCTTGACTATCTCGTGTCCAAGATAAAGGAAGTTTTTATCTTGGAGGAGTTTGCTCAAAGTCATGTCCTTTGAGTTGGTGATGCCATCCAACCATCTCATCCTCTTGTCACTCTCTTCTGCTCCTGCCTCCACCCTTTCCCAGCATCAGGGTGTTTTCCAATGAGTCAGTTCTTCACATCAGGTGGCCAAAGTATTGGAGCTTTAGCGTCAGTTCTTCCAGTGAATAGTCAGGGTTGATTAAGATTTTTAGATTTAGTTACTGTTATTTTTAAACATCCTTAACTTTTACAAGGCTTAATTTAGAAAAAAGGAAATATTGTGGTTTTATCTCACTTACTATACTTGGATTTTTTTTTAATATCCAATTAGTATATTTTTGTTCATAGTTCACACAGCCTAAGCTGTGCTTGGACTGAACCTTAGTAACTGTTCCCAGGTGTCTTAGCTTTACCACAGTGAAGACACATTCCCTAAAGATAGCTCTCACTTCACGATATACTCTCCTAGATAGTAAAACTTCCTTCCTCCCTTTTTCTTTTTCTCTTCTCTTTATTTCTTTTCTTTTCTGTCTTTGACAAATGTGTAACAGGTTTCAACAGAAGTGCCTGGATTATTTATTCAAAATTCCTAATATTCTAGTTCTTTCCAACCCATTTCTCAGTTACAAAATAAATGAGGAAAAATGACCTGAATGTAAAGATGACCTTGAGTTCCCCTTACTTAATAAGGAAATTCAATCTTGTAGAGATTTCCTTTCAGGATATATATATAAACCTATCTGCCTGAGTTTATAGGAATATATGGGTTGATTTTTTTTTAATAGCTTATATTACTGGAATACATTGTCGGAATGCATGTTTTTAAATAAAATGTATCAAGTGGAATTTATTTAGATCTCAAATCATGTATGAATTATTTTGTTTCTTCTCTAGTTGGAGCATTTCTGTACCCAATATTATTGAAAATTTTCTAAGCACAAGTGTGTTCATAGTTAATATTTCTGTTATCATTTTGAGCAACTTCAACTTTTTTTCTTAACCTGAAGTTTTGTGTCCAGACTTGTAGTTTTTCCTGCAAATTCACCAAATTTTAGATAAAACCCTTGACTTTGCATGTAACTACAGTTTTTTTTCAAGCCATGCTTAGTATAGAAAGGGGAAAAGAAACTTTTCTTCATTTATCTTGGGATGTTGGTGAGTTGAATATGAGTTGGTAAGCTTTACCAGCTAAGACTGCAGACAAGCTCCATCCTACAAAGGCAAATGATAATGGTTTAAGTGCAGATTTGGGTAAAATCTGTAAATCCTTAATTTTTAGGTTAATGATGCTATCTATGAGATTCCAGATTTTTCGCCAACCATTAAAGGTGTTCTATGGGAAAACTGGCCAATGGATAAAGGTGTATTTATTGCCTACGATGACGATAAGGTGTACACGTATGTCTTTCACAAGGACACTATCCAAGGTATTTAATCACTTTTTTGTATGTTTGTTGAGAATTACATTTCCATTGCACTAAAATTAAAACATTCTTTTTTTAATGTGTGTGCTGAGTATTAGCTTTCAACATTAAGGTGTCTGTTTTATAATATAGGATCCAAGGTGATTCTGGCTGGTGGCACCAAAGTTCCTTTCTCTCATAAACCTTTGCTGTTATATAATGGAGAGCTGACCTGCCAGACCCAGAGTGGAAAAATAAACAACATCTACCTTAGCACTCACCTCTTCCTCAACACTTTAAAAGACGTGGGGCCTCATGAACTGAGGCAGGTGCTGACACAGACTTTAATGCTAAAAAGGTACGGCTTAAACACTTCTTGTGGAGCTTCTCATTTCCTTTTGTGATTTTAAAGGTCAAATCTTGTGAAAATAGATGGAGAGGAATTCCCTGGCCATCCAGTGATTAATAAGTCTATACTCTTCCAATGCAGGGAGCACAGGTTCGATCACTGGTTGGGAAACTAAGGTCTCGCATGCCACACAGCATGACCAAAAAAAAAAGACGGAGATAATAGTATTTACCTCATTTACTTCACCGGATTATCATGAAGCTCAGATAGGATCGATTTAAGAATATATGTAAATTCTAAAGGAAGGGCTTTTGTACTATGGGAAAAACCCATCAGAACAAAAGGGTTTCTAATCTCCCAAATAGCACAGTTATTGTGAAATTCTAATAAATGTACTTATTTTAACACTCCTTTAATTTCATCATAACAAAGTTTGATTTTATCTTACTTGAGATTTTTTTTTCCCCTGCTTTTTCCTCTCACCTCTTAGGACCACAGTGAATTCCTCTGTGTAAATGTTGCTCTTCCTCAGGGTTCCTTGGGCTCCTTTCTTCTCTTCTCACTCTAATTATTCTTCCAGAGTGAATCTCCTCAAGTGAGTGAAGTCACTCAGTCATGTCCAACTCTTTGTGACCCCATGGGCTGTAGCCCACCAGGCTCCTCCTTCCATGGGATTCTCCAGGCAAGAGTACTGGAGTGGGGTGCCATTTCCTTCTCCAGGGGATCTTCCCAACCCAGGGATCGAACCTGGGTCTCCTGCATTGTAGGCGGACGCTTTACCGTCTGAGCTATCCCTGCTTTTTCCTCTCACCTCAGGATGACTGTGAATTCCTTTGTGTAAATGTTGCTCTTCCTCAGGGTCCCTTGGGCTCCTTTCTTATCTTCTCACTCTAATTATTCTTCCAGAATGAATCTCCTAAAAGATGGTTTCAATACCTTATATGTGAGGTTAACTCTAGAATATGCATCCTTGACTTAAACCTGTATCACCTCTGCCTCCCAGTCCTGTGTAGCTGGGAGTCCATGAGCTCCTCAAACTCGTGTCATCACCTTTCCCAGCCTCCTTTTCTCCCCCTGCCCAAATCACGTTGCGCACATGCCCTACAGCGCACACCCACACACACACATACACACCCGTGCACGCATACACACCCACACACTCCCAGGTCTTTTTCTCCTCCACTATTCCCCCACCTTAACTCAGGCCTTCCAATGGAGTAATGTGTAGCAGAGCGACTTCTGACGGCTCTCTCTCCAGGTAGCCTCAAGACAATCTATTCTCCACACACTTTGGAAAATGTGAGTCTGATCCTCAGTGACTTCCCATTGCCTTTAGGAAGAGACCCCTATTTCTCGGGGACCTCAGCCTGACACACTCAGCTCTTGCTGATTTAATACCAGCCTCACCTGCCCCAACTCCTCCACTGCTCTCTGTCTACTGACTGCTTGAATTCAATAATTTTTCTTGATTTCCTGCCTTGCCATGTGCTGCTTTCGCATCTTAGACTGCCCTTCCCTGTCTGTGTAGGTAGTAACGCCTCATTCTCCACCATTCAGCGGGGCCCTCTCCTCCAGGAAGCCTTCCCTGAAGCCCCTGACCACTGGCAGTGTAGATTGAGGCCTTTCTCATGTGTTGCCTCAGAGCCAGGATCTGGTGTGCAGAGTGGTTTAGAGCATATTGTCTCTTACCACTAGGCTGTTTTTTTAAGGCCTCTAAGCCTCACTTTCCTCCTTTATAAAGGAGAAATAGTAATAATACATAGGGAATAGGGTTGTTAGGGTGATCCAGCGAGATAATTTATGCAAAGCACTAAGCACAAAGATGCACATATTACAGGCACTCTGGTACCTCTGCCATGCTGTGTCATAGTCCTCTGTTTACTCACCTGTCTCTTCTGCCTTCCCCAAGTGTGACCACTTAAGGACAGTGACTGCATTTGATCCTTAGATCTTGGTTCCAAGCACAGATCCTGGCACATAACAGTGCTCAGTGAGTGTGTGTTGGGTGAAAACTAGATTGATGACTAGATGGACAGGATGACATATTCATTAATATAGGAGTCCCACAAAAAGTCTCATTGACATTTGTGGTTAAGTTTTAAACCAGAAGTCAGTAAGCTTTTCCTGTTATGGTCAAAATGGTATTTCAGGCTTTAAGGGCTATAGGGTCCATCACAACTACCCAGTTGGTTGTTGGAGTGAGAGCAGCCCAGACAGGCCATAAAGGATAGGCGGGCTAGTGGCTGTCTTCCACTCACACTTTATTTCCCAAAGCAGGAAGCTACAGGCCATAGTGGGCTGACCTATTTTAAATTTCCCAGCTTATAGGAATAGAATACTAATGTTATTAGACTTACATGACAGCAGAAATAATTTTCATATGTGTGTCAAGTAAACCAAAAAGTAAATGAGTAGAATTAGTTACTGATGAGGGAGGGTGGTTACACAGCGTAGACTCAGATTAATTCAATAAATTCAGTAAAAAAAATCTATACAAAAAAGGAAGAAAAGTTTATGTAGTTCTTTTATAACTTGGAAATGATTAAAGATTGAAAAATATTTTTGCAAAATTTATCTAGGGCATAACATTAAATTACATACAGTCTAAAAACTGCCTAGTAGGAAACAAATAGAGCTCCTTGATTATGCTTATATATTCAAATGCCAGGTTTCCTGATGCCTGGGAACTGTGCAAGATTCTCAATGATCAGGCTGCTTGGGATGAACTGGCCAGAGCCTGTCTACACCACATGGAAGTGGAGTTTGCAATCCGTGTTTATCGGACTATTGGAAACGTTGGCATGGTGATGTCCTTGGAACAAATAAAGGTAAACAGCATCTTATGGGAATTATCAGATTAGCATTTAAATGATACTGAGTCAAGCATTTAAATTTCTGCAGTTAGTCTTACCTAGCTCAAAAACTGATAGATAGTACCACTTCTTCCTAAGCATAGTCCTTAAATAAAAATTAAACCCTTGAGTTTCTTCTCATTAAAACTGTTTTTATTTATAGGGAATAGAGGACTACAGTCTTCTGGCAGGACATCTTGCCATGTTCAGCAATGACTTCAACCTGGCTCAGGACCTGTACCTGGCATCCAGCTGCCCTGTTGCCGCCCTTGAGGTAAGGCAGCAGATGAGGGAAAGAACGCCCAAAGAAGCTCTGACCTCTTTTAAAGAGTTAACATCTCTCAGCACCAGGCACCACATGCCTTCCCCCTTCTTGAACTCAGACTTCAGCTTTAAGAACCCCTGAGTATTCATTAACCTTAGAAGCACTTTCACTCTGTGTTCTATGGAGCAGTAAAAGGCATGGTATTGTAACATTACCAAATAATTTAGAGTCAGAGTGTATCCAAAGAGAACAGATTCTGTAACTTACAAAAATACATACAAATGAAAACAGCCATCATTTATTGAGTGCTTACGTGTACCAGGTACTTTTCTAAGTGTTGACATAAATATTTTAATTCATTCAACCCTCACAGTAGTCCTGTGAAATAATACTATCATTTTCTCTATTTTCCAAATGGGAAACCTGAGGCACACTTATCATTTATTGTGTGACGTTCTCTTGTGTGTGAAGAGGGGTAGGCTAAGGCTTGTGTATCATCACTAGTTTCCCAGAGGTGAGCATTACGAGGGAAGGACCAGAACAGAATGAAGGACCCAGGGCCACACAAGGTAGGAGAGAACTGTGGCTGTGTAGAAGAGCAGTTAAGAATGTGGGCTTTAGAGTTGGACGTGACTGGTTTCAAATCCCACCTCTGTGCGCCCTTGGACAAGTTATTCCATGTCTCAGTGCCCTAGATCCCATTTAAAGGAGGGATAATAATATGTAGCCCATAGGGTTGCCGTAAAGACATAAGAATGAGATTAGATCTTTGGGAACGGTGCCAGATTGACTATAAAGACACAGATGGTGGCTTTCGTCACTAACATTGTTCCACCTCAGCCAACATTTCCACAGCCACATAGAGAAGCATGTTTGCTATTGATTTCACAACTTCTCTTTTTCAAATTGTTCTATAGCAAATTTCATTTTTAAATTTTAAGTGAACTGAATGTTAAGAAAAAAATTGGATGGTTTTCCAATGTTATTGGCTTCCCAGGTGGCATTAGTGATAAACAACCCGCCTGCCAATACAGCAGATGAAAGAGATGTGGGTCCCATCCTTGGGTCAGGAAGATCCCCTGGAGTAGGAAGTGGCAACCCACGCCAGTATTCAGGCACGGAGAATCCTATGGACAAAGCAGCCTGGCGGGGTACAGTCCATGGGCTTGCAAAGAACCAGACATGACTGAAGCGACTTAGCACGCATGCACTCACAGTATTATTTGAGAGGACTGGGGACACCCTGAGAAATTTTCAGATCTTGGGTTGGTATGTGCTGGAGTAGGAACAGGGCTTGCCTGAGTGAGGGCAGAGATGTCATCCTCGCTCTTCCGCGTTAGCTGTGGACGCTTGTCATGTGCTCCTGGCTTCGTAAAGGATTTAAGCTGATGGCTTCACAATGGGAAGTGGTGACTGCACCCCATTGTTCCTTTAACCTCACTTTGAAGGCTGACAGGTTAGCTAAGTAAAAACTTTGGAGGCAAAGTCCTACTGCTCAGCCCTGCCACACACTAACAGTGAGACTGTGTGTGCAAAACTAGCCTCTCTGCCTCAGTTCTGGATCCCTAAAATGGGTACAGGAACAGCTCATTATAAAAGGCCTAACTGTGGAAAGTAAATAGGCTAATGTCTTAGAGTAGAAAATATCACTTGCAAAATGTTAGCCATTGTTAATTCTGTAAAAGGGTAAATAAAGTGAGGAATGAACTCCAGAAGATTAATGGTTTACTCTTTAATGGTTTGTTTATTATTATTATTTATTTTAAATGAAACAAAGATGAATATTTTAATGATAAAAGGAACAATTCACAAAGAAGATATCATAAACCATTAGACACTTAACAACAAAGAAACAAAAGACATAAAGCAAAAATCAGAAGAAATAAAAGGGAAAAGAAGCAATATGTAATCATAGTGAGACATATTAACATTTCTCTGAGACCATTTTATCAAGTGCAGAAAGAATAGGAGCATCTTGAATGATGTCGTTAATAATTTAAATATAATAGATTTATATTTAATTAATTTATGTTAATCATATCCTGTGTGCTTGTATGCTAAGTCACTTCAGTCATGTCCATCTCTTTGTGACCCACTGGACTGCACCCACCAGGCTCCTCTGTCCATGGGATTCTCCAGGCAAGAATCCTGGAGTGGGTTGTTACGCCCTCCTGCAGGGCATCTTCCAGACCCAGGGGTCGAACCCACATCTCTTATGTCTCCTGCATTGGCAGGTGGGTTCTTTACTACTAGTGCCACCTGGGAAGCCCTAATCATATCCTACACAAATATATTTAAAATTTTGTATCTCATATGTTATTAGATGGCCATGGGACATTTAGAAAAACTGAATTTCAAAAAGTAGAATTCTTTTTTGTGTCTGTGATTCAGTTATACATATACACATTATTTCTGAAATTATTTTCCAGTATAGGTTATTACATCATACTGTTCCCTGTGCTATACAGTAAACCTTTGTTGCTTGTTGCATATCTGTTTTTTTAATTTGGAAATCTAGCATTCTATTCATACTAAGAAAAACAAGTGGAATCAAAATGTCATTAATTTTTTAGTTAGGCAAAAATTCATAAGTTTTTAAAAATATATATATGTTTACAAAAGCTTTTCTACTATTCTTGATGAAGACTTGAGAAAGAACATCCAAAAAAAGAAAAGATGGAAAATTGAAAAACAAAACAAAATGAAATGGGCGCACTGAATATGAAATAGAAAGAAAAAATGAAACAAAATAGATAAAAATGAAAGATCCTCATATAGTCCAGCTGTTTTTATTTTTATTTTTTATTTATTTTTAATTACTTTATTTAACTTTATAATATTGTATTGGTTTTGCCATATAGTGACTTGAATCCGCCATGAGTGTACATGTGTTCCCCATCCTGAACCCCGCTCCTACCTCCCTCCCGATCCCATCCGTCTGGGTCATCCCAGTGCACCAGCCCTGAGTATCCTGTATCATGCATCAAACCTGGACTGGTGATTCGTTTCACATGTGATATTATACATGTTTCAATGCCATTCTCCCATAACATGGCTGTTCATTAGAAACTGGAGCTCTAGCGAAAAAAAAAAAAGCAATCCCTGGGCATTTGTATTTGTATTTTTCAAAAAAATTCCAAGATAATTCTGATATGCATATGAATTTTAAAAAGTGATTACAGGTTTTTCTATTAAATGGTAGTTTTGGTGATACAGAATTCTATAATTTTTCTGTTGACCAATCATAATACAGTGGTATTAAGTGAGTAATAGTTACATAATCACAGTAGTAAAAAGATGTTTCTCAGTTTTTGCAATCAATAGCCAGACAAAAATGAAAGATAATTACAATTTCAAGCCATAATGGGAACATGATTAAGCTAACAATATAAAATAATTACATACAATTTTGGAATTGTGAAATTGTGCACCAGACACAGATAAAAGACCTCAGGAGCCAGGGAGAAAGACATGTTCACATTTTATTTATGTTTGCTACTATTCATCTCATGATACAAGTTCAGATTTTCTCAGAAAATAAGATTGATTCCTATAGTAAAGTATTTCTCAACTTCTTCTTTATCATCTCCCCTCTGAGAAGAAATACTAGTTTTAATTTAGTTGATTGAATTAATTTTAATTCAATTTAATTTTTTCCTAGTGAAAGTGAAGTTGCTCAGTCGTGTCCTACTCTTTGCAACCCCATGGACTGTAGCCCACCAGGCTTCTCCGTCCATGGGATTCTCCAGGCAAGAATACTGGAGTGGGTTACCATTTCCTTCTCCAGGGGATCTTCCCGACCCAGGGATCAAACCTGGGTCTCCCGCATTGGAGGCAGACACTTCAACCTCTGAGCCACCAGGGAAGCCCTTTTCCTATTGAGACAAATTAAATACTAAAGAGAATAAGATTTTGTTTAGGATTGAGTTTTGGAGGGCCATGAACCATTGTAATAGCCACGGGCCCTGGAAGGCACAGGCTCAGTAGTTGTGGCTCACCAGCTCTTGAGCACAGGCTCAATAGTTGTGGCACACCACTTAGGATCTTCCCGGACCAAACCCATGTCCCCTGCATTGGCAGTGGTCCATTGAGCCACCAGGGAATGTAATCACTTTTATTAAAACCAGCACTATATGGTAACTGTGCAGAATAATTTGCTATTTGAAATTAATATCTTTCTCTTTCTAATAGATGAGAAGGGATTTGCAGCACTGGGACAGTGCTCTACAACTGGCAAAACGTTTAGCCCCAGACCAAATACCGTTTATATCAAAAGAATATGCTATTCAGCTTGAATTCACGTAAGTCCTCATCTTTATATGTTTCAGTCAGTATCTAATTATTGAATATCTTCAGTTCTAAACTGCTATTCATTATAAGGCCATTGATTTAATAATTAAATCCATAGATTTAATAGTGGCTTCTTAGGTAGAAAAAAACCATATTAATTATACATCCAAAAATGTTTTATTCTAACTAATGATGTCTTATCCGTGTATCTATCCACTCCCTTTCAGCATCAAAATCTCAGTTTGGGTCTAAGCCTTTTCCATATTTAGAATTGTTTTGAATTGAGAAATATTGTTTTGAAACACATTTGGCCAACAACAGTTACACATAGTGTCAAGGTGACTCTGCTTTTCTTAATTTACGATCATGACCTTGACCTCTTTGAACACTTTGAGGATTTGCAGTGTGAATTCAAGGCATGGTGAAAGATACAGGCTTTGTTCTACAACTCTATTTGCTTCAACTTGTACTTCTGCTTTTTAAGATTGAATTGCACATGGATAAAAATCATCAGTTCATGTTGCAAATCAAGCCAGAAGCTTTCAAGGTGAAGCTCCAGTGCTTGAGTAATAAGCCCTGCTGATGCATGATGAATATGCTTCACAGATCTCGCCTACCTTTGAAAATACCATAATCTGTTCTGAGAGATTTAGAAATTTCAAGTGTTCTTAATTGCTGCTGCTGCTAAGTTGCTTCAGTTGTGTCCGACTCTGTGTGACCCTATAGACAGCAGCCCACCAGGCTCCCCCGTCCCTGGGATTCTCCAGGCAAGAATACTGGAGTGGGTTGCCATTTCCTTCTCCAGTGCATGAAAGTGAAAAGTGAAAATGAAGTTGCTCAGTCGTGTCCAACTCTTAGCATGGACCGCAGCCTACCAGGCTCCTCCATCCATGGAATTTTCCAGGCAAGAGTACTGGAGTGGGTTGCCATTGCCTTCTCCATCTTAATTGCTAGACAGTCTTGACTGTCAGTAGTCTTAATTGACAGACTATACGTTTTTACTTCAGTCCTGCCTAAAAGTGTAATTTTAGAGGGATTTCAAGATCCAATTTTAAACTCACATTCAGCTGTGGTTAATGCCACTACTGCAGATACCCGCAGAGACAGGAATTGAATCATTTATTGACAGATATAAGTTTGCAAGTATATGTAGTTGCAATGACAACTACATCATAACTGGACAATTTATTATAGGATATATTCCATTTTCAAAAATTATAAAATGGGAAAAACACTGCTTCTTGAACAAAGAAAATATGGTTCTAACATTAAAAATCATTTTTATGTAGTTCCATTTTATTTTCATATAGACTTTATAGTCATTGAGAATATTGACAGATAATAGTTGTAGAAATTACTCCATCAAAAAGTACTCTTTCATTTCTAACCAGGATACCTTATTTAAAAGTTCCCATTTTGCAAATAAAAGCTTTTTGGAGATTTTATTTCTTCATAGTCAATCTTAATCTAAATTTATCACATTTCTGCCCCTTAGAGTTAATCCAATATGTTGAAAAGAACAAATAGGAATCTTAGTGCATAACTCAAGAGAGGAGGCCTCAGTGCCCTGGCCCTGCATCTCTGTCCTGAGAGTAAAGAGAAGAGGGTCACTGCACTGGGAGATGACCCACCCTCCCCTGTCAGAGCACAAGCACTTGAGGAAGCTCTGGAACTATCCAGAAAACTTCCATTGTTCCTCCTTTCGGGAGAATCAAAGTCTTTGTAGCAAACCCTCAAAAACTGTCTCATCATAGTCAGGTGAGCTGAGCCAGTTGAAAGTCTGATGTTATTGATACTTTTTTAACCTTTTTTAACCGTTTTTGCTCAACATGTGACTGTGAAGCCTCCAGTTTCTATAGTTTTCACTGCTGTTTCTATGCTGACCCCTGGGTCCTGATCTAGGTATGCACCCCAACACCCAAATCAAGAGACTTACTCTTGTGATAATCATGACTAATTAGGTATAGCTCATCACCATCCAGTACCCCAGTGGCTACCAGGTGCTGATTTTTAAAAAATATTTATTTGTTTGGCTGCACCAGGTCTTAGTTGTGGCATGTGACCTCTTAGTTATGGCATGTGGGATCTAGTTTTCTGACCAGGGAGGGATTGCACCCAGGACCCCTGCATTGAGAGTGTGATGTCTTAGCCACTGGACCACTGGAGGAGTCCCACCAGCTGCTGATTTTGATTCTAAGGCCCTGGGCCTCTGCTCAGTTCCAACAGTCTGTTTCATTCTACATCCAAGACATTGATTAGATCAAAGAAGGACCCATCTGACATCTGTGGGAAGGATTAGCTCTCCAGTCTGACATTAGAATCATGAGCTAGAGCCACATGAGAGTTCCAAAATAAATAAAGAACATGAACTAAAATACCATAAAAATAAAGTGAGAGTTCCTAAGTCTCAATTTCAGTTCAGTTCGGTCGCTCAGTCGTGTCCGACTCTACGACCCCATGATTCGCAGCACGCCAGGCCTCCCTATCCATCACCAACTCCTGGAGTTCACTCAGACTCATGTCCATTGAGTCAGTGATGCCATCCAGCCATCTCATCCTCTGTCGCCCCCTTTTCCTCCTGCCCTCTCAGCATCAGAGTCTTTTCCAATGAGTCAACTCTTCACATGAGGTGGCCAAAGTACTGGAGTTTCAACTTTAGCATCATTCCTTCCAAAGAACACCCAGGGCTCATCTCCTTTAGCATCTCTTAATTGGGCTTGCTCAAGGAAAACCTCAGGTTCCTGAAGGAGGAACCATCAGGAGACATCTCTATCTGTGTTGATGTAATTGGGTCCAAATATTGGAAATTCTTGGGCTTCCTGGGTAGTTCAGCTGGTAAAGAATCCACCTGCAATGCAGGAGACCCTGGTTTGATTCCTGTATCGGGAAGATCTGGAGAAGGGATAGGCTACCCACTTCAGTATTTGGGGCTTCCCTGGTGGCTCAGATGGTAAAGAATCCGCCTGCAGTGCGGGAGACCTGGGTTCAGTCACTGGGCTGGGAAGATGCCCTGGAGGAGTACATGGCAACCCACTCCAGTATTCTTGCCTGGAGAATCCCATGGACAGAGGGGCCTGGCGGGCTACAGTTCATAGGGTTGCAAAGAGTCGGACACGACTAAGCATAGCACGGCAGCATTAGAAACTCCCACGTAGGAACACTGCTGACTGTGAAGCTCTGGGCTGTCCAACAAATTCCTCGTAACCAACAGATGAGGAAATTGAGTGCAGCTGAGGGAGGTTGACTGGTCTAAGCTGATTTTTCAGAGCTGATTAATTTATTCCGGAGGAGATGGTTTCTTAAAGGACAATGGATCTCCAGATGGATACTAAGCAATCACTGATCCATTCTGTTCCAAGCAGTAGAATGAATTGAGGTAATAAATATGACTTCTAGATATGCACATCCATATTAGCATCCGTCATGGGAAGAGGGAGTGGCATCATTTATATTCCCTGCTCTCTCAGTGGTAAAGAATCTGCCTGCCAGTGCAGGAGACAGGAGACAAGAGTTCGATTCCTGGGTCAGGAGGATCCCCTGGAGAAGAGAATGGCAACCCACTTCAGTATTCCTGCCTGGCAAGTCCCATGGACAGAGGAGCCTGGCAGGCTACAGTCCATGGGGTTGCAGAGTCCAACATGTCTTAGTGACTAAACAAACAACATGATACTTTTTATCAGAATAAGAATCAGAGCCCTTAATACTGTCATCCCCAGTATTTTCCTTAATTTCTACACAGATTCTCTCAACACATATTGCACTTATAAATACTGGGTATTGGGGGGGGGGCAAAAAAAAACCATTGCTTTTTATGGTCTCATGATTGTCTTTAGAACCCCAAAGGAAAGGAGAAAAGGAAAGTTTGTCACACAGTTGTGTCCAACTCTTTGCAATCCCATGGACTGTAGTCCACCACATCCTCTGTCCATGAAATTCTCCAAGCAAGAGTACTGGAGTGGGTTGCCATTCCCTTTTCCAAGGGATCGTCCCTACCCAGGGATCGAACCTGGGTCTCCTGCATTGCAGGCAGATTCTTTACCAACTGAGTTACTAGGGAAGTCCCTTAGAACCCCAAAGGAGATAATTAAACAAAAGTGACCCCAAAATTTTAATGTACCTCCCCCAAATGCCTAGCATACTACAAAGAGTGTAAGTTTCCTTACACTCTTAGCATAATCTAGCTTAATACTTATTTTTAAAGTAGCAAAATAATGGCCTGCACTTCAAAGAATGCATGCATAAACATTGTGTATCACATCTTTCATGTGCTTAAGCAACTCAGTGACAGATTATGTTTTAAATCTTGTATACATAAACAAGATACTTAAATGTGAATTAAAATTCACTCTTTTTTTTTTTCAGAGGTGATTATGTAAATGCTTTGGCTCATTATGAGAAAGGAATAACAGGTGATAATAAGGTAACCTTGAATAAAGATAAGATATGCATAGTTATCTTCGAGTTTATTGTTAGTTTCCTGTAAGAAATAATCTTATTTGCATTGTATTTATTTAGTATGAAGCAGGTGAGCCTTTTTTTTTCAGTTTATTAACAACTTTGCAAGGACATAGTTAAATCATTTTAAAACACTTGACCTCTTAAAAACTGACATTGATAATATTTGTATCTGTCTGAAAAAGCTTTGTTTTCCATTGCACCCTAAATATGAGCTTTTTGTTGAGGATGGGAGTAAAATTTGTATCCTTTCCACTTCCAGGTTAGCTGTTATTTTCATAACGCTTTTTGTTTCACTCTTAAAACGTTTCAGTAACCGCTTTGAAAGTGAATTCGCAGTCCATAAAGGTTTTTCTGCCATTTTATCACTCATGCTATATCTTGTATGATTAACCTGGTAAGCATATACTTTACTCACCATTCCAGTCCATTCTCTTGTCCCAGACCATCTCAGAATTTAACTCAAGAAGCTAAATTTTGTGATAAAAATTTATATTTTTGTTAGGTGATGTCAAGATTGAAAATCTTTTTATTTTCTGTTTTATATCTAGCCTTTTATTACAAAAGTGATAACAATGTCATTATAGTCAATTTGAAAAATCACCAAAGTCTGTTAACCTTACAAAGTGAGAGTTCAACATTCTCTCCTCCAAACCCAATCCTTAATGATGACTACTGGTCATGATCTTATATATTTCCATCCAGAATCTCTTCTAAGCATACAGATATGTATACAATAGAGATTTTTACTAAAAATGAAATCATTCACTTCCATTCTCTCAGCAAAGATCAACTGAGAATCTGTTCTGTAAAAGAAAAACAGCATTTTGCCTTATGGTCTTTCCAAGTCAATACATATGAACGATTTAATTTTTTAAGAGCTTCTAAACTTTCATTGTTTGGATGTATCATGGTTTTTTTCATCCACTCCCTTGTTGAATTCAAATAACTATCAGTTCAGTTCAGTTCAGTCGCTCAGTCGTGTCCAACTCTTTGCGACCCCATGAATCGCAGCACACCAGGCCTCCCTGTCCATCACCAACTCCCGGAGTTCAATCAGACTAACGTCCATCGAGTCAGTGATGCCATCCACCCATCTCATCCTCGGTCGTCCCCTTCTCCTCCTGCCCCCAATCCCTCCCAGCATCAGAGTCTTTTCCAATGAGCCAACTCTTCACATGAGGTGGCCAAAGTACTGGAATTTCAGCTTCAGCATCATTCCCTCCAAAGAAATCCCAGGGCTGATCTTCAGAATGGACTGCTTGGATCTCCTTGCAGTCCAAGAGACTCTCAAGAGTCTTCTCCAACACCACAGTTCAAAAGCATCAATTCTTCGGCGCTCAGCTTTCTTCACAGTCCAACTCTCACATCCATACATGACCACTGGAAAAACCATAGCCTTGACTAGACGGACCTTTGTTGGCAAAGTAATGTCTCTGCTTTTCAATATGCTATCTAGGTTGCTCATAACTTTCCTTCCAAGGAGTAAGCGTCTTTTAATTTCATGGCTGCAGTCACCATCTGCAGTGATTTTGGAGCCCAAAAAAATAAAGTCTGACACTGTGACCAGATGCCATGATCTTCGTTTTCTGAATGTTGAGCTTTAAGCCAACTTTTTCACACTCCTCTTTCACTTTCATCAAGAGGCTTTTTAGTTCCTCTTCACTTTCTGCCATAATGGTGGTGTCATCTGCATATCTGAAGTTATCGATATTTCTCCTGGCGATCTTGATTCCAGCTTGTGCTTCTTCCAGCCCAGCGTTTCTCATGATGTACTCTGCATAGAAGTTAAATAAGCAGGGTGACAATATACAGCCTTGACGTACTCCTTTTCCTATTTGGAACCAGTCTGTTGTTCCATGTCCAGTTCTAACTGTTGCTTCCTGGCCTGCACACAGATTTCTTAAGAGGCAGGTTAGGTGGTCTGGTATTCTCATCTCTTTCAGACTTTTCCAGAGTTTATTGTGATCCACACAGTCAAAGGCTTTGGCATAGTCAATAAAGCAGGAATAGATGTTTTTCTGGAACTCTCTTGCTTTTTCCATGATCCAGCAGATGTTGGCAATTTGATCTCTGGTTCCTCTGCCTTTTCTAAAACCAGCTTGAACATCTGGAAGTTCACGGTTCACGTATTGCTGAAGCCTGGCTTGGAGAATTTTGAGCATTACCTTACTAGTGTGTGAGATAAGTGCAATTGTTCGGTAGTTTGAGCATTCTTTGGAATTGCCTTTCTTTGGGATTGGAATGAAAACTGACCTTTTCCAGTCCTGTGGCTCCTGCTGAGTTTTCCAAATACGCTGGCATACTGAGTGCAGCACTTTCACAGCATCATCTTCCAGGATTTGAAATAGCTCAACTGGAATTCCATCACCTCCACTAGCTTTGTTTGTAGTGATGTTTTCTAAGGCCCACTTGACTTCACATTCCAGGATGTCTGGCTCTAGATGAGTGATCACACCATCATGATTATCTGGGTTGTGAAGATCTTTTTAATATAGTTCTTCTGTGTATTCTTGCCACCTCTTCTTAATATCTTCTGCCTGTTAGGTCCATACCATTTCTGTCCTTTATCAATAATTATAGTTATTTGGGGGTTTGTTTCTATCAAATACACTGTGGTGAATATTCTGCCTAGTATTAATATATGTGTCTTAGCTACTTAAGATAGTATTTCTGCAGGTTATATTCTTACAAGTGGGATTTCTACATCATAAAATGTGTGCTTTCGGTTCTTTAAACTGCGAGATTGCTCTTTAGAAGAACTTGTGGTAATTCATCCAGCTGTGCATGAAAGTGTTCATTTCCCACATATTCTCTACACTACCAATCTCTACCAATTTATAGCATTTGTATTTAATTTTATTTTTTGTGTGTTTGATTATTAGTGAAGCCAAGTGTGTTTTATTTATTTATTGGCTAATTGTATGTTTTTTAAATTAATATGAATTGCCTAATTAAATCCTTTGCTCATTTATCTCTTGGAGTTTTGACAATTTCTTTCTTTGACTACATCTATTTTAGTTCATTCTTAACTGTATTATTAAATACAGTCACCACTAGCCACATGGGGCCATTTAAGTTATTTAAAATTAAATAAAACATAAAACTCAGATCCTCTGTCACAAATAAGTAAAGGTTTTATGTTTCATCATGCCTAGTAGAGAAATCTTTAATTTGATAAATATTTTTTCTCTTAATTTTATTCGTAGCATAGCTATGTACCCAGTGTATTTCCTCTCACATAAAATTTTATACCAAGAAGACTACAAAGATATGCAAGATATTATGACAAAGGTGCAGTAAAAATTTGGCCTTGAGCAGAAAAGATCTAGACTTCTAAAGAAGAGAATATGACTTTGTAACAGATGATTTTTTTTTAAAAAGATTCAGAGTTATTTCAGAATCTTTAGATTTGCCAGCAAAGACTATTGAAAGTAAACCATAACCTTTAGGCTCATTTTAGATTTAAATTGTTTGGCTAAAATATATCATCTTTACAAATGAACTTACTTAGAAGACAGAAAGAGACTCACAGAGAATGAACTTATGGTTGCCAGGGGAAAGACTGGGGGGACAGGATAGTTAGGCAGTTTGGAACAGACATGTACACACTGCTATACTTAAAATGGATAACCAGCAGGAATCTCCTGTATAGCATGCGGAACTCTGCTCAATGTTATGTGGCAGCCTGGATGGGAAGGGACTTTCGGGGAGAATGGATACGCGTATGTGTGTGGCTGAGTCTCTTTGCTGTTCACCTGAAGATATCACAGCATTGTTAATCGGCTATATCCCAATACAAAATAAAAAGCTTTTAAGAAATAAATAAAAATAAAATACATCATTTTAAGCTAGGGTGTGATTTGTTAGTTATTTGCCTTCTAATTTCAGGAACACGATGAGGTGTGCCTGGCTGGTGTGGCCCAGATGTCCATAAGAATGGGAGACATCCGCCGAGGGGTCAACCAAGCCCTCAAGCACCCCAGCAGGGTCCTTAAGAGAGACTGTGGAGCCATCCTGGAGAACATGAAGGTAGAGTTTCCTGGGAATACATATTTATGAGGTCTCATACACAAACTAGTATTTTCATAATCTCATACTATTTTAGCAATTTTCAGAAGCAGCTCAACTATATGAAAAAGGTCTCTACTATGACAAAGCAGCATCTGTGTACATCCGCTGTAAGAACTGGTAAGAATCTGCTGTAAAGTGTGTTCTGAGCAGGTGTGGAAATGAGTGTGTGTCGACAGCCTCCCCTCTGGTTTTCTTGCTCCTCCTCCCAACTGCGCAGCTATTGCCTCTGTTTGGGCCTTCCCTCCATCGCCCGTTTTTCTTTATAGATTAGTTCATCTTAATAGTTCTTTTTCCAAAGAACAGCACAGTTTCTTGGTTTAATATGGGGAAATAACCTGATCAGATAAATTACTAGAATAAAAACCCCCTATTATCCACAAAGAGTCAATGAACTACCCTTCATTTTCCCACAGAGGGTGGGCTGGTGGGGTCAGCAGCCTGAGAAAAAGCAATTAAATCTTTTCACTGTAGGGGTCAAGATTTTTTAAGATCATGATAACTGTTTCTTGAATCCAAAAAATTAACATCTGATTGTAGGAAGCTACTTTTGGAGCAAATGTAGTGCTGACATTATTCTCCTCGACCTACATTTCTAGGGCAAAAGTTGGTGAGCTTCTGCCTCATGTTTCTTCTCCAAAGATTCACTTGCAGTATGCCAAAGCTAAAGAAGCAGATGGAAGGTTTGTGCAATGTCTCAATTTTACACAAATCTAAAAGGATGTTTTATAAAGTAATCGTTGATATCTGCAACCTTTAAGAAAGGCAAAAACAGAAAACATCTTTATCCTCACCTGGCTTGAAGTGCCAGGCTATTAAGTTTTCCCCATACTTTATATAGTTCATCCAGTCCTTTATGTATTTATATGTGGACTACAATCTCATTTTTACTTGAAGGTTAAATACTAGAAGTTGAAATTTTGATATAATTATGGCATGAAAATGAAATTAGACAATAGTCATTTTATTAAAGAGGATAACTTACAGAGGCAAAGAAAAGTGAAGAAACATGAATTTCATGGCTGCTCTGTTTAAGCTGAAAAACAGTATTACAGTATAACAATGGATTGTTGGTACTTTAAATTGACAAAGATCTGGAACTTAATATAGGAAACTCAAATGCACTGGGAGGAAATGGGCTAAGACAAGAAGGAGTGCCAGAGGAGGAAATACACTTATGAAATTATATTTTATACAAACACGAAAAAGTTCCATCTCACTAATGGTAATTAAATTAAAGCAACAGCATATCATTTTAACTTATATTGGGGAAAGATTTATTTTAAACTAATAACTGTATTGTCAAAAAGCACTTTTTATGCATGACTAATAGGACTGTAAATTTCTGAAGTCTTTAGAAGGTTATTTAGCAATATTATTAAGAGATTTTTAAAGGTTACTTCCTTCTACTTTTAGAAAAGTAACCTTAAGAAAGAGATACACACTAAATGTCTTGTTAAAATGGAAAGAGCTAGAGAGCTCATGGAGACTGAACAGAAGTCTTGAGCTCCATCTAGAGGTCAATACACAATGATATAGATTACTGTTAAATTGTATCTGTAATTGTGAAAAATTCCTGATTTTCTGTTTGCTAAAATAAGCCTGTATTACTGTTATAATCTTTTCACTTTAACAAAACAGTAAAATATAAAAAAATTGTATATATATGATTCAGATGAGAAAACACAGTTCATTATTGGTATTTTACTGTTAGTTTATCAAACCTCTAAAAACAGCATATTTTAATGAAATGGTTCATGGTATTCTTTCTGATAAAAAACAAAGAAGTGCAAGAAAAGTGAGCAGCCACCATCAATTTAAAAAAACAAAAAAACAATATCCCAAGCATTTATTGACATTTTTCTCCCAAATATGACAGGGTTGAGAAAGTTTGTTTGAACTAAATATCTCTTCTAGATACAAAGAAGCCGTTGTGGCTTATGAGAACGCAAAACAGTGGAACAATGTGATCCGCATCTACCTGGACCACCTCAACAATCCAGAAAAGGCTGTCAGTGTTGTCAGAGAGACCCAGTCCCTGGAAGGAGCCAAGATGGTAGCCAGGTAATGTAATGCGTTATTTTTGGACTTCCAAAAACTAGCCTTTAAAGACAGCCCCCACTTCCCCTTGTCAAAAAAAATCATTTCAAATGGAATATTTATTCTTTCTTTCCAAAATTATATCTTCTAGGTGTTTAAATTCAAAGGCTGTTTGTTATGGTCAACATACGAGAGTATGTTTACCAAATATAAACATATGGTATAGAACTACAGTTTACCCAATATGTTTTTACTTTGGAATGGTTTCTCTGGCTTGAAAAAGATTTTATTTTGTGAATGACAGACTTCTTTTAAATGAGTCAAGCTAATTAAAGTACTCTTTGCTTTAGATTTTTTCTGCAGCTTGGTGACTACGGATCTGCCATCCAATTTCTTGTTATATCCAAATGTAATAATGAAGCTTTCACACTGGCTCAGCAACACAACAAAATGGAAATCTACGCAGACATTATTGGTAAATATCATTGTTTTCCCCAATTTCTCTTAAAGATTTTATCTGGTCTAATAATCAGATTGGCTACGTCCACATGCACATGCACACACACCATTCCATTTGTACACAGACACACATACAACCATATGTTACTTGTTAGGTTTCAAGATTCCTACCGTCACCTTCAAGGTGAGATGGAATTGTAAGACCACTTTGAAAAATTACGGTGTTAGGGAGAAGGAAATGGCAACCCACTCCAGTGTTCTTGCCTGGAGAATCCCAGGGATGGCGGAGCCCAATGGGCTGCCACCTGTGGGGTCACACAGAGTCGGACACGACTGAAACGACTTAGCAGCAGCAGCAGCAGCAGGTAACTCCCACGGGAGGCCAGATTTCCCAAATTCTCCTTCCGATCAACCAGAGGTAAAGGAAGGTTCCAAAACAAAAGTAATAGGAAATGCAGAGTGACTTTTGAAAAAGTAATTGTGTTCATAAAATTTAAAAATTGAGTTGTAAATTAAGAATATAGGATGTGCTGCGATGAACATTGGGGTACATGTGTCTCTTTCAATTCTGGTTTCCTCAGTGTGTATGCCCAGCAGTGGGATTGCTGGGTCATAAGGCAGTTCTATTTGCAATTTTTTAAGGAATCTCCACACTGTTCTCCATAGTGGCTGTACTAGTTTGCATTCCCACCAACAGTGTAGGAGGGTTCCCTTCTCTCCACACCCTCTCCAGCATTTATTGCTTGCAGATTTTTGGATCGCAGACATTCTGACTGGTGTGAAGTGGTACCTCATTGTGGTTTTGATTTGCATTTCTCTAATAATGGCATTGAAACATGTATAATATCATGTAAGAATCGAATTGCCAGTCTATGTCCGATGCAGGATACGGCACGCTTGGGGCTGGTGCACGGGGATGACCCAGAGAGATGTTGTGGGGAGGGGGGTGGGAGGGGGGTTCATGTTTGGGACCACATGTACACCCGTGGTGGATTCATGTCAATGTATGGCAAAACCAATACAGAATTGTAAAGTAAAATAAAAAATAAATAAATTAATTAATTTAAAAAAAAAGAATATAGGATGTGGTTTTTAAAAATTTTGAAAGTCCGAAAGAAAATTTTATATTCTGAGAATACCAGCTTATAGGTTATCTTCCCCTGTTTATAATTATTCTTAAAACTTACTGAAATAACTCAGATTTTTCACTTCATGGGCCATATATAACATTATTTGTGGTATGATTTTTCTCTCTTGTTTTTACTGTGGTAAAATACACAAAACATAAATTTGCCATTTTAATAATTTTTAAGTGCACAGTTTGGTTGTGTGAAGTACGTTCACATTGTGGTACAACCATCACCACATCTGTCTCCAGAACTTTTTCACCATCCTAAACTCTACCCATTAAACAATGGCTCCCATTCCCCTCACCTCCCAGCCTGGCAACACTGTTCTGCTCTTAGTCTCTATGAATTTGACTATTCATGGTACCTTATATAAGTGGAATTATAATATTTGTCCTTTTATGTTATTTCATGTTTTAAAATTCAGAAAATGACCATAAGAAATGATGGTAGGATTCATAAGAAAATTTTTGTTTCAGTCTTTAAGGGAAATAATAGGTAAAAGCATCTTGTAATATCTTCAGAAGTCATTCAGATAATTGGAAATATAAAGAGTTAAAGAAAAAAAGAAAGTACAGATGAAAGTCACATTATAATTATTAATGTTTACCATGGCCGATGACATTTCTGTCCTAACATTACAAGTCATCATTGCACTAAAGCATTTAAGTTTTTCTAATTTCATAAGGATGTGGCTTATCCAGTACATACACAGAAATACACAGGCCCTCCAGTCCCCAAACATAACACACACTTTCCTTCATCTTTCTTTACTATCTTCTTTTATAAACTCTAAATCTGGCTTGGTCTGGAGATACAGGGCTGTTCATACTCTGGTGCCCTATTGGACTTCCAACTCCCGTGAGTAAATGTAAAATGAATGTAAACAATGAATTGGAACTCCAGCAGCTTTGGGGTCTTCTGTGCTTAATATGTTTAAGCCTCAAACTAAAAGAACAACAGTAAAAAAGGAAAAACAGTAATTATCTTTAATAGCATCTATTATCCACTTGAGTATCATCTTCCGTGTCTGACAAATACACACAGATTATTGTTTAAACCAGGCATTGGAGAAACCGAGAAAGGAGATGGATTGCGTGTGCGTTATGGTTAACTTGGCTCCCAGATGTTTTGAAACCCTAGGGAAATCCTGGATTGTTCCTGTTGTTTTAGGAAATGAGATTGAAACTTTCAAAGAAAGAGAAAAGTCCCTAAGGGTAATGTCAAACCATAACCTAGCTTCTCACAAAGCCTCCTAGCTTCCTCTCCTGATTGCTGTTTAGAGAGAGAAGAAGGTGGAATAGTTGATCTGTGAGGTTATTATGGTAAATGTGTTTTGTGATGAAAAAGACACTGATCATAATATTTGCTGTTAAGGGATTTTAATTGCTTCTTCTTAGATCACCTGTTTTTAGATCTTGTTTTTGAATTAGCAATGAGAAGTAAACAGGTTATGCTCAGATATTTTACTCAATGAATTTCTGATTTCCATTGTAGGTTCTGAAGATAACACTACTGAGGACTATCAAAGCATAGCCTTATATTTTGAAGGAGAAAAAAGACATTTTCAGGCCGGAAAATTCTTCTTGCTATGTGGCCAGTATTCACGAGTGAGTATTTGTGAAGAAAACATAGTTTGGACTCCACAGGAATGGTTAGGGGAAATGTGTTAAAATACAGTATGCTCCTAGACACCCAGCTTTGAAATCTGAAAGTCAGCCTTGACATCTTCCAGTCTCTCCCACACCCAGTCACCTCTTTCACAGCTGCCTCCGTAACCTCTCTCTCTTTTTTGTTCTTAGCACCATCCACATAATCCAGACCCGGGTCACCTCACTTTAGATTGTTTCCTGTTTTCCTTGTTTTTACCTTCTCTCTCTATAAATCATTCTTCGTTTTGTTCCCCAAAT
The DNA here is from genome assembly GCF_014754425.2 of Oryx dammah. NCBI lineage: Eukaryota > Metazoa > Chordata > Mammalia > Artiodactyla > Bovidae > Oryx > Oryx dammah. The sequence continues at coordinate 57,912,991 of NW_024070187.1, forward strand.
GGTACTGACTTTGACTGCCAAAGGACCCCTAAAGCAGAGTTACAGTGTTTAAGCAAGGGATGTAAACAAGTGAAGCTGTGGAGTAAGGCTTGCATTCAGTGAGTGAAGGGCCGGGACTGCTGGATGGCACCTTGTATGAAGGAAATGGCTGCTGCTCACCCTCAAAAATGTGTTGCCATTCAGGAGTTTGGGCCTACGAGTTTCAGATCATAGGATTTTTCATAAACATAAGTCTGGGTCAGTGTTAAAATATAGGCCCGGATATTTGTATAACATCTCTCTGACCAAACAAACATGTCTGTGTGTGAACTTGAAGGCCACCAATTTGCTGTTCTGGCCCTTTAGTTCTTGAGTCTAAATTCCTTCACTGGATTTTCCACGATTGATGAACCAGCCTGAACCTCACAGAGTGGCATCTAGCTTTTTCCAGTGAAGAGTCCTACAATCCCATTAGCCTTTCCCATCCTTGCTCTCCACTGGGCTTCTCTCTGCCCGCTTCCCCACCTACCACAGACCTGTTCATCTTCAAGTTCCTCTGTGATACCTTCAAGAACATCCTTTCTTCCTCACACCAGCCATAAAACCAACTGGCAATACTGTTCATTTGTCAATTTCGTACTGACTTGCGCACACTGCTATATTTAAAAATTTTAAATAGATAACCAACAAGGACATACTGTGTATAAATAAATTGGAAAGAAAATACTGCCCATTTGTCTCTGAAGCATTTATAGCCATAAATGTCGTCATAGTTGTGGTGGTATGGTGTTTAGGAATTAGACAACCGTGGTTTAAAATAATTGGTTTTGGGGATTTCTCTGGTGATCCAGTGGTTAAGACTTCACCTTCCATTGCAGAGGGTGTGGGTTGGATCCCTGATCAGGAAGCTAAGATCCATGCCTTGTGGCCAAAACCCAAAACATCAGGAAAAAAAGAGAAACAGAAACAGTGTTGTAACAAATTCAGCTAAGACTTTAGAAGTGGTCCACATCAAAAAAAAAAAAAACTTAAAAAAAGATTGGCCACATCAAAAAAAAAAAAACTTAAAAAAAGATTGGCTCTTTGTATTATCATCACATCACATAGATACCCCCAGTGAGACTGTACATGGTACAAAAAGACAAGCTGCAGAATCCCCTTAACTGGTATTTTCCTTAGCATCTAGCACAGCCTTATATTCAGAGCAGCAGATTGTCAGTAAATGATTTGTTGAACGAATCAAGGAAAATAATTGCATCTTCCTAGCTGAAGAGGGCACATTTTTCATTCTTATTTCATTCAAAATCAAAACTAGATTCTTCAGACTGGATCTTTCTACTTTTTAAACTGCACTCAGCCTTTTAAGTATGTGTTACATGACCCAACATGGTGCAAGCTCCTGGTTAAGTTGAAGATACTTTCACAGACTGCGATTACTATGTGTGTGTGAAAGCTTTGTGTTTCCTATTGTGAAAGCAGTCTGAAATTTTTTAAATTGTTATACAATTCTCCTTTCAGGCACTTAAACACTTCCTGAAATGTCCAAGCTCAGAAGATAATGCAGCAATAGAAATGGCCATTGAAACTGTAAGTAAACTCTGTAATGAAATTTTCAAGAATGCTAACTTTTTAAAGAACACTAGATTTCAAGTCAAAATGCAAATATTAGTTCCATTTGTTACTTTTTAGTTTGAGCAGTTATGGAGGTTAATTAAATTCTCTCCATCTCCATCTCTTCATGCACAAAATAAATACTTACCCTGACTATTTATTAAAGTTAATTTGTTAAATATGGGGAAAAAAATAAAAACTTTTTGAAATTTTGAAACATTTACAAAAGTAGACCTAACAGTATAACAAATTCCCAGGTACCCATCATCTCATTTCAACAGCTAACACATGGCCCATCATATTTTATTCCTACCCCCACCCACTTTCCCTGTATTATTTTAAAGCAAATCACAAATATCACAAAAATCACAAATACCATTTCGTTTGTGAATAGAAAAATTATCTCTGAAAGATAAAAACATTTGGATTTTCTTTTAGATGTAATTTGCATCCAGTAAAATGCAAAAATCTTAAATATACAATTCAGTTAGTTTTTTCAAATATGTTCACCTGTGTAACCCCCGCCTGGCTCAAGCTCCCCAGAAGGCCCACTCATGCTGCCTCCCAATCCATGCTCCCCAACAAGAGAGAAAAGAAACAGTCGATCAGTCGTGTCTGACTCTTTGCGACCCCATGGAGCCTGCCAGGCTCCTCTGTCCGCAGGATTCTCCAGGCAAGAACACTGGAGTGGGTTGCCATTCCCTTCTCCATGGGATCTTCCAGACCCAGGGATCGAACCTGAGTCTCCCACACTGCAGGCAAATTCTTTACCATCTGAGCCACCAGGAACGTCCTTGCCTCTCAACAAGGGTAACCACAATTCAGACTTCCGTTGTTATGGTTTTACATGTTTATGGATTTCATGTAAATAAAATCATACACACAGTCTTTTTTTTTTTTTTTTTTTTGGCTGCTCTGTGTCTTCAAACTGCGTGGGCCTTTTGCTAGTTGTCGTGAGTGGGAGCTGCTCAGTAGTTGCGGTGCGTGGGCTTCTCATTGCAGTGGCTTCCTTTGTTGCACAGCACGGTCTCTAGGGCAGGCAGGCTTCAGTGGTTGCGGCTCCTGGGCTCTAGAAGAGCACAAGCTCAATAGTTGTGGCGCATGGGCTTAGTTGCTCCACTGCAGATGGGATCTTTCCAGACTGGAGATCAAACCCGTGTCTCCTGCACTGGCAGGCAGATGCTTTACTACGGAGCCATCAGGGAAGCCCATATGTTTCCTTTCGTATCCAGTTTCTTCTAGTCAACAGTAAGTCTGCAAAGGCAGTTGTGTTATCACATGTGTCAATAGTTCATTCCTACTCATTGCTGTGTAGTATTCCACCATGTGACTATCACAGTTTCTTTACCCACTGTTCTATTAATGGACATTTAGGTTGTCTCAGTTTGGGCATATTATGAATTAAGTTGCCATAATGCTGTTCATATCCTTGTGTGGACATAAGCACTCAGTTTTATTGGGTATGTATCCAGGAGTAGAATTATTAGCTTACAGAATACATATATATATCTTCAGCAATAGTTGTGTAGTTCAGTCACCCAGTTGTGGCTGACTCTTTGTGACCCCGTGGACTGCAGCATGCGAGGCTTCCCTGTCCTTCACTATCTCCTGGAGTTTGCTCAAACTTATGTCCATTGAGTCAGTGATGCGATCCAACCATCTCATCCTCTGTTTCCCCCTTCTCCTGCCCTCAGTCCTTTCCAGAATGAGGGTCTTCTCCAGTAAGACAGCTCTTCACATCAGGTGGCTAGAGTATTGGAGCTTCAGCATCAGTCCTTCCAATGAATACTCAGGCTGGTTTTCTTTAGGATGGACTGGTTGGATCGCCTTGCTATCCAAGGGACTTACAAGAGTCTTTTCTAATACCACAGTTCAGATTCTTTGGCACTCATCCTTCTTTATAGTCCCACTCTCACAGCTGTACATGACTAATGGAAAAACCAGAGCTTTGACTATACAGACCTTTGTCGCCAAAGTGACATCTCTTCTTTTTAATACACTGCCTAGGTTTGTCATAGCCTTTCTTCCAAGGAGCAAGTGTCTTTTAATTTCATGGCGGCAGTCAGCAATAGTAGGTACTGCCAAACACTTTTTTCACACTAGGTGTACCAGTTTCACTCTACCAGCGATGTAAAAGAGTGTAGTTGCTCCTCATCTTCACCAGCACTGATCTGTTTCATTGCTACTATGCTGATAGATAGGTAGTGGTATCTCATTACGGTCTTAATTTCATTTTTCTAAAGAATAATCATATCGAGCATTTTTTTCAAGTTTGTTGGCTGTTTGAATGTCCTATCTTAAAAAGTTCTATTCAGATCTTTTTTCTAATTTTTAATGGTATCATCTCATTCTTACTGGTTTGTACAATTGTATTATATATTCTGGATACTAATCTTTTCATCAGATAGAACCATTGTTGTAACATGTATTGATATATTATCCCTCTTAAGGGCAGAACAATGTCTCACTGAATGCTGTATACCTTGTCTTTATTCACCAGTGGTTACACATTTGGGTTGCTTCCTCTTGGGGTCTATTATGAACAATGCTGCTGTGACCATTTGTGTACAAGGTTTTATGTGGACATGTGTTTTCATTTCTCTTGGGAATATACCTAATAGTAGAATTGCTAGGCCATACATTAAGTCTACATTTAACATTTTGAGGAACTGCCAACTGTTTCCCAAAGCAGCTATGCCATTTTATATCCCAGCACCAATGTATTAAAATTCCAGTTTCTCCAACAATAATCTCTTGTATTTTCAAACATGTAGCTAGAGTTCAAATTTCCCCAATGTTGCATGAGTGCCTTTCAGTTGGTTATTTCACATCATATCCAAACAAGGTCCTTGCATTGTAGTTAGTTTACATGGGCCTTAAATCTCTTCTATCAAAAGATTGTTCTTCCCTCATCTCTCTTTCTCCCTCCTTCTGGCTTCTTTTCTCTTTTCTTCCTCCTTTTCTTCCTTCCCCCTTTTTTCTTCTCCCTTCTGCTTTCCCCCCCCCCCTCCCATCTCTCTTTACCCCCTTGTCTCTTGTTTGTTAAGAAAATGGGTTATTTGTGCTGAAGAATTCCTGACATTTAGATTTAGCTGATTGGATCCTTGTGGTATAATTTGTTTCTCTACCTCCTGCACCTCCAACTAACTAGGTATTTAATCTAGGTATTTCATTAGATATAGATTTGATTTTTTTTTTTTGAAACACTGCTTCATAGATGATGCCATGGACTTCTTTAAAAAAAAAAATTATTTATGTATTTGGGTGCACCAGGTCTTAGTTGCAGCCCATGGGATCTTTTTTAGTTGTTGCACACAAACTCTTTTTTGTGATGTGTAGAATCTAGTTCCCTGACCAGGAATCCATCCTGGGCCCCCTGCATTGAGAGCCTGGAGTTAAGACTCCAGGGAAGTCCCAATGCCATGTACTTGTTATATCATCACATTAGCAGGCCCAAGTCTTAGTTCAGGCTGCCGTAACAAAATACCACAGACCAAGCGACTTAAACAACAGACATTTATCTCTCACTCAGTCCTGAAGGCTGAGGACCCTAAGATCAAGGGACCTACTTATTTGATACCTGCTTCTTTGATTCCTGCTGAAGGCTCTCTTCCTGACTTTCAGACTCCAAAAAGAATCTTAGATATCCCTGGAGTTGATCCAACTTAATCTCCATTTACTGACAAGGAAACCAAGGTCCCAGAAGATGATAAAACCAACCTAAAGACAGAGGAATAGAGCTAAGACCAAAACCCAAGTCTTCTTCCCAACCAGACTGCCTGATCACAGTCCTAGGTCGGTGCTCTGTGCTACAGCCCAACTGGCCACTTTCCCCCGAGTACTTGAGGGCTCCCATCCCTTTGTTCCTGTGCTCTTGCTGTTCACCTGGGACACCCTCTTCCCTGCTACTTTGCCTCCTACCCAACAGGCAGGACCCACTTCACATGCCTCCTGAACTGTCCTCTGGATGTAAATTAAGCCTCCTTAGAATCCTGTGAATACTTTGAACCTCACTCACTGCTACAGTTAACCCCCTTCAAATTAATAGTCCCTCTAAGCCAAAGGCCCATCTCTTTGTAGTGTTTAGCACATTGTGGACACTCAATTAATATTCACTGGAATGAACACATATTCTCAAAGTACTGTGTAGGTGATGTTAGTTTCCTTCCCATCCCTCTTCTTTCCACCTTGAGAACCCTCCCCTGAAAAAAGAATCACCTTTACTCATGACATGCATTTTCTCACAACCCGTGTGTTTGTATCTGCTGATTCTCAACCAGAAGGCACAGCCCTTAATCCTTTGAGAACATCTTTAAAATGTTCATAGTTCGCCCACCCACACCCTCTACCCCTCAGGGTTCTGAAATACCTTCTTGATGTTTGTGTTGGTGGAGGGGGGCTGTAATGTACCCCAGGTTAGGAGTCATTACCAGCGTGGACCCACAATACAGATGGGAAAGATGGGACTGTACGGCATCCATTAGCTTTGTTGGGGGCCTGCTTCCCTCTTTGCAGTCAGGTTTCGCCTTCACCAATCGTAGCCTTCTCTGAAGGGTCGCCACTGATCTCTTTCTTGCTAAATACAGACGTCTCTTCTCAGCCTGCACCCTACTCCATGTTATGGTAGCATTTTATACTCTTACACCATATCTTTCTTGAACTTTTCTACTCCCTTAGCACACTGCTTCGCTTGGTTCTCCAGTTACCCCTCAGATGGACGTTCTCAGCCTTCTTCTCTGGCTCCACTGCCCTTCAGTGGGAGTATCCGCAGCACTCTGGCTCCATGCTTCTTTTAATTCTGATTCTGAGCGGCTACATCTCTTCTCTCCTGGCTCCCCTTTCCATTTATCCTAGTGTTTCGGATGTGCTCAACTCTCTGAAATTCAAGCTTAACTAGGCATCACATTTTTTTGTTGTTGTTTGCTCTCTCTGGCAACACTATCTGGCACTTGATTACTTGTGTATTAACATATTTAATCCTTACAACAATTGTGTGAGTTAGGTATTATATTTATCTCCTTTGAGGTCCCAAGAGTGACCTGCTCTGGATCTCACAGGTGACCTTTTGACCTCAGGCAGACTGACTCCAAAGCCCTTTGCTTTAACCATTTCTTTGTACAGGTTTATTCACCCTAAGACATGCACAAAAACCTTGAAGGTGGTGAGCTCTACCTTTTCATCCTTCCTTACAGCCGTGGGCAGAGCAGAGACAGCAGATTGGTCAAAGCTTAGCTTTCTTGCAGTGAGGACCACGGGCAGTGGAGTGTGTGGAAATTGGGCAGCCCTAGAGCCTATGCCCCCACCCCCCACCACAGGTTCACGAAGGTTCACCAAGACCCCTTCTGTGCTCACAGTGTCCCTCTGCTGCACAGAGAGCTTCTGAACTTCTTACACTTCCCCTGAGCTGTGGTGAGCTAGGCCTCTTGTTGCTCTGTCCCTAATGAGTTTCCTTCCTTTTCCAGTCGCTTTTCTCACCACATCACTGCTGTGACAGGAGGGCAGGACTCCTTCCTGCTCCTCGAGCTCCAGTTGGGCTCTTGGCTCACCTCTTTTTTTTATAGATACAAGACTCTTAAGCCTCCAGATCTTGTCAATAATTATTCCTACTAACTAAAACTAATATATTTCCATTCTCCAATTTGGTAAATAATTTTCCTGATCATCACTGCCCAACCTAGCAGTGATTTAACTCTGAGCTTTGTGGAGCAGATTCTGAAATCTGGATCTCCAGGCCAGGTCCTCTCCAGAACTCCACCCCACACTTCCAGCTGCCCGCCCACTTCCGGGATCCCTTGGCCATACTTTCATTTCTACTGTAGATTACCAGTAACCACGAGCGAGCATGTGTCTTCATGGAGCTGCTGGAGGTGAGCGTTTAGAGGTGCGTTGTTGTGAATGGCCCAGTTCCTGTGCTCAAGATGGCATCCTTTCCATGTCATAATCACTCATCCTAAGAAAGTATTTATTGAAACATCCAAGGAGTACATTCTGTGTGTAAAAATAATACTACAGCAACTTAGAAAAGCTAGAGCTTCTAAGAATGGATTTTTATTCATGGAGACTTTACAAATGAATGACAGGCTTCCCAGGTGGTGCTAGTGGTAAAGAACCTGCCTGTTAATGTAGGTAGACATGAGACGCTGGTTCAATCCCTGGGTTGGGAAGATCCCTGGAAGAGGGCACGGCAGCCCACTCCAGTATTCTTGCCTGGAGAATCCCTTGGACAGAGAAGCCTGGCAGGCTGCAGTCCGTGGGGTCACAAAGAATTGGACATGACTGAAGCAACTTAGCATGCACCCACAAATGAATGAAGACAGAGACCCTGAGCTTACATCATGGTTCAGGCACTTGACTATAGGTGTTTTTTACATACTTTTAAAATTCTGCCTCCTCAGCAGAAGACTTTTTGTTCTTCCTCTCCATTCCCCTCCTAGGTTTAAGAAAGAACTTACTGTTTCTTTCTTTTCCTAAACAGGTTGGTCAAGCCAAAGATGAACTGCTGACCAGTCAACTGATAGACCATCTTATGGGAGAGAGTGATGGCATGCCCAAGGTACTAAAGTGTTGTCTCCACTGGGATTCTTAAGTATCCTAGTTGTGCTTTTACTTTTATCCGCCCTGTTTTGGAGCCTGGCAGACTACAGCCATGGGGTCGTAAAAGAGTCAGACACAGCTGAAGCTACTGAGCACACATGCATCCACTGTTTTTGTCTATTATCGCCTTTGCATCCTAGATGTACAAACTTTTCTCTGTATGCAGCCTTAGATCATCTAGACAGATGCTGCGTCTTAGATACTGTGTGCATTCACTCTTGGAAATTGGCATCACTCCCTGTGGTGCCACACCCCCCTGGGTAACAGTTCTCACCACCCACCATTTTTCTCAAATGTGGTAGAGTTTTATTTATTCTTAGAACTTTGAAAAATGACTATTAAAATCATGAGTTAGCACTAATCCTCCAAAATCAGTGTACTTGGTTCATATTTCAAAAATTATGGGAATTAATAAAAATCCTATTTACTATAAAAGTAACTCACCAAAAATAAAGTGGATATCATTAAGAACATGTTTTCAAAATAGGTGACTTTCTTGGATTTTGTGCAGAAGTTGGTCTTCTCTCAGTCCTGATCAGGACAGACTCCTTCGAGAATGCCGCCCCAGAGCCTTTTTTTTCCCTTTTGCTTTGGTGTTTAAGGGAATCAGTCTGTTTGTGAGGAACTTGAGTACAGTTGACCCCTGAACAGTATGGGTATGGGCTGCGTATCTGCTTACATATAGATTATTTTCAACAGTAAATACTGTGGTACTACATGATCCCAAGTTGGTTAAGTCCCGGATATGGAGGAACTACAGATACAGAAGGCTGACCATAAGCTACACGCTGACTTTAAGCTCTGTGGAGGTCAGCACCCCTAACCCCATCATTGTTCAGGGGTCAACTGTAACTGATTTGGATACAAGGTGCTGAAAGTCATACCTGGAGAGGATTGGCCATCCTGATCCCCAAGTCCATTTCCTATGTTTTATAGATATAAAGACACTGAGACCCAGGGAGGCCCAGGGAACCTGCGAAAAGGCACAGGTTAAACTTGCCGAAACCCCCTCACCTTATATCCACTTATTCTAATAATCAGCAAACCAGTATCAAGTATGTGAAATTGTTTAGGAGTGGAAAATGGGTTCAAAAAATGTTTATAGGTGTAAAAATTTTTGAAATTCTGTGAAATTGGTACATTGTCTCAGCACACCTTTCCATCTGAAGCACACAAGAGAGAACTCTATGGACTAGGGTTAGGAGCACAGATTCTGATGCTGGTTCAGATCCTGGCTTGGGAGAGGTGCTTTGTTTCAGTACATAATCACACCTTCCTCCCAGAGAGAGTATGAGGATTTAATAGAGTTGTTATTTCTCAAGTACTTAGAATACTGCCTGGCACATATTAAACTCTGAATAAATACTTGATAAATAATTATTTGTTGACTCTTTAAAAAAAAAAAAAGAAAAGGTTGTTTTTAAAAAGTGGCCTCTTAACACAAGCTAAGTTATTTGGGGATTTTTTTTTGGCCACACTGTGCGGCATGCAGAATCTCAGTTCCCAACCAGGGATGGAACCCATGCCCCCCCACAGTGGAAGTATGGAGTCTTTAACTACTGGACCACCAGGAAGGGCCCTCTTTATTGAGTTTTTAAAAAACAATTTAACACTCAGTTACTGGAAAGTGAAGGGCTTCCCTGATAGCTCAGTCAGTAAAGAATCTGCCTGCAGAGCAGGAGCCCAGGTTTGATCCCTGGGTCAGGAAGATCCCCTGGAGAAGAGAATGGCAATCCACTCCAGTATTCTTGCCTGGAAAATCCCATGGACAAAGGAGCCTGCCGGCTGCAGTCCATGGGGTCACAAAGAGTTGGGCCCAATTGAGTGACTGACACTTTTACTTAACTAGAAAGTAAATGTGATCCTAAATGAAAATGCAAAATTTTAGGTATTTTCCCGCATAGCTAATGTAGAATGTGCTGTTTCTCTAATGGCTTTATGTCAGGATGCCAAGTATCTGTTCCGCTTGTACATGGCCCTGAAGCAGTACCGGGAAGCCGCCCGGACCGCCGTCATCATCGCCAGGGAAGAGCAATCTGCAGGTAGGTCCCCCAAAGCCATGGTTTACTCCCCAGACAAGTAGTAAAAGCATGCTCCAGAAAACATGGAATTAAGTAAATCATTCTTTATTAATAACTTAATAAGACGATTTGACAAAATCCACCTGTTAAATGGTGGTCCACAGAAAGTCCTCAGATTTCATCCTTTGCAGTAATGTCGTTTACCACCTCTTTTCAAGGAAACTACCGGAATGCACATGACGTTCTCTTCAGCATGTATGCAGAACTTAAATCTCAGAAGATCAAGATTCCCTCTGAGATGGCCACCAACCTCATGATTCTGCACAGTTACATACTAGTGAGGGTGAGGCCTCTGGGTGACGTGGGATATAAGCTGGGCACCCCTCCACTGGGTTGGAGCCATCTCCCAGATCTCTATATTGTTAACTGAAGACGCAAGATACAGGATAATTATATAATATGCTGCCTTTTGTGTACAAAAAGGCAGAAAAAAACAAATACATATATTCGTCCCAAGTAAAATTAGAAATACATTTTTTTTAAAAATTAGGAAAAATAGTTTCCTAAAGGAATCGAGGCAGAGGCGCAGCATAGCACTAAACCCAGTCAAGGGAGAAGAGGGAGAACAGGTCCCTCCGTATAGAATATCTTTTTATATTGTCTTGCTTTTGAAGCAGATAAATGTGTTACTTTGTCCAAAAAAAGATTTACTAAAAACATTTTTGTTTAACCAGTTTCCTAGTTTATTAATTGTAGGGTAATGAATTTTATACAATTCCACTGTGCTTTAATACTATTTAGTTTTCATCTGAATATAAAATAATACTGAGAAAATTTAGAGAATATAGAAAATATAATGAAAAATAATTTTCCCCCTTTAAATCCATCATCAGATATAAGTTGTTAACACTGTTGTACACTATATCCTCCATGCTTCTAAAGTACATGTGTGCACCATTTTGGGGGCGCCTCCCAAGTGGCTCAGTGGTAAAGAACCCACCTGCCAATGCAGGAGACGTGGTTTCGATCCCTGGGTCAGGAACATACTCTGGAGAAGGAAGTGGCAACCCACTCCAGTATTCTTGCCTGGAAAATCCCATGGACAGAGGAGCCTGGCAGGCTACGGTCCATAGGGTCGCAAAAGAGTTGGACATAACAACTAAACAGCAGCCAATTTTTTTTTATTAAGAATATATTTATATCCAGTTGTCTGTTTTTAATTAGTGATTTTTAGTAAAAACAGAATATGCAAACCTGAAATACTTCTATGTACAGTTTATATAACTTATGTGTATGTATATATACATTTTATATGCACACATATCTTTGTAAAAATACAGGTAGGCTCCAACTTATGTACTTGTCCAAATTTTGATTTATGTCAAAGTACGTCTTCCCATTTTAATGCTAAGTTGGTTTTCAGGCCAGTCCACAAGAGGGTATTCAGTTTGGAAGCTTCCTATGTTACAGCAGTCATGTTATGAATGACTTAGATACTAATTATGACCTATAACAGCACTGCCTAATAGAACTTCTGCAGTGATAGATGTATCCTATATCCACTAGCCTGGCTATGGAGCACTTGAATTACATGTAATGCAGCTGATAAACTAAATTTTGAATTGTTATAATCTTAGTTTGTACTGTAGCTGCATGCGACTAGTGGCTGCCAGTTTAGTTCCCACACGTCTTCTGTGCTGTGCTTCAGTCACGTCCAACTCTTTGCAACCCCATGGACCATAGCCCGCCAGGCTCCTCTGGCCATGGAATTCTCCAGGCAAGAATACTGAGGTGCGTTGCCATTCTCTTCTCCAGGGGATCTTCCCAACCCAGGGATCAAACCCCAGTCTCCAGCATTACAGGTGGATTCTTTACCTAATGTCTGAGCCACCAGGGAAACCCCCATAGGTCTACAGTTCCTATTGTAAGGGAAATCTGAGAATTCCAACGTGCAGCCACCAGGAGTACATTTCCTCTGAGCCACAGGAGGGCTCTTGTACAGAAAGGACTAGAAATGGGGAAGGAGGGCTTTCTAGGCTTAGACATGAGTGGCAGCGCCAATGTGCTGAGGCACAGAATCCAGCAAAATGGAGCCTTTGGGCACGGAGGGGAGGACAGAAACAAGTTGGTGGAAGATGGGAACAAAAATTATGGGTTCCTGTTAGAAGCCCTCCAGGACCAGGGCTTTCTCCCACCAAAAGCCACAGGGATGGCTCTTGAGTCTTCTTTTCCTCTGGCTCTAAGAGTGGGCCCATCACTTTCCCCGGACCAGACGTCCTACCCCGCCCTCCCCGCCACTGAAAAGCACCCATGTAACTTTTCCCCTCCTCTATACTCCTTTATCCCAGCACCAGATATATTCAAGATTTTTAACTGCATCTGGCATTCAAAAGGGAAACTATTAGACCTTATCAAGTAAGCACTGATATAAAAGTGTCACAGGCATCTTTGACACAAAGGGCTGGAGAAAGCCATCCATGTTTCAGGGGAAATAGAGGAGACTTGGCGTTGGTGGCTGCTTCCTCCCAGAGCTGGGACAGGAACTCCGGCTGAAGGACAGCCTGGGACCTCTGCACATGGATGGCTGAGCGGGGCAGTCTGAGGCCCAGGGAGTCAGTGGAAGGCGGCTTCAGGTTCAGTTAATATTTATTAATTATGTTGCAGTGCTCAGTTACTTACACCATCATCCATCTGCTCAGACCTGATGGATGTTACAGCTGGGAGTTACTCTGTACTCACCCTTCACCTTCTCACCAAATAGCACCGCTTCCGACTCTCCATCTTTCTGCTTCTCTCCATCCCCACTCCCCACCCTCTGAGGGCTGTCTCCTCTCACCTGGACAACAGCAGCAACATGGTGGTCTGGCCCTGCCAACTCCCCACCCTCCTGTCATCCTAAGAGGACCACCTCCTTGCATCACACACCCCACTCATGCTTACCTAACCTCAGGCTCTCCAGCCATTGTTGCCCCTTTGTCTCTCACAGGTAGCACCCTCTTCTCGAAACAGCCCATCCCCTCTCTTCCTGCCTCACTAACTCAGACTTCAGGTCTCACAGCAAGTTGGTAAAGTTGTTATTGTTACTCAAGCTCCCCAACAAAGGCCAGTAAAAGATGTTGAATAATCTACAGCAAAGTAAAAAGCAGAGTGTAGAGCAGGGTGAGGCTGGCAAGGCCGTGAGGCCAGGCAGCAGCTGCCGGAAGGAAAAATAAGGAGAAACCTCAAGTGAGTGACATGAAAGTAAGACTGCAAGAATCTCGTGACCGCCCTGTTCAGGATCACAACTGAGCTGTTTATTTGGGAGAATAAAAGGTGAATTAGTGGGTTTTAACAAAATTTTTCATTGGAGTGTACTGAGTTAGTGTTAAATGTCTCTAAGAGTCTAATGTGTCACTTGTTCCAGATCCATGTGAAAAACGGAGATCACATGAAAGGAGCACGTCTGCTCATCCGGGTGGCCAACAACATCAGCAAGTTCCCATCGCGTGAGTCCTCAGAGGGGCTAGGTGTCCCCGTTTCTGCCTGAGGGTAGCACGGTTAAGATCTAGCCTCGCTAACTCTGCCAGCCTCTTATTCTCTACACGTAGTGAGTCATTTCATCCTCACAGCCACCCCGTGAAGAGGGGTAACCGGCATTCCCAAGACCACCCCCAGGTCTGATCATTCACGAGGAGGACTCATATAACTCAGCAGAGTAGTGCTAAGGTTCAGATTTCTTACGAGGAAAGGATACGAAGCAAAACCAGGAAAGGGAAAAGGTGAGGGGCAGGGCCTGGGGGTCAGGTGCCGGCACCCAAGCCCCCGCTGTGCTGTCACACTGGCCACTCTCAGCGCCTCCAGGCAACACGTCGCGTGTCTACCGGGGTGTGCGTGACTCAGTGCCCAGGGGTGAGCATGGGGGTCTGGCCACATAGGTACCCCCTGATGAGCAGGTACCCAGTCTTGGCTCCCAGAAAGCAGGTGCTCAGTATAAACCCCACTGTTTGTACAGAGGCCAGGCACAGGGAACCATTCATTCTCTGCTCTGGAAATGCTGGGCACTCTCCCAAAATCCAGGCTCCCAGATCCCAGGTTCAGGCAGGTCTTTTTCAGGCTACTGGTCTCCAGTTTGCACACGTGTCCTATTTTCTCTACTTTATAGATAAGCAAACTTGGGTTAAAGAAGTGAGGTGGCACTTGCCTTGCCCACAATCATACAGTCAGCTAATAAGTCTTACTCTGTGTTCTCAACCACTGTAGGTCCCTGCCTCTGAAAGAGGTCCCAATATTCTAAGACATGTCGTCATAACATTTTTCAGTGACTAGATTTTGTCACATTCTATGACAGGGTCAATTTTTTCTATAAAGCGTCAGATATCGAAGGCTTGGGGCTTTGTGGGCCAGTCCCTGCTGTTTTGGCGTGAACCATACGTAAATAAGCACAGCTGTGTTCCAACAGAACTTCATTCTTTTAGATACTAAAATCTGAACTTCCTATAACTTTCACATCACAAATTATTATTATTTTGATTTTTTTCCAACCATTTAAAAATGTAAAAGCCCATGGACCATACAAAAACAGAGGGCCAGATTTAGCTCACAGGTCACAATTCACCCCGTTATTTAAATGAGTTCATTTTTGTTACATGAAAAAGACTAAATAACTATGTGGTTGGCAAAGGGTGTGCTAGACAGGCACTCTCCTGACTGCTGGTGGGAACAAACATTGTCTTTCCAGAAAGCGGTTTGACAGTTTGCACTGAGTGTGCGCACGTGTCTGTGTGTGTATTTTTTAAGTAATGCTCTTTGAGCCAATAATTCGACTTCTATGTATCTGTCTGGAAGAAACAAGTGCAGTCAGGTTAGTGCATAAAATTGTTAATCTCCCCACTCATTCATCAGCTGTCCTGTCAAATGCAGAACTTTTATCTTCCAGGCAGGAAAGAAACATGCCAAAGGTTACTTCAAGGGAGTGCGGGGCCCCATGTTATCAGCAAAACATAGTATCACCAGGGGAAAGACACCCGATTCCACCGCTGTGCCCTTTCCTCCTCAAACAGTCCATCACAGGTTCTTTGCCAGGAAAGGCAGATTGAGAGAGAGGCGATCCTGGCATCATGCCAGTGCTCCTCCATTTGCTTTGCAGACATTGTACCCATCCTGACATCCACTGTGATCGAGTGTCACAGGGCCGGCCTGAAGAACTCGGCCTTCAGTTTTGCAGCCATGCTGATGAGGCCTGAGTACCGCAACAAGATAGACGCCAAATACAAAAAGAAGATCGAGGCGATGGTCAGGTATGTGGGGACAACTGTTCCTACTGTCTGATCACAAGTATATTTTTCAGAACACAGCTACTAATGTGTGGACTGAATAAGAACACAGATTGGGGATAGCAGTTAGGAGTGTACTCAGCTACCAGGAGCAGGAAACCCAGCGACGACCTAAATAAGTCAGGATTTGTTTGACTCATACACAAGGTGTTGCAGTCCCAGGCTGGTACCTCTGTCCTGCTTGTCACCGAGGACAAAAAAAGTTCCCGCCTCACAGCTGCACAGCTGTGGTTGTCTGACATCATGTACCCCTGGTTCAAGGCAGGAAGAAAGAAGTAGGGAAATCCAAAGATGAGGTTTTTGCCTTGTTAGTTAGGAAGGACATTGCGTTTACCTCTTTCTGGCTAGTCCTCTGCTGCGTGGCTTCTTCCAGCTGTGATGCATATTGCTGAGTAAAAACAAAACTCTGCTGGCCAGGATGGCTGTTAGGTAGGCAGCAAACACTGTTGGCCACAGAAGGACAAAGAGCGAATGCTTCTCAGTGTAAGCAACTTGGTGATTACATAGCCTACTGCCAAGAGAGTTCATTTCCAAAGCCTGTGTAGCTCTGAAGGCACCCAAGTCACAGCCCGCTTCAGAAAGCAGGAGAGCGATCTGACTCTGTACAGGAAAACTCAGGGACCGTAGCACTCATCTTCACAGAAGGAGGTAGCTGCAGTCACGTGGTAATTCTGGGGCCACAGTGATGGCATCTGGGGCGCGTGATAGTCCCATTTTGGCCAGGGAGCTCAGGTGTGCCTGCCTGCTGACCCAGAACTCCGTCGGCCAAGCGCGATGGTGGCGCCCATAACAGCAGAGGGAAACCAAGTACTACTGACTGCTAGCTGGGCCCACGGCAGACAGCTCTCACCTGGATAGGGCTACATGGACCACTCCCAATAAGCCTAAGGAGCTTCAGGCCAGATCATCAGGACCGAGCATGCCTGCCAGCGTGGGAAATGAGGCGGGGAGAAAATGCTGGGGCACAGACCCCCAGATTCGTGCCACACCAGCCTGGGTGCCAGTTTGAGGAGGCACTGGATCTCACCCCACGCATGAGTGCTCTATAGCTGTGAGGTCTGCTGTGGCAGCCACTGGCACATATGGCTATTTACATTGAAAAGTGAATAAAATTTTAAAGTTTCTCACACTACCCACATTCCAAGCGCTCAGAGCTGTGTGTGGCTTCTAGCTACCGTATTGGTGAGCATGCAATTCGAACATAGCCGCCGGCACGGAAAGTTGTGTTGCGCAGCCCTGGACAGCCTTTACCACTTCAGAACACAAAGCAAAGTAGCAGGCTCACTGCTCCAGTGATCTGGGAGACAGGATACAGCCAGACCCAGCCATGCTTTCTGCACACACTGTGCTGTGGCCTCTACCCACCCCCCACCAGAGGCGGCCCATGGAATGCTACGGTCTGAGCCATGCTCATTCCTCTTGCTCCTCCTCGGGCTGTGCATGGGCCCACAGTCTCTAGCTTGTATCTCTAGTCTCAGGACCTGATTATGAAGAAACAGGTGCATTCACGTGACTCTTCCTCACAGGAGACCTGATACATCTGAGACAGAAGAGGCCACAACCCCATGTCCCTTCTGCGAATTTCTCCTCCCGGAGTGTGAACTCCTCTGTCCTGGGTGTAAAAATAACATTCCATATTGCATTGCAACAGTAAGTTTCTTTATCATTTCCCTTTCTTTGCATATATATAATCTATAGTCCGCTTGAATACTTGATGTGTTAACACATTATTTGCTTCCGAAATAATCTTACCTCTCAAATTTCCTGCAACATTTAGCATATAATTGCATGATCAACAAAGCTGAAAGTTGTATTTAAGGCATATAATAACCTAAGTAAGTATGAGGCCCTGTAGAGCAGGAGAGCCCAGAGTTGGAGATCAGATGGTCCTGGGCTTAGATCCTCTTTCTGCCACATACTGGCTGTATAACCTGGTGCGCTTTGCCTTTTACCTCACTAGGTCCCTCCATCATAATCTCTCATCTATTGAGATGAACTGCAGGTTGACCAGAGAATGAATATGAAGCCTTAATTCAGTACCTGGCATGCTGTAGCACTTAAGTGGTGGTTTTTATTATAAACTTTAATATTAAGACCTATTATTCAGTTCAGTTCAGTCGCTCAGTCATGTCCAACTCTTTGCGACCGCATGAACTGCAGCACGCCAGGCCTCCCTGTCCATCACCAATTCCTGGAGTCCACCTAAACCTACGTCCATTGAGTGAGTGATGCCATCCAACAATCTTATCCTCTGTAGTCCTCTCCTCCTGCCCTCAATCTTACCCAGCATCAGGGTCTTTTCAAATGAGTCAGCTCTTCACATTAGGTGGCCAAAGTATTAGAGTTTCAGCTTCAAAATCAGTCCTACCCACAGATGTGTATAGCGGACTTTTGGACTCAGTGGGAGAGGGAGAGGGTGAGATGATTTGGGAGAATGGCACTGAAACATGTATAATATCATGTAAGAATCGAATTGCCAGTCTATGTCCGATGCAGGATATGGCATGCTTGGGGCTGGTACGCGGGGATGACCCAGAGAGATGTTGTGGGGAGGGTGGTGGGAGGGGGGTTCATGTTTGGGAACGCATGTACACCCGTGGTGGATTCATGTCAATGTATGCCAAAACCAATACAGAATTGTAAAGTAAAAAAAATAAATTAAATAAATAAATAAATAAAGCACAGAGAGGTTTACATCAAAAAGTAAAAAAAAACACAAAATCAGTCCTACCAATGAATACCCAGGACTGATCTCCAAGGGACTCTCAAGAGTCTTCTCCAACACGACAGTTCAAAAGCATCAATTCTTGGGCACTCAGCTTTCTTTATAGTCCAACTCTCACATCCATACATGACCACTGGAAAAACCATAGCCCTGACTAGATGGATGTTTGTTGACAAAGTAATGTCTCTGCTTTTTAATATGCTGTCTAGGTTGGTCATAACTTTCCTTCCAAGGAGTAAGCATCTTTTAATTTCATGGCTGCAATCACCATCTGCAGTGATTTTGAAGCCCAGAAAAATAAAGCCAGCCACTGTTTCCACTGTTGTCCTCATCTATTTAAAACTAAGACATATTATTAGAAAATATTAAAATGTTTGTTCATCACTAGACTAAGCTTTATTTTAAATGAAAATAAATTTAGGTAATGTCACAATACTGAAGATTATTCTTTTATACACAAATTTGATAAAATCTGGCTTTAGTCCTTTTGATGTCATCTCTTCTTAATCAATTACCCACCTATTATTATTATTATATCATGATTTAGAGGTTTGACTTTTAACTGTAACTATGTATTGTAATTGAGTAACAGGGGAAATTTGAACAAAGATGAGTTTTACTCTTCAATGTACTGTTTCCAGGGTCGACATATGTTGAAGGATGATTGGACGGTGTGTCCACATTGTGACTTCCCTGCTCTGTACTCAGAATTCAAGGTGTAAGTTGTATCATTTCACTTAGTCATACAGACTTATTTTCAAAAAATAGACCTTTTATTCAGCCAGTTTCTACTGAGGTCTCTTTATTTGTTCATGTTCCTAAAAATCTCTAAAGACTCAAATTGTCTTCTTGGGAGAATCTTCTGACTTCTGAGAACATTTTCCTTAAAGGGACTACTGCATAACACTGACTGTTCCTAATTCTTAAGTTGCGTAATGAACGTGTACTAAGACATAGAAAGGAACAGTTGTTTTTCATATCACAATAATGCAAAGGTAAAGGAATATTATATATTTAATCTACTCTGCCTTTCCCTCCCCAAACAGCATGTTAAGCACTGAAAGCACATGTCCTATGTGTTCAGAAAGATTAAACTCGGATCAACTGAAAAAAACCTCTGACTGTACCCAGTACTTGCGGACAGAAGTGGAGCAATGAGCGGCATGTACAAGTAAGTACCAGGCCATCCACGCACCTTCTCAGGGCACGGGATCCACAGGGCAGACACAGCGTTACAGTGTCTTCTGCCGTTGGTTCCTTTTTGTGTATCATGGAACCTGTCAGATTTAAAAAACTAAAATACAGGTTGTACAGTCTCCATGGTGACAAAGGTTATTTGACCAAACAGCATCATGGATTCCAACCAGAGTGTATTTTATCAGGTCACATGGGTTTCTTTTTAACCAGTTCATTAAAACTATAGCTAGCTGTTAAAATGGAGATTGTTTTATTTTGTAACTCAGGAGAGTAATTGTAAAAATTTTTGTTTCCAGAGACCTGAAAAATTCCCACTTTTCCTTCCAAGTTTCATTTTTGTTGCATTAGAAGCAGCACATAACCCTTCCACTCTCCACTGGGAAGAACCTATTCATGTGGCCACACACACTGCAGGGGAGGCGGGGGAAATGCAGTCTCCAGCTAGGAAGCCAAAAGCCCCTGCCAAAAGCTCTTCTCGGCTTTCACAAAACCTGTTCTTGCACTCCTTTACTCCCTCAGTAAACTGCAGCTCCAGCCTACCAGCTGATCAGGATGGAAATCTGGATGCCCCCAGGCACCCAGTCCACGGTCAGGGCCTTTCAGTCCACCTCCAGTGTAGCTGGTGCCTGTCTGCAGGTGGAGCTTTTGATTGCAAGTGAGAACACAAAGAGGCCCCAGCCTCTTCCTCTACTTATTGCAGCCCCACTGGCCTTTCGCTGTTCCTTGGACTCCAAAACTGCTTTCTCTACAGCACCTGCAGTCTCTCATATTCCCGCCAGCAGCATAAAGAGTTCTAGTTTCCCCTCATCCTCACCAACACTTGTTGTTGTCTGCCTTCTTGATTACAGGCATCCTAGTAGGTGGTTTGATCTGCATTTCCCTAATGATAATACCAAAAAGTTCCAAAAGGCAAAATGTGAATTTGCCACATGCTGGCAGCTTTTTATATAGCATTTACATTGTATTCAGTTATATAAGTAATCTACGACTGAGCGACTTCACTTTCACTTTTCACTTTGATGCATTGGAGAAGGAAATGGCAACCCACTCCAGTGTTCTTGCCTGGAGAATCCCAGGGACGGAGGAGCCTGGTGGGCTGCCGTCTATGGGGTCGCACAGAGTTGGACACGACTGAAGCGACTTAGCAGCAATGATAATAATGTTGAGCATCTTTTCATGGGCTTGTTGGCCACTTGTATATCTTCTTTAGAGAACTGTTCAAATCATTTGCCCATTTTTTAACTGGGTATTTCATCTTTTCATTGAGTTATAAGAATCCTTAATATATTCTAGGTACAAGTCCTTTATCAGATATGTGGTTTGCAGATATGTTCTGGATAGTAACCTTTAATGTACTCAGTTTTTATTCTGATGAAGTCCCATCTATCTTTTTTTTTTTTTTTTTTTTCTTTTGGTTGCTTGGTGTCATGTCTAAGAAGCCATTGCTTAATCCTGGATCACAAAGGTTTTACAGTTACATTTCCTTCTAAGAGTTTTATAGTTATTGCTCTTATAGTTATGACTTCAATCTATTTTTGTGTATGATGTGAGGTAGGGAGCCCGATTCCTTCTTCTGCATGTGGATGACCAGATGTCTCAGCACCATTTGTTGAAAAGGCTGTTCCTTTCCTATTATTACCAGATGATTGTCTTATTATATAAGTTCTTTATTTGTATGTTCTGGATGTCTTCATCAAATTTATTTTGCAGATATTTTCTCCCACTGTGGCTTCCCAATTCTTTTTCTTAATTTATGTATTATCTGAGTTGATTTAAAATGTTGTATTAGTTTCAGGTGTACAGCAAAGTGACTCAGTTATACATATAATTTAGTGGTCTTCTGATGAGCAGAAGATTTTTATTTTGATGAACTATATCTTAGCAGTTTATCTTATTGTTACGACTTTCTGTGTCTAAGAAAATATTTCCCTACTTGGAAGTCAGGCGCATATTCACCTATGTTAGGTCTGTGATCCATCCTGAAGTTATTTTTGTTTACAGTGTGAGGTAGGGATTGAGATTTCTTTCCGCCTCAAGTAGATATCTACTCTTCCAACAGCATTTGTTGAAAAGTCTTGAACTGCTTGCATGCCTTTATTGAAAATCAGTTGGGTTTTCAGTATGTACGTCCCCTATTTTTATACTACACTGTCTTGATTACTGTGACTTTATAATACATCTTAAAGCCAGGTATTGTGTATCCTACAACTTTGTCATCTTTTCCAAGATTGTTTTGATGACTATTACTTTTCCTTCCATTTCTCTATACAATTTTAGATTCAGCTTGTCAGATTCTGTTTTAAAAGCTTGCTCAAATTATGATTGGGATCCATTTATTTTTCTGTTGCTACATATTATCACATATTTAGCATCTTAATATGTATTTAATATCTCAACTTTTTGAGGTATAATTAATCATCTTGTGTTAGTTTTAGGCATACAACATAATGATTTTATGTTGAAATGATTACCACAGTAATTAACACCCATCACTACACACAGTTAACAGGTTTTTTTGAGAACTTTTAATATCTACTCTCTTAGCAACTTCCAGATATATAGTATTGTTAACTTATAATCACTACGCTGTACATTACATCCCTGGGGTTTATTTGTAACCAGAATTTTATACCTTTCAGCCACGTTCATTCAGCCTACCCACCACCCTGGGCCTCTGGCAACCAACAAACTGTTCTGCATCTGTGAGTTCAGTGGGGTTTTTTTTAACTACACATATAAGTGAGATGGGGATTCCCTGGTAGCTCAGACAGTAAAGAGTCTGCCTGCAGTGCAGGAGACCCAGGTTCAATCCCTGAGTTGGGAAGATCCCCTGGAGAAAGAAATGGCAACCCACTCCAGTATTCTTGCCTGGAAAATCCCTTGGACAGAGGAGCCTGGTGGCTACAGTTCATGGGGTCCCAAAGAGTCAGACACGACTAAGCAACTTCACTTTCACTTTTCATAAGTAGATAGTACAGGTACCTGTCTCTTATTTCATTTAGCATAATGCCCTCAAGGTCCATCCGTGTTGTTGCAAATAGCAGTATTTCCTTCTTTTGTATATGTATATACACAAGATATACACCACATATATTTTGTTGAGGGCTTTCGCAACTATGTTCAGAGACACTGGCCTGTAATTTTCTTTTTTGTAGTTTCCTTGTCTGGTTTTGGTATCAGATGAGTTTGGCAAAGTTTGAGAAGGTAATTCTTTAAATACTTGGTAGAATTCACCAGTGAAGCTATCTGGTCCTAGATTTTTTTTATTACTGATTCAATCTCCTTTACAGTAATTGGCCTATTTTTTTAATTTCCTCACGATTCAGTCTTACAAGGTTGTGTGTTTCTAGGAATTTATCCATTTCTTCTAAGTTGTGCATTTTGCTGGCCTTACAGTGTTTCATGTAAGTCTCTTACAATCTTTTGTATTTCCATGTTATTGAATATCATATCCCTTCCTTCATTTCTGAGTCCCCTTTTTTTCTTGGTGAGTCTAGCTAAAGGTTTATTATCTTTTGAGAAACAAAAAACAGCTATTAGTTTCATTGAACTTTTCTATTGTCTTTTTAGTCTCCATTTCATTTATTTCTGCTCTGAAATTTCCTTCCACTAACTTTGGGCTTAGCTTGTTAATTTTCTAGCTCCTTAAGGTGGAAAGTTAGGCTGTTTATTTGAGATCATTCTTGTTTCTTAATGTGTAGGTATTTATTGTTATGAGTTTCTTTTCAGAAGTTTTTTTGTTGCATCCCATAAGATTTGGTTTGCTGTGTAGTTGTCCCTCAGTATTCATGGGGGATTGGTTCTAGGACCCCTAGTGGATACCAGCATCCACGGATGCTCAAGCCCCTTATTTACAATGGTGTAGTATTTGCATATAACCTATGCACACCTTCCCATACACTTTAAATCACCTCTGCTGCTGCTGCTAAGTCACTTCAGTTGTGTCCGACTCTGTGCGACCCCATAGATGGCAGCCCACCAGGCTCCTAAGTCCCTGGGATTCTCCAGGCAAGAACACTGGAGTGGGTTGCCATTTCCTTCTCCAATGCAGGAAAGGTAAAAGTGAAAGTAAAGTCGCTCAGTCGTAGATTACTTATATAACTGAATACAATGTAAATGCTATATAAAAAGCTGCCAGCATGTGGCCAATTCACATTTTGCCTTTTGGAACTTTTTGGTACTTCTCCTGAATTTTTCTGATCCATGATTGGTTGGATCTGTGAATACAGAACCCATAGATATGAAGGGTCAATGATATTACCATTTTCAAGATTTTTTTTTTTCTTGATTTCTTCTGTGACCTCAGTGGTTGCTGAGTAGTATGTTTTAATTGCTACATATTTGTAAATTTTCCAGTTTTCTTGAACTGATTTCTAGTTTCATATTTCTGTGGTCAGATGTTTGATGTGATTTCAGTCTTCTAAATTTATTAAGACTTGTTTTGTGGCCTGACATGTGATCTGTCCACTTATGCTTGTTTAGTCCATCTGGTCAAACACATCATTTAAGACCAATGTTTACTTACTGATTTTCTGTCAAAGGAATATTTATTCACTGATGAAAGTGGGGTAGTGAAGTCCCCTACCATTATGGTATTGCTCCTTCTCCCTTGAGATATGTTAATATTTGCTTTATATTTACAAATGTTATATCCTCTTGTGGACTGCTTCCTTTATCAGTATATAATGGCCTTCTTTGTCCTTTATTACAGTCTTTGTTTTCAAGTCTATTGTGTCTAAGTATAGCTATTCCAGGTTTCTTTTGATTTCCCTATCTTTTTCCATTCCAGTCTGTGTGTCCTTAAGAGTGGAGTCTAGTAGGCTGCCTACAGATGGATCTTGGTTTTAATCTATTATCTTTTGATCAGAGAATTTATAGTTAAATAGTTACTGATAGATACAGACTTACTACCATTTTGTTTTCTGGCTGTTATTCCTTTGTTCTTGCTCCTTTCTCTCCTTTTGTGATTTGACAGTTTTCTGTAGTTGTATGCTTAGATTCTTTTGTCTACTATAGGTTTTGCTTTGTAGATATCATGCTGCTGCTGCTAAGTCACTTCAGTTGTGTCCGACTCTGTGCGACCCCATAGAGGGCAGCCCACCAGGCTCCTAAGTCCCTGGGATTCTCCAGGCAAGAACACTGGAGTGGATACCATAAGACTTCCATAAAATGCAACAGTCTATTTGAAGCTGATTTAACAACTTAAGTTCAAATGCATTTTTACTCTCCTTATCCACATTGTTTCTGACATCACGGTTTACATCTTTCACTCTTGAGAGTCCCTTGGACTGCAAGGAGATCCAACCAGTCCATCCTAAAGGAGATCAGTCCTGGGTGTTCACTGGAAGGACTGATGTTGAAGCTGAAACTCCAATACTTTGGCCACCTGATGCTGGGAAAGATTGAGGGCAGGAGGAGAAGGAGATGACAGAGGATGAGATGGTTGGATGGCATCACTGACTCAATGGACATGGGTTTGAGTAAACTCCAGGAGTTGGAGATGGACAGGGAGGCCTGGCATGCTGCTGTTCATGGGGTCGCAAAAAGTTGGACATGACCGAGCAACTGAACTTTATGTATCATTAACAAATTACTGTAGTTATAAAGCCTTTGCATTATGAGAAGGATATCTATAGAATAGTTTATATACACAGTTTATTCACTTTATGGATAAAATAAAACATTATTAGTTATTTTTACTCGTTTAACTTTCACACTAGTTATAAGTACCTTTCATTAGTCTGAATTTATATTTACTTTTACCATTGAGATTTACAATTTCATGTATCTCCCTATTATTAAATAGTGCCCTTGCATTTCAGCTTAAAGAAGTCCCTTTAACATTTCTGTAAGGCCAGTCTAGTGGTGATGAACCTCTAGCTTTTCCTTGTCTGGAAAATTCTTTCTCCTTTAGTTCTGAAGGATGGCTTTGCCAGAAAAACTGTTCTTGACAGGCAGTTTTATTCTTTCAGCACTTTACAGGCTAGAAGAGAATGGCCTGACGTTGTCAAAGCTTCTCCTGAAAAATCTGCTGACATTCTTATGGGGAGGAGAAGGAGGAGGTTCCCTTGTACATAACAAGTTATCTTTTGCTGCTTTTAAGATTCTTTCCTTGTCTTTAACTTCTGGCAGTTTAACTGTAATGTGTCTTGGCATGGGTCTCTTTGGGTTGAGTTGCTGAGCACTAACTCTGCATTTCCTCATTCTTCTCAGTAAGGTGGCTGTTGTCAACATCATGTTCACTTTATAACGAGGTTCAACAACCTGCCCATACAATTTTAGTCAACTGAAAGGCCAAGACTGAAACTCCGTACTAATTACAGACTGAAAATTTCTCACCTACATGTAGTGATCCTGCTTCACATTCCAGAAATGAGTAAAATATCTTTACCATGCTTAGCTTTTTTATTACTAAATGCCAGTTTATTATTTGAAACCCTTATAAAAGCATATGAGGTTTTGGGGGGTTTTTTTTTTTGGCCTTTTTAGGTATAATGATCCTGAGAAGACAACGTTTTTCCACAAGAGGCTGTGTTTCTGCCCCTAGCAGATTAAGGATGGTTCTTTCTGGATACAGAAAAAATAAGGTCACGTCTCCAGGTCACCACTTTGAACTTCTGTAGAGTGACAGTGATATATAACATGCTATTTTTTATACTTTGTATATTTCCTCTTCTGAGTCTTACATATTGAATGCTCTGTACTGTTAATAGTAACCTATAACATAATTGTAAATATTCAGCTTTTTGATATCTTTTATATTTTGAAATATCCCCTTTAAAATAAACTTATTAAATATTTGTAATGTTTTCCTGTATTTAAAAGACAGAAAAATAAAGTAGCTTTGAAACACTGAAGTTTAGACAGCACAAATGTTAACACTGTTAAAAAGTTTAAAGTGAGAGGCTTACACAAATCAAGGCTATTTAGCAGAATCAGTCCTAGAATAAAGACAACAAAAATCTGTAAAATCAATATTTGAAAGAATGAGTGAAACTATAAGCTTATGTTTCCTGAGTCATTATACTATGTTGTACAGAATTCCTGTCAAAAGTTAAATCATTTGACATCGGCTGGAGATGTACGTTATTCAGTATCTTCCCCAAGGTGGCCCTGAGGGTTCCTTCCCCATAGTATAGTACCCCCCCATACTATACAGGCAAGTATATACTTCCTTGCCATCCAAAACCAAAGTACCAAAGTCTGAGCAGAGACAAGGTCATGTAGCCTAACTCTGAATGTATCAGATGATACGATTTTACAGGGTAGCCACCAGCATCCTGAGCACTACAGAGGTACCTACAAGCCTAGGGTAGAAACCAAAGTGCCAATGACGTTTTATGGCACCAGGTATCCATATGAATACCTCCAGCTTTATAATCTCTTTTTTTCCCTCCCAAAGGCTGGCTAGAGGCCTTGGCCTTACTTACTAAGTGATACAAGTCATTATCATTAAACCTACCCATAAGGGGCTTAAACATTCACTAATGAACATAATTGTACCAAAACTTATTTAGGAAGATACTCTTCCCAATACATACACCAGTATACTCCTTGTTAATAACTTCAAGAGGCCCGATAATGTTGGTGCAAATAAAAGACTGCCAAAACTTAAAAGATGAAGGATAAAGTAGTAGTAGTAGTAATAAACTAGTAGTTTCTTACAGACTACCAAATAGCTAAGATTCAGTGGACCTCAAAAAAAGAAAGTGTGCTGCAAGGATGATGTGTGGCCTCCAGTGGCTCCAATAAGGATTTGCTGGTTGCTCCAAATCATACTGAACAAGTAAAGGACACAACCTGCTGACCTGGGTGCAAGAAGATTTCAATTATAGTCTTTTTCCCGGGGAGCACAGAGCAAGTTAACAGACACAACTTGCATATCCAAAAGTGATAGAATATGCTTAAGAAATTTATGCTCACCCCACTGGTGAGGTGAGGCAGTCATCAATCAAGGAAATCTTCACGGAAGCAGAAGTTTCAAACAGGGCTTTAACAAAAAGAGGGACATGGCTCAGCAGGCAAGGGCTGAAGGAAACATTTTATTCCCATAATGAACTTAATCTACATGGAAGGCGTTTTTCACACTGGTAAATACATTTTAAATGTCTCAAGACTTAATCTTGTTATAGAGGTGAGCGAGGCAATCAGTTCCCTAAAGGCTGGGAACAGATTCCAGATTTTACATTCCTTTTAACACATACCTCACAGAAGTAGCACATACCTCTGAGCATTTACTGACAAGATTAATCGCTAGACACCCAAACTCCAGGCTGGTTCCACAGCCTCAAGGCTCCTCAACAAGTGCAGCTACAGGTACAATCTAAAATCCCAGCAGGGTTTGTGGAGCCTGTGAGGACAGAACTGGCTCTCCCAAGGACAAAGTCAACAAAAGCCTGTGTTCATTTTGTCCCAAACCAGAGGAAGATAAAAGTCTGAGCCAGCCTAGGCCTTTCTGGTTTGAACCTGATGAGCTGAAACTCTGGAAGGTTAGGAATGTCTGACAATCCTTTTGCAGCCACAATACCCTCTAGTAATAACAAAGAGACCTCTCCATGAAATTCTGTTCACAGCAGAGGCGTGTGTGGTTGACTTTCACAGGCGAACAATGTTTGGAATGAGAGTTTGACTCTTCAACTGCAAAAGTTACATGTTTTACACAAGAGGTTAGTAGGAATATAGTTAGCTTTTGTATCCAATCATTTGCAAATTAGTAAGGAAAAATATACCAACGTAATATTTTACTGTACAAGATAACAATCTTAATCTGTACATGTAGCCTGTGAAACATTTTTATTCCTAGTTTATATTTTGCAAGATATTTGACAATGTACAAAGAAAACCCAGTTCTAGGTGGTGATTATTTTGTATTATGATTTATTTACAAAAGTTCACCACATTATAGTAACTGCTTTTTAAAAAATCGGGATTGGTCCCATAATAGCCATTAGGATAAACTCGTAAGCCTACAAAAGCCGCCTTACTACCTCTGTTCCCAGACATATTACTGTTAACTAAAAATCTGACTCCAAAGCCCACATGCAGTTTCTAATTCTGATTATACAGTCATTTTGAAGTACAATCTTGTTAGACTGACAGGGGACAGTGGAGGACCTACGCAGTCCTAATAACCTCTATAAGAGGTGTACATCAGCCTACCAGTTATGTCCTTCTAGCTGTACCACCGTTTATTTGCAATGAGACCATGAGGTTGTCCCATTACACTAAAACATGGTTCCTTTGGAAAAACAAGATATTCTCTAAGATCAGCTGAGACTGGTCAGCAGGGTAAGCAAAAAGTAGCTGTCAACAGTGAACGAGTTTCATTTCTTTGAACTTTTTCCTTTTCCTTTTCTGGACTCCTTATCTTTTTCTGATTTTGAAGGCTTTGAAGATTTTGTCTTTTTCTGTTGGAGGGAAGGATGCACAAAATAGTTAGCATTTGTGTTTATGGCTAAGTTGATCTCTACAATAAATCAAATCTTTATCTGCAACTTAATAAAGAAACAAGGTTGCAAACACCTATATCCTGAGCTGCGGCTACCCTTGATGAGCTTACTAACAACTGGATAGGTGTGTGGCCTTTAAACTACTGAAAAGCTATTTAGCCTCTAGAACTAGAATATGTTCCCCAATATGCAGTTTCTTAGACTTCAGGTATAGATATACTTAGGGAAAGACAAAACAAGCAAGAGATAATTTATACACACAGTAATGCTTTCGTGAAGAACTGTCTTTTCTTTCAGTTTCAGATTAGAGATCCAAACACACAGTCTGAGCAGGGGAAGGAGTGGTATGTCTAGACAAGACTAGTGAGAGCCACACTGGGGAAGCCACTATCCCCACCCCTACACATACAAAACAGAATCGAGGGGCACAAATGATAAACGCACCCACACCAAGGACAGAAGAGGATACAAACTAGATTTCCTTTGCCTTGGCCCATGGTAAACAGTGGACCGACACCATAAATGACTTTCATCTTTCCTAGGAAAAGATGAGGATGTTTTGCTCTGAGAAGTTTCTATAGGCAGTTCAATAGCTACAGCAAAAAAAACAACAGAAGGGAGGAATAGTTTCATTAAAAATGCTTTTCTTAATTATGCGGTGAAAATGTGTCTGTGGGTAAAGCACACACCAAGAGCGGAAAAAAAAAAACCAAAACAGTCCTTTCTCCAACAGAGAATATGACCATCAATATGATGGCCTATTTTCTTGCTATCAGGCTCCTACACCCTTATAAGCAGCTGTTTATAAAATCTATACTTTCTTTACTCTTGGAACTGTGATGAACAAAAAAACTTTTTCTCAGCTTCCTCTGCTACTTGCTAAACAGGCTCTGAATAATTTCAAAAGGCAAGTTACATACAAGGTAAGCTATTTTGAGGGAGTATCATGGCTTCTCCTATTAGTATATTAAAATAGTACCTTGATCATAGCATCAGTTTCCAAAGTGTCCTGGTCTTTCTCATCAGACTGAGAGTCATCTTCATTTAACTCTTCATTGTATTCAGAATCCAGTGATGGGCCTGTGCTCTGTCTGTGTGTCTTTACTGCCTGGAGTGAATACGGAGTAAGGTGGACTTCTTTATTGTAAGCTCTTGTGAAGGCTGCTTTCACCTACACAAAAGGAATAAAGGAAGGTTTTTAAAACTTCAAGTGTCAAACAACCCCTTTAAACTCTATAGGCCTAGAGGCCTTGAGAGACCCCCCTTGAAACTGTTTGTAAAATATGCATGCATGTACATGTAAGTCTATCTCTATGCATTTTTCTATGGAGAAGTTCCATATTTTTCATGACATTCTTAATAGAGCCCATGACAAAAAGTAAGAATCAAACATTGTAGATCAGGGACTTCCCTGGTGGTCCAGTGACTAAGACTCTGTACTCCCAGTGCATGGGGCCCAGAGTCAACCCCTGGTCAGGGAACCAGATCCCACGTGCCGCAATGAAGACTTGGCACAGCCAAATAAATAAATGTATTTTTTAAAAAACTGTAAATCAACTATCTTTAATAAATTTTTTTAAAATCAGTATTTGGGAACATTAGGCAGATTTCTAATAATCGTTTTAAGTCATCATTTTTTTCTATTCAGTGCTCTCTGCAGTTCTACAAAGTGACAAAGTTGATCAGTAAACCAACAAATCAAAAAAGATTTACAATAAAGTACAGACTAAAGGTGGCCTTTAATTACTACAGAAATAAATTACATTTCCCACAAAAACAGGTTATTTCAAAACACTAGGTAACTTGAAAAGTCTTAACTTCAAGCTTCTAAACCTAACTGCTGAATTAGTGCAAAAATTTTAACAATGGATGTCTCTTGTGAGAATTTACCTATAGTCATTCCCATAGTCAGGTCAAAGTTCTAGAGAAGGCAAGTCACAGAAAATATAACTTCCAGAACAGCACCAAATAAAAAGGCACCAGGTGAGGTCTTAGATATCACAAATTCATGTCACTTTAGTTTTTGCATGCTCATTATAAAAAGTCTGTGTATCTGTTACTCCCCCAGGCTCATCTGCCCATCCTTATAAACAATACATTTATTAATACATTTGCCCCTCAGATTTCACATCATGCTTTCCCATTTAGCATAAAGCAAAGATAAAACTATAAATTACAAAGTCACATATTGTACTCAAATAGTATCTTTGGAAAGTGCAGACCATAAGCAAAAAGCATTTACGAAAAAAAAAAATTAAACTTTTGAAAGCATCTGAAACATTTCTGAAATATTCCCTCTGTGGTAATTATAAACTGTTGGAGAACCAGTGGAGTACACAGTTTACCTTGGGATCCAGTTTAGAAAACGGACTAGGTCTGCCTCCCCAGTTGCTGATTTCCATAATATTCTCGAAGTCATCTTTCATCAAATAATATGCATCCATGAGAGCAACAACATCCTGTACTCCTTCTATCCCTTGTGAGGCCAAGGGCTGTACAAGTGCGTCCCTTATATGTGACAGATAATCCATGTTTACTGTCCTTTTGCTGGAGTAAGTTCTTAAAACAAAAGAGATACAAATGTAGTCACTGGCAAACTACCACCAGCTCACAGTTTGCTAGAATTTAATCCACTTTTAGTAAAGCTCAAAGGAATGCTTACTAATTAATAGCTGGAGTAGGGAAAGCTTAGCACTTATACCACTAGGGCAATGGATACAGATTAGTGTATCTACACAAATACAGTGGAAGCATCAGAGAGGGACACCTGGGCAAAGTGATGCTTCATCTTTAAAAAGCAATGGGCAGAGAACAGGAAAAGAGCTGAGATGCAGGCCTTCAGCTTTATTAATAAGAGCTGGGGAAAGAGCCCTTTCCCACTTCTGGAGGCCACCTACATCTCTTGGCTCACAGTCCCTTCTTCCATCTTCAAGTCAGCAGAGGAAAAGCAGCATCTTCAGATCTCTGCCTAACTGCTGCCTTCCCTCACCACTCTTTTGTGTGTGTGTGTGTGTGTAAAAACATTTACAATTACATTGGGCCTATCCCAATAATCCAGGATAACCTTACCATCTCAAGATGAGAACAAATTCATGTTAAAACATTAAGTTTTGGTAATTTGTTACAGCAGCAATAGAAAACTAATACAGGGTGGCAAAAAAAAAAAAACAAAACAAACCCCATACCACAGGCTATGAACAGGGAACACAGTAGGAAGTAGAATTCTATAGGAACAAAAGAAAGGCGCATCTTGGTTCAGTTTTAGATAACAGTAGACTAATATACTCTTCAGGGACCAGAAAGGAAAATACAATTATTCAAGTAGTACTTCATGGTTAAAAATGGATCCCTAAAGTTCCGTCTAGTTAAGGCTATGGTTTTTCCAGTAGTCATGTATGGCTGTGAGAGTTGGACTGTGAAGAAAGCTGAGCACCGAAGAATTGATGCTTTTCAACTGTGGTGTTGGAGAAGACTCTTGAGAGTCCCTTGGACTGCAAGGGGATCCAACCAGTCCATTCTGAAGGAGATCAGCCCTGGGATTTCTTTGGAGGGAATGATGCTAAAGCTGAAACTCCAATACTTCGGCCACCTCATGTAAAGAGTTGACTCATTGGAAAAGACTCTGATGCTGGGAGGGATTGGGAACAAGAGGAGAGGGGGAAGACAGGATGAGATGGCTGGATGGCACCACCGACTCAATGGACATGAGTTTAGGTGAACTCTGGGAGTTGGTGATGGACAGGGAGGCTTGGTGTGCTGCGGTTCATGGGGTCGCAAAGAGTCGGACACGACTGAGCGACTGAACTGAACTGAAAGTTCACCTAATATTTGTGTGTACATACATTTTCTACATTTCTAAACTGTAACAGAATTTTGCCAAATAACAAGAATTTTTGAACTTCTTAAACTCCTCTAAGGAGATTGGTTTTCAATTGTCTGAGTATCTACCTTCTGTAATATGCTCAACTATATCCCCTACCCTAAATGACTAGGTCAGTTTACTATTAGCATAGGAGGCAAAAAGTAGTTCATCTATTTAAATAGTTCTCTTTCTCCTATTAAGTATTCTGGAGACCAAGACATTATGTACGCTTCCTGGTAATAGACATACTCACAATAACAACAAATAATAGCACTACCTCAGATTTATATAGTTTTAGAACTTAACATTATGGCACATCTACCATCTGGCTTTATTTTCCAAAGTATCCTTTTAAGTAATAAACCAAGTGTTACACTAATTATAGATAATAAAACTCAGGGCCATGAACTTATCCATGTTCATTTATTTAATTAGTAATAAAATCAAAACTAAAACACAAATCTTTGTGACTCATGCTGTCGTTATTAGATAAAGGCTAAATATACTACCCTGATTTTAAAATGTCGAGCATGGAGTAATACTGCTTACCTGAGACTCATATGCAGAGCCAGGTCCTGAACAGTACGATCGTGTTTGCCCATAGATGAGTATTTCCCCAACCAACTTGGGAAGGTGGGAAACTGGGTCATGTACCCCCTCATTAACTCTCCAGGAAGAACACTGGCATAAATGGCCTAAAAAAAATTTAATTGCAGTCCACAAGTTAAATCCAGTACTAAGTTACTTCTTTAGCAGCTGCTGGCTTCTAAGCAGTCTCTGGAAAGAGGCAACACTGTCCCCCGTGCCCAATTCCAGGACAGTCAAGCCCTTTCCCTCTGTCTCTGATTTGCTGATATGGGAAGCTTTGACTTGAGAAAACAACTAATTGCTGTAAATGCCTTGGACCAAAACATGTTATGGCCCTCAGAGGTCATCTCACCGACCTAGCCTCTTCAGCCAGCTGATCTCAACACACCAGTTACTTCAGGTCAATGTCACAGAAAATATTTTAAGAGGGATAAGACTGTCTTAAGAAAAATATATTGATAGACCCAGGTCAATCAAAGCATGGAAAATCTAATAGAGAAATAAGTAAACTGGCACTTGAGGAAAGTTCTTTTTTTTATAGGCATCCCTGGTTATCTTTTATAGCCACAGTTTTTAAATTTTTTAAGGCTGGAATTATACATAAATATTCTACCCTGCTTTAACAATTTTCTGTCATTAGTGTTCTTTATATTAGATCATCTTTACAATTTTAAAGGCTGCATAAACATACCATCAAGAGGATTTACCATAATTAACCAGACTCCTATGGCCATAGAGATTTTCTCCCATTTCTTGCTATCAGAGTTAATGCTTTAGGGAGTATTTTTGCACATTAAGTTCTTGCTGTGTTTAGCATTATTTCTTTAGGATAAATCCTCACAGGTATAATGAATTATTAGGTACAGAGAAAAATGAACACTTCTAAAACAAAATAAAAAGATATCTTTAAAGAAGAGTAGACCTTCCAGCAGTCCCTTGCTTGTTACTCAGGTCCATAATTACATATGCAAAACTCAAGAGCAAATAACAGTCTTAACAATGAAAGTTTGCAGAATTCTGTTTGAGTAAAAGATATCAACCTACATAAAGTAATCAATATAAAACTGCCTCTGTAACAAGGAAATTAAAGAAAATCAGAAGTCATGTATCAGAAAAGTGGCTACAGACCTGCCCCTGCAGCATTTCTTCAAGAATAAGCTACTTAGTAACAATATGGGAAAGCCAAGAATGACAAAAAAGAAATGGATTCTTAAGATAGAAGAAAGCAAATGAAACTAGATTCACATCTTGCTGCTGCTAAGTCACTTCAGTCATGTCCGACTCTGTGAGACCCCATAGACGGCAGCCCACCAGGGTCCCCCATCCCTGGGATTCTCCAGGCAAAAATACTGGAGTGGGTTGCCATTTCCTTCTCCAATGCATGAAAGTGAAAAGTGAAAGTGAAGTCGCTCAGTCGTGTCTGACTCAGCGACCCCATGGACTGCAGCCCACCAGGCTCCTCCGTCCATGGGATTTTCCAGGCAAGAGGACTGGAGTGGGCTGCCATTGCCTTCTCTGTTATGACCAAAATCTAACTTTCCTATTCCATATGTCCATTTATATAAAAACATTGAAAAATAAGGCTAGATTAAGAAACAGAATAGTGCCCACGGGATACTTAGACTATTTTTGCCATTAAGAGTTTAAATGTTTATCTGGTATTCAAATAATTACAGGAGCTAAAGCTATTTTTGTTCTAACTAAACCAGAGTCTGCACTTTAAGGGGAGCCCTATGCTTACCTGTGTGGGCAGAAGACTCCAGTTTTGCTTATTCCGGATTTGACGGTCTACTAGGTCACCATCACATATGCTGTCTGCTGCTCTGCTTAAAAGCATCAAGTGCTTTTTCATGTCACCCCTGCAGGAATACACCAGTCTGGGTTACACCACTGTTCACACTCCACACCCTCCCTCCCAGGGTACCTGGCCTTCGTAGGGCTACGAGGGTGCTGATCCTAACTCCTCGCTACCTCTGAACACTCACCCTGCAGCTACGGGCTTCACATGTATGTAGTTCTCCTGGACAAAGAGGGGTGCTATTGAATAATCATGGAAAAAGAGGTCTGATTTGTCCATAAGTGACATATGAGCAGTCTCTTCTCCAGTTACAAACACTTTCCGGGCAACATCAAACGGGCCCTAAGAGAGAGAGGGACATAGCTAGTAGAACAGCCGATATCCAAAACACTGACACCACCAAACTCAAGCTAAGATGTGGGGCAACAGAAATTCCATTTCATTGCTGGTAGGAATGCAAAATGTTACAGGCACTTTGGAAGACAGACCTTACAAAACTCTTTATCATCCCATCCAGCAAGTGTGCTCCTTGATATTGACCTAAATGAACTGAAAACACAAAATAACCTGCACATGAATGCTTATAGCAGTTCTATTCAAAACTGCCAAAACCTGGAAGTAACCAAGACGTCCTTCAACAGGTGAATGAATGGATAAACTACGGTATATCCAAACACTGTACTACCATTCAGCACTAAAGAAAAGAGAGTTATAAAGCCATGAGAGGAGATGGAGAACCTTAAATGGATCCTAAGTGAAAGGAGCCAGGGTGAAAAGGTGACACTGTATGGCTCCAACCGTCTGACATTCTGAAAAACCTGAACTATAGAAACGGTAAAAAGACTAGTGGTTGCCAGGGGTTGGGAGAAGTGAGGGATCAAGAGGCAAAGCAAAGAGGATTTTTAGGGCCGTCAAAGTATTCTGTGCA
Organism: Oryx dammah; assembly: GCF_014754425.2. NCBI lineage: Eukaryota > Metazoa > Chordata > Mammalia > Artiodactyla > Bovidae > Oryx > Oryx dammah. The sequence continues at coordinate 57,949,055 of NW_024070187.1, forward strand.
ATACTACAATGGTGGATACAAGCCAATACACACTGTCCAATCTCACAGGACGTATAAAACCAAGAGCAAACCCTAATGTTAAACTATGGACTTTGGGTGAGAATGATATGTCAGTGGAGGTTCATGAGTTATAACAAATGTAACACTCTGGTAGGGGATGTTGATAGTAGGGGACACTATACACAAGTCTGGGGACAGGACATACCTAGGAAATCTTAATTTATATAGACCTCTAGTCTCAGAGAGGTCAACTATAAACCATTTGAAACAAGATTATTCTGAAGTTTCAAAACCATTCAAAACCTGAAGCCCATACACAAGGGACTCTGGAAAAGCTATTAGCAGCTATATTTGTTTACTATAAACATCCACAGGGTGTATAGATGTCTCTATGAACTCTAATAACTATTTCCATTAGATTAATACTGATAGGAGAAGAAATGCTTTGGCTAAGAAAGTAGGAAATGGAAATTCATTTTACCAGTTTGATATCCTTTTTGGCTCTATGAGAATCAGCCTTGGCCTGGTCATAGGTTAGTGCCTTATTTCGTGCACACCACATATTCAGATTGTGTAAAACCTAAAAGAATCACAAGCAAGATACTATCAAGATAGGAAAACTGCCACTCCCTATCCCCAAAACACTAAAGGCATCAGTTCAAAAGAACTGTCAACAGCTATATAACATATATTTAATTTACCTGTCTGATATCTTGATTAGCTCCCAAAATTATTTCATTCATAGCTGGAGGGGGGATCTTTAGACCCTCTTTAAATGCAATAGACATCATAGCACCCTGAAATTGACAAAGGAGAATGAACCTTCAATGATTTTTTTTTAATTCACATAATCAGATATTTTAAAATATTTATTAGGTACTTTAAAAAACTGACCCCAAAATATACATGACAGTGTGATGGAGAAAAAATTCCAATTATCATACCTTAATCTGTTCAACCCGAGGTCTTTGAAAACGAAGATCAAAACAATAATGAACCAAAGAGCGAATCTTGGGATGATTTCTATCATTGCACATACAAATAATGGGAATTTTTGTATGTTTTATCAGGCCAATTAATTCCTAAAAAGCAAATTTGCAACATAATTTGTTAAAAAAAATTCACAAAATGTATGTATTTCAGGTTTTAAAACCTCCTCAGCAACATGTCTTAATTGCCGTAATTATAATTAGCTCTTCAAATTTTTTTTAAAACCTAAAAATTAACAGTACCACTACAGAATTACAGTCCTTTCATTACCTGAATTCCTCCCCTGTCCTCATTGCCAGCCATGCCATCTACTTCATCCATGATGAGAGCATGCCTCGTGCCTACTGAATGGACTGTTCCACCTGACCCATGGTGGGAAGCAATGGGATGGGACACAAAAAGAAAAATTGTTGTTCAAACACTGCTGCTTTTTAAAAAAAATACTATATACACATATATATAAATAACATAGGTACATGATACAAAATTCAAAAGGCACAAGAGTAAGCAGTGAAATTCTCTCCCACCTCTGTCTGCTAGGGTATGCAGTTTCTCTCTCTAGAGGCAAATGATGTAAACAAACTCAGGGACGTACCCCTTAAGAGATATCCTACACGTTAAAAATGTGTACATAAAAATATACACCTTCAGGACTTCCCTGATGGGCCAGTGGTTAAGACTCAGCACTTCTACTGCAGAAGGCATGGGTCTGATCCCTGGCCAGGGAATTATAATCTCTCATGTCACATGGCATGGCCAAAAAAATAAATGGAATTTCTATTTTTAAAATACACGCACACACCTTGATTTTACCACTTAATATATTTTTGTATTGTTACTTATCTATAGATACAGAACACCTCATTTTTTAAAGGCTGTAATATTCCCATTTTACACATATATCAAAAATCAATCACTTTTCATTGATATAATATGAAGATCCTTCAATCTTTTGCTATTATGAATTGTATGAAATGAAGATCCCTACATGGATGTGTCATTGTGCATATATACAAGTATAACAGTTGCTAAATTCCAGGAATCAGAATTTCCGGGTTAAGGGTAAGTATAATTTATTAAATAACTTCAAGAAATGCTGTCAGATTGCTCTCCAGAGTTGTAGCAATTTACATTCCCAGTAATCATGCATATGTGTGACATTTCTGAGCAAACTCTTTTTAACAATCATCTCTACCATTCAGTGACCATGCAAAATACCATAGATTCTAAATACGCAGCACGGTCTGTAATTTGAGTACCCTATTTTCCCCATAAACTCTGGCCACACCAGACCACTAGCTACAACCTGAAACAGCGGCACTTTTACACTGTGTCTCGTGTCCTCCTCTACTGCCTTGGCCTGAAACAATCTTTTCCTCCCGCAAACTATTCTCTTTCTCATTCTTCAAGACCCTTTGAACAAATGTCACCCTATCATGGTAGCTTTCCCCAGTGTCCCAGATAGAACCACTCCTTCATCTACAGGCCTCTATTTCCTCACTCATCATACTTTGTTAGTTATTTATTAACTTTCTTCACAGGATTCACTCTTGAATCCTCTAAAATCTGCATAATTATGTCCAAGTATATCTTTTTATCACATTCTCAGAAACCACTAAGACCTTAAAAAAACAAAAGTTAACTACTGCCTCTCAGGGTTATGTCATTCTCTCAATAAGCCCAGGATTTAACAGGGTGCTTGGCACACAGTAACGTTCAATCACAGTAATGTTACTAAACGTTGAAATGAACCCATTTTTTACATAACCTCTCCCCAACCCCTCTGCCAAGAAAAAAAAGAAACCCACATACTTGAATAAAAGCCTTTGATGCTGGTATTATTCAGTGACTCAGCAACAATCTCCTTCAAACTGTTCTTACTCCGAGTGTCACTTGCATTCAGTTCCACATAGCTATACCCCAATTCCTAATAAAAACATTGGAAAACACTGCCATCACAATGCAAATTATAAACTCTCCCCACAGAAACAAAGCAATTAAGAAAGAGGCTAGAAAAGTCACATAAGTAACCATGGGTAAAAAGATAAAGTAGGATACTAATAGATAATGAGATTAACTATAATATGAATCACAGTAAGAGATTTTTTTTAATATCATATACATACATAACACAACATAAATACACACACAAGTGTGCTCTTAAAACCTCAACTGCTACATATAACTAATCGGGAAGAGCATATCTGAACAAGCAATTTTACTAAGTTCGCTTCTTAAAGTCCCCAAAAGAATTAAATACAACTACCCCAAAATTTCAATACCAGATACAGAATTAAGATATCAAAAAGTACATTAAGATAAAAAGTAATCACTGACTCAAGATAAACTATAAATTGTTCTGTGTCAAATTATCCCAATATATAATCTCCCTCTCAAATTGTGAAAAATCAACTAACTTGGGCTTATTTCCCAAAAGGGATCATTATGTTAAGGCATTATGCAAAACCATTAATTCCACTAAAAAAGTAATGATAATAATAAAGGGGGGAAAAGGCGTCATTTTCACAATTGTAAAGACTAGGGAAAACATTTTTTGTTTTTGTTTTTAAATGTTAAATAATAGAGTAGAAAATATATAGTTATTCACAAGCTAAAAATTTATGGTCTGATCTATAATAAAAAATACTAAACAAAAACATCAACCTATGGGAAAAGGGTTGGGAAATCCAGTAATAAACTTAAAGTAAGTTTAAAATCTCTCCTTTAACTCTTCTGGGACTCCTTCATGTATTGTTTCACACCATTCTGATACATCTGGACTCCCCTGGTGACTTAGGGGTAAAGAATCTGCCTGCAACGCGGGAGCCAGAGGAGAGCCGGGTTCAATCCCTGGGTCAGGAAGATCTCCTGGAGAAGGAAACGGCAACCCACTCCGGTATTCTTGCCTGGAGAATCCCACGGACAGAGGAGCCTGGCGGGCTACAGCCCTTGGGGTCACAAAGAGTCGGACATGACTGAAGTGACTTAGCACCCATTCTGATATGAGTCCTGGTTTGCTCCAGTGCCTCACGCTCTCACTGTCCAGAGATGTGGCAACCGTAGAGACAAGAGCAAAGGCAGGATCCCACAGTGGTGAAGAGTCAGACTGTCTGGGTTCACACTCTGCCTCCACCCTCCTCTACAAATCTGTTTCATCTGTCACGTGACAATGGCAAGCGTACATATATTCGGCACACAGAATTTTTCCTACAGGGGCATATAAGATATCTGTAACAGTCTGTAAGACATACTATCTATAAGATTACGCACCCAAGGGCTTATCTGCACACGGCCTGGCACACAAGTAAATATCACCTATTATTATAATTACCAATATTTTTAAAAGGGTGAAAATGACAAATAGGCTCAGAACCAAAGCAAACTGCAGAGGTTAGATTTTAGAAAAGTAATGACAGAATACCCACCTGACAAACCAGAGAAGCTGTGGTTGTTTTGCCAACACCAGGAGGACCTGAGAGCAATGCCGCTTTAAAACTGGACCCATCATCTTTGCCAGCAAATTTACCAAACTTTGCTGCTAGGGAAAAATAAATTCCAGAATGTTAACCTCTACGACCTAACAGAAAGGCAGGAGTGACAGGAATAACTGTGCATTAAGTTAGCATCAAGAGTAGTCCTCCAGTTTCACTGAAAATCTGCAAAATATTTTTTTTGCGAAGTTTAAGCAACTTTCCTGAGCATTTAGTGAAATTCTACTCCCTACCTCATCTTCACTCAAATAAAAAAACTTCAAACAATAATTTTATGAGCTTCCTTTCCTACAAAAGCATAGGTCATTGAGCAGACTACCTGGGTTCTGGGAGAGCTGCAGGTGATTTAACCTGTCTGTTTCCTCCTTTGTAAAATGAGGGGAACAACAGTGACGTGCCTGGAGGGGAAGCTGTGAGGACGGACAAGCTGAGCACAGAGCCTGGCATGTCTTAATAAATATTAACAAGAATGGCCACAAAATGAACTGAAGATGTTGCGTCCACAACTATCCTGCCCAGCTCAACTCCTCCCCTTATCATGGGGGCCTGGAACATAATAGGTGCTCAATACATACACAAGGACTGAGAGAGAGAGATGGTTAAGCCTACCTCAGGCATGGGGAAAGGGACTACAGTTCGCCTGAAGCCTTAAAATCTCTTCTTTAGGCACATAAAGCACTTACACCACATTTTATTTGGTTTTCAGAGAGAAAAGGGGTCAGTTTAACTCTGTATCATCAAAATTATATTATTTATTAAATATTATAAATAAAATAAATTGGCACTGTTGACCAATGTCTAGTGACAACCTTGCTGTGAATAACCCAGCCATCACTTTGGAAATTCACTACGATGCTCACTAAATTTCTCCTTTTTATTTCTCACAAAATATCCCCCAGGGTTGGTGGCTGGAATTCAAGACTACCAGCATTGGTGATTGGAAACGTCAGTTCCAATAATAAATACTTTGGACATTAAATATATATATGGACATATATATATATATATGACCATTCATTTTCCATGCCTAGCAAAAGCAAACATGCTGCTGGGGTTCTTAGGCTGCCTACTCTGCAGCATGCCTCAGCTTTTCACTCGCACCTTTCCCCCCGAGTCTCTCTGGCCCTCTCGGGGGTCTTGCTCTCACATGTCGCAGACCTTGGTACATGCGTGCTCTCCCACCTGACGCTCCCCTCCCTTCACCAAGCTAACTCCTCTTGAGTTTCCAAGTCTTAGCTTAGCTATCCCTTCCTCTAGGGATGGGAATCCCTGTCCACGCTCTTCCAACCCCTGAGTGCCCTACACTTAACCCTGCAACAGTACTTAGCACAGTACATTTTAATTGCTGGTTCATCTACGTCTCCCTCACTGACTGGAAGATCCTTAAAGGGGACCGTGCTTTGTTCACAACGGCACTTTTGGGGTCTGGTATGACACCGAGGCTCCGAGCAGGCTCTTAATAAATGCTGCTGAGAATCAATAACCAACTATTACACTTCCTAACACATGTGTTCCTGAGCAACGACATGGTGACAGACACACACAAGAATGAATGAAGCTGTAAAATCACCGTGTTTCTTATCTTCGGATGGACTCTTGTGCCAGTTTTGGAGCCAGCGCAGGAGTTTGTTGGCACAGCTCTGGTCACCTTGCTGTCCAATTATGGTCTTGAGCGAGGTTGGCTTATACTTATCCACCCAGAGCAAACTTTCCACTTTGCTTTCTCTGCTGTCATCAGCCAAATTCCTAGCCCGGCTGTCACCATTTGCCTCCTCAGCCGCCTGCTCCTTGAAGTCCAGGCCTCTCTGAGACACACTTGCTTCCTTTTTTAGTGACTTTATAGAGCTTTCCCTTTTGGGAGTCAGTTTGCACTTTTTAGATTCTGATTCCTTCTTAGTTGGACTACTTTTTCTTTTTCCTTGGTCATTTTTTTTGGGTGTTCTTTCCAATTTGGATTTTTCTTTCTTCATCTTAAAAATTGGAGGAAAAAAGAAACCTGATGAGATATACAGAATTTCTTTCCTGCTAAATGTACTCTAGAGGGCAAGCTGAGGTCCCCAGGTGAGCAACCTGGGTCTGTCTTCTCACAATGGACCCTGCTGTTTGTGGAAATCTCTATGTTCCAAACTTATAAAAAAAAAAAAAAAGAAAGAAAGAAAGAAAGAAAAAGAAAAACACACCAAAAGCATCCACATCCAATTTTAAAAATGAGAGTTAAAAAAAAAAAAAAGAAAATAGCTTTTTGAAAGCAATTAAGTATTATAAAATTAGTTGAAAAAAAGGATTAAGAATTTTTGCTTTATGATGTTAATATTTTATTCCTCCACAAAAACATTTACACAAATGTTCATAGCATCATTATTATATTATATATATATAAATATTATAGCCAAAAAGCGGAAACAACCACTTTTGGCCAACAGATGATGAACAAATAAAATGTGGTATATCCACACAATGAAATAATTAATTACTAATAAAAAGGAGAGGAGCACCAATTATGCTTCAATATAGCTGAACTTTGAAAACAAGGCACGAGGTAAAAAAAGGTAAGAGGGCCACATGTTACATGTTTCGCTTTATACAAAATGTTCAGAATAGAGTAGTGGTTGCCAAGCGGTGGGTATGAAGAATGACTGATAATGGATCAGAGTTTTTGTGCGAGGTGATGCAACTGTTCTGGAACAGACAGTAGTGACAGTTGCACAATCCTGTGAATATACTAAAAACCACTAACATACATTTTAAAACAGGTGAATTTTATGATCTATGAAAACTAAAATTAGTGGGAAATCTGACGAAAAGCAAGGTACTAGCATTGTATTAAAGTATCTCCCCAAGATATTTATCAACTATAAAAAGAAAACCTGTCACTTCACTAGTGGAAAAGCCAGGCAGAAATCATGTGAACTAAGTAATAAAGGCTAACACCACCAATAAGAAGACATACCAACATCATGCACAGCTGATCTGATGCCCTGAGGGGGACACAGTATCACTTATATGGTTGTCTTGCCCAAAATGCATAACCTCAGTCTCACCATGAGAAAAGATCAACAGCCCAAATTGAGAGACATTCTACAAATCAACTGACTAGCACTCATCAAATCAAGGTCATAAAAGACAGAGGAAAGACTTGCAGAACTCTCATAGACTGGAGGAGACTAAGAAGACACAACTCAACGCAGTGTGAGATCCTAAGGACGATGGGGCTAAATGTGAAGTTAACACATTTAGCATCAATGTTAATTTCCTGGTTTTCAGAACTGCACTGTGTTACGTAAGTTGTGAACATTAGGGAACATGTATGACAGGACAATCCAAATCATTCCCCAAGGCTTCTCTAACTGGAATAAATTGGAAGACCACCTCACCACTTGGGTGACAGAGCTGGGGACATCAAACTTGGGCTGCTAGCACCCCTGTGTCCCACACATGGACATGTATACAGTGGAAATGAAGGCAGCTAACACTAGGAGAGGCAGAGAGACAGAAACGGAAAGAGTACTAGAAGCACGGCTGTCTGCAGACCCAGCAGTCCCTACATCAGACTTCTCAGAGTTTACTTATGTGAGTCAAAATGGTTCCCTTTTTTGCTAAAGGTAACATAGGCTTGGTTTCTATCACAACTGAAAAAGTCCCGATATAGTTCTAAATGCAAATGATTTTATCATTTTATCTATGATAAAACCTTCAAAGAATTCTTAATCAAGAAGCTCTGTACAGTTTTACTGTAAGAATAAGGAAAATATGGACAGTTTAATCAGTAATTAATAGATATGGGTAGTATAATGTATGGTCCCCTCTTTCTCCTCATACTCCTTTGAGAAAATTAAAGAAATACATCAAGGACAACAGCCTACAGCGGAGTCCACCTACTCAAAAGGAAATAAGGGAAGCTCATTTGCAGTAGGAGGAAAAGTTAATTTTTTAGCCCACAGACCTGTATTCACCCAAGAAATGTCTCTATGAAACAGGAAAGGTCTATACACCAACATAAATAAGTCAAGTTCATTTTATACAAACCTCAGCTTCAGCGGCTATTTCATACTTGGACTTCTTGCCTGGCATGGTTCGAATCAGATTCAACAGGCCATCTTCATCAATAATATTTGTTCCCAAGGCTGCTGCCTATTAATTTAAAATTCAAATCATTGAAACCGTTACTTTCTGTAAAAAAAATATGATTCTCAGGCTTGTCAGAAGGTGAAAAACCACATTTGTAAACTACATAACACTGGAATATTGTTTACAACAGTATGCATGAAAGAGCATCGTTAAAAAGAAAATAACAGAACCTCCTCTAAGAATGGTGGGTTGGCACCCGGGGTATCACACTGCCCCTTTTGTGGACTGCTTTCCCTTTCTTTCTACCCTAAAAAGGTCAAAGCCTCTAGGGCCTAAGTCCAGCTCTTCACACCCTCTCCCAGGCTCAACTGGCTGGCAGACCTTCTCCTCCACCGTCTCCCCTGCTAACAGAACTCCAGTGTGTTAATCTCCAAGGGATGACTTATGACTGGTCTAAGAATCAGAAGAATCTTCATCTTCCCCAAACTCTATCACTCTGAATGGCCACAGGACAGCTGTGGCCAATGAGACTTAAGTCGATTCTGTAAGAGGTATTTCCGGGAAAACTCGTATGAGGTCAGTTACACCTAGTGTAACGTCTTGCCACTGCTCCCTATTTCCTGCCTTGAATGTGAACTTGCGAGCAGCAGCCTGCTTGCAACACAAGGCAACACGCATGAAGACAGGAGTGAAGGACAGGACTAAGTCTAGCTATATCACGGAGGGGCTGAACCACCCCCAGCAACGGCCCACCTCTGGAATCCTCATGAGGTAAGGAAATAAGCAGCTATTTGTCAAAACCACAGTTACTCAGGTATTCCATTATTTGGAACTAAGTATAAAAGAAAGTTACCAATTAAAAAACTCAAGATGGAGTCCACAGCAGCATAAATAGAAATACTTAGGGCTAGAAGAGGAGGAAAACTGCTTTTGTTTCTACCTTCAAAAAAAGATTTTTGGCTAGAATACTACAGTAAGAAAGCCAAGTAAATAGGAACTGTGCCTGCAACTGGAAAACCAAAATCCCGGGTCAAAGCCAAACAACACTTCTGTGGAGAAGAAATAAAGTAGAGAAAAAATTACTTTTCCATTTTTTTCTCTTCACTTCCCTCTGTGTACAGGACATCGTCACACCATGAGCCTGCCAAGGCAAGCAGGCTATTTCACTGTGCTGAGAACACAGCACTACCTACCTTGTCACTCTTGGATTGGCCACTATCACGACCCATGACCAGGTAGTTTGTTTTCTTGCTGACATTTCCCGTCACTTTTCCCCCATAACGCTCAATTAGAGACTTGGCCTCATCTCGTTCAATGGACTCCAGCACTCCTGTGATTACAAACGTAAGGCCTTCCAAGCAATTTTCAGCTCCCTAAAAACCAAAATGTTCAAGCAGAGAGGAAATTACGTGGTAGCTTTCCAAAGAAATATTTGGCATCTAAACTGCAGGAAGTTGATTTTTCTCATTTGACATCATAAATAATCTCAGCATGAAAAAATCTGCAAGAAATTTACAGTGAATACGCAGAAACGGAAATTAAATCCCAAGAAAGTCTTATGTAGGTTAACATTTAACAAGCTTATAGAACCAGCAACAAAAAATGTATGTTCAGTATGGTTAGGAAACCTTATTAAAGTTATCCATTCATACTATCCTCATTGTTTAAAAAATATTTAAACTACTAGTTAACTTGTATAACTTTAAGTAAGCAACCAGATGTAATGCACCTACAGAATATCTTGCTTCTGCTAAAAAAAAGTTTCAATTCTGAAAGAAACTACACAGGTTTGAGCTCTTACCCTATCACACCATCTCTTGATTGAAAAGTTAATCTGATAAGACAAAAGACACTTGGCAAAAGAAGGCTAGATAGAAAGACATTTAATCTTAATTGGAACTGTGTACAGGTATAGATTTTTTTCACTTTCACAATGGCTCAATATGGTATAACCCCAAGCAAAAGGAAAAATATATAAGTCATTTCAAGTTACTTATTACTTTTAAAAAGAGGATTGAGATCAACATAGACTTAAAACATGCTTGCAAAGAAGCAGCTAAGCAAAATTCAAAGACTGCCCCAATACAAGCTCAATCCTTTACCATCCAGGTGAAGAATTATTGTTGGGAGGGTAGGGGGAGTGTAGTAAGTCTGTTTGGAGAGAAGAGGTTTGACTAACAACATCTCAAGGTCCCTATGACTCTAGGATTGAAACGACCTTGTGGATCTCCCTACCACACTCTTTCATTCTCAAACTCTCATTGCAGGACCAGCAAACCACCCAATATCCTCAACCTCTTCTCCAATATTCCCTCCATGGTTTTTCTTTCACTGAAACCTGGCCACCCCTTAAGAACACCGCTTTGGCTCAAGTCCTCTCAAGCAGAACCTTTTTTATCTTTCATACAGGAGGCAAGCCTGGCATCTTCCTCCAGCCTCCTACACAGCCCTCTAGCCCCTTCTGGCTCATCCTCTGCCCCTCTTTATTAAGAGAACTACACCTCCATCTGTGATCTGAATCCCCTGCCCTTCTACATTCTCAGAAAGCTCATAGTACCTTTGATTATCCTTCTCTTTCTGGGATATCTTCAATCTCTCCCTTTCTGGTAGATCAATTCCATCATCAAAAAAAAAACAAAAACAAAAACATGCTTTAAGCATCTGACTCAGTGGTAAAGAACCTGCCTGCCAATTACAGAGATGACAGTTCAATCCCTGGTCTGGGAAGATCCCCTGGAGTAGGAAACGGCAACAGTGCTCCAGTGTTCTTGCCTGGGCAATCCCGTGGACAGAGGAGCCAGGCAGGCTACAGCCCACGGGGCCGCAAAAGAATCAGATGTGACTGAGCGAGGGAACAACAACAAACCCTAAAGAGGCTCATATTTTCCCCCGAAAGCTGCCTCCCGTTTGTAGCTAGAAGTCCTCTCACCCCTCTCCCCTTACAGCCATCATCTACTTATGCTGCTTCCATTTCATCTCCTCCCACTCACTCTTCAACCCACTTCCACCAGGTTCTGCCTCCATCATTCTATCAAAACTTTTGCTAAGATCACTAAGGATCATTCACATCACTAAACGCAGTGGACAATTTTCAGTCTCCTCTATGTTTTTTAAAAACTCTCTCCTCCCTTTGCTACTGTGATAGCACCTTAACCAGATTTCTCTCCTGTATCTGTGGCTGCTGCTCCTCAGTCTGTTTTTGGGTTTCACCCTCCTCCACTTCATGAGGAAGCTAGGTCCAAGGTCTCTTTTCATTCTGTCCTTGTTTGCCAGGTGACATCAAGTCCTTCAAACATTTTCTACATGCCAATAATGCCCAATCTTTTGCATCCCATCGTGACTTCTGTTCTGAGCTCGTCCTCCTGTCCACTGAATATTTCCACGTGGCTACCTTGCATACATCTAAAGCACAGCATGGTCACAATGAACTCATTATCATCTCCCCAAATCTGCTCTGCCTCCAGTGGCATCAGTATCCACCCACAGACGCTCACGCCAGTAACGAGGAAATCACCCCATGCTCATTCTTTCTCGGTTCCCACTCCCAATTACCACCACGTCCTATAGATTTTTCCTTTTTCATTGAAGCTACTTCACTTCTCAGCCTGGTCACTGCTACTACCCTAGACAAGTCTCTATCATTTCTCACCATCTCTCCTAATTGATCTGCCTGTATTTATTCCCCCCTCCCTCCACTGCACTCTATATTTAGCAGCCAAGACTGCTCAGCCTGAAATGCAAATCTGGTCATACTGTTCCCCCACCCACAACTCCACTTAAGGATCAGATTCCCTAATTCTCTGCTTTTTCCCTTATAGTACATATCACAATTATAATAATTAAGTACCATGAAGGCAAAAAGCATTAGTCTTGTGACTGCCGTATTCTACTTCCTAACTTGTAAAGATGGTGACTAATGTTTTCTTGTTCTTATTTATTTACTTTCGGCTGGGCTGGGTCTGTTGCTGTATGGGCTTTTTCTACTGGTGAGCGGGGGCTACTCTCTACTTGCAGTGTGAGGGCTTCTCGCTGCAGTGACTTCTCCTGTTGCAGAGTACTGGCTCCAGGGCACGCAGGCGTCAGCAGCTGAGCACATGGCCTCAGCAGTTGCGGTTTCGGGCTCTAGAGCACAGGCTCAGTAGCTGCAGCGCACGGGCTTAGCTATTCCACGGCACGCGGGATCTGCCTGGACCAGGGGTCGAACCCATGTCTCCTGCATTGGCAGGCAGATTCTTTACCACTGAGCCACCAGGGAAGCCTTGTTCATTTTTAATTATTAATTCTCTGTTACTGCAGTCATAGTGAATACATACATGGACCCATAGGCCAGAGGCCTTGAAACATCCTCTCAGTATCCTTACCTTTGGTATTTCTTTGGAGCCCAGAGCTTTGGGACCTTCTCGATTTAAGTAGCTTCGGTAAGCTTGATAATTAGTGCGTCTCTTTTCAGCATCATCAGGACTTATAGACTTTGGGGAGACAGAAAGAAAACTGATAAGTCATGCAAAATTCTTACAAAATTAAAAATACATATCAAAAAATAAATAAAATACCTATCAATAAATAAACACTAAGTCACTTCAGTGCTTGATCCTGATACTAACATTTTCAACCATACAGGTACGCCCCAACCAAAACACGCCAGGCTTACGAACAGCCCTGTCATTAGCCCTTCTTAAACCCTTCAACTTTCTCTAAAGGCACAAACTTCAGGGTAGACTGAGCGTACAAGCCAAGCTGCCAGCCCCAAGCCACAAAACAAAAAAAATATTTTATTTCAAAAATCCATGTGAATTTTACATTTTATTCCATAATATATCATGTATATTTCAGTGGAAAAATTAATTTTTTCCCAAGTAAACGATCACAGAAGAAAATATACTATTTTTAGCCAATGGCTCTGAATACCCTTAAAATAACTTATCCACTGTACAGCTACCGTTTTTCCAGTGGTAATATGTGGATGTGAAAGTTGGACTGTGAAGAAAGCTGAGCACCGAAGAATTGATGCTTTTCAACTGTGGTGTTGGAGAAGACTCTTAAGAGTCCCTTGAACTGCAAGGAGATCCAACCAGTCCATTCTAAAGGAGATCAGTCCTGGGTGTTCTTTGGAAGGAATGATGCTAAAGCTGAAACTCCAATACTTTGGACACCTCATGAGAAGAGCTGACTCATTGGAAAAGACTCTGATGCTGGGAGAGATTGGGGGCAGGAGGAGAAGGGGACGACAGAGGATGAGATGGCTGGATGGCACCACCGACTCGATAGACATGAGTTTGGGTGAACGCTGGGAGTTGGTGATGGACAGGGAGGCCTGGCGTGCTGCAGTTCAAGGGGTCGCAAAAAGTCGGACATGACTGAGCGACTGAACTGAACTGAATTGTACTCCTGGGGAAATAAGCACTAAAGTCTGAGAATCAATGGCTTTATATAAACACCTGGCTCAAATGAGGGGCAAGCTATACTCCAAAAAGCAGACACATTCTGTATGCCACCACTCTCCCTTCTGGGTCTAATCTCCCCTATTCTGTTTCTCTCAAGGGATCTGACCAAGGGTGTGTCTCAGAAAATACTGGGGAAATCTTTTAAACTGTAATCCCTGGATGCACTCCAAGTTTTTGATCCAGAGATAGGCGGTATAACCAGCATGTGTATATTTGGGGGAAGAACATCTTAGATAATTAAGAACCACTACAAGAATGATCTCTGTCATTTTTTCTGCTTCCTAATTTTACATTATTTTTAACTTGTAAGCCACCTCAAAGTCCTCTGAGAGTAGACAAAAGACCACTTTTATACAAACAAATGATTTAATCAACAACAAAAAATAAGTTGCTTTGGTTTTGAGTTAATTGTGCCATAGGCTATAGGCTAATCCTAGACTCTAATCCTACTTTTTATCAGTGGTTCTCAAATGGTGGTGTGCAACCATATCATCTGAGAAGCTTGCTTAAGTACCTGCCCAGACCACATGCCCTAGGAAGTCATATTTTCAACTAGTGTCATAGGAAAGTACAATGCATGCCAAAATGGGAAAATCATTTATGACAATAATTCTGTGAAAAATGACTGAATTATAAACGAATTATAAAAGAAATCTGAAGCACATTCATTTGTGAAGTCAAAATTATTTGACTGAGATAGACTGAATTTATAAAACAGACTTTCATGTTCTCAAAGCTACTTAAGTTCTTTGAGTCATTTCTATTCCAACTTTGAAAAATAAGGTGAATAGCAACAGTATCATTTTTAAATTATTCTGCTTTAATAAAAATAGACAAGCATCTAAACTGAACATGTTTAGTGTGTCTGAAGAAAAATATTCATTCTCCAGCTAAGTACTTTGTGAAGAAAAATCTGAGACCAAAAAGTTAATTGTTCCCTTAAGCGTATTTATTAGACTTAAAACAAAAGCATCTAGAAATCATCAGCATTTCAGTTTTTCACTAAAAAATAATGGTGATGAGCACTTAAAATAGATAATAGTCTGCTTTTAACTCTAAGTGCCAAAGAGGCTTGAACGAACAGTGGCTTCTCTCATGATCCTAATAAGGTGGTTTCAAACTGGAGACACTAAGAAAAAATTCTCAAATATATATGAAAACAAAAAAACTTCTAACAATCATTCTGCATTACTTCACTGTTTATCCCTCTGAAAATGATTTTAGTATCTCAACACTGTTAAACAAGAGCAGAAAGGCATACATTCAGGACAAATCCAAATAAGTTATTTTAATAATAATAATAGCCAAAATTTATATAGCATGTATTATGTACCAGGCACTGTTCCAAGCAGTTATACACATTATCTCATTGCATACCATTATTATCCCAATTTTACAAATGAAGAAACCAAAGCAGACAGAGGCGAAGTAACCAGACCGAGGTCACATATCTGCCCAGTGGCAGGACTATGATCCAAACCTGGCTCCAGAGTCCATGTTCAGAGCCACAATATGACATTACTTTTTCAAAATGACTCTGCCAAGTACTCACCAGATGATCTTGGGAAAGCTACTTAAACCCTTTCAGCCTGTTTTATCATCTTCAAAAGTTGAATAATAAAAGTAAGTATCTCTTGTGGTGAAGATTATGTGACATATCACCTGTATGAGCACAGTATCTGATACACATTAACCCTCAATACATACTGGCTTATTTAGCTATATTATTAATATAACCTATATTCTGCAACAGCATCTTTAAATAAGAGAGTATCTTTAAGATACTATAATGCCTTATAAAGTTAGAGACAAAACTTGAAAACAAACCGGATCAACACACAGCCCCCTCAATGACACCCTTTTCGAAAATGTCTACCTCTTTTTTAGCTGGAGAACTTTTGATTTTCTTAGGAGTTCTTGTCTCTTTTAACTCAATAACATTTTCTTTTCTTTTTGAGGCCATAGACTCTGTTTCTTTATTAGAACTCTCTTCTTTTTTTTTCAAAAGTGCCAGCTTAGAACTGGCTTTTGGAGAAGCTTCTCCTGTTTTATGAGCTGATGACCTGGAACGTTGCTGGGATTCTCTTGAACCTTCACACTTAGTTTGCTTCTTAGGGCTGAAGTTCTTTCTTTCATCTGAAAATTGTTCTGTTTTTATGAGGAAGAAAGAAAGGATTATAAATGTTTTTTTTGCAAAATGATACCCAATATCAAGACTATTTTTTCATTTTTCAACAGAATAATCTTAGTAGGACATAATGTCATATGGTGACTTTATAACATTCACATTAAAATTTTAGTTCTTAAGTTTATACAAAATATTTATTTTTAAAAATTAAATATTTGTATATTACTTCTTTGTGTAACCAGTTCAAAATAAGAGATCTGCCTTTTTAACTATAAATTATTCATTAATTGAAATGAGATGCTAAACTACATCTGAGAACATGGACTTTATTCCACAGATAAACTTCAATGATCCAAAATTCACAGAGAAAAGTTACTAATTAGAATATCCTGTCACATAAAAATTCTGTTTGTAATAAAGTCTGAAAGAATCCTGGGATTTCAAGACTAAAATTATAAGAACAGATACATTAATACTTGTAAGATTAAGCCCATCTATTAGCATCTAACCACTAGCACATGGTTAGATATCAGGACCACTTAAAAAAAACTAAAACCTACAGACAACTAGCAGAAGAGCTTCAGATGACCTGGGCAATGACGATTCAACTACACGAGCTTGAAACATCGAGTCTTTTGTCTTCATGTATTGAAGTCCACACACTTGCACTACACTTGGAAATTAACATGAACCCAAACAACAATTACAGAGCAGACAGGCATTCTGTACCAGCTAACATCCACACGGTTTGCCAAGCATCTAAGTAGAACATGCTCCAGTCACTCCTATGAAATATGTCAACCTAAGAATACCAGGCAATTATTATACAGAGTGAAGGAAGTCAGAGAGAGAAAGACAAATACTGTATATTAACTGTATACAATCTAGAAGATGGTACCAATGATCCTATGTACAAGGCAGCAAAGGAAACACAGATGTAAAGAAGAGACTTTTGGACTCAGTGGGAGAAGGCAAGGGTGGGATGATTTGAGAGAATAGCATTGAAACATACATTACCGTATGTAAAACAGATAACCAGTGCAAGTTTGATATATGAAGCAGGGCACCCAAACGATCACCATGTGACAGGCACCTGTCACACAGCTGCTCTGCCTAGAGGGATGGGGTAGAGAGGGAGGTTGGGGGCTGGTTCAGGATGGAGGAGACACATGTATACCTAAGGCCGATTTATACTGATGTATAGCAAAACCATCACAATATTGTAAAGTAATTATCCTCCAATTAAAATAAATAAATTAATTTTAAATAAAGAACACCCGGCAATTATTGAACAAATGTTTAAACAAAAGGTTACATTAAGTTTCTTCTATAAAGATAAATGTTCCGGCTTCCTTTGTTCTGCTAGTTTTACCTTTATGAGGGTATTTAGGTTTCTCTGCTTTACATAAATTGACTTGTTCAGATGAAAACATCTCTCTTTCTTCTGCAGCCTTTTCAGCCTAAGAAAATGTAAAAAAGTGTCTAATGCGACAACAGGAAAACTTTACCACAAAGTATGTTGTTAAAATCAACCAAAGTTTAAGGGTCATCTTCCAAAGTAGCAAAACAATGCAATAAATTTTCATTCATTCTTACATAAAATTTCTGGGGCAGATGAAACATGTTTAATTACTTTCAATTTTACAGATGAGGAATCAGATGAAAGAGTATAAAAACAGACCTAAAAAAAACTATCCCAGTTGTTCCCCACTTGTAACTCTGAAAATGAAAGCCTTGTTTCTGCTGCTTTTCATCTCAATTCTCAAACTGTTAGCATCATGCAGTTAAAAACTAAAATCTAACCCAAAAGACTAACAACAATCTAAAGCTTAAAAGAAAAATGAGTACTTTCTCAAAAGAGAAAAAAATGTCCATTCTCTCCACTGCTCTTCAAAACTCCATTTTGCAGAAAGGTCACAATTGGGGCGTATGATGCAGTATTATCAATTTGAATGTCTTTAGATGAAATAATAAAGCTTTTCTAATGACAAAGTCTCCACCATTCCCTATACTGCCTTACATCTGCCTGCTGTAAAATCTCTTAAAACGGTCAGATTGATACTGACAATATTAACAGAGTGTGAGTCAATAGAAATAAGGCTAATTTTTTGGAGATCAAGTGCTTAAAGAAAAAAATCTTGATGCTTTCAGAGATTCCCCAAAATACTCACTATTTGAGACTGTCCTATACAGATCTTAAAGTTAGCTAGCTACAAACAACAAATTATGCTTTTTAAAAGACAGCAATTAATATTATAGTTATTAAACTTTAGATTCCATTGGAATCTTTATTTATCAGTGTTATTCTCTGAACAAGTACATAAGAACCTCTTTGGGACAGACAGTAAGTCAGTTACAATTTGTTTTTTGTGTGTGTGAAGAAGGGTTCTGATTAGCTTTGGTCCTATTAATCTTCCTTTAGGAAGAATAAGTTTCTCAATGAGCTTCCCCAAAAACATTTTCGTTAACTGAAATAATTTTAAGCATCTCTCTAGAAGAGTTATTCATGGTTATATCTCAAACACTGATCTGTACTGTATATTCAGAGTGCAAACAGCCCGGTAAAACACTACCTTTTTGGTCTTGGGTTCTTCATCCAACATGGCTAACGTTCTAGCAAACTCTTCATCTTCATGCAGTTGTCTCTCCAGCTGTAAAGTGTCAACACAGTGAGTTGCTTTTCTTTTCATAAATGAAAAGCTTTAAAATGTTCGGTTCGTGATACTTAAACTGGAAAAACATTTTCTAGAAAGTAACTATGACATTTTTTCACTTAGAAGTTAAGTGTCACAGGTTTGCTTTGCTAAGTCAAATTAGATTACAGAACATATATTGCTAATTTTGCAGGCAAGATAGATGGATCTGAACATAAAGATCCAAGTCTTTAGCTTTTTCTTAATGGTCCCAATGCAATACTTACAGATCTCTCATTTCTATTTATTCTAAACTCTAAGAAGGGCTCAGAAAAGAATCATTATCCTAACACAAAAAGCAACAGCCTGAATAAATCAAGAAAATTATGTAGTTTCTTTGCAAATGACAGTAAGATACATACAATGCAACTATTACTAATATCATCAAGCTTCTATTTTCAATTACCAACTCAAATGTATCTGTTCTTTTTCTTAAACTGAAGTATAGCAGATTTAACAATTTTAAACTAGTTTAAGGTATACAAGACAGTAGTAATTTCTGTTTTAACTTCTGAAAATTTAAGTCATTATACCAGAAGTTTCCCTAACATGCTAATATAACACACAGACATTCTAGTTACTTCACTGTTATTTCCAAATATTCCTATTTTTACTTTCAGTTAAATGGAACTCTTCTAGAAGAGAATGTGTGGAAACAGATTGTATTTCTCATTATAAATTTATGCTCCCTGATAAAATGGCCTAATACCTTATTCAAACAAAGGAAAGGACCTCAAAACCAATCCAAAAGAAAAGATTTGCAAACTGGTATAAGCCTGGTAAGAATTCGGTAACCAAGCCTCCTCTTGTTTATAAAACGAATTAACTCAAGCTACACAGAACTATAAGCAAGCCAGACAGGCGCATATCAGTTTGCTCTCTGTTGCCCAGCATTTCTTTACCATAACTGAACTACACATCTAATTTCTTAAAAACAAAAACAAACTTCATCATATAAAGTTCCTCTAAACTCTAAACTTCCAGTGGTCCTGCAAGGATTTCTGGTTGAACTTTACATCATTTTTCTAAAATTTCATACTATGTAGTAGTACACTTCTAGTAAACAGGATTCTAGTTGTTTTAGAAGAAATTTAAATACTTCCATTA
This sequence comes from Oryx dammah, assembly GCF_014754425.2. Taxonomy (NCBI): domain Eukaryota; kingdom Metazoa; phylum Chordata; class Mammalia; order Artiodactyla; family Bovidae; genus Oryx; species Oryx dammah. The sequence goes on from NW_024070187.1 coordinate 57,968,976, forward strand.
GAAATTCATTATTGGTAATTATGGTATTATGTGATCAAAAGTTATATTTTAATACAATGTTTATCATAGCAGATAGTGTTTAACATCCTGACTTGCAAGTTAGATACTGGGCACACATTCACTAAATGAATAAACAAAAAGGTGAAAGTGAAGGGGAGGGGAGGAAAATAGAAGCTCTTAGCGGGATAATTAAGAAGGACAGCATCAGTCAGTCATTAACACCCTGAAAGTCCTTCATAGACTAATAAATTACCCAAACAAGATTCTGAAAGAATGTGACAGAAATAGGAAAATAGAGGATTGTGATACAAAGCGCCACACCTGGTTTGGAAAGGATAGGGTAAGCCTTCAGTATTGGGGACAGATAAGAAATCAGGTCCCTAAAACTCACCCCACAGTTTTACCTAGGCCATATGTGCTACCCAGAGTCATATGGATACCTGTATGTAGTTTATAAAATTCAGTATAGACAGTAAGATGGAAAAAGATTTTGAAAACACAAACTATAAACTGCCAAATCAATAAAACGCGAACAGCAACATACACTGCAGAAGACTGGAATACTGTTCTCTCATAACAACTGTTATCAAGAGCCTCTTCCTTGCCAAGCACTAAAATGGGCACTAATGTAGGATAGCTGTGACATAAACACCCCTGGTAGGTCGAGTTTAAATCGACATACAGGAAGACATTTAAAAAGCAATTTAAGAAGACACTTAAATGTTAACAGTAGATACAGGGGGTTCAGCAAAGTACACAGAAGGGATTTCTAACATAGTTTAGGGAGTATGAGAAAGCGACATTTAAGCTAATAAATAGGAAGAGGGTTCAAACAACAGGCACCAGGGTCTGGAGCCTCTGACAGAGATGAACACTTGTCCTTGAAATAACCTTCTTCACTTGGCTTCCATAAAATACCAAGCTTTCCTGATTGCTCCACTTCCCTAGCCACTTTGGTAAATCTCCTCTGCTTAATCCTCCTCCTCTTCCTGACCTCTCATTGTTAACAGTGCCCCAGAGCTCAATTCTGACACTTCTTTTCTGTTTACATTCTCTCCGCGATCTCATCTAGTTACTCTGGTTTTAATACCATTCAAATGCTACTGATCCCAAATAAGTATCTTCAGCTTAGACCTCTGCCCTGAGCTCCAGATTCCTCTACCAACTACCCACTCGGCATCTCCATCTGGAAGCCTACTAGGCATTTCTGAGCAAAACAGATTTCTTGACTTCCCTGTACCAATGTTCAGTCTTAACAAATGATAACACCATTCACCTAGTTGCTCAAGCCAAAAAAACATGGAGTTATCTTTGAATCTTCTCTTTCTCTCATACCTTACATTCAATCTATCAGCAACAACTTGACAGTTATATCTTCAAAAAGCACATACAGATTGTGACCACTTCTCACCACCTCTTCCACCACCACCACCCTGGTACAAGCCAACATTGTCTCTTGCCCCCCCCACTCCACTCTAACAGTCTCCAAACTGATCTGATTTTTACCCACCATGGTTTATTACCTTCATAACAGCCAGAATAATTTTCTTTTAAGATCCATCAAGTCATGTCATTTCTCTATTCAGTACTCCAGTGGTTTCTCATCTCACAGAGACTAAAATCCAGACTCCTTTCCATCCCAAGTCCTTCTGGTAGGTACCAAAGACCAGTCATGACTTAACAACATTTGCTGCTCTTTCTTTCAAAGTCATCAAGTTCAAATATTTCTACCTCAGGAGGCTTACACCTGCTTTTCTCTCTGTTTAGAGGAAATCTTCCTCCAAGTGGAGGGAAGCTTACCACTTAATTTTATGCTCCAACGTCACTCCCTCAGAGGGGTTTCCTAATCTCTTATTTAAATAACCCCATTGATTGCCCCCAAAAGCAGCTATCCCTTTACTTGTCCTCATAGCATTTATAATGACCTGACATTATTTTTTTTTAACTGCAGTAGCCTTAACACCTAGAAGTGTGCCACAGTAAGTGCTCAGTAAACACTTATTAAATGAGTGGAACAGGTTTACTACAAACAGTACTCTGAATGAAGGTAGATTTAGGGATCACTAACATATGCATACTACCTAAGGCCACAGAAGTAGATGAGACTGTCCATAGTGAAAAGAGATATACGACCAAGTTAAATTATTTTAATTATACTAAAGGAAGCTTCTATTCAAAGAAATCTAATAATAAACCTTTAAACAATTATCCTCTGCTCTCATCATTTATCTTTTATATAAACTTAGGTTTTCATATAGCTTTAGATCTTAACTTATTTTACATATAACTCTTAGAATGAGGCTCAATTCAAAATAAGACTACTCTAATTGTCTGCCTGAGGAGACTAAATAATAAGTGACAACTCCAATGATTACGATTATCTAATGAAAATGCCAATACCTCTGCATCTTCATCAAGTTGTAATTGCTTGGCGATGGCTTCATCATTTAATCTGGAATCATCTGCATTTTGTGAAGGCTACATTTCAAAGAAAATCAAGCAAGAACAGCATAAACCTTAAGTTCAAAGTAAGGTGCTTTTTCTTAAACGTAGATGAATAAATACTGGGTTGGCCAACAAGTTCGTTTGGGTTTTCTGTAAAACCGTATGGAAAAACCCGAATGAACTTTTTGGCTAACCCAATACACCAATGAGAGATAAATATAGTCTCAATGCAGCATCAGCCAAAAAATTATGTTCATATCTACTCCATGATCACATGCAATTTCCTAATGAGCAAACATCCCACAGACAGATGATTCTCATGTATTCTATTGAAATATTCAAAAGAAATATCCCCCAAATCTTATCTGTCTTGACTTCAGAAATAGCCCAGAACAATGGCAAACCAACAGTGAGAGAAATTACATTATCTTATGGAGGCACTAATGAAATCAACACACACACACACCATGTGCCAGGTTTCCACACAGGGAACTACTTTATTTATCTGTATTTCTGTTTCCTAAGTGTCTAAAAAAAATAAATCCAACCATCAGCCTGAAAGGTCAAATGTACAGAATGGGTGGGCTCAATTCTAAGTTATGTATTCATGACCTCACTTGGGAACAATTATATTGTCCAGTTTTGTCTAGCTGAGGTTAACGGTAAAATTAGTTTACATTCTGAGTATTTAAACACAAAGAATTACAATTTATTCTCATGATTTAAATGATCTTTTCCCACTTTCAAATATTAGAAGCTTCAATGTGTGATATGCCAATTTCTTCATGCTCCAAAACAGCATCCACACATTTTAGCCATAGGAAAATTATCTTCATCAATAAAATGTTGATCTATTTATAAAATTCACATGTCACCTCTTATTAACAACAGTGAACAGGGACAAATCCTGAACATTCTTGCCTACATGGAGAACACTCACCTCTTTTCTTCTGCTTGCCACCATCTTCTTATCTGATCTTTGGATGCTTCCAGTTCCAAAATAATCAAGCACTGATGTGGGGGTAAGTTTTATTGGTGACAAAGGCTTATTCTTGGTCTTAGTGTATTCCTCATTCTTTTTCATGTTTGATGCTCCAAGATAACTATTTGTAGATCCTCCATTTTCTTTTGATTTAGAGGCTGTCTTCTTACATACAAAGTCATCATCTTCATCTTAAACAAAACATAACCAAATGTGGTTTGATAAAACATCAATTCTAACTACAAAAACAACCATTTCCACCAACTTTCTAAAAAATATATACATGCTATGGGATGCTAATGACTTTTTTTCTTCCTATCTCCTAAATTCAACAGTTACCCTCACATTTACCAGTGCTATATCTGTAATACACCATAACCCCCACTGACTACCCAGAGTACATAAACATGTATGTTTATTCACATAGCCAACAAATATTTACTGAGTGTCCACTATGTGCAAGGCACTGAGGATACAGGAGTCAATAAGACAGACAAAATTCCACGCAATTATCCTTCAGTTAAAAATAAATAAATTTTTTTAAAAAGACAAAATTCCTGCCCCTATCGAGCTTGGTGCCTAGAAGAGAAAATAGATACAAACATATGCTGTCAAGTTATAAGTGCTATGAAGAAAAGTAAAACAGAATGAAAGATTGAGAGTGGATGAAGGGTTCTCTTTTAGATAGGGTAGTATAAACAATCCGATTTCGGTACTGACCATCTGGTGATGTCCCTGTGTAAAGTCGTCTCTCACGTTGTTGGAAGAGGGTGTTTGCTATGAACAGTGCATTCTCTTGGCAAAATTCTGCTAATCTTTGCCCTGCTTCATTCTGCACTCCAAGGCCAAACTTGACTGTTACCCAGGTAACTCTTGACTTCCTACTTTTCCATTCCAACCCCTTATGATGAAAAGGACAACTTTTTTTGGTGTTAGTTCTAAAAGGTGTTGTCGGTCTTTACAGAACTGTTCGACTTTAATTTCTTCAGCATTAGTGGCTGGGACATACACTTAGATTATTGTGATGCTGAATGGTTTGACTTGGAACTGAGATCATTCTGTCTTTTGAGTTGCACCCAAGTACTACATTTTGGACTCCTCTGATGACTTGAGGACTACTCCATTTCTTCTAAGGGATTCTTGCCCACAGTAGTAGATATAATGGTCATCTGAATTAAATTTGCCCATTCCTATCCATTTTTAGTTCACTGATTCCTAAAATGTCAATGTTCACTCTTGCCATCTCCTGCTTGACCACATCCAATTTACTTTGATTCATGGACCTAACATTCCAGGTTCCTATGCAATATGGAGAATTTTCAGCAGAGCTATGAGTAATCCAAGTCAAGTCATGTCTTTTGGTTACACAATATCAAGGGATAAAAGTGAATGCAGGGAGCCCATTTAGGAAGCTGTTCTGCACAGTTACAGAGGAAATGCTGAAGCCCTGGATTAGGGTGGTAGCTGCAGAGGTGGTGAGAGGCAGAGTACTGCTACACTTTGAAGGCAGAACACCTAGCAATATCTAACCACTGAAGACTTTAAACACTTTGCTGTCTTACATTTTATGTTTCTAAAATGCTTACATCGAACATCTGGCTTTAAAAGTCTTTATAAGCATGCGTGACGATACATAACTAGAGACCCCAAAAATGCACCTCAAAAGGATCTCAGTAAACTCTTTTTGTTTGGTTCAGTGATTCACAAGATAAAAGGCTTTGGGCCTAATTAAAAAAAAAAAAAAAAGAAATCCAATGAAAAAAATCTAAAAGGCAGTCTCTAGGTCACTCCGGAGGAGCGAGTGTTCACTCTCTAAGTTTGTTATTCAAGGCCACCTATGAATGAGCCCTGCTTCCTCTCTAGTACTCATTCAACCACTAGTATTTGCTAAGAGTGTTATGTGGCAGGAACCAGGCTATTCCTAGGTGCTGCCATCTCAAACATAAAAAGTGCCTAAGATATATAAAAATCAAAAAGGATTTAGTCTTATTCTCTATTTATTTATAGTAAAATGAAACTATAAACAATGCATAAATAACTCTTAAAGGTTTCTGAGTACTAACCATAATAAGTAATCCACTATATAAAGCAAAAATATAACAGACATCTCAGAGAATGCCCATTCAGCTCACTACAAGTCCACTTTCCCTAAGGACTTATACCCCACTTGACATCCCAATGGCCTCCTATAACCACAGATATATTTATTAGATGGTTCCGTATTCCATAGGGCTTCCCAGGTGGCACTAGTGGTAAAGAACCTGTCTGCCAATGCAGGAGAATACCAGTCTCGGGTTCAATCCCTGGGTCAGGAAGATCCCCTGGAGGAGGGCATGGCACCCCACTCCAGTATTCTTGCCTGGAGAACCCCATGGACAGAGGAGCCTGGTGGGCTACAGTCCATAGGGTCACAAAGAGTCAGACACGACTAAAGCAGCTTAGTGCACACGCACATATTCTGTGCCATCACAAGCTGGACAAGGAATGGGCACTTGAACAAAGTGGGCCCAATCTTACCCTTGATCGTTTTGCTGAACTCACATGTTTAAACTCAGGTGCTAAAGGTTTATCCTTACATTCAATGAGACTCAATAATGACCTGATAAATTCCATTTTGCTCACAACAAGCTAGGTTTTCTTCTTAACCTGCAACCAAAGATTTTAATTAAAACATATTTGTTTTACTTAGATTCAACTAGAGCCAATCTACCTTCAAGATTAAATTAAAAATTCATATCAATCCTTCTAAGCACATGCAAGGTTTGATGCACTTACCAGATTTCAGTTTAACCATGTGTTGACAAGAGTCAACAGACTAAATTCAGTCTCTCATACATCTGTTCTCCCTACATGACAATCAGTCCTTCACTTTCCCTGCCATCGTATTCAGACGGTTCTGCAAAGTCTAAGTGACATTATACCCCATTCCACGTAGGTACAATAGCCACGCAAATCACCCACAGCAGTCCTAGTAACCACAGAGAATATAATCGGAAACTTCTCTCCTTCTAAGATAACAACAAAATGAATTGGTATAGAAGTCTAATTTTTTTTATAATTTGTTTGTCAATTTTAAATCCCTACACTAAGGTGCAGCACAGGCAAACTATCGGTGTTCAGCAACTATTCTACCTTACCAGCCAAAACAAATTGCACAAAATGCCCCTAAAAGAAGATTAAAACAAAACTGCTGATATCTGGCTTTAATAAAAATAAGAAAACAACAAACCTGGAAGCTCCTAGGTGTGAACATCCTATACATCTCCTTAGGCCATAAGTGCAAAATTAGGAGCATAGCTAGTATATATAAGACTTCCAATCATAACTGAGAGCTTATTAAATTTTATAATTTTTACTTGGTTTAAGTTCAACAACTGTACTTTTGGGGAGGAAGGACTCCTTTAATGGAGAAAAATAAACTAAACTGTATTTACAAAATGACAGTCCTCTACTAGTTTTTCCCTCACTTTAAAAATGTCAAAGGCGGTAATATTTAATTTCCACTACATCCACCCATGTGTACAAGCAGTATGACAGAAAATCTTAGAACTGAATGGATCAAGTCAACCACTATGTTTTTCTGTTATAGTTCTTCCCCCTTCACTCAAGAACTTCATTTGTATACAAAACATTGTAACTGTCCTTAAGGAATTAATTCAGACAAGATCAACCACTGCTACCTCAGAAAAGGAAATAACGGTATTAGCAATATTCACAGGTTAACAGGCTAGTATGAAATTCAGTGAGATCAAGAATTTCTAAGACTATCAGATTAAAAAGATTGTTGGCAAGTGTATAGGGAAATGAGACCTTCATATATGCAAAAGGATCTTCTGGTATTTAAAAATAGCAAACTTTAAAAAATCTTTATGGGAGGCAAACCTGCAATATATATCAAAATCTCAACTATGTATACCCATTAGTCAGACCCGGCAAATCCACCTCTAATTAATTAGTCTAAAAACAAAAGAGACTTCCCTGGGGATCCAGTGGTTTTGATGCTATGCTTTCACTGTAGGGGTCTTGGGGTCACTTTCAGTTAGGGAACTAAGATCCCACATGCTGCAGCCAAAAAACAAATAAATAAACAAAAAGAAACAACATACAAAGATGTATGTACAAAAATGCTTGAAATGGCATTTGTCCATTCAAAAGTATAAAGAATAGACTGCAAGAGGGTAAGAAAAGATGAAAAAAAATTAAGGGACTGGAACTTTCCTAGTCCAGTGGTTAAGAATCCACCTGCCAATGCAAGGCAGATGGGTTTCATCACTGGCCGGGGAAGATTCCCCATGCCAAAGAGCAATTAAGTCTATGTGCCACAACTTCTGAGCCCACACTCTAGAGCCCGTGCTCTGCCACAAGAGAAGCCACCACAACAAGCAGCCCACGCATCGCAACTAGAGGAGCCCATGCTCACCGCAGAGAGAAAGCTCATGAACAAAGACCCAGGGCAGCCAAAAATAGTAACTAAATAAAAGATGAATACAGTTGAGGCAAAAAAGACAGCCTCAACTATGAAGTGGCACCAAAGACAGAGGTAAGTGAACATTGTTTATAAAGTGGGAAAACAAATTACCAGAATATCTACTATTATGTTCAATCCTGTAATGGATTCTATGCTCCAATAGAAAATTACAATGCATATACATATCTATTGACATCAAGATATGCTTAAGTGATAAGAGAGACATAACAAGATGTTTAGTGATATACCTAAATCTACTCATTTATGCTTTTAAATTCATGTTCAAAGATCTGAAAAGAGTAAAATGTTAGCAACTTTTATGTCTAGATAGGGGATTATGGGTGGTTTGAATTTCTTTCATTGTGTTTTTCATCTTTATATTACATTTGTCTTTCTTTTTAACCTACATCTAATATTTACAACAAATCGACTATCTCCTAAAACTCTCTGTCCCTTTGGCTTTCTGAGACAGAAAGGTTTGGCTTTAGCTTCTCCCTCCATTTTTCTTTGCTACTTCTTTCATTACTTATTAACATCTCTGCTTATTCTGTCACTGGCTTCAGGGACTACATGGTATCTTTCTATCTAATATATGATAGAATAAAAATTTATAATAGCTATCATTATTGAGCATTTAACTTCATGCCAGGTTCTCTACCACATTCTTTAGAATCCATTACCTTTATTCAACTAGTTTTCTTATTCAATACATGGACTCCACATGTATTGAATGTGTTTTCCACATTCCTGGCAAACACAGACTGGGCTTAAATACTTCCAAAATAGAACAGTGAAACTCAACGCAGCCTCCTCTTTCTTTAGTGAATAGCACTACTGTACTCTTTAGGAAAGATCTTCCTTATATTAAGCCAAAATATTTCCCTGTGAATTCTCCCTATTTTCCTTTTCTCACATTTAGCATTTGAAGACTGCTCTCATTCTCTTCTTTAGCTCCTCTTCCCTATAAATGGTAAAACAGTTTCAAACAACTCACCATTTGAGTTACTAGGAAGATTAGATTTTTAAAAATCAAACTGCTCAGTATAGCAACTCATCATGCTATAATAGACATTCAATAAATAATAAAGCAGTATTCTCTGGTAAAAACAATACTGAATCAGAAATCCAGAAAACCAAAATTCTAACCTGACTTCAACTTATTTTAATTATCTGAGATGCACTATCCTCCTCCACAAAATGTTAGACCAGACAAACTCTTCAGATTTCCTGTCTATAATTCTAAGAATCTGTGGATGGTCACATAGAATTTTGTAGCTTCCATACTCAGTACTGGTGAGAATGTGATAAGTATGTACTAATATAAACGCTAACTATGAAAGTGTAAAGTAGCACAACTTTTCTAGAAAGCAATTTGGCAAAAAAGTTCCTAACATTTAGCATAGTAATTCTTAGAGATAATCAGCGGTGCTGACAAATATTTATATACAAATATATTCATCACACTATTGAGAACATAAAAATGTAAGCAACAAAAGTATTTAAAACTGGAAGGGCTATATAAATTGTGATCTAATCATATAATGAAAGTGAAAGTGTTAGTTGCTCAGTTGTCTCTGAATCTCTGGGACCCCATGGACTGTAGCTTGCCTGCCAGGCTTCTCTGTCCATGGAATTCTCCAGGTAAAAATACCATTCCCTTCTCCAGGGGATCTTCCCAACCCAGGGATCAAACTCAGGTCTCTCACATAGCAGGTAAATTTTTTTAACCGTCTGATCCACCAGGAAAGCCCAATCATATAATAGGTTCATGGAAAACCGAAAATGTATCACTTTGTTCTTTTAAGTTAGCCTTAAACATCATTCCTAAAATAGTTTCTTTTCACAGCCTTCTCTACTAGAGATCTCTTTACAATGGTGGAGGGTAATAGAGTCCTTCTCTGAAATTTTGGCTTAGAATATATGGACTTAAAATTTTAAATATCTTCAAGCTATAGATTCCAAAAATATATTATACCTAAACACAAACATAATTTTATAAACATTTTCATAAATACTAAGAAAAATGTAATTCTCAAGAAAAAAATAAATATTCTGCATGAAATATCAAGTATGTTTCCATTGTCCTAAGAAGAAATTGTATCAAAGTTCCTTTTTCTCTACTAACCACACCAAAAAATAAATGGTTCTTCAGGCACTTGGAAAGCAGGAGCAATTCTAGTGAAATACAGTTATACAAGAAGAAAAAAAATTAATGTTTGATTTAATACTTATTTAGTGCCTTGTGATTTGTGCACTTCTCCGTAGTCTTTATAGTTATGTGGGGAAAACTAACACCAAAACGCAAATTCATGACCCTGTGTTTCTCAGAGCGGATTTCATCAAGGTAAACACTGAAAAAGTCACAGGCATATCCGAGAGCATGCTGTCACCTTGCCTTGATAACCAGGAAACCTGAACAAAGCAGAGGTCCTGCTCTCTCTACCTGATGACTTCTCAACTAGCCAGCTTAAGATCCCTTTGTGCTCACGTGCTCAGTCTTGCCCAGCTCTTTGGGACCCCATGGACTGTAGCCCACCAGGCTCCTCCGCCCATGGGATTGTCCAGGCAAGAATACTCAAGTGGAGCGCCATTTCCTATTCCAGGGGACCTTCCCGATCCAGGGATTGAACTTGCACCTCTTCTGTCTCCTGCAATGGCAGGTGGGCTCTTTACCACTAATGCCACCTGGGAAACCCCCTAAAACTCTTTTGGCCCTGATGCTGCTGCTGCTAAGTCGCTTCAGTCGTGTCCGACTCTGTGCGACCCCATAGACGGCAGCCCACCAGGCACCCCCATCCCTGGGATTCTCCAGGCAAGAACACTGGAGTGGGTTGCCATTTCCTTCTCCAATGCATGCATGCATGCTAAGTGGCTTCAGTCGTGTCCAACTCTGAGCAACCCCATGGACAGCGGCCCACCAGGCTCCTCCTAGATATTTCAAAAGCTATACCAAAATATTATGAAGTTCTAGAAGGCAAAAAAGGCCAGGGATTAGAACAATGCAACTAGCTGCTTGACAAAGACCATCATTTAACAGGTGGTGTTATGACCAACCTCAGGTAAAATAAGTATTTTACAATTCTACACAGTGTATAGGGATGAAACATGCCAAATAAAGTTATGCTTGTTTTCTTTTTTTAACATTTATTCTTGTTTTCTAATGAACCTAAATTTGTTCTGCCTTGTCAGAAGCCAAAGGCAAAACTGTGTTCTCTTCTTCCCAGAAACTTATAATAAAGTAGTGATAGATAACTCTAAGTCAAATTTCTATGACCTACTTGAAAATTTGGCAATTGAACACTCAGAATCTCCCCCCAGGATATTTGACTCCTTTCAAAAACACCATTTATTTTTATTTATATACAACATAACCTCAAACATGGTAACAGTCACCACGTAAACTAGCATTATCCAATACACAGCAGAGGAACTGCCTAGAAAAGAAGATTGCTTTGCCACTCTGAGTTAGATACATTCATTTATTTAAAAGGGTAACAAATGAAAGAGCAAGAAAATAATGTGCAGCTCTCTAGAAAAATCTAATTCTGATGTTCCTACTGCTCAGAGTTTGGGATTCTGATTTTTTTCCCTTCAGTGTAAAACACATAGAAACCAAATTAATGGAGACCATGCTAGAGAATCTGGTTACAGAGATTTAAAATAATTTATTTTGCAACAAGTAAAAAGCTAAAAAGGGAATCTGAGTCTTTAGAGCTTTTTTTCTATTAAGTTCTTTTTTAATACCTCCATGAGTCAAAAATCCCAGCAGTAACTCTGGTTATAGACAAAGAGAAAGATTCATGCATATTTCAAATCTTCAATAAATATCTGTCAATTAAGTGGATAGAAGAGAAATTACACATACCACCTCTGCAAAACTTAAGGAGTGTGAGAATCAGATATTCTGTGGTGAATCAGATAGCTCTCAGTATAATGAAATAAAACTGAGACTGATCATCTTTAATCAAGAAATTAAAGATATCATGATTCTTTACTAATAAATCCTCTTACAATCAAATGGAGTCAGTTATATTTTAAGAATAAAAATATTTAATAATCCATGAGGTATATAGTGAGGTAGGTAAGCAATGACATTTATCCTCAAGAGATAAAAGCACTGACTTGTGCTGTGATGTTATCTACCACAGAGTCCCCACCACAGCAGGAATAACAGTCCATGGAAAGTACCAGCTGGTTTCAATTTCTAAGAAAGCACAACACTGGAGAAGAAAGCGGAATACTTTACTCCGTACTCGCCTCCTTCCTCCATCTCCACTGCATCTCTCAGGAAAAGAAAAAGGAGGTTTGGAGTTAGGGGAAGGAAGCCTTGGACAACTGGCCACAGGTACATTTTCCAGAGCTTCTAAGGCGTGAAACCAGTTACAGAAGGAAACCTGACTGACCAGAAGCATTAAGGGAGTGGTTCAGCAATGCAACTCCCCGCTTCCATTCACGCTCCAAATCCCTGCACAGGAGAGAACGGAATGACTGTGGTTTCGGTGTAACAACTAAGCATAAATCACCTGTATATTGTTTTATTAGTACTTACTGACATTTTCATGACATAATCCTACTTAGCATTTTGGAATACAATCCTGCGTCTCTCACAGTTTCACAAGTGCCTGACAACAAAATACATGTCACGATAATAAACAACAGTCTGTTCATTTTTGGAGATGCTTCACACAAATGATCATTCCAGATACTCTAGTGCTTCACTATTCAGTATGTCCTTTTAAATTCTCCCTCTCCATATGCCACTAAATTTTTTTAGGTCAAATATTGAAAGAGGAATGAAGGGCAAAGTAGGCAAAAAATATTTTAAGAAAGCATCTATACAATATTGTAAAGTAATTTGCCTCCAATTAAAATAAATAAATTTATATATTTTAAAAAGCATCTAGCTCTTATAATGATGCTTTAGTCAAAATAAATCTATGAATAAAAATTGCTAAAAGGTATCAGTGACCTGTGAATCATGACATAAAATGAAAGAAGTCTCTAAAGATTAAAGAGAAGTAGAGTCCTAATTTCAAAATGAGAAAGGCAAATTCCCAACTACAATAGAATCAGAAAGGCTTTGTGACAATTCTATGCATCAATATCAAGAATAGTTCAAAATGAGAGTATTTACAGATGGCAAACAGGCACGTGCAGGCTTTCCTGGTGGCTCAGTGGTAAAGAATCCACCTGTGAATGCAGGAGATGCAGGTCCAATTCCTGAATTGGGAAGATCCCCTGGAGAAGCAAATGGCAGCCGACTCTAGTATTCTTGCCTGGGAAATCCCATGGACAGAGGAGCCTGGCAGGCTCTATAGTCCATGGGGTCACAAAAGAGTTGGACACAACTTGGCAACTAAAACAACAGGCACATGAAAAGGGTGCTCAACACTGTGAATTATGACAAAAATGCAAATCAAAACTACAATGAGGTACCACCTCACACGAGTCAGAATGGCCATCATTAAAAAGTCTATGAGTAACAAATACTGGAGAGGGGGTGGAGAAAAGAGGACGTTGTACACTGTGGTAGGAATGTGAGCTGGTGCAGCCAATATGGAAAACAGTATTGAGGTTACTCAAAGAACTAAAAAGCCAGAACTACCACATGACCCAGCAATCTCACTCCTGGGCATATATCCAGACAAAATTATAATTCAAAAAGATATGTTCACACCCCCATCCCTACCCAATGCTCAAAGCAGCACTATGCACAATAGCCAAGACATGGAAACAACCTAAACGCCCAGTGCCAGAAGAATGGATCAAGGCGATGTGGTACATATATACAATGGAATACTACTCAGCCATAAAAAAGAATAAAATAATGCCATCAGCAGCCATATGGCCGCAACTACAGAGTATCATACTAAGTGAAGTCAGAAAGAAAAAGACAAATACTGTACGATACAACCTACATGTGGAATCTAAAATATAGACACAAATGAACTTATCTACAGAACAGAAACAGACTTCCAGAGAATAAACTGGTTGCCAAAGGGGACAGAGGTGGAGAGGGCTTCAGTGGGAGTTTGGGGTTAGCAGATGCAAACTATGACATACAGAATGGATAAGCAACAAGGTCCTACTGTATAGCACAGGGAACTATAATCAATATACTGTGATGGAAAAAAAATATGAAAAAGAATGTACATATATGTATAACTGAATTAATTTGCTGTACAGCAGAAATTAACACAACATTGCAGATCAACCATACTTCAATTAAAAAACTTAAAGTATTTAATAGAAGCAGAGAATTCACTGACACTACACTACACTGGCCTAAGCCATCATTTATTCCTTGAGTTATAGGACTAGTAGATGAGAAGAATACTAGAAACAGGGATGTCTGGATTTCAACAAAGAATCTACCAAAACTGTCTTCTGATAGGCCATGGCAGGGTTTTTAACCTCTGCATTATTGACATTTTGCATCCTAGGATGTTTAGTAACATCTCTGGCCTCTACCAACTGGATGCTACAGGATCCACCAGCTGTGATGACCAAAAATAGCACTCGAGATATGCTGAAGTTCCCCTGGGAGGCAAAATCACCCTTGATTAAGAAGTACTGATTTATGGCAAAATGGAAAAATACAAGATAAGCAACAGTGGTTTCTGAAATTCACAAGTAATTGAACAGCTATTCAAAAGAAACTGAAAAGCTGTATCCAGGGCGCTGATAATGGATCATGTCCATTTTGAAAAAGGTTTCTTTGTGTGTGTACACTCGTGCGCTCAGTCACTCAGTAATGTCCAACTCTTTTTGGCCCGTGGACTACAGCCCACCAGGCTCCTCCATCCATGGAATTCTCCAGGTAAGATTACTAGAGAGGGTTGCCATTTCCTACCCCAGGGGATCTTCTTGAGCCAGGGATCGAACCTGTATCTCCTGCATCTCCTGCATTTTACTAGTGATCCAGAAAATGTACACAGACAGGTTCATCAAATTGGAAGGTATGAAAAAAAAAAAAGTGGATGGGGACATCCAAAGAACTACAGAATTCATCCACAGTGAAGGTTTGTGTAATGGTTTGAAAGTTGATTCTTGCGAAAGTAAGTTTTCCTAAGGTAAGTCAGCCCTGAATATAAGGTAGTTTTAAAGATCAATGAGACAGACAGAAAACACAAGCCATATAATGATGTTATTCTGTTCATGAAGTCTGTAAAACACTGCTTTGAAAAAAATTTACAATACCATATGAGACAAAACATATGTTAACATTATTATGGTCGGACTCCCCCGCCTCTCACTGTGGACACAGGGGTTTCAAGCAGAGTAAAAGATTCCTACACAGATGATGCTATAATTAAGAAAATACAAGGGATAACACAATACTAGGTAGTAATAATCTAGTTTCAGTAAATCTATGAAAGTTTACAAATTGAATCTCTCTCCCAGGGAATGCTTCCTGAACCTCCAAAATAAAAGCAATTTCTCTCATGCCCAAATATCCTTGGAAGATATTTCTATCACGGTTAATTGTTTCCTTACATTATAATTTATAGTATTTAAGAGATAACCTAATAGTTTATAACCCCTTGAAAATAGGACAGAACTTTATTCTCTTACCTGTTTTATAGCTTGTCCAGTATACGGTTGGGCATATATGGTGAACCATCACATTTGTTAAATAAATAAATTAGTGAGAGTTTAACATTTTTAAAATATTTATTTGGCTGCACCAGGTCTTAGGATATATGGGATCTTTAGGTGCAGCATGTGAACTCTTAGTTGCAGCATGTGGGATCTAGTTCACAGATCAGGAATTAAACCCCAGCCCCCTGCATTGTGAGTGTGGAGTCTTAGCCACTGGACCACCAGAGGAGTCCAAAGAATTTAATATTGTTCAATAAAAGTATTCAAATTTAAAATTTTAAAAATAGATGACAGAATCAGAATACAAAAGCCTGGAATCAAGATAAAAATGTCAAGAGCTTCAGAAAAAAATTTAATGAGAATAAATGTAAAGTTCCTTTTTTGGACCTAAGAATCAAAGAGTAGAGCCCCATTCTATCCTTCATAATATAGGTGGATGAACTACATCCTTAAAAATGAATACCACTAAATCTTAAATACTATTTTTAAAAAAATTTTATTTATTTGGCTGCACTAGGTCTGAGCATGTGGATCTAGTTCCAGACCAGGGATCGAACCCAGGCCTCCTGCATTAGGAGCACAGAGTTTTAGCCCCTGGACCACCAAGGAAGTCCTACTACTCTCTTTTAAGTGATCATATTCTTCATTATGAACTGCCCACTTGTTGATAGTTAGATATGTTCTCTTACAATGAAGCATAAACAAGGATATTCATATAATAATCCAATATCCAAAATAAGAGTATGAGAAAAAGTAAATGCATACTATTAAATTAAATGCAGAAGTTTAAAAGAATGAGATATAGATCTTTCTGTATTGAAAGAAAGAGAGGCTGGGGCAGGTGGGGAGGGAAGGAGGAGAGAAAAGTTAGTAAGAAAGGAGGAAGGGAGGGAGACATTAAATTTTGAAAAACCAAGCTACAGAAATGTTATAAGATGCTGCTCTCAAATACATATACATGTGTGTATATATGTACATATATATTTTATATATATATTTTTTTATCTGTCCCCTGGTGCTCAGATGGTCAAGAGTCTGCCTACAAGGCGGGAGACCTGAGTTCAATCCCTGGGTGGGAAAGATCCCCTCAAGAAGGAAATGGCAACCCACTCCCGTATTCTTGCCTGGAAAATCCCACAGATTGAGGAACATGGGGGGCTATAGTCCATAGGGTCGCAAGAGTCAGACACAACTGAGTGACTTCACTTTCTTTCTTTCATATTATATAGTTTAAATTTATATAGCTATGTAAGGCAAAAGGGATGGATGAAGGAATGGAATGTTTTATATTTGAATTAATTCTTTTTCAGTGAGAATGTGTTAGATAATTTTAAATAATATTAATGTAAATACTCATCCTCTAAAACCTAAACCTAGTTTCTTTTATAGTCTTAGTGCACAAATCAATATTAGTTTTTGAACAAGTATAATGAAAGAAATACAATTCTTAAGTTTCCTCTCACTTCAAAGAAATTCTGTCTCAGTCATGCTGGGTTTCCCGAAAAGTCTAAGAGAAGGTCTCTATCCTATATAAAATCCATTTCCATTTATCCGGTACACAAAGTTATAGGTCATTAAAAATTAGCACATACATCTCCAGTAATATTTTCTACTGCTATTTCCCCAAGTCATGGATACTGCCTGGTAAATCTGGAGACCACCACATTCCCAATTTTTTCCCACTTAGTGTTCCCCAAATAATTACAACTGTAAGAGCACTTGCCTCTGGAATTATGTGCTCACTAAAAATTACCAGTCATAAAAACTCACAGAATGGGAGAAAATATTTGCAAACAAACCAACAAAGGATTAAATCTCCAAAATATACAAACAGTTCATGCAGCTCAATAAAAAAAAAAAAAAAACCCAAACCCAATCAAAAAATGGGCAGATCTAAATAGACATTTTTCCAAAAAAGACATACAAATGGCTAAAAATTATATGAAAACATGTTCAACATCACTAATTATTAGAGAAATACAAATCAAACCTACAATATAACAAGATATCACCTCACACAGGTCAGAATGACCGTTAACAGAAAGTCTACAAATAATAAATGCTGGAGAGAGCGTAAAGAAAAGGGACGTCTTCTACACTGTTGCTAGGAATGTAAACTGATACAAAAAAACTAAGTATAGAACTACTGTATGATTCAGCAATCCCACTGCTGGGCATATACCCAGAGAAAATCTTAATTCCAAAAGGGACATGCACCCCAATATTCATTGTAGTACTATACACAAGCCAAGACATGGAAGCAACCTAAATGTCCACCAACAGAGGAGTGGATAAAGAATGTGTGGTGCATATATACAACGGAATATTACTCGGTCATGAGAAAGAATGAGATAATGCCACTTGCAGCAACACGGGTAGACCTAGAAACTGTCATACTGAATGAAGTATGTCAGACAGAGAAAAACAAATATCATGACACTGCATATATGTGGAACCTAAAAGAAAAAGAAACGAACTTATTTACAAAACAGAAAGAGTCACAGATAGAGAAAGGAGGGGGGGATAAACTGGAAGACTGGCATTGACATATACATACTACTATATATAAAATAGATAACAAATAAGGACCTATCGTATAGCACAAGGAACCCTACTCAATACTCTGTAATAACCTATATGGGAGAAGAATCTAGAAAAGAGTAGATATATGCATATGCATAACTGATTCACTCTGCAGTACATCTATAACTAATACAACACTGCAAATCAACTATACTTTAAAAAAATTTATTTTTTTTTAATTACCAGTCATAAACAATTCTCAAGACACAGAAAACCCTCACTATTTTCAAGCAAACACCCACAGCTCCTGATGAAATTGCATAATAAAAGGTCACCTTTTACCAAACAAAACTCAAGGTCTCTCACTTCATTAAACAGCTAAAAGTAAATATATTTACCCAGTACTCTGGATTTTTATCAACCTTCAAAAACATCCCACTACAGTCAACAGTTGCTATGAAGATATGTATAACATAAAGAATTTTTTCCCTTTCCTGTAATCTGGGAAACTAATGTAGTTAAAGTACTTTAGAAATCAGTAAGTAATAGAAGATAAGTTTAGTCAAAGTGATGATGAAAAGTATGTCATGGAGCTAAATGATAAGCCTAAAGATCTGTATAATAATATAGCCTAAAGACTCATATGATAGTACGAACAAAAGCACCTGAAGTAGGTTAAGTAGGTTATTTTCTAAAGTATTGTTATTTCCTAAATATATTTCTCATTGTTTATAAAGCACTATGCAACAGAAATAAAACGTGATCCACATTTTAAAAAGTAGAAAGAATAAAAAGTAGAATGGAACAGATGAAATTAACTTTAACAATATATTTCATCTATCCAAAAATATTCAGATGATTTCAACATGTAACTGATGCTAAAAAATTTTTAATAAGATAATATATCTTTTTTAAAAGTCTTTGAAATCTATACTTCACACATACCACCTTTTCCATTTGGACTAATCACATTTCAAGTGCTCCATAGACACATGTTCCTACATTGGTCAGAGAGCATCTATAACATAAGTGGGTCAAATACAATTTCTAAATTTCTAAAGCATAGTTATATAATCAAAAGAAGCCCTAAATACCTAAGCAAAAGCAAATGTCTTTAGCATAATCTTTAAAGGCAGATGTAGGTAAACAATCAAGTCAAAATATAAGAATAACAGTTAATACTTACTAAACATTTCATATGTACCAGAGCCTACTTTAAGTGCTTGTCAAGCATTATCTAATTTGATCAAGCACAAAAGCCCCTGATACTGGCACTAGTAATACCCTCATTTTACAAACAAGGAAACTAGGACATAGGGAAGGTAAATGAAGGTTTAACCCAGGCAGTAGGAGGTTTAACTCAAGAGCTCATGCTCTTAATCACTATACATGCTATACTATAAGAAAAAAAAAAAGTTGATTTATAAAAGATAAAATATGGAATAGTAAAGCAAAATCATTTCTTTAGGAATTAATAGGTTATTAAAACTGAGTAATATAATTCTCCACAAGAAGCTCCAAACTCCAAAAAGAATAAAATAAAAACAATTTTAGGTTAGAATTTTTATTTGTAAACTATTATTACCACACATATTTTATTTATGATAAATGTTTATATTTATAATATGTTTATTCATAATTATAGATTTAGCTTTAAAAATGAATAAAAAGATTATTTTGTGGTCAAGAAATTTCACATTTAGTTCAAGCTGCACTTTTCTGTTTTACAAACTCATTTTATTTCTGATCTCATTATGCTAATTTTATTGCAGAATTCTTTTTAACAGTCTCATTCTCTTTTATGAAGGGAAGGAAAAGGGCTTATCTTTCTCCTATTCAGCTATCATTCGAAGGTATAAAAAAATATGAAAAGATAAAATAGGCAAAAAAAAAAAGTTAGCTTCTTTCCTATATCTCAATTCTAAGAAAAAGCAGAAAACTATATAATAGCATCGTATTAAATGGATACGTTGTACCCCAAGATTCTTTGATAAAACCAGGAGACAACATTCACTTTCACATGCACATACCCTTGGCAGAATGACATAAATACTGTCTAATGGTCATAAAATTTTCAGATAAGATGTCAGTTATCTCCTTAGAAAATAATATTCAAAAATACCTGGTCTGAAATAAACAGTCCCATGTTAAAAAAAATCTGTGACCAGAGCTTAAATTGTCTGACCTCTAAAAATCACAAGATAAGGATAGCCTTGATCCCCGGTTGAAGGCCATTGCTGTCTGCCAACTTTGACGTTTTCAGAGTGTCACTGGAAAGCCTGATCACACCACCTTCAGTTACATAATAAACCTATCACCTTAACTGGTTTTAGTATCTCTTCCACATATTTAAAACTTGACAAAGGTGGCTAGATGTTAAGAGGGGGCCCTTTAATGGAAGACTGCATTTGCACAACATGCCTGAGCAGATTATTTAGCAACGAAACAGGTTCAAAAGTCAACCTGCCACAAGCCATAGTGAAGAAACATCTCAGCTTACAAAAAATGTTATAGAAATATGCTCATGCCACTTACATTTTCCCTTTGGTATTTGAACAACTTTATCAAATATGCAAATGTTTCAGAGAGCCTGCAAAGCTCATCTGTGGGCTTCTTTTGTTTTTAGTTTTCCCTCTCATGTGCATCACCCTGTTAAGTTGTCCCAACAGTCCTATTCAATTAAGAGTTTCTGCTTTACAGAAAGGGAGGCAGAGTCACTGACCTTTAGCCCTTTAGAGTTAGACAGGAACCAAGGATGTATCCTCCCAGGCAGGGCTTCTTTCAGCTTCTTTCTATAACACAAGGACTTCATTCCTGTTTCATTCCCTACTTACTGACCAATTTATCTACCATGGGTACCTTCATGCTCTCAAGTACCAGCTCAAACATGTAATAAATAATAAAATTCCAGTAACACTAAAACATGAAAGGTGAATTGTAGGATATGTGAATTCTATCTCAATAAAGTTGATGCTAGAAAATAAAAAAAATTAAACATAAGCAGGATAATAACATCAACTTTCCAATCATCCTAATAGTAAATCATAGACAGCATGGCTGAACCACAGGTAATCCAAAAACCTAATCTATAACTCACGTCTCAAATGTTTATAGATCAGTCCCTTACTATTGCTACCTCTTTAAAATACTTATTCCTTCACTCATAGATTACTCTTAGAGTCTCAGCCTCCT
Organism: Oryx dammah; assembly: GCF_014754425.2. Taxonomy (NCBI): domain Eukaryota; kingdom Metazoa; phylum Chordata; class Mammalia; order Artiodactyla; family Bovidae; genus Oryx; species Oryx dammah. Next base: position 57,990,188 of record NW_024070187.1, read on the forward strand.
CAATTATTATTTTTCCATTTTCCCTGTACGTTAAACTAAATTCTTCCATCTAGTTTTCAAGGTCTTCCCTAAATTGGCCTCATATACCACTCATTATTTCTCATCATGTGGGCAAGCAATCTCTTTGGGGTCCTACGAACATATCAAGCCTCGTACTGGATGCTGTGTCTTAAATAATCCCATCCTATTAACCAGACGGGCTTCCCTGGTGGCTCAGTGGTAAAAAATCTGCCTGCCAATGCAGGAGACGTGGGTTTGACCCTGGGTCAGGAAGATTCCCCTGGAGAAGAGAATGGCAATCCACTCCAGTATTCTTATCTGGAAAATCTCTTGGGCAGAGGAGCATGACAGGCTATAGTCCACTGGGTAGCAAAAGTCAGACATAACTGAGAGATTAAACAACAACCAGACATATTCTTTCCCTCCATCACCTGCTCATCCTCCAAGGATTAGACCAAATCCTACCCTCTCCATTAAGCTCTCTCCCTAACTGGTGCATACGGCAGCCTCAGGCAAGTCCTGCAGTACTTAGGAGTCTATACTCCTACCTTTATAGCCCCAGCACCTAGTAACCAGGATGGAAAAGACAATCAATAAAAGCCTGTTGAATGTAAGTTGCAACATGCTGTCCCAAAATAATTATGTGGTTTTTACCCTATCTCTTCAAACCAGGTGTATTCACTTCACTGGCAACACAAGTAGCTGAGTGCTACAAATAATGCTGGCAGGTTTTCTTCAAGATGAACAAACCAATGAGGTATATCAGATGCTCTCATGGCCCCCAAGCATTTTTATTAGAAACTGATTCAACAGGCTCCGTGAATTTGAAGACAGTGTCCTCTAGGAGTTAACAATGCTCAGATCAAAATGACTTTATAATAAATCCCTCCTAAGTGTTTTTTTCCCTAAGATGGCAATGTAATTCAGGGCCTCTCACTATAAAAGAATACTGCAATTATTTATATACTATGACATTATTTATACTATGACATCTTAAGATTAGTGTACATTTATAAATGTCTTGTTTTTGGACCACTCAAAATAGATCAAATAAATATAAACACAAAAACAAGCATATTTTTAAAGCCACTATTAAATCTTTAGGGTCATCAGAGAATATAAGGAATTCAAGTCACAAGATTATAGATTAGAAGGCACAAATTTGCATAGTCATTATATACTTAAGATTGTTATGACTTAAAAAGGTAAAAAAAAAACACCAAACTTTTTAAACAATCCAATAAGAGTTTAATATATGATTCAAGACATAGTATCAACATATATGGTTTGATACGGAGCACTTTAAAAAAAAATTCCAAGAAACAACTATCCTGTTATTGGCCCTCAACTCACAGGAAATGCCAAGGATAATTACAGCCTTCCCCTAGTAAGGACAATTCTACACAGAGAAAAAGGCAACTGAAGTTCAGTTCAAAGTGTGAAGGAGATACATTTAGCTACCAAGAGAAGCTCAAGAACACAATACATAGTGCACTTCTCTCGAAAACAAACATATTTAGTGCCCTTACCTGTTTCTGAAATGTAGGTAACAGGATCCTGCTGTTGGATTTTAGCAGGTTTAGAAGACAGTGGCAATTTTTCTGGTCGTTTTTTGGCATTTTTTACCTGTACTGTTTCCTCTGATTCTGAATCTGAATAAAACAGGAAAATAAAAACTTTGAAAAGAAATAGTATTAATATAGTGTGCTTTTAATTTTTTATTGGAATACATAATTGCTTTATAACATTGTGTTAGTTTCTGCTAACACAAGTGAATCAGCCATATTCATATATCCTCTTGGACCTCCCTCCCACTCTATCCCCATACAGTTTGCTTTTATTTTTTTGCCATGAAACACAGCCTGTGGAATCTTAGCTCAACCAAGGATCGAACCCAAGCCCACAGCAGTGAAAGCACAAAAGTCCTAACCACTAGACTACCAAGGAATTACCTTAAAGTGATTATTATTAATCAATTCCTCAAGATTCTTTTCCAAATAAATCTCTTTTTCAAATTCTGATAGATTATCACTACCCAGTGGTTAAGCCTTTCTACTGCTGCAGTAGTAAGTCAACACAAACTTACTCGCTTAAAACAACACAAATGTTATTATTCCCAGTTCTGGAGGTTAGAAATCCAACTTAGGTCTCTGGACTAAAATCAAGCATCAGGACTGCTGTGATCCTTTCTGGATACTATACAGAAGAATCCATTTCCTTGCCTTTTCCAGTTTCTAGTGACTGCAAGCATTCCTCCGCTCAGAGCCCCTCCCTTCCTCCATCTTCAAAGGCTGCAGCATTAGGCCAAGGCCTTCTCACACTGCCATCTCTCCAGTTTTCTGACCTCCTTCCACAGTCAACGTCTAAACCTCTTCTTCTGCCTTCCTCTTCTTTGTGACTACACTGGGCCCATCCAGAGAATCTCCCTACATCAATGTCACCTGTAATTTTAATGTCACCCCATACAACCGAACATAGTCACAGGTTCCAGTAACTAGGGCATGGGCATTTTTAGGAGACATTATTCTGTCTACCACAGTCTAATCACCCAGAGAACTTAAATACAAATCAAGACAAAGTACAAATACCTAGTATATGTCTGTTACAAATTTCAGAAGTTTCAGAAATTTCAGTGTCCTGCCTCTTCCTCTCACCATGCTTTTATAAATCCTGTCTCATACAGTTCTAAAATGTATCAATTATATTTCCATTGTCCCAAAAGATGGAAACTTCTGGGGAATAGGGATATGTACTTATTTCAAATTCTTTATTATATACGGCAGTAAAAGACTCACAATAAACATTCAAGTACTTTTAGAACCTTTGCTATCACTGTCAAAATCCTGATAATCTATAAATGCTTCCTTAGGTTACATTCTTAATTTTAATTTTAAGAATTCATACTGGATAGATCTTCTCCAAAAAACTCAAAATCTAAAACTTTTACCATTATTTTAGCATACCATAAAAGGCACGCATAAAAATGTATGCTCCCTATCTTAAAAAATACAACTGACCCTTGAATATAGGTTTAAATTGCACATGTCCACTTCTACACAGATTTTTTTCAAATAAATATGTTGAAAAAATTTTGGAGATTTGCAACAATTTGAAAAAAAAGACAAACCACATGGCTTAGAAATACTAAAAAAAAAAGAAAAAGGTATGTCATGAATGCATGAAATATATCTACATAGGTATAAGGTGATCTCTAATATAAAATTAATCTGTATTAGTTTTCTGTCTTATTGCTTTCAAAGAATTACACTACTATAAAGTATGCCTCTCTGTAACTGGGTAAACTGCATAACAGCCTGTTTATCAGTAACAGGTAAGTGGATTTTCTTTTTATGTAACAATGTTTCCAATACTGTATTATGAATATGACAGTGTTAGTCATGCTGTATGCCAAAATTTTGTTAACAGATTCATTATTGCATAGGCTAGGCTATCATGAAGCAATCCTATCAATTACACCAGGCTACCATAAAACTGTCATACTGCTGCTTCTTCATTATCAATGCATGAATTGTTATACCTGTAAATATGAATTTCCTTTTCACATTATCTCTTCATTTCTGATGTCAAGAGTTAGTAATATGTATAACATCTACATCTGTATTATAATAGAGTGTAGTAATATGTGTAACATCTGGAGTATTTTGTATTATATTAGACAATATTAATGTAGGTACTGAGATTCATCTTGTAAACAGATGACATAAACTTATAGTATCAATAAATACAGTACAGCACTGTAAATGTATTTTTCTTAAGATTCCCTTAATAACATTTTCTTTTCTCTAGCTTACTTTATTGCAAGAATACACTATAAATACATATAACATACAAAATATGTGTTACCTGACAGTTTATGGTATTGGCAAGGTTTCTAATCAACAGTAGACTATTAGTATTTACGTTTTGGGGGAATCAAAAGTTGTATGTAGATTTTCAACTGCAAGGGGTGTCAGAACCCCAACCCTCATATTTTTCAAGTCAATCTTATAGTCAAAGTTTTTAAAGTGTGTTTGTTCCTTTTTAACTGCAATAAAAAAGGACCAAATCAAAAGGACAAAAATGAAGTTTTAGATCTTTGTTTGTAAAGCAACATTTTATGGCACTCTTTTTCAAATTCAGTTTCCAAGAACCTCAGCTGAAAGAGAAGTTAATACAAACACTTTAGCATATTCAAAGTAAGTTTCAGACACGCCATATATACCACATCTCCACGTAACAAAACTTTATTAACATATTTCAGCTCTGATAAATCCTGTAGTATAATAAAAGTTGTTTTCAATTTTTCTTGAACACAGAGCCCTCTTCTCACAGCACCTATTAACATTATACAGAACATCAGCTCTAACAGATACAAAATGAAAATTTTTAAACTTGAAAACGCCTGAAAAGAAATATTACCCGAATCATAGATGATCCTCTTTTTCTTGTTTGAGTGCTTCGGCTTGATTTCATCTTCTGTACAAGAATTATTTACCTATAAACATCACAGTATAGTTAGAATACAAGAAAACCTATATAACTTACCGATTTTTTTCCTCGTTAGACTTGAGCTCAATAGTTCACAACCAGAGAAACCCTGCCCCTACAGGAAACATTTTCACTTGTCATACTGGGGTGGGGTGTTACAGGTGTATAATGGATAGATAAGGGATGCTATTAAATGTTCTACAATGCACAGGACAGTCCTCCACAACAATGAATTATCTCACCCCAAATGTCAATAATGCCCTAATTAGGCTAAAGAATGGAGACGGCAGTGCACCCCACTCTAGTACTCTTGCCTGCAAAATCCCATGGACGGAGGAGCCTGGTAGGCTGCCGTCTGTGGGGTTGTGCATTTTCACTTTTCACTTTCATGCATTGGAGAAGGAAATGGCAACCCACTCCAGTGTTCTTGCCTGGAGAATCCCAGGGACGGGGGAGCCTGGTGCGCTGCCATCTGTGGGGTCGCACAGAGTCGGACACGACTGAAGTGACGTAGCATGCACGCACACACTGGCCTATTCTTTAGCCTATTGCTACTGCTGCTGCTGCTAAGTCACTTCAGTCGTGTCTGACTCTTTGCGACCTTATGGACTGTAGCCGGCCAGACTCCTCTGTCCATGTGGATTTTCCAAGCAAGAATACTGGAGTGGGTTGCCATTTCATTCTCCGGGGATTTTTCCAACCCAGAGATCGAGCCCGCATCTCTCAGGTCTCCTGCACTGGCACACGGGTTCTTTACCGCTAGAGCACCACCTGAGAAACCCTAAAGACTAGGCCAGACCCATCATCAAAAAGATAGAGAGATCACAAATGCTGGTGGATGTGCATAGAAGGGAACCCTTGTGCACTGCTGGTGGAACTGTAAATTGGAGCAGCCACTATGAAAAACAGTATGGAGGTTTTTCAAAAAACTAAAAATAGAACTAACTACCACAGGAGTAGCCATTCAACTTCTGAGAATATATCCAAAGGAAGAAAAAACACTAACTTGAAAAGTTATCTACACCCGCATGTTCATAGCAGCATTACTTACAAAAGCCAAGACACAGAAACACCCAAGCGTCAGTCAATGGAAGAATGGATAAAGAAGTTGTGAATATATGAATATTACTCAGCCATAAAAAATAAGGGTATCCTACCATTTCTAACAACGTGGAGGGACCTCGAAGGCATTTAACTATGTGAAATAAATCAGAGAAAGACACATACTGTTTATCTCACTGAACATAGAATCAAAAGCAAAAAATAAAAAAGCATGAACTCATAAAAAAAGAGATCAGATCTATGGTTACCAGAGGCAGAGGTTGGGGGAAAGGGGGACCTGGAAGAAGGTGGTCAAAAGCTAAAAACTTCCAGTTTAAGATAAGGAAGTGCTAGGAATGTGATGTATAACATGACGACTGTTGTTAACACTGCTGTATGCTACACAGGAAAATTTAGGACAGCAGATCCCAAGAGTTCTTAACACAAGGAAAAAAACGTTTCTTCCTTTCACTGTATGTATATAAGATGATGGATGCTAACTGAACCCAGAGTGATAATCATTTCATAATATGTGTAAATCAAACTATCATGCTGTATACCTCAAACGAATAGGTGATGTATGTCAATTAAAAGATGTCCTTTTCATTACAGGGGACTGGAATGCAAAAGTAGGAAGTCAAGAAACACCTGGGGTAACAGGCAAATTTGGCCTTGGAGTACAGAATGAAGCAGGGCAAAGGCTAATAAGAGTTCTGCCAAGAGAACTCACTGGTCATAGCAAACATCCTCTTCCAACAACACAAGAGAAGACTCTACACATGGACATCACCAGATGGTCAATACCGAAATCAGATTGATTATATTCTCTGCAGCAAAAGATGGAGAAGCTCTATACAGTCAGCAAAAACAAGACTGGGAGTTGACTGTGGCTCCTATCATGAACTCCTTATTGCCAAATTCAGACTGAAATTAAAGAAAGTGGAGAAAACCACTAGACCATTCAGGTATGACCTAAATCAAATTCCTTATGACTATACAGTGGAAGTGAGAAATAGATTTAAGGGACTAGACCTGACAGACAGAGTGCCTGATGAACTATGGACGGAGGTTTGTGACATTGTACAGAAGACAGGATCAAGACTATCCCCAAGAAAAAGAAATGCAAAAAAGTAAAATGGCTGTCTGGGGAGGCCTTACAAATAGCTGTGAAAAGAAGGGAAGAGAAAAGCAAAGGAGAAAAGGAGAGATATACCCATTTGAATGCAGAGTTCCAAAGACTAGCAAGGAGAGACAAGAAAGCCTTCCTCAGGGATCAATGCAAAGAAATAGAGGAAAACAAGAGAATGGGAAAGACTAGAGATCTCTTCAAGATAATGAGAGATACCAAGGGAATATTTCATGCAAAGATGGGCTCAATAAAGGACAGAAATGGTAGGGACCTAACAGAAGCAAAAGATATTAAGAAGAGGTGGCAAGAATACACAGAAGAACTATACAAAAAAGATCTTCACGACCCAGATAATCACCATGGTGTGATCACTCACCTAGAGCCAGACATCCTGGAATGTGAAGTCAAGTGGGCCTTAGGAAGCATCACTTCTAACAAAGCTAGTGGAGGTGATGGAATTCCAGTTGAGCTATTTCAAATCCTGAAAGATGACGCTGTGAAAGTGCTGCATTCAATATGCCAGCAAATTTGGAAAACTCAGCAGTGGCCACAGGACTGGAAAAGGTCAGTTTTCATCCTAATCCCAAAGAAAGGCAATGCCAAAGAACATCACACAATTGCACTCATCTCACATGCTAGTAAAGTAATGCTCGAAATTCTCCAAGCCAGGCTTCAGCAATACGTGAACCGTGAACTTCCAGATGTTCAAGCTGGTTTTAGAAAAAGCAGAGGAACCAGAGATCAAATTGCCAACATCCACTGGATCATGGAAAAAGCAAGAGAGTTCCAAAAAAACACCTATTTCTGCTTTATTGACTATGCCAAAGACTTTGACTGTGTGGATCACAATAAACTCTGGAAAATTCTGAAAGAGATGGGAATACCAGACCACCTGACCTGCCTCTTGAGAAATCTGTATGCAGGTCAGGAAGCAACAGTTAGAACTGGACATGGAACAACAGACTGGTTCCAAATAGGAAAAATAATACGTCAAGGCTGTATATTGTCACCCTGCTTATTTAACTTATATGCAGAGTACATCATGAGAAATGCTGGGCTGGAAGAAGCACAAGCTGGAATCAAGATTGCCAGGAGAAATATCAATAACCTCAGATATGCAGATGATACCACCCTTATAGCAGAAAGTGAAGAAGAACTAAAGAGCCTCTTGATGAAAGAAGAGAGTGAAAAAGCTGGCTTAAAGCTCAACATTCAGAAAACTAAGATCATGGCACCTGGTCCCATCACTTCATGGCAAATAGATGGGGAAACAGTGGAAACAGTGTCAGACTTTATTTTGGGGGGCTCCAAAATCACTGCAGATGGTGACTGCAGCCATGAAATTAAAAGACGGTTACTCCTTGGAAAGAAAGTCATGACCAACGTAGACAGCATATTCAAAAGCAGAGACATTACTTTGCCAACAAAGGTCCGTCTAGTCAAGGCTATGGTTTTTCCAGTGGTCATGTATGGATGTGAGAGTTGAACTATAAAGAAAGCTGGGCACTGAAGAATAGATGCTTTTGAACTGTAGTGTTGGAAAGGCTCTTGAGAGTCCCTTGGACTGCACTGAGATCCAAGCAGTCCATCCTAAAGGAGATCAGTCCTGGGTATTCATTGGAAGGACTGATGTTGACGCTGAAACTCCAATACTTTGGCCACCTAATGTGAAGAACTAACTCATCTGAAAAGACCCTGATGCTGGGAAAGACTGAAGGTGGGAGGAGAATGGGATGACAGAGGATGAGATGGTTAGATGGCATCACTGACTCAATGGACATGAGTTTGTGCAAACTCTGGGAGTGAAGGACAGGGAAGCCTGGCATGCTACAGTCCATGGGATCACAGAGTCAGACACGACTGAGGGACTAAACAACATGCCTCAATTATCTGTAGTGTAATTCCATAATTCTAATATATATACATATGTGGGGGGGGCATATGCATGGATGTGTGTGTGTATATATATAAGGACTCTTCTCCTATAAGAAGAGGAGAGAGTAAAGCAGAAATATATTTGAAGAAATAATGGTAAAAAATTACCAAATTCAAAAAAATATATAAATTTACAGACTCAGAAGCTCAGAAACCCTAAACAGTATAAAAAAAAGAAAACTATACCCAAGTACACCATGGGCAAGGCTGAAACTCAAAGATAAAGTCTTTTAAAGCAGCATGAGAAAATAATACAATACATACAAGAGAAAACAATATAAATGACTGCTAACAGCTCACCAGAAAAAAATGGAGACCAAAAAAAGAGAATGGAACACCTTTACAGTGCTGAAACAAAAACTATCAATCCAAAACTCTATATCCAGCAAAAACATCAAGAATGGAGACAAAATAAAGACATTTTTAGATAAACAAAAACTTACAGAATTCACTGCCAACAGGCCTATTCTACAAGAAATGCTTAAGAAAATTCTTCAGATTTACAGAAAATGGTATAAGGGACTTCCCTGGTGGTCCAGTGGCTAAGACTCCATGCTCCCAATGCAGGAGGTCTGGGTTCAATCCTTGCTCAGAGAACTAGATTTTACGTGCAGTAACTAAGAATTTGCATGCCGCAACTAAAGATTCTGCATGCTACCAACAAAGATTGAAAGGATCCTGTGTGCTGCAACTAAGACTGGGTGCATTTATTTAATAAATAAATATATTAATTAAAGAAAATTATACTAGATGGAAATTCAGATCTTTGATAAGAAATGAAAACACCAGAAGTGGCCAATATATGGTTAAGTACAAAAGATCAATCTTCCTGTTTTTAGGGGTTTTTTTTGACAACAGAAGACTGAGATTTTTATTTTAGTCTCACTTAGGAAATAAAAAAAGTTAACTTATGTGTTTAAATTATAATTTATTGGTATTTTAATGACAGTTTAATTACATCCATTTGTAATTTTACTCTTACATGTTTTTAAAATATTGTTTAATTATTTTTATCTTATTTACAAAGTAAGTTTTTACTGAGATATAATTGACATGTAACATTAGTTTCAGGTGTACAACATGATGATTCAATGTTTACATATATTGTAAAACGACCATAAGTCTAGTTAACATCAATCACCATATGCAGTCACAAAGCAATTTTCCTCTGTTAATTCCTTTAAAATAACGTTGGTTTAGAGCAATAATTATTATATTGAATGTGGAGTATTAACATATAGATATAATTCATATGCCAATTACGGCATAAAGGGTGGGGTAGTAGTAAACCGATCTGCAGAGTTGCAAAATTCTCACATTTTACACCAAGAGGAACAATATTAACTCAAATACACTATTGGCGCCACTGCCTGCTTATCATAGTGATATTATATCTTAAATTCTCTGAAGCCCAAGGAGGATAGGAAAAAGAATAAAGCTTTCCTCCAAAGCCTTGCTTCACGAGAAGCCCAACACTGGAGCTTATGTCTTTATGAGCAAACTTTGGTTAAGTTTTCGTTAAAACAGTTAACGAAAATACCAAACTATAGACACAGTAAGATATATTAACTAGAAATAAGTAAGACCTTATCATCTGCTAAATGAGTCGAAATTTATATTTACATAAGGCTCTCAATATATCAAATCTCAGAACTGAGTTTATTTTATACAATTCAACATTGCATCTGGAAAACCGACCTTGATTTCCTTTATTCCTTTCTTTGCTTTTAAAGTTTCTTCAGCAGACTTTGTTTTCTCATTCTTCTTTACTGTTTCACTTACAAGTTTCTTTCCACTTGGTATAACCCCAAAGAATTTTCGAATATCCTAGAAGCATAAAAGGAGATTCATAAACAAATATTAACTGCACAAAATTCTAATTTCAATTGTAAAAAGGAACAACTCTACATACACACTGGTGTACTCTCAATCATGTCTTCATAATGATATAGTTCCAAGTGTGCAGCAGCATCCTTTCTAGATGCAAAAATTAACTGAGAAGATTACCTGAGTTAAAAATAATGAGTCTAGGGAATTCCTTGGTGGCCCAGTGGTAAGGACTCTGAGCTTTTACTGCTAAGGCCCCATTCAACCAGGTTCAATCCCTGGTTGGAGAACTAAGATCCTACAAGCTAAGCAGCACAGGCAAAAAGATTCAAAAATAATAATAATAATAATGTACCTAATGAAAAGTAATTTTAATTCTCAGAATCTGGCAAAAATAAAGGAAATTTTTGCTAAAAACAGCACACTTAAAAGAGGCAAGTAACAAGCATTTATTGATTATGCCTGCACATACCCCATCATCGTAGACACACTAGGGGAAAAGACAGAGTTGAAGAACATAATCCTTGCCTATGGAATTTATACTCCAGTTTGAGAGAAAAATAACTCTTACAACCCTGATCATTTAAGACCTTAATAACTAAGAACTTTGAAATTATTTCCCTTTACATGATTTTTCCAAATTCCAAAGGAAAATTTTTGATTATACTTGCTTCAATTACTCTGTCAAATTAATCATACTAAAACATTTACAATGTAACTTATAATTAATATCACTCATCTTTCTTATGATACATATTCTTCCTACGCTTTTAGATTTTCCGTTCAATTCACTCTCTCAGTCGTGTCCAACTCTTTGAGACCCCATGGACTACAGCACACCAGGCCTCCCTGTCCATTACCAACTCCCGGAGTTTACTTAAACTCATGTCCATTGAGTCGGTGATGCCATCCAACCATCTCATCCTCTGTCGTCCCCTTCTCCTGCCCCCAATCTTTCCCAGAATCAGGGTCTTTTCAAATGAGTCAGTTCTTCACATCAGGTGGCCAAAGTACTGGAGTTTCAGCTTCAACATCAGTTCTTTCAATGAATATTCAGGATTGATGTTCTTTAGGACGGACTTTTAGATTTAAGCTCTGAATAAACTGTGGTGTAGAGAAAAGGTAATAGATAGACCTTAGAGTAAGAAATCCCTGGTATGAATCTCTGCTCTAGCACTTTCCAGTGGACCAAGGTATGACCTTGACTTTTAATCTGTTTTCTCATCAGTAAAGTGAGACGAATACTCCCTACACTTTATGAGGATTAATTATGCATCTATCACAATTCTGACTCAGTAAAAAGCTTCCCTTCTCCCTCATTTATGCACTATTAACCCTCCATATCACTGAAACATCTCTACCTACAGTTCTCTACTCACAGGAAAGGAAGGGTATAAGGAACACAGAATACGATACTTTAGCACCTGAATTTCAAAGAACTGGGTTCAAAGAGGCAGTTGAACTATTTTCCCTATTCCTATCCTCAATGCTTATAATCCTGAGTCTTCAATTTTTTTTGCCTGTTCCAAGCTCTCTCCACTGTAATGAGGAAAATACCTGTTAAAAGTACTTTGTCAAGTGTAAAAAAGGTAACAATGTTTTTCCTCGATCCAGGCAGTAATTGTCACACTCTTAAAATGTCAAAAATCCCAAATAACTGTGTTCTGCAAACACAGAAACACATAGCTTTGTGGTTAAGCCAATAAAGAAAACAGATAAACGAGGTACACAGACATGAAAGGTTACAGACTTCCCTGGTTTATACCCTCTTCTGTAAATTTCCTAATATAAAAAAGTCACAAATCCATCCTAATAAAATCTAAGATTTATTGTTTGCAAAATGGTACCTCAGCTATGAAACTGAGACATTTGTGTCAGTTGCTAAAGAAAAACTAGATAATAAAGAAAGCCAGAAAGCCACAGTCTTCCGTATAATTTGCAAAGAATTGAATTTGAGGCTGACAACTACTTACTTTATTGCCTCTGGAGGAAATGAGAGTTTCACATTGGAGTTTCACTTTTGAAATTACCAAGTGAGTCTTCAAATAGTGTGATTTTTCAAATACACGCACACATGCACCACAGCTCAATACTGAACATTAATAATCAGTTTAAAGTCAGTGGTGGTTTTCCATCTGTGATGGAATCACAAATACTTAAAACCACAAAGAGAAAGAAAACAAAATATAATTCAGGAAATGGAACTATTGGTAACACCGAGCTCTCTGACTTTTGTCTGTACCACCCTGCCAATCCTAAGCATTTTTGCAACCTTTTCTTCCTAAGTAATTCTTCCTATTCACAACCCCTTTCCTTTCCCTGTATTCTCCCCTACTTTCCCACTCCCCATGCCCTTATACTCTGACAGCAGCAGAACAATTAAATTACAGCATCCTGATCCTAACTCAGTATCTACTAAAAATCTAAACTTTTGAAAAAGAATTTTCATTGGAGTGAAAGTCATTCTACTCACACTTTTTTAGGAGTTACCTCCAAAGTGAGCAGCCATCTGGTGTATAAACATCTAAGAGAAAAAGGTCACCAATTTGACTTTAATTTATACCATGACTTTACCTTACTCTTTATTAACAGTCCCTACCTGGTATTCCAGGTCTTTAAAGATTTCATGAAATACAGAATAACACTAGTGACTAATCAAATTCCCAAATAATGGATCTAAACATCACTCTTACCTGCACAGAACAATTCTTGTTCAGTGTATGAGTAGAAAAAGGAACACGTTTGTAAATTTATTTTTACAATCTTAGCAAAGGGAAGTCCTTCCAAGCAGAACATCAAGACTAGAAATTACCCATTAAGAAAGAAAAATTTGACTACATAAAAATAAAAGATATCATAAACAAAGTTAAAAAATAACTAACGTGAAAATATCTACCACACATTATATATAAGAGGGCTCCTACAAATCAATAAAAGATAATCCAGTAGAAAAAAATGGATAAAAGTTACCAGTACACAAATTATAAAAGAAATACAAATAACCAAATAATAAAAGATGCTCAACCTGACAAATAGATAAATTAGAACTTGATTATTTTTCTAAGTGTTAAAAGACTCATAATGCCCAGGTATGTCAAAGGTGTGGGGAAACAGATTCTCACACACTACACTGCTAATAAAAGTAAAAATTGGTATAACCTTTCCAAGACAATCCAACAACTTATCAAAATTTTAAATGTGCATACCCTTTGTCCCAGGATTTCACTTCTAAAAGAAATGGTAACAGAAACAGTTTTATTTGGGGAAATCAAGAGTAGTAATTAACTCTTACTTTCTTTTTAAATAGTTATTAATTGAACATGACAGTTCAAATAAAGCAAAAGATTTAGGCAAAAATCACATAAACATTAAAACAGATTTTAGCACAGACAGCTAATAGCAACAAGTTTTTCACACTTCTACTTATAGCTACTGGACACAGATTTATCTCGTTGGACGATTCTATGAGGTATAAAGGCAAACAGAATGATTTATCTTCATTTTATAGATAAGTAAGTAGAATTAAGTCTGACAAACATAAGCTTTTAGTCAGCTTTGCCACTTACTATTAGACACTTGGGCTTCCCGGATAGCTCAGCGGGTAATGAATTCGCCTGTAATGGAGGAGACCCCAGCTCGATTCCTGGGTGGGGAAGATCCGCTGGAGAAGGGATAGGATACCCACTCCAGTATTCTTGGGCTTCCCTTGTGGCTCAGCTGGTAAAGAATCTGGCCACAATGCAGGAGACCTGGGTTTGATTCCTGGGTTGGGAAGATCCCCTGGAGAAGGGAAAGGCTACCCACTCCAGTATTCTGGCCTGGAGAATGCCATGGACTGTGTAGTCCATGGGGTCACATGGCTGAGCGACTTTCACTTTCACTAGACACTTGGGGGCTTCCCAGGTGGCGCCAGTGGTAAAGAGACCTGCCTGCCAATGCAGGAGATGTAACAGACATGGGTTCAGTCCTGGGTGGGGAAGATCCCCTGGAGGAGGGCATGGCAACCCACTCCGGTATTCTTGCCTGGAGAGTCGCAAGGACAGAGGAGTCTGGTGGGCTGCCATCCATGGGGTCACAAAGAGTCAGACACGACTGAAGCAACTTAGCACACAGGCAGCAGGCACTTGGGATGGACTACTTAACTTCTTTGGCCCTCCGTTTCTTCATGATGCCACCCGCCTCACAAGACTCTCGTGGGGATTAGAGATGGCACACCAGACTGCAACCTGGTCCTCTGACTCCAAACTCCTTTCATAGTTCTCTACCTGACCACGACTGCCTCCTCATAGTTTTACCATAATTCTAAGTGAAAGCCACTCAGTCATGTCCAACTCTTTGCGACCCCATGGACTATACAGTCCATGGAATTCTCCAGGCCAGAATACTGGAGTGGGTAGCCTTTCCCTTCTCCAGGGGATTTTCCCAACCCAGGGATCGAACCCAGATCTCCCGTACTGTAGGTGATTCTTTACCAGCTGAGCCACAAGAGAAGCCCAAGAATACTGGAACGGGTAGCCCATCCCTTCTCCAGCGGATCTTCCCAACCCAGGAATCGAACTGGAGTCTCCTGCATTGCAGGCAGATTCTTTACCAACTGAGCTACCAGGGAAGCCCTGATAGATCCTGGTAACTCTCAGGATCTAAGCAAAAGTAGCCATTCTAGCAATATGGCCTTTCCCTTATTATTCCTGATACATTTGATCCTTATATGATTACAGACAGGCACCATGCCAGGGACTTAGGACACAAACAGGAAAAGACCTCATAAAGTTACCTGGGAGACAAATTAGTATACGAAGAATTAAATACAAAACAGTGCTAAGACAGAGCTAATCACAAAACTGTAAAAGCACCAGGAGCACCTAATACAGACAGCCTCAAGAACAGGAGTAAGACGTGAAATGGATCCCAAAATGATTAGTAGGAGATACTTTTGACAGTCATAGAAATCTGAGTTCGAACACATTGCTATAAATTCCATACAGGAGGCTTGTCTATCTTACTCACCTCTGTATCTCAAGGTACAGGGCCAGCACCTCAGATAAGCAGATGCTTAATTAATAATGGTTAAACACATGAGTGGTTATTTCTAAAGTCACTGACCTTCACACCTGGGCTCAGAAAGAGCGGTTCTTAACTGTGTAAAATGAAACTGATGGTAGATTTTTTTTTTTAAAGATTGCTTATTAAAATAAACTTTGAGATTAATTTGTAGGCATGACTTTATCTACTGCTCTTTGTTTTAAGGAATTTTAAGCAGGTATTAATATTATTGTGTATTATTTCCCAGGAAAATTATTCAAGTTGACTCTTCTATCATATGGTACTCTTGTCATATTACAGTATTGTGGCTACAAAAAACAAAATACTTTCACTTTTAGTATAATACTCTTCTTCACAGCTTTTCTCTAAAGCCTATTAATGGCTCTCCATGGACCTTCAGTTAAAAACTTCTGATTCACATACTCACACTGCATAAGCCAACTTACATCCATCCCAAAATCAGGTACCGCTTAAAAGCACACTGCTGCTGCTGTTGCTGCTGTTTAGTCGCTCAGTCATGACTCACTCTTGGAGGCCTCACGGACTAAAGCCCGCCAGGCTCCTCTATCCATGGAACTTTCCAGGCAAGAATACTGGAGTGGCTTGTCATTTTCTTCTCCAGGAGATCTTCCTGACTCAGGGATCGAACCCGCATCTCCTGCTTAGCAGGTGGATTCTTTACCACTGAGCCACCTGAGGCTCCTAAATCTTGTCTCTACTCCAGAACTCTGAGCTCCATATCCATGGAGCCAAACAGTCTGTCATCTTCAGTTCAGTTCAGTTGCTCAGTCGTGTCCAACTCTTTGCGACCCCGTGAATCGCAGCACGCCAGGCCTCCCTGTCCATCACCAACTCCTAGAGTTCACTCAGACTCACATCCATCGAGTCAGTGATGCCATCCAGCCATCTCATCCTGTCGTCCCCTTCTCCTCCTGCCCTCAATCCCTCCCAGCATCAGAGTCTTTTCCAGTGAGTCAACTCTTCACATGAGGTGGACAAAGTACTGGAGTTTCGGCTTTAGCATCATTCCTTCCAAAGAAATCCCAGGGCTGATCTCCTTCAGAATGGACTGGTTGGATCTCACCTCTATCCAAATGCCCCAAAGATGCCTCCAACTCATAACATCCAAAACCAAGCTCATATTTTGGGGGTACTTGTTTCTCTTTCCCACCTCAATGCACAGCACAAGCATTCACTCAAAACAGAAAACTGGGTGCTGTTTTTCCTCCTCATTCTGACCCTCCACCTCACCAACCTATCTAAGAATCTCCTGACTACTGCTGTCTTCCTTCTTGTTTCTATTGGCAATGCCCTGATTTAGGGCTTCATTTACTTTATAAAAAATATTTATTTATCTACTTGGCTGTGTTGGGTCTTAATTGGGGCACACAGGATCTCTGTTGCTGCCTGGGGGATCTTCCATCATGGGCTCTTCTTTGCAGCATGCAGGCCCTCAAGTTGTGGCTTGTGGGCTCCAGAACGTGTGGGCTCAGCAGCTGCAGCACCAGGGCTTAGTTGCAACATGCGGGATCCTAGTTCGAGGACCAGCAGTCAAACCTGCATCACCCACATTGGAAGGCATGTGCTGAACCATTGGACCGCCAAGGAAGTCCCTATTTACTTTTTTAACAAACCCTTAAATAGGACTTACTCTGTGCCAGACAATGATTTAAACACTTTAAAAAACTAATTTAATCCACATAACAAAGTCTATGACATTCTTTAATTCAGAGATGAAAAAACTGAAAATGCCAACAAGACATTTTTTAGTAAAAGTTTTGAAATATAAGACGTTCTTGAAGTGAAGTGAAAGTTGTTCAGTCGTGTCTGACTCTTTGTGACCCCATGGATTATACATTCCATGGAATTCTCCAGGCCAGAATACTGGAGTGGGTAGCCTTCCCCTTCTCCAGGGGATCTTCCCAATTCAGGGATGGAACCCAGGTCGCCCACATTGCAGACAGATTTTTTACCAGCTGAGTCACATAAATGTAAGCAAAAGGGAAAGATCTGTTGCACTCTCCTACCCTAAAGTGTAACTAACAATTCTACAACACTATTAAAGAAAAGCATTGCCTATCAGGCAGCCCAAATGCGATTTTAATATACATATACACTGGAAGGAAAGTTATGACCAACCTAGATGGCATATTAAAAGCAAAGACATTACTTTGTCAGCAAAGGTCCGTCTAGTCAAGGCTATAGCTTTTTCAGTGGTCATGTATGGATGTGAGAGCTGGACTGTGAAGAAAGCTGAGCACCGAAGAATTGATGCTTTTGAACTGTGGTGTTGGAGAAGACTCTTGAGAGTCCCTTGGACTGCAAGGAGATCCAACCAGTCCATCCTAAAGGAATTCAGTCCTGGATGTTCATTGGAAGGACTGATGTTGAAGCTGAAACTCTAATACTTTGGCCACCTGATGCAAAGAGCTGACTCACTGGAAAAGACCCTGATGCTAGGAAAGATTGAGGGCAGGAGGAGAAGGGGACGACAGAGGATAAGATGGTTGGATGGCATCATCGACTCAATGGACATGGGTTTGGGTGGACTCCGGGAGGTGGTGATGGACAGGGAGGCCTGGCATGCTGGAGTTCATGGGGTCACAAAGAATCAGGTAAGACTGAGCAACTGAACTGAACTGACATAAGACAAAGTACCAGACCAGTACTCAAAAAAAAAATTATTAATTTTTTAGAAGTTTCCAAATCTGCTAATTACAAATCTATTAGTAGAGTTAGAGGTGGGGGGAAAAAAATCTTGGCAATATATACTCCTAAACCTGCACAAAGGAAGCTATCATAACGACCCTTTAACTTTAAAAGATCAAAGTACAAAAGCTGTTACATATTTACTTTGAAGTATAACCAAACAGCTAGTAACTTTTCCACTGCACATGGGCTCAATGAGCAAACAAGCTATATCTGCCTACCAAAAATGCAAAGAGAAACCATATCATGCCACTGTGTTCACTCACTTTGAACAGTACAGGATTTTATGCAAAATAAGCACTGCAGTGCTCTGTGGGGTTGGCTTTACTTCTCTAATTTGAAAGTCAGTCAGTTCAGTCAGTTTAGTCGCTCAGTCGTGTCCGACTCCTTGCGACCCCATAAATCGCAGCACACCAGGCCTCCCTGTCCAACACCAACTCCTGGAGTTCACTCAGACTCGCGTCCATCGAGTCAGTGATGCCATCCAGCCATCTCATCCTCTGTCGTCCCCTTCTCCTCCTGCCCCCAATCCCTCCCAGCATCAGAGTCTTTTCCAATGAGTCAACTCTTTGCATGAGGTGGCCAAAGTACTGGAGTTTCAGCTTCAGCATCATTCCCTCCAAGGAAATCCCAAGGCTGATTTCCTTCAGAATGGACTGGTTGGATCTCCTTGCAGTCCAAGGGACTCTCAAGAGTCTTCTCCAACACCACAGTTCAAAAGCATCAATTCTTCAGCACTCAGCCTTCTTCACAGTCCAACTCTCACATCCATACATGACCACTGGAAAAACCATAGCTTTCACTAGACAGACCTTTGTTGGCAAAGTAATATCTCTGCTTTTGAATATGCTCTCTAGGTTGGTCATAACTTTTCTTCCAAGGAGTAAGCGTCTTTTAATTTCATGGCTGCGGTCACCATCTGCAGTGATTTTGGAGCCCAAAAAAATAAAGCCTGACACGGTTTCCACTGTTTCCCCATCTATTTCCCATGAATTTGAAAGTAAAGAAATACAAACATTTTTTATTACTATGTTTAATTCATCCACCAAATCTACAAGCAGAAACTGATTATCACCAACAGACTTCACAAAATCTATCCAAATGCAAAAATCTTTAATCCTGAAAAACAGTTAAATGCAAAATGATATATCTGACTAAAAGTGTATATTAACAGCAGCACAGAATAGACAAATGAAATTTAATAATTTTAAATTATATTAAAAGCTTATACTTTAAAAACGACAGGTAAGCTGTTGGAATGTAATTCCCTAAGTTCAGGAGAGAGATCCATTCTCACCACTCTTATTCAACACTCTGGTTTTAAAAAAAAACAAAGCCATGAGGCAAAGATAAATTATAAAAGGCATACAAGATTGGGCAGAAAGAAGCAAAATTATTTTTATTTGCAGCTGAAATGATCTTAAATAAAGAAAATCCTAAGGAATTTACTAAAATAAAAAACTGTTAGAACTAATTTAAATGAGTTCTACAAGGTTGCATGATACAAGATCAATATAGTAAAACCAACTGTATTTCTATACTTTTCAAAAGAACAAACCAGAAATGAAATTAACAATTCCATCTATAACATCTTTAATAAGAACAAAATAGCATCATCAATAAGAACCAAATACTTACAAATAAATTTAACAGAAGTGTTAAATCCATACTCTGGAAACTAAAAAATATTGTTTAGAAATTAAAGAAGACACAAACAAATGAAAAGATAGCCCATATCATGGATCAGAAGACATTATGTTGTTAGGATGGCAATACTTTCCAAATTGATTTACAGATTCAATACAATCCCTAACAAAATCCTAGCTGGCTTCTTTGCTGATTCTAAAATTCATATTTTAGAAATTCAAGGGATCCAGAACAGGCAAAACAATCCTGAAAAAGGTCTAAGTTGAAGGACTTACACCTCCCAATTTAAAAATGTACCACAAAGCTACAGTAATAAAATAAGTGCATTATTGGCTTTAGAGAAGACACATAGATCGATGGAATAGAATTCAGTGTCCAGAAAGAAACCTTCACACTTATGGTAAACTGATTTTTGACAAGGGAGCCAAGACAATTCAATGGGAAAAGAATACTTTGGTGCAGAAACAACTGGAGACCCTCATGCAAAAAACAAAAACAAAAACAAAAACCTGGGCCCCCCCTACTTCACACCATATACAAAAATTAACTCAAAATGGATCAAAGTCCTAAATGTTAAGAGCTAAAACTATAAAACTGTCAGAAGACAATAGAAGCATGACCCTGGATTAGGTAACGGGTTTCTTAGATATGACGCGGAAAGCTCTGAGGAAGTGATGACTGACACTTGAATGAGGGAGAAAAAGGCAGAGTATTCCAAGAGGAGGAAGAGTATCCCAAGGAGAGAAAATAACAAAAATAAAAGCTGAGACAGAACCAGCTTAACACACTCAAAGAACAGACAGATGAGCCTGGAAAGGAAATAAGAGTCTTATAGGTCAAGTACTAATACAAATGGCAAAAGTTATATTATTAATACAAAAGGGTGACAACATTGCTCCAGGGAAGCATTCATGCCGTAAACTTCAGTGTGAAAGGTCTCCCCTAGAATGTGGCAAAGCAGCAGCTTAGATGTGTTCTGACCTCTCTCTCATCCCTCAAGTCTCATGCCTGTTTAATTCAAACTTCTGCATATTTTCAATAAATAACTATGGCAGTCAATGAATTAAATATGTTGAAAGTGAAAGTGAAGTCGTGCGGACTCTTTGCAACCCCCGTGGACTGTAGCCCTCCAGGCTCCTCCGTCCATGGGATTCTCCAGGCAAGAATACTGGAGTGGGTTGCCATTTCCTTCTCCAGGGGATCTTCCTGACCCAGGGATCGAACCCAGGTCTCCTGCATTGCAGGCAGACGCTTTAACCTCTGAGCCACCAGGGCACTTTTTTTAAATGGCATCTCTCAAGTTTCATTAATGTTTTAAGCAATTAAGTCCTCACAGCAATCCAAATCACTTACATGGCTACTTTTTATTCTATTTATTTTCAATTCCTTTAATAGACATTATATTCACATGGTTCAAAAATTCAAAAGGGTAAAATGTCTCCCTCCTACCCTGCCTCTCAGACACACATTTCCCATCTTTGAAGGCAACAAATGTTATCAGTGCCTTGTATATCCTTCCCATCTTCAAGCAAATATGTATATATTCTTTTCTCTCCTTTTCTACAATACACTGGCAGCATATTTTACATACTGTCTTGTATCTTTCTTCACTTAATTATTTTGGCAACTGTTCCGTATCAGGGCACAAAGATTTCTCTTTTTGATGGTTGCACAGTATTCCATTTTGTAGATACACAATATTTTACACCTTTGATAACTTTTAATTGGAAAAGATTTAAGAAAAAGATGCAGCTCCCAGGGCAAGAGTTGCTAACCTTACATCTATCGAAGGGCCTCAGAAGATATGTGAATCCCTTTAAGTGGTGTATATATGTCCTTACGTATTTCTGTGGGCAGCAAACTTGCATACCATTCACCACATTATCAAAGGGAGAGGGGAGATCCAAACAAAAGTCACAAACTACTGTACCATATAACTTGTGTGCAGGTGTCTAATAAACATAGGTTGAACAGAATTTTGGTCTAGGATCTGCTCTTTTTTGTACTAAAGAGAGAACTTAACACCAATAAAATCCAAACTTGCTATGTTCTTTATAGAATCTTTTCCCTTTACAAACAGCAAAACCGATCCCTTTGACTCTCACTTTTTTTGAGAAGGGCTTTATTTTTCATCTGCACCCTGAACAGGAGTACTAAGAAGAACCAATTACGTAAAGTACCTGAATGATCAAAAGTTGACTACATAAGCTATCGTTCTCCATAACTGACAACATCAAAGGTATCTCTGATGCCCCTTAAACTCTTTAACGTTCCACACAATCCTTCCTGAGAAATAGAGATCATTACTCGTGTAGTTGTATGTTTCCTACCACAAGCCAGGGACCAGAACAGAAGCTTTACATTTATTATTTTGTTTCATCTTCAAGACAATCACTCAAGGCAGCTATATTTCTCCCTTTCTACAGTTAAGGAACCATAATTTAAGAGGTTAAAATCAGGCTATTTACTTGTTCAAAAACCACTTCATCATTAAATGGCAGAGCAATACCAAAACACCGCCTCACTCTTACCTTCAAGACTCCAAATCTTAAGAATTTTCCACAATTACTATGAAGTGCCTTAAGTCCAAAATGTAATTACTAATTACAGTCATTTTAGGGGGATGGCATAATGCGGTGGTCAGAAAAACCTAGGTTCTAATTCTAGTTCAACCATTTATTAGTTACATCACAAAGTGTTTTAAACTCTAAAGGCCCCCTTTACCATCGTTAAAACTGGATTGCTGTGAGGTTTAAATGAGAAAAGACATGAAAAACAAACAGCCCACATATCCACCTGAAGATACTTGCTACAAGCTGGCTATTATGCTGTTATCATTATTTCATCCTTCTCTGAGAAGAAACACAAAGGGCTGTAAGGTTTCCCAATCTGGCATAAAATCACACACACAGCCCAGAATGTGGACACTGTGACAAATACGCTGATTGAAAATAAAATGACTGAAAAAAAAGTCTGATTATTAAGCAGACTCCAGCTTAATGCAGCACAATAAACTGTCCTTTACATTAAAATATTTCAAACACACACTAGTATCTACTGCCATTCTAGCACGAATGTTTTGTTTTGACGGATGCATAATTATTTCACTATGTATATGGTTTACGCAGAATTAGGCACTGAGGGTTTGTTTAAGATTATTTTCAATATCAGGTGACAAGCGATGACAGCTGTCAAATGCACTACAGCTGCTCCTCCCAGGTTTGCCCTCCCTCCTGTAAACCGTATTATCCCTTTAATTTCTATGAACTCATCTGAACAAAATAAAACATCCTCCCCGTGCCCTCGATCTCAAAACGGCTGATGAGCACTTCGCGGAGCTGCTAATGAGGAAAGTACGAAAACTGAAGGCTGAGAAACTTATTCATGAGAGCATTTCGCGGTGCTGTTAAAGACGAAAGTTGAAGGCCTGAAACTTGTTCATCAGAAAGGAAGTTTGTTCGATTCTTCTTCTCTGACACTCAAAGCTTGAAATCAACGCTTTAGGCAGGACTCAAACCGAGGTTAGAGGCAACACTTAACAGGAAAAGCAACTTTACCCCTGAGCCCCCCAAATCACCTCATTACTCCCTTCCTTCCTCCCTTCCCCCAACAGTGCGAAAACGTGAAGCTGCTGCGCAGCACCAAGAGCGCTGCGCGCTGGCTGCGGCCGAAAGCTGAAGCCCGCAGTGTTAGGAAAGCTGTGCGCCCGGCGCCCAGTTTGTAGCCCCTTTCGTGCCTTCGTTCCCTTCCGGAGCCACGCATCCCGGTCCTCCCAGACCCTCCATGCCAGGAGAGCCAGGTCCACGCCCTGCCTGCGAACTCTCCCCAGCCCCCCAGCCGCGAAGCCTTTCCCAGGTGCTCACCATTGCAGCCCACGGATGACCGCGCGAGCAAGCAGGCCCGGCCGGCTGGGGGATCCGTTACCGGGGCTCGGGATCCATTCGCGCCAACAACTTCTCCCGCGAAGTGGAAGGAGGTCGAGGCAGCGGCGCCCGGTGATGACGTCAGGAGGCGCGCAGCTTCCTTTGGGTCCCGGCGGGAGGCGGGAGGCGCTACGTGAGCCCAGGTGCGGCCCTCGAGACGGCCGGGACGCTGGCGTCGCGAGGAGTGGCGGGAGCATGGCCCGAGCCTTGTTTTGCGCCTTCGACTTTTGGTAGAGGCCCTCAATTGGGGAGGTCTCGAGATCGATGTCCTCCGAGGGTGAGCACGTTTGGAGGTTTCATTGCCCTCCTTAGTAGCTTTAAAATGTTTATATTTTTTAAAAAATGTTTCTATTACCAGCCACAGTAAGGCAAACATTTTGGGTGTATGTTTCACAGATTACATTTTAACATCTATTCTGAAATTAAAATTTCACCAAACAGTATTTACCCTGATCTCCTTTTACATGTTTGACCAATCCAGTTGGTTTTGTTCGCCTACTTTTAAGTGGAGACCCACAGTTTGAAAACACTTTTAGGACAATTTTATACTGTATAATTCCAGAACAAAAAAGATTTTGATAAAATAGTCATTACCACCCACTCCATTTTATAAGTGAAGAATATAACGCCCAAACAAGCTGCTGCTGCTGCTAAGTCGCTTCAGTCGTGTCCGCCTCTCTGCGACCCCATAGACGGCAGCCCACCAGGCATCCCCGTCCCTGGGATTCTCCAGGCAAGAACACTGGAGTGGGTCCCAAACAAGCTAGGGGCCCTAACTGGGAATCTAGGCCTCCAAATTCCCAAACCTACCTCAGCTGTTGCTGAGTCTGTCAAAGAAGTGTGTTGGAAGCCGAGGCATAAACGAGGTACATCTCCCTAGAAGAACGATGATCCCGAAAGCTTTGGAGTAAACAAGTTTTATATTAAAAGATAAGCAATGGCATTTTGGAATAGAATGTGACATTTGCATACAATTTTAAGAGAAAGCGTGAGACCTTAAGTAGTTTAATGGGAAGGGCAGTATCTCCAGCTTTGGCCCTAGACTTTCAAATCCTTATCCACCCTCACCCACCCCTTGTTCCATCTTGCATTTTATCACACCCAGTATCTCTGCAATGAAAGATAGCAAAGCCTTCAGGAATGAAACAGAGGTTAAGGTGGAGCTAGTGGTAAAGAACCTGCCTGCCAATGCAGGAGACATAAGAGACTTGGGTTCAATCCCTGGGTCAGGAAGACACCCTGGAGGAGAGCATGGCAGTCCCCTCCAGTATTCTTGCCTGGGAATCCCCATGGACAGAAAAGCTTGGAGGGCTATAGTCCACAGGGTCACAAAGAGTCAGACAGGACTTAAGCAGCTGAGCATGCAAGCACAGAGAGCTCCTATTTATTAACTGCACAGCATAATATGTGCCAGGCAAGCAGCTATGGACTATCCCACTTTAACTCATCTGATACCTACAGTGACACTGGCTACTATTATCATCCACAATTTACAAAGTAGTAAACTATTCTCATGAACAGAGCCTCAGTGCATTGGACCCTCTGATGCCAATATGCCAGGATTCCTAGCCCTGCCACATGCTAATTGTGTAACCATGGGCAAGTTACTATGCCTCAGTTTCCTCAACTGTAAACAATGATAATAGTTCTGTGTTCCTTGTAGGGTTATTATGAAACTTTTCTTGGATAAGTGAATAATTTTTTAAAATCAGTTATTATTATTATTATTATACAAAGCTAGGTAATATCAAGAGAGCTAGTTCCAAAAATGAACATACCTACTCCACAGTTTTGCTTAGGGAAATACTTGACTGGGGAGGAAGGGAATCAAATCTGTTGAGAAATCAATAAAAAACTACTCCCCAGAAAAATGTACATGGCAGACACATCACAAAAGTTTTCGCCTATAACTTCAGAGAACCTAAACCAATTTACAGTGTTCATTGTGTTGTAAATAAGCAAATAAGTGAAAGCCGCTCAGTCATGTCTGACTCTTTGTGATCCCATGAACATACAGTCCATGGAATTCTCCAGGCCAGAATACTGGAGTGGGTAGCTGTTCCCTTCTCCCGGGGATCAAACCCAGGTCTCCTGCATTGCAGGCAGATTCTTTACCAGCCGAGCCACCAGAGAGGCCCAAGTAAATACGATGTATGTTAAAACATTTACATATCTTTTACATTATACAAGTTTAAACTTTTGCATTTCTTTTTTAGTATTTTGAAGCCTTCCTTGAACTTAAAGTGAAGTGAGTGAAGTTGTTCAGTTATGTCTGACTCTTTGGAACCCCATGGACTGTAGCCTATCAGGCTCCTCTGTCCATGGAATTTTCCAGGCAAGAGTGCTGGAGTGGACTGCCATTGCCTTCTCCAGGGCATCTTCCCGACCCAGGGATCGAACCCTGGTCTCCCGCATTGCAGGCAGACACTTTACCGTCTGAGCCACCAGGGAAGCCCTCCTTGAACTTAGGCAAGACTTAAATCAAAAGACTAACTACTAGAAAGATACTGAACTGAATTTGTTGGATTGTTGTTTTTTTTTTTTTCTCATTCGTGAGATATTTATTAAAATAACACATGTAGGGGGAAAAAATCAATACAATGTATACATCATTACTGAAAACTGTATACCATCATACAAAAAAGGATTTTATTTTGGGAAATCGATTCCTAATTTATGGCAAGTTTTACTTTAGAAATAAAACCACAAAACAACACAATCTAATTCAATCTTAAAGGCTGGCATGCTGAGCAAGGAATGTTCTTATTCTTTGTAGGAGTTCCTTCTTTACACTGTCAGGTACCAGGGCTCTGCCTTTTGGTGTGATTTCAGCCACCAAGTCATCACCAGTAACTTGTTCTAGTCCCTTTTCTTGAATTACCTCTTTACAGTGTGCCTTCAACTGATGCTTCCAGCCACATTCAATTAATTTAGCTCTCAGCCGTTCTTTGAGGCGTTCTCTTTCTCCAGTTTCTATCAACTTTTGGTTAATCGCTGCTCTCATCTGCGCATCTTTGTTCATCTTGCTAACCACACTCTTCGGCTGCCCCGACCTGGATTGTTTTCTTTAGGAACATTTACTTGGAACTATCCTATCTCAGAAATGTACCAGATTTGAAATGGCTATCTATGTTTGATGCTCCTCCCCAAACATGGACTGGCCTGTGACAGATTCGACCAAAGAATATAGTGGAAATGATGCTATGACGGTTCCAAGGAAAGCTTCCTAATAAAGCTTTTAGAGGACCAGCAGCTCCCATCTTGCTCTCTTGGAGCTTTGAGCCACCATGTAAAGCAGGAGGAGGGCCAGTTGAGTCCAGGCTTACAACCGTCTCCACCAGGTAACAGGCTTATCAGTGAAACCATCTTCAACACACCGTACCAGCTGCTGGTGGAATTCCACTAAATGACCCCATCAACACTATGTGGAGCAGAAAAACCACCTAGTCAAGGCTTGCTTAAATTCTCTGACCAACAGTAATGTGAGCATAATAAAATGATTGTTCTTTTAGGGTACTAAGTTTGGGGTAGTTTGTTGTAAAATAATAGATAACCAGAACAGCAATGTTTTAAAGAAACCAAAGGATAACCAAAAAAATAAGCAGGAACAAAATACTCAGGCTTATTTTCTCCACTGTGGTGCTTTTTTTACTGATGCATCACTCAACAAATATTTATTGAGCATCTCCTGTGTGTCAGCACGTTTTATGTACATGCCGGGAAACCATAGCAAATAAGACAGACAGTCCCAGCTTTTCTGAAGTCTATATTTTTGAGGAAACGATAAAAATAAGTAGACAAAAATAAAATCTGTACTTTTAGATATGGGTAAGTGCTATAAAGAAATCATCAGATTTGAAGCCTAAAGAGTGCTACGATCCTATTATTCTTGGTTGGTGGTTTAGTTGCTAAGTCGTGTCCAGCTCTTTGCCACTGCACAGACTATAACCCGCCAAGCTCCGCTGTCCATGGGATTTCCCAGGCAAGAATACTGAACTGGGTTGCCATTTCCTTCCCCATCCAGGAATTGAGCCTGGATCTCCTGCACTGCAGGTGTATTCTTTACCAACTGAGCCACCTTTGTATTTTATGACCAAAAAAAGAAAAAGAAAAGATTGCTAAGTGTTTTGTGGCAAAATATGATACACATTTGTTTTGCATGGTAGAGAAATCTGAAGAGTGCTAAAAAGATGATCAAATGTGATTTTTAAAAAACGTGTCTATAGGAGAGCAGCAGAGTTCCCTGTTAAGTTTGCTTCTACATGATAACTGCATCTGGATTTTAACCCTTACAGGGCACTATTCTATAATAGTTTGAATTTTTTCCAAGCAAAAGGCCAGCCTGTGTGCACCTTCCATCTCTATGTGGTGTTTCTTCAACAACGAAAATAAAATGACAATAGGCCATAACTACTCCCATCTCTCACTATTAACTCAAAGACTATAATAATGCATCTCCAGGAAACTGAGAGTGCACAAAAAAGAATACAACAAACTAGGGCTAATGATTTTTAGACAGTTTTTCTAGAGAGGCCCAGAAAAGTCATTTATCACTGATGTAAAACATTAGCCAACACAGATTGGCTAATGTTTTCTTGAAGGTATTTTCACCAAAACTATTTCCTCATGTTTTCCTTGGTCATGCTTTCCTTGGTTGAGCTCTTCTTAGTATAAATGTTTCTAAAACTAGCTGATGAATAAATAAGACTAATAATTAACTTGTAGAATAACACCAGTAACAGATAATATAGCAATTAGATCAATGCTGCAGTTTCCAGAATTAGGCGTATCTATCTAGAAGCCTAAAATATTTTGTAAAAATTCTTTGCTTTTAATAATGGTTTGAGACATATCACAGAGAAGACCCATTTTAAGTGATATATTACGTATTGGATGTGATCATCTGATACTGACTGGCCTTGTCTTAGTTCTTAAAAGAAAAAGCTTCAAGGAAAACTTTGTAGAGAAAGTCAATTTTGTGAAAGGTAGGGCTCTCTTTCCCTCTTCCATTTAGGGATATATCACTGGTAGAAGAATTGCTGACATTCCATGGAGAACTCTTTACTTCAAAAGTTAGAATATTGACAGTAACATCTCTGTTAATATATTTCTAAATCTGTGAATAGTTTGGATTATGAGAATAAAAATTGGCTCTCTTTCCATAATGTATGTGAACACTCAGTCATGTCTGACTCTTTGTGACTCCGTGGACTGGAGCCTGCCAGGCTCCACTGTTGATGGAATTTTCCAGGCAAGAATATTGGAGCAGGTTGCCACTTGCTACTCCGGGGGATCTTCCTGACCCAGGGATCGAAACTGTGTCTCTTGAGCCTTCTATGTCCACACCTCCTATGCCTCCTCCATTGGCAGGAAGATTCTTTACCACTGCCACCACCTGGGAAACCTCCATTGCCCTCTTGAAAATGACTTAAAAGCTATGTATTAGTTAGGAAGTGCATAACTTGAATTTTGGTCAACCTTTATAATCTTCCTATCTACTGCCATACATAAGTGAAAAACAATTGCAAAGGCAATCTAAATTCTTAGTGTTAATGTCTGTGTCTTAGTTAACTCATCTGTGTAGTAAGATATAATTTTTAAAGCCACTCTGAAATACTTTTGAAGAGCACAATAGTTACATTGTCTTTCACTTAGACATTTATAAGTCAGCAGAAATCAATCAAGTTTTCACTGTGCAACAACAAATGTGACTTTCTGCCCTCTGGATAAATATTAGCACGTCCTGCTTTGCTAGGATTTATTGGAACATTTTCCTTGTAGAAAGCCGTCCGATAGGCAGCTTGTCCTTTTCTATGTTTGTGATGCCTGCAGAGATCCAGAACGGTGATGTTGACCTTATAATCCATTTATGAACATAATCATTAAGTCATAATCTGTCACCATTAAAGTGGACATATTCTAACTTAGGAAATTAGGTAGTAACTAGGTCATTTATCTTAATTCTTGGATGATATCTTCTTAATGTGATTATGCTTGAGTAATCTAAATTTATATAAACTTGCCTGATAATATCTTACAAATAATAAAAAAAGTTTGTTCCATTAATAAATCAGTATCTTCCCTTAGGTTAGCAGAAAGTTGCATTTAAAATAGTAAATTTAACAAAAAGCATATAACTTTACTTCTGGCATACATATTTGATTATATAAATTAAATGTATCTCAAATTATGAATTAAATCCCTAAAATATTCATCTGCAGGACTTCCCTGGAGGTCCAGTTGTTAAGACTCCATGCTTTCACTGTAGCAGGCACCGGTTTGATCCCTAGTGGGGGAACTAAGATCCTGCATGCCACGTGGGGCAAAAAATAAATAGGGGCAAAAAATAAATAAATAAAATATGCATTGGCAATGTTAAAGTTGCTTATAGACAGAACAACAGGAATGTGAACCATATTTTGTAGTGAGAGTAGATTTTACAATTAAGATAGTCTTTCATTCTCCAAGTCCTACAAATCAAAGTAGTTCTAGAACTTTTGTTGTTTCATCGGAATAATGTGAGGATATATAATAATCATACAACAAATAAAGGAAATTACCAGGTATAGGGGTTCCCAGGTGGTGCTACTGGTAAAGAACCTGCCTACCAACGCAGGAAACTTAAGAGATGCAGGTTCAGTCCTTGGGTTGGGAAGATCCCCTGGAGGAGGGCATGGAACCCACTCCAGTATTCTTGCCTGGAGAATCTCTGGTGGGCTACGATCCTAGTGTTGCAAAGAGTCAGACACGACTGAAGTGACTTAGCATGCCCACACGCACACTAAAGAATGATCACATACTTGGATATTATAGAAGTTTAAGACTCTTCAGAATCTGAGTTTCTATGATAAGATACACCCTGAATTGTGCATATTTCAACAAAGTTTGCAATGAAAATATTTTTGAACTTCCATGGAAGTCTCACAGGTCATCTTTCTCAATGTGCAATTTAAGTAGAATTGAATGTACTCACTGTTTATACAGAGTAGTGTGTATTAGAGGGTGAAAAATATCTTGTAAATGAACACAAGCTGAATAGAAAAGACATATGAAAAAGGAATTCCAATAAATTCACATCTTTCATAAAATATACAGCAAAATCTTAGTCAGATGAAGTCTGATTCATTGCCACAGAAAGGATATAAACAATAATTTTAAGATATCTATTTAAACTGCTAGTTCCTATAGAGTTAACTTTGCTTTAAGAGAAAGTCAAGTGGTTTGTACTCTATGTTTCTAAATATTATACCTGATTTGATCTTTATATAAATATTATCATTAGCTCTGGAATTAGCACTACATAGCATATCTCTAACACCTGGGATTTCCTAGACATTTTTGAGATGTTCAGCTTGATCTAAAAATATTATTTTCAAAACCTAAAGCAGAGACATTACTTTGCCAACTAAGGTCCGTCTAGTCAAGGCTATGGTTTTTCCTGTGGTCATGTATGGATATGAGAGTTGGACTGTGAAGAAAGCTGAGTGCCGAAGAATTGATGCTTTTGAACTGTGGTGTTGGAGAAGACTCTTGAGAGTCCCTTGGACTGCAAGGAGATCCAACCAGTCCATTCTGAAGGAGATCAACCCTAGGATTTCTTTGGAAGGAATGATGCTAAAGCTGAAAGTCCAGTACTCTGGCCACCTCATGCGAAGAGTTGAGTCATTGGAAAAGCCTCTGATGCTGGGAGGGATTGGGGGCAGGAGGAGAAGGGGACAACAGAGGATGAGATGGCTGGATGGCATCACTGACTTGATGGACGTGAGTCTGAGTGAACTCCAGGAGTTGGTGATGGACAGGGAGGCCTGGTGTGCTGCGATTCATGGGGTCGCAAAGAGTCGGACATGACTGAGCGACTGGACTGAACTGGACTGAACATTACCATATGTTGAAACCCATTACAAAAGCTGAATTTCACCTCTTTAACCTTCTACTTGTGTGCATAATCTAAATCTGATCATGAGAAAATATCAAACAGACCCAAACTGAAAGACCTTCTATAAATTAACCAGGATTCAGCAACAGTCTTTCAAGGTCATGAAAGACAAGGAAAGATGGAGAAACTGTCACAGACTGGAGAGGACTAAAATTACACAGTAAATAAATGCAATGTGGAATAATGGGCAAAAAGGAGATTAGAAGGAAATAGGCTAAATTTTAATAAGGTAGGTACTTTAGTAAATAGTAGCATA
Organism: Oryx dammah; assembly: GCF_014754425.2. NCBI lineage: Eukaryota > Metazoa > Chordata > Mammalia > Artiodactyla > Bovidae > Oryx > Oryx dammah. The sequence continues at coordinate 58,022,122 of NW_024070187.1, forward strand.
GCACAGTATCCCTGTTTTGATCATTGCAAGTGATTATGTAAGTTAACATGAAGCAGAACTGAATGAAAGATGTGTGTGAACTCTCTGTACTCTTTTAGCCACTTTCCTATAACTTTTTTATATTAATAAAAGAAGACCCTAAAGTGGATAGTTGTACCGTGAAACACACAGGACTGTCGAAGATAGGAAACAAGAATTTGTTTTTTGAACATGTTAAGTCTGAGATGTCTTTAGACTTGGGATGAAAGAAATAGCCACAGCAAAGAAATCAGAAAATTTGTATTTATGTCCAAGTATTTGTATACATGTCCAGGTAACATGGCTATGAAGCTTAATAAAATTTTTAAGAAGCATCCTCTATTTAAAAAAACACTTGAGAGTATAATTAATAAATTATTGATAACCTTATATCTTAAATCTCTATGATTTCAGCAAAGCATTTCTTCATGAGAATAATTTCTTGATGAAACACTTCCTTTACTTGGTTTCAAGGACATCTGGTCTCCTGGTTTTCTTTCTTCCTCAACAGCTACTCCTCAGATTCTTATGTTCCTTGCTCCTAATTCTCCTTTCCTTTTAATATTTGATTGCTCTAGGGCTTGCTTCTGTGCTCACTGCCTGGTAATTTTATCCAATCTCATAGCCTAACATACTACATGAATACTGACATTTCCAATTTTCTATCAGCTGCTGAATTTTCCTATAAACTTCAGACTTCTATCTCCATTTTCCAACTTCACGTCTCCACTAATAGATATATCAAAGTTAATCTGTCCAAAACTAAACTCCTGATCTTCCCTCATAAATCTGTGTCTTAACTGATGGCATCCTACCATTTGCACTGAAAAAAAAAAGAGAGAGGAGCCCCCAGGTGGCAGCTGTGCCCCAGGTGTAGTGCGAGGACATGCAGTCTGGACTGTAGAAGTTGTCACCCAGGAGACAGGCAGATCAAGGGCTGTCATCACTGTGCCCTCTGAACAAAGCTACTGGGGCATTCACTCCATGACAGGAGGGAATAAACCAGGAAAAATGAAAGAACGAGATTCATATAATGGAACTGAAACCATGAAAAGGTAAAGGAATTCCTAAGTTGTCAGCAAAGAGAAGTCCCAAAATGACAAATAGGCAGAAAGGAACAGGCCCAGAGCATCAGCAGATGGAGGGGAACAAAGGTCTGCAAGGAGGAGTAATCTGAGAAAAAAGATTGAAACTAATAATAGAGATCGACCTCGTACTAAGAGCTATTGGTAGGTGTGGGAATTTGACAATAGCTACAGACAACTAAGCAAGTGAAAAACAAAGCCATTATTAAACTGTAAGAAAAACAAAAAGGAAGAGAGAGAACATAATCATAGTATACTACGATACTCAGCAATGAATAATATTTGTGTAAAAAATAATATATCAATTTAACCAAAAAAAGTAAAATTTTTTAACCAACAAAAAATGGTGACATAAGAAACCAAAATCTTTATCTACCGTGGAAGGGTATCAATAGTCTAAAATTAATGAACTGAAGGATAACAACCGTACCTGACTATTATGCAAGGTTCAAATGTGGAAATATACAAATTCTAGAACAGCTACAGAGTTGAAAGTAGGGGAGGAGACAGGGGAGTAGTTCAGTTCAGTTCAGTCGCTCAGTCATGTCTGACTCTTTGTGACCCCATGGACTGCAGCACGCCAGGCCTCCCTTTCACCAACTCCCAGAGTTTACTCAAACTTATGTCCATTGAGTCGATGATGCCATCCAACCATCTCATCCTCTGTCATCCCCTTCTCCTCCTTCAATCTTTCCCAGTATCATGGCTTTTTCAAATGAGTCAGTTTATAAAATAAAAATTAATTTTAAGAAAATCATACATGAAAAGCAAAACTACAAAAGTACTAAAAATATATGAGAATACCTTTACAATTTTGGACTGGAGACTGCCCCTAGCCCAGAAACCCAAAAGGAAATTAATAATTTGATTACAGAAAGTGAAAACCATTTTCACATGTAAATATATTAAAGCAGAGTTCAGTAATATTCTGAAATTGATTGTGGAGATGGTTGCCCAACTCTGAATACACTAAAAACTATCGAACTGTATATCTTTAGTGGATGATTGCATGGTATGGGGATTATATCTCAATAAAGCTGTTTTTTAAAAGAGTTAAGAGAGAAATTGTTGGGAGAAAGTATTTGCAACACATATATCAGGCAAGGGATTTAATGCTTTATATATAATTAGCATGCATTCATGCTAAGCCACTTCAGTTGTGTCCGACTCTTTGTGACCTATGGACTGTAGCTTGCCAGGCTCGTGTGTGTGTGTGTAAGGATATACTCCAAATATTAACAGTGAGGACTTCAACTTTTTGCTCCATATTCTTTTATTCTTACTCTTTTAAAACCAACTTTATTCATTTGTTTCTAGTATCTTAAAGAATATGAATTCTAAAAAGAAACAGAAGTCAGGTATCTATTCAGATATACTGAATCAGTCTCCAGGGGATGGAGACTGAGCACATATATTTTTTAAAACTCAAGAGGTGAGTTTCATATGCAGCAAAAATTGAGACTGTGGCAAACAGTATGGAAATCCCTCAAAAAATTTAACATAGAAGGGCCATGTGATCCAGCAGTTCTACTTTTGTGTGTATACTCCAAGGAATTGAAAGCAGGGACTCTAATACATTTATTTATTTAATTTAAATATCTATTTATTTAGCTTGCTGGGTCTTAGTTGCAGCATACGGGATCTTTTTGGTTGCAGCATGCAAATTATTTGCTGTGGCATGTGGGATTCAGTTCCCCAACCAGGAATTGAACCCAGGCCCCCAGCATTGGAAGCCCAGAGTCTTAGCCACTGGGCCACCAGGGGAATAATGCTGTTCTTAGTGGTATTATTCACAACAGCCAAAAGGTAGAAACAACCCAATGTTCATCAATGAATGAATGGATAAAATGTGATATAGCCATGCAATGGAATATTATTCGACCTCAGAAGGGAATTAGGGCTTCCCTGATAGCTCAGTTGGTAAAGAATCTGCCTGCAATGCGGGAGACCCTGGTTTGATTCCTAGGTTGGGAAGATCCCCTGGAGAAGGGGTAGGCTACCCACTCCTGTGTTCTTGGGCTTCCTTTGTGGCTCAGCTGGTAAAGAATCTGCCTGCAATGCAGGAGACCTGGGTTGAATCCCTGGGTTGGGAAGATCCCCTGGAGAAGGGAAAGGCTACCCACTCCATTATTCTGGCCTGGAGAATTTCATGGACAGCCCACGGGATCACAAAGAGTTGGACACGACTGAGCGACTTTCACTTTCACTTTCAGAAGGGAATTAAGTTCCAACACATGCTGCCCAGGTGGTGCTAATGGTAAAGAATCTGCCTGCCAACTCAGGAGATGCAGGTTCAATCCCTGGGCTAGGAAGATCTCCTGGAGAAGGCAATGGCAACCCACTCCAATATTCTTGCCTGGAGAATTCCATGGACAGAGGAGCCTGGTGGGCTATAGTCTATGGGATCACAAAGAGTCAGACATGACTGACCCACTAACACTTTCAGGGGCTTCCCTGGTGGCTCAGAGGTTAAAGCATCTGCCTCCAATGCGGGAGACCCGGGTTCGATCCCTGGGTCGGGAAGATCCCCTGGAGAAGGAAATGGCAATCCACTCCAGTATTCTTGCCTGGAGAATCCCATGGACAGAGAAGCCTAGTAGGTTACAGTCCACGGGGCCGCAAAGAGTTGGACACGACTGAGCGACTTCACCTCACCTCACATGCTACAAGTGGATGAACCATTATGAAAATATAATGCTAAGTGAGATAAGTCAAACACAAAAGAATAAGCATTGTATTATTTTATTTATATGAAGTACCTGGAGAAGTCAAATTCATATACATGCAGAAAGTAGGTTGGTGATTGCTAGGGGCTGAGGAAAGGGGGAAATGAGGAGTCATTGTTTAATGGGTACAGAGTTTCAGTTTGGGGAGATGAAAGATGTCTGGAGATGGATGGTGATGGTGGCACAACAATGTGAATGTACTTAATGCCACTGAACCGTACACCTAAAAAACATTTCAATGGTAAATCCCATGTATATTTTATCACAAGAAAAATGTTTTAAATATTTGCAAAAAACTACTTCTTCACTTCTTGTGTGATACATCTCCATTTATTTCTAAAGTTTCAACCACTGTTTACACACTGATAGGGCCCACATTTATACTTTCAGAAAAAGATCTTTCCTCAAACTTTAGTCTCAAATAGCTAACTGCACACCAGATATCTCATACCTCAAACTCAAAATGTTAAGAATACCATCTTCTCTTCAAAGTCCTGTGTTCTCACTTTTAACCAGTTGCCCAAGTCAGAAACCTGGGTCACCACTGGCTCCCTTCTCTTCTTTTTTTTTTTTTTTCCCCGCCCCTTCTCCCTCCCTTCTCTTCTAAACGCTCAATATCTAATTGATTATCAAAGACTGTTGGTATTATCTTCTAACTAGTTCTTTAACTCTTCTCTTTCTCTCCATCTTACCCTGCTACATACTATGTTTTGTTCAAGCCAGATCATTTGTCAGATTAATAGACGAGCCTTTTAACCAATCTCCTTGCCTCCAGTATTACCCACTTCCTGCCAGAGTGATTCTCCTAGAGTGAAGATCTGATCAGGGCCCTCCCTGTGGCAGAGGATGCTGGCTAAATACCAAAACGTGTGCTCTCCAATCCACAGCATTGAGTAGAGAGTAGAGTAGGGACAAAAGTGGTGGAGAGGTAAAGAATCTGCCTGCCAGTGCTGGAGATGCAAGAGACACAGGTTCGGTTCTGGGTTGGGAAGATACCCTGAAGTAGGAAATGACAACCCACTCCAGTACTTTTGTCTGGAAAATTCCATGGACAGAGGAGCCTGCGGGCTACAGTGCATGGGGTCACAAAGAGTCGACGTGACTGAGCACGCAAGAGCACCAGAGAATATTGCCCAGTTCACCCTGCCTCTAGAAGTGGCCACAGGACTAGTTTTCTCCACTGCAATGTATTAGAAACTATGTACATCACTTCCAGGCCAAAGCTTGTCAGGTTTCCACTTTCACCAACTGAGTGCAGTGGGTGAGGCCCCTGCGAGGCCTTAGGGGCAACTGACCACACACATAAGCAGTCTGGATCTCTGAATCACTGTAAAGAGCCACCTGACAACTTGGAACTCCTTCAGACAAATGTGTGGCAGATGACCTTCTGTGTGGGCCTTAACTTTGTATTTCTGGGTCTGTCTATACAGTATTACCCTACCTTACATACTTGCTTAAAATATTTTCAATGGCTGCCTATTTCTTTCAAGGTAAAGGCCAAATTCCAGCAACATGGGTCATGAACTTCTTCATTACCTAGTCCCTGCCAATCTCTGCAAATCATTTCTTGCCATTTCCCTCTAACTCTTAGGACCCGGGTGTCCTAAACAACTTGCCAAACGTTTCCATTCCTGGGACTTTAAATATGCTCCTCCATCTACATGGGATAGCTTTTCTCCCTTCTCCCCTCCTCCTTCTGGCTAAATCTTGTCATTCATTCTTCATTTTTTAAGAAAAAAGTAAGAGTTTTCAGACATCTCCACTCAGCCTTCCACTTACATACATACACATGTACACACACACACAGACTCACAATGCTGGATTATATACGACTCCTATGTGCTTCTATGCTTCCCAGGTGGCGCTAGTGGTGAAGAAGCCACCTGCCGATTCAGGAGATGCAAGACATGTGGATTCCATCCCTGGGTCAGGATGATCCCTTGGAGTAGGAAATGGCACACCATTCAAGTATTCTTGCCTGGAAAATTCCATGGACAGAGGAGCCTGGCGGGCTATAGTCCATGGGACTGCAAAGAGTCAGACACAACTGAGTGAGCACAGATGTGTTTCTATGAGATTTGAATCTGTGAATTGAATCAGTGAAAACTGTGACATCTTCAGTTTTAAATTCCAACCTCCAACAAAGTGCTTGGCCATAGGAGATACTCAATAAAGATTTGTTGAATGAAAATAGGTGAATGATTAAATGATGAATTCTGGCTTCTAATATCTTGGTCTCAAAGCCCTCATCCATAAAATAAAGGGTTGACCCAGATGATCTCTAAAGACCCATTCAACTATAAAATTCTGTCATTTGTACAAAGCATTATGAAGTGGTGCTTTGAATGTAGAATTCCTAGAGTGTATAGATCTGCCCCACTCACCTGGTACTTGGCAGACACTATCTAAATTCTCAGACATTTTATGTTTTTTATTCTTTTTTTCCTTGACTAAACTGTAAACTCTTTGAGGGCAGGGATGTATATAGTCCTCTCCTAGGACCTAAGATGGATCCTTTTATGAGTAAAATATTCAAAAAATATTTGATAGTTGTTTACAAAAAAAGAAGCTCCTAGTCTTGATTCACTAAGACATGAAAAATACTTCATAAATTCATAATCTATTTTTGTAAATATTTGGAAATTTTTGTTTCAGTATTGAGTCATTGTCATCATAAAATTTCTTCATCTATTTTTCTCTTTTATTCTTTAAAAATGCCAAGACATGGAAGCAACCTAAGTGCCCATCAACAGATAAATGTATAAATGGATAAAAAAGATGTGGGGTGGGTGGATGTGTGTGTATATATATATATATATATATATATGAGTAATATGAAAGTGAAAGAGGAGAGTGAAAAAGCTGGCTTAAAACTCAACATTCAAAAAACAAAGATCATGGCATCCAGTCCCATCACTTCATGGCAAATAGATGGGGAAAAAATGGAAACAGTAAAAGACTTTACTTTCTTGAGCTCCAAAATCACTTCAGTTTGTGACTGCAGCCATGAAATTAAAAGACGCTTACTCCTTGGAAGAAAAGCTATGACCAACCTAGATAGCATATTAAAAGGCAGAGACATTACTTTACCAACAAAGGTCCATCTAGTCTATTCTTTTTTCCAGTTGTCATGTATGGATGTGAGAGTTGGACCATAAAGAAAGCTGAGCACTGAAGAACTGATGCTTTTGAACTGTGGTGTTGGAGAAGACTCTTGAGAGTCCCTTGGACTGCAAGGAGATCAAATCAGTCCATCCTAAAGAAAATCAGTCCTGAATATTCATCAGGACTGATGCTGAAGCTCCAATACTTCAGCCACCTGATGTGAAGAACTGACTCATTGGAAAAGACCCTGATGCTGGGAAAGATTGAAGGCAGGAAGAGAAGGGGATGATAGAGGATGAGATGGTTGGATGGCATCACTGACTCAATAGACATGAGTTTGAGCAAGCTCTGGGAGCTGGTGATGGACAGGGAAGCCTGATGTGCTGCAGTCAGTGGGGCCACAAAGAGTTGGCACGACTGAGCAACTGAACTGAATTGAATGAGTAATATAGTGGAATATTACTCAGCCATAAAAAGGAATGAAATATTACCATTTGCAGGAACACAGGAGGATCTAGAGATCATCATGCTAAGTAAAGTAAGTCAGAAAAACAAATACCATATGCTATCACTTATTTGTAGAATCTAAAATATGACACAACAAGCTTATTTACAAAACGGAAAGAGACTCAGAGACATAGAAAACAAACCTATGGTTACCAAAGGGAACAGGGGTGGGACACATACCACTGTATATCACTATATATAAAATAGATAAACAACAAAGATTTACATTTTAGCACAAGAAACTATATTCAATATATTCTAATAATCTGTAATGAAAAGAATCTGAAGTTGTATACCTAAAACTAACACAATATTGGAAATCAACTATAGTTAATTTAACAAATTAACTTAAAAAATGCTCAGTATACATTTCAAAATCTAGTCTTTGTTAACAAACTATTTTTTAATTAATACTTTTTCATGAGCAATTATAGTTACAAAGTTTCCATAAATTCCTTCACTCCCTTCCCCCACATTTTTCCTATATTTAACATCTTGCTTTAGTGTGGTATATTTATTATAATTGATAATCTAATATTGATATATTATTACTAACTAAAGTTTATAGTTTATATTAAGATTCACTGTTTATGTTGTAAATTCTATAGGTTTTGATTAATGGGCTCAACATTACAGGAGCCTACAGAATATTTATTTCACCGCCCTAAAAATCCCCTGCAATCCACCTATTCATGCTTTCCTCTCCCCAGTACCTGGCAACCAATAGTCTTTTTACAGCTTATCATATAGTTTGAATCATACTGTATGTAGCCATTTCAGATTCATTCCTTTCACTTAGTAATTGCATTTAAGGCTCCTCTATGTCTTTTCCTCGCTTGATAGCTCATTTCCTATCACTGAATAATATTCCATTTACCACAGCTTTGTTTACCCATTCACCTATTGAATGACATTGCTTTCAATTTTGGGCAATTATGGATAAAGCTTCTATAAACATTTAAGGTAAGGTGAAGTCGCTCAGTCGTGTCCGACTCCTTGTGACCCCGTGGGCTGTAACCTACTAGGCTTCTCCGTCCATGGGATTCTCCAGGCAAGAATACTAGAGTGGATTGCCATTTCCTTCTCCAGGGGATCTTCCCGACCCAGGGATCGAACCCGGGTCTCCCACATTGGAGGCAGACGCTTTAACCTCTTTTATGTGCATGTTTTTGTGGGGACATAAATTTTTAATTCATTTGGGGAAATACCAAGAAATGGTGTGACGTGATATGATATATTACCGAATGCAATATGGTAAAAAATGTGGGTGGTTGTTGTTATTGTTGTTTAGTTGCTAAGTCATGTCCGACTCTTGCGACCCCATGGACTGCAGCCCACCACGCTTCTCTGTCCATGGGATTTCCCAGGCAAGAATACCAGAATGGGTTGCCACTTCCTTCTTCAGAAGATCTTTCTGATCCAAAGATCAAACCCATGTGCAGATTTATGACCAATGAACCAGGGAAGCCAAAAATGTGGGTATTTTCTTATAATTTTAAGTATTGGTTATAGTTTTTATTACATCATTATAATCATACTGATTATTCATTTTATTGTCTGAATTTTTTTCAGTTTTTTTATCTTTAATATTTTAATTTTACTACATATTCTTTGAAAATGTTAATAATAAACATCTCATCAAATGGACATTTCATGCTTTAGGTAATTATTCCCCTATGAATGAATCTTTAAATTATTTCTAATTTCCCTCTGTCATAAATAATGCTGTTATAAAAATATTTGCACACACAGCACTTTATATATTTTTAATTAATTTATTATACATCAGAGATCACTGGATTAAAAGATAGAATAAAATCTAAGATTCATGATATATTAAAAATTGTTTTCCATGAGTATTGTGCAAATTTATATTCTAATCAGCAATGTCTTACAACCTCATTAATGTTGATTTTTATTACTTACATATATTTTTGATAATTTTATAAAAGAAAATGTTGTATAGCAATTTTTGTAAGTGCTTTTAATTACCAGTCATTAAAATTTTTTCATTAGCTACACAGTTATAATTTCCTCTCTTGTATATTTTTTTACTCATGTAGTTTACCCATTTATTTATTTTTCTTATTGAGTTGCAATGAATTACTTATATAATAAAAAGTTGGCCATTACCTTTCTAGATTTGCTCATTTTTCAAGTTTGTTATTAGCTTTTCAATTTTTTATTTTTTCAAATATTTTAATTACAAATTATGTATGCTCAAATATATATATCATCCTATAAACCATAAATTTATATAATTTCATTTTTACTTCTGTTTCCTTCTAGATTTCTGTGGCACCATGTGGCTTATGGGATCTTAGTTCCACGACCAAGGATTGAACCTGAGCCCTCAGCAATGAAAGTGCAGAGTCCTAACCGCTGGACTGCCAGGAAATTCCCTATGTATACATATTTTTTACTGTGGTAGAATACACATAACATAAAATTTACCATCTTAAATTTCTGTGGCTGTATATTTTTGAAATAAATATATTTATGAGGTTCTGAATTATTACATTTAAAAATTTTAGTAATCATTTCATAATATATATATATCAAATCATTATTGGTACACCTTAAACTAAAACAATGTTATATATCAATTGTGTGCGTATGTGGTCAGTTGCTCATTCATACCTGACTCTTTGCAACACTTTGAACTGTATCCCCCCAGGCTCCTCTGTCCATGGAATTTCCCAGGCAAGAATACTGGAGTGGGTTGCCATTTCTTACTCCAAGGGATCTTCCCCGTCCAGGGATCAAACCTGCATCTCCTGCATCTCTTGCATTGGCAGGTGGATTCTTTACCACTGCGCCATATGGGAAGCCCTATATGTCAATTTGGTCTCAATAGACCTAGGAAATTTTAATTTTAAAACAGGGAACTAATTGCATCAACTCCATTCATTTAACAGACAATGATTAAGCATTTACTCTGATAAGATAAAAATTTAAATAGATATTCTTACAGTCTAGTAAGAGAGACAAACAGTTCTGGGATTATATGATAAGTGCAATGATAGAGGTATGCATAGTATATCATTGCTACATTCCTTCATTCAACACAAGTTTAGGCCCCGGATATTCAATAGGGAACCAAACAGTAATGCTCTTGTTTTTAAGACAGAGATTACAGTCAAACAAAAGATACAGATAAATGTAGTGTATGTTAAGTGTCGTAACAGTGAAAACATGGGCTGCCATGGGAACACAGAGAATATTCATTTAAATCAAATCAGAGTGGCTATTTTTCCTCCTGACCTGCCTGAGGATCAACCTCCATCATGAATGTCACTGTAACCATCTGGACCAGGAAGTTCATGACCAAACTACTGCCTCAGTAGAAACAAATGTTCTTCACCCTGGGGACACAGCAGTGCCTAAGACAGAAAGTCAGGAAAAACTAGCTAAAATGTATAAAACTGCATGAGATGTCATCTTGGTATTTGGATTAAGAACCCATTTTATGGTGACAAGACAGTTGATTTACAATTCCTTAGATTACATCCCCAAAAATGAACCCAGACACAGACTTGCAAGACGTGGCCTGTATGAAAAGAAGCATACCTTAAGAAAACAGCCAAAGGAATGCAGGCACAGAATGAAGTCAGGACTGTAAGGCCAATGGTGACACTGGCAAAAAGCAAGCTGGAGCCTGGACAACAGCTGGAGTAGGTTCTGCAGATGGAGTGATTTTACCTGCAGTGACTGAAGATTTTTTTCAGGACAGGGCCAATAAACTAAAACCTTCTTAAAATCTAAATTTAAAAATAAATAAAAAAAAAAGGATGTGACGAGTCCACCTGCCAATGCAGGTGGGTACAGATTCAATCCCTGATCTGGGAAGATCCCACATGCCGCAGAGCAAATAAGCCTGTGTGCCACAGCTACTGAAGCCTGTGCACTGGACAGCCTGTGCCCCACACCAAAAGAAGCTACTCCAATGAGAAGTCCGTGCGCTGCAACTGGAGAGCAGTCCCTGCTCGCTACTACTAGAGAAAACCCCAAGCAACAGCAAAGACCCAGCACAGCCAAAAATAAATTAATAAACAAAATAATTTTTAAAAATAAAATCCAATGGGGGAGTCAGAAAGGCTTTCCAGAAGATGTACTGAAGTTTTGCAGAATGGGTAGACCAGAGCTAACTGAAGTGGGGAGAGCACATCTATGCAGAGAGCACACAGACCAAGGCACAGGGGTAGGGGCAATGGATGTGTGCAGAGCTCATTAAAGGCTGTTACAGCTGCAGAGAAGAGGGTTGCGTGTGGTTAATGGGTGAGAAATGAAGGTAAACATGTAGGCAGGAGCCAGAACTTAGTGTCTTCTATGCTAAATCCTTGCACCACTTTCTGAATAATAATCACTTTTCACATAGAAATAAGAGTGATGTTCATTGAGCACTTACTATGTGTCTGTCTATTCAAAGTGCTTTACATGTATTATCTCACAATAATTCAGGTAGTCGATACTATTATTATGCCTTATTGTACATGAAAAGAAACTGAGGTGCAGGAAGCTGAAAACCTTGTCCTCAGCCACACAACCATTAAACTCAGGCAGTCTAACTGTAGAGGCCAAACCATTAACCATTCTGCCTCTCACTAGTATGCTTCAGATTTTTAAAATTTTAACTAATGACCAAATAACCAAGGTCACTTGGAGGCTATAGGTTCTCTACAATACTTATTTCTATTTATTCTTATTCCAGACAATGCTCTTTAAATTTTATATTTTCATATCTGAAGGTAGTACACAGCATCACTATTTTCTTTTTCAGGTTTTTTTTTTTTTAGCAATTATTGTGTATTTATTCTTTAAGTGAATTTCCACAATAATTTTGTTGAACTAAAATTTGGGATCAGAGGACTTTGGTTAAAAGTGCATTAAATGTATAAATTAAGTTGGAAATTATTCAATGTTTCCACCCAGAAAGTGCTGTATATTTCTTCCTTCATTTTTTAATTTATAAATACATTTTTAAAATGTTCTTAAAATAAACAGTAGTTAAGATTATTCTTAAATGTGTTATAATTTTCATGGATGTATAATATCTTATGTTTTCTAATTCTTTATTATTGGCATATAGGAATGCTGTTTATTTGTCCATAAAATTGCTTGTTCTGAAATGTGAAACATAAAATTACCACTCAAAGCCTACAAAAATAGAAAAGGTATACACTTTACTCAATAATGTCCAAAACATCCAGAAAAGATTTTCATCACTATGAAAGTCGACAAAGAAACTATGGCATTTCCTTCCTTGTTTATATATAAATTATACACTTGAACTATTTGTCACTGATGCATTTCCATATAATTTTTCCAATAATAAGAGAGAAGGCAACATGCTGGTGAGTGCAATAGGGCCACCTCCCTCAAATTACGTTGCTCTCCCTGACCCATCCTAAGTCTCACAGTTCAAGCTAATCATTGACAGAGCTTTACAATCACAAGCTTTTATACTGAAGCGTTGATAAGACAGTCTAGCAGTTAGAGGCAAATGAAGCCAGGCTGTGCAGCATGATCTCCAGGGAATGAATGGATTTTCTTCAGCACCGATGAAAGAAACATACGCTATAGGAAAACAATGTCCAGCGGGGGACTGCAAGGATCTGTCATCCTGTCAGCGTTTATTCTCCTACGAGCAGTTACTGGATTCTCTGGAGACGGAAGAACTATATGGTCTAAAAATCCTAATCTCAGTCCGGTAAATGAAAGTCAGCTGTTTCTCTATGACACTTTTCCTAAAAACTTTTTCTGGGGCGTTGGGACTGGAGCATTTCAAGTGGAAGGAAATTGGAAGGCAGACGGAAAAGGACCTTCTATATGGGATCACTTCATCCATACACACCTTAAAAATGTCAACAGCACGAATAGTTCCAGTGACAGTTACATTTTTCTGGAAAAGGACTTATCAGCCCTGGATTTTATAGGCGTTTCTTTCTATCAGTTTTCAATTTCCTGGCCAAGGCTTTTCCCAGGTGGAGTAGTATCGGCTGTCAACGCAAAAGGTCTCCAGTATTACAACACTCTTCTCAATGCTCTGGTACTTAGAAACATTGAACCTATAGTTACTTTATATCATTGGGATTTGCCTTTGGCTCTCCAGGAAAAATATGGGGGGTGGAAAAATGAAACCATAATTGATTTCTTCAATGACTATGCCACATACTGTTTCCAGACGTTTGGGGACCGTGTCAAATATTGGATTACAATTCACAACCCATATCTAGTCGCTTGGCATGGGTATGGGACTGGTATCCATGCTCCTGGAGAGAAGGGAAATTTAGCAGCTGTCTACACCGTGGGACACAACCTGATCAAGGTACTGTACAGCTGACTTCATAGTATACTTTCAGAATATAAAGAGCAGGAGTTTAAAAGAAACTCTATGAAAATGTATGTTTCATTTAAATAATTTTTTATTGAAATCAGCTCAACTAATTTTAGTCTAATTCACAAGTTCTGTCCTCAGATTTCATACTTAAGGTAGTGCATGTTTTATTACTGTATTAACCCAATTATTTTCCTTAAATATTGCACTTTTTAAATTAACTATTTTTAAATCTACAGCTGTACATCAGAAAGTGAGAATATGAGTTTACTTTCATTCTGTGGAAAGCCAGTCCTTCATAAATTTAATTGTTGAAACCCTTTTTCTGACCATATGCAACCAATTCAGAACTTAATGTTAAGGCATAACCATTTCAAATATGTATTTGTTGTTGATATTGCTATTCTTAGTGATATTTAGCAATAATGAGGTAGATAAATGTTAACTAATTGATAATACATATTAAATGCAAGAATTGAAATAAATGTATTCCACAGTTGATTTTGTGTTACATGGCAGAAAAGATGAGACTATTTGTTCTAGGAGTTAAAATTAAACTAGTAATATAACAACTGGAAAGAAAATGTTCTACTAAGTGTTTTAAAGGAGTATATTTCAAAACCTAGAGTTTATGTTGGGAAATGCTAAAATGATTAAAAGAATAGTGAAATGTAAGCAAAATAATAGCTAATATTTATTGAGAGCTTATTATTTACCACAAATGACATTAAGCATATTATATGTATTATCATATTTAATCCTCATAATAACCTTATTAACTAGGTCCTTTATTATCGCCATTTTAAAGATGAGGTACCTGAAGCTTAGTGAGATTAAATAAGTTGCCCAAGGTTACAGAGTAAAATGAGCTGCTGTGACCATGAAATTTATAAATTACAACATTATTAAACACAGAATATCTATATTAAGGATATTTTTAAAAGAGCAATCTTTTAGGAATTTTCAAGTTTTGTCTTATATTGAGGCTAATTTCTAGAATCAGGCTTCACTTTTTAATCTAAATAGTTTACTTGGAAAAATAAATTACTCTGGACACCTGCTACATTTTGAAAATGAAAAAAGCTTTACTAGTAGGGTTTCATAATGTGCTAGGAGAAGTAATTTGATGTTTTAATAATCAAATGTTAAATATATAGAAACAGAAAAATGTATAGGAACATAAAATTACTCCATGTCTAAATTTTCACATACAAAAATACCTGTTAACCCTTCTTTCCTTTTTGAACTTTTTGGATTATTGTACATGTGCATTGCACTATGTTTCAGTCACACCTGCCCTTGCAGTTCAGTTAACATATTGCACTACAATCTCAAGGTCATTTATGTATCTTTGACTGTACTTGTATACAGAACAGATATTAATGTATGGGTATACTGTGATTTGGCAAATAGACCTCAAAGGGGAGAAAGCATACAGCTATTAACTATGAAGATTATGCATATATATTTTAGAAAAATATTTCTTTTATTTATTTAAATTATTAAAATAATACATGCTCGTGTAAATTGAGATATAAAGTGAAAAAGTTAAATTTATCCCTCCCTCTGCACCTGATAATCCCAAACTCAAGGAAACTACTGTTAGTAGTATATCATATAGTCTTTATAAAGCTTTCTATGCAAATATACACATGTACATATATGCTTATTTAACCTTTTTATAAATAAAAATATTCTAAATTGTTAAAAAGTTTTTGGTCACCTACCCGGAAAAATGTTAACAATTAGAATTTTCATGAATATGTTTCAGTGGTTAATTTAAAGCCCTAAAAACTATCTGATAAAAACACACAGAAAAAAAGTTTTAATTAACAAATAGATACTGTTTCCAAACTTATTCTATCAAAGCTATATTTTCAGATATTTTTCATTTTCCTCTAATTTGAAATAAACTCTGTCTTTAACATAAAATTAGATAGTAAGATAATTTTTATTGTTTAAAATAAAAGGATTACATTTTAATTATTTTCCAAATAATTACTTTTATCCCTTTAAGTTTCTAAATCACTGACCTACATAAGGAGCATGAGGGGTCCCTTGCAATCAGTCAGAAAGTGAAATCTACTGCATAACCCAGTGACTTATAGCACCAGAGAGAAATCCTGCAATAGTTTGGCAGCCCAGGGTGAACTAGATTTTCTCATTTACCCCCTCTCTCACCTTCCTTTAACATAGAAAAGATTCATTTGATATTTTATGTTGCAATGAAGTATTTCTCCCTTATTATGCCAACTTGTGACCCAGAAGAAGCATTTCTTTAGGCTTAGTTTTTTGTCCAAGAACATTTATCGAGTTAAAAAAAACAACTAATATAAAACTAAATTCATAAGTCATTTATAGACCACTTTATTGCCCAGTCCTCAGATACTGAAAAGATTTCACAGTGGCTCTTTGTAGCCTTTCTAGTTCCAGGATGATGTTGAAAACACCATCTCAGTCTTAAATGTTCTGGTTTGCAGGAAACCTGAATGGTCTAGCCAGTCCTGAGACTGCCCTGGAATCTAGATTTCACTTTATTGAATATCTGGGGATTACCTTAGAGCAAGCTAAGTCTCGGGTAAAAATCTGCCACAATGATACCTACTAATAGATGCTCCACTTTGAGTTTTTAACATTTGGACAGAAAGAGGGTGCATTCTTTGGCCTTGACCATCTCTAAACACTGTAATCATAGCTTTAAATATTTCTATGATTTTTACAACAACCTTCCCAGGTACCTATTGTCATCTCTGTTTGTACAACGACATTTCTACCAAGCATCATGTCACTCCTTTGCATAAAATCCATTAGTGGCTTTCCAAAATTTTAGGAATGAAGTCACAAGTTTTCAAAAGATCTTCAAGACACAACCCCAGCCTCCATTTCCTCCCTCCTGGCCACACTCCTGTCCCCATCAGTAAGGCTAACCCCTAGTACCCTACATTCCATAATAACACACTACTAGGAGTGCTTTGTGACAGGGAAACTCGCTCAGTCGTGTCTTGACTCTTTGGGACCCCATGAACTGAAGCTCACCAGGCTCCTTTGTCCATGGGATTCTCCAGGCAAGAATACTGGAGTGGGTAGCTGTTCCCTTCTCCAGGGGATCTTCCCGACCAAGGGATGGAACTCGGGTCTTTCCTATCACAGGCAAATCCTTTACCGTCTGAGCCACCCCGGAAGCCCAAGAGGGTCTTAATTTTATGCTACCATTCCTCTCCACCGAGAAGGCAACGGCAACCCACTCCAGTACTCTTGCCTGGAAAATTCCACGGATGGAGGAGCCTGGTGGGCTACAGCCCATAGGGTCGCAAAGAGTCGGACACGACTGAGCGACTTCACTTCACTTCACTTCCTCCTCTCCACGCAGCCTCTGTGCGTGCGTCCTAAGTCTGCTAGCGCTCTATCCAGCTAGAATGCCCTTCTAACTCCCTGCTTTATCCATCTAATGTCCTTCAAGACTCAACTTCGGCAGTCTCCACTGCTAAGTTCTCAACTCATCAGAGTTAGTGCCCCTCCTGAGGGCTCCCATAATAAGACATGTTTGCTTCAATCATAGCACTTCTTTCATGTGGTATTTTTCCATCTCCCTCGACTAGCCTGAGAGTTCTTTACAAGGAGAGACTGTGTTTGATGTGTTTTATGTTTCCAGCACCTAACACAGAATATTAGGTACATGCTAGGTATTAATACGGAGAAGGCAATGGCAACCCACTCCAGTACTCTTGCCTGGAAAATCCCATGGATGGAGGAGCCTGGTGGGCTGCAGTCCATGGGGTCGCTAAGAGTAGGACACGACTGAGTGACTTCACTTTCACTTTTCCCTTTCATGCCTTGGAGAAGGAAATGGCAACCCACTCCAGTGTTCTTGCCTGGAGAATCCCAGGGACCGGGGAGCCTGGTGGGCTGCTGTCTATGGGGTCACACAGAGGTGGACACGACTGAAGTTACTTAGCAGCAGCAGCAACAGGTATTAATACTGTGGAATGAATGGTTTGGGATTTCTATCTTATACCTTGTAATCGAAGAATCAACCACAGGTTCAAAATTCGTATTTCATTGCATTCTAGCTAATTCTTGAAATATTGCTTATATTTATTCAGTGGTGTGTTTTATGTTAGGATTCTTGGTTGCAAGAGATAGAAACCTACCTCAAGTTGACTTAACCAAAAATGAGCAATATCCTGTAACCAAATCACAGGGATGAATGGACCCAGTAACTAGGACACCCTCACAAGCCCTTTATCTTAGTCTCTCTTGTTCATTTCTTCTTGTGGGTTTGCCCCGTACTCTCCTTTGTAGAGGAAAGAGTTCTCTGTCCCAAAATCAGGTTTTAAAATCCCAGATACAAGATTCTAGCCTGTTTGGCCTATGCACGCATGCCTCAGAGCAGCAAAGCGCCAAGTTTAATAAAGGCAGTAATGGTATATGTTTTTATTCTATCTGTAAATCAACAAATATGCAAAATAATTTAAATATATGAATTTTATTCCCTTCCCCCACCTTAAAATGAAATATTTGAGAGCCTCTGAGTAAACATACAGGGAGGTGGGGGATATGAGGTTGCTCATAAGATGGTAACTCCTTCAGTTTATTACACCACTAAATACTGCCAGCTTCTATGATAGTTCTGATCATTTCATGGCTTTAAGTTATTATCCGTCATAGATGTGTACTGTTTACACAGTACCAGGATTTCTTAACCTGGGTGCTGTTGACATATTGGGCCAAATAATTCTTCCTCCTCGTGATCTGCCCTGTGCTTTGTAGGATGTTTAGAAGCATGCCTGGCCTCTGTCCCCTAGATGACAGGGGCACGTTTGGCCCCAGGGTTACAACCAAAATTGTCTCCAGACATTACCAAATGTCCCCTGGAGTTGAGGGGGGATGCACAATTTCTCCCTCTTCCCTCCCTTGAAAACCACTGATTTAAAGCTATAAATTGTCAACTGGTTAAAGATATGAACCATAAAGAACAGTAACTTTGAAATACAATCAATATGAGGGACATACAGTTGTCTCAGTTTTACAAAATCACCTCAAGGAGATTTTCACCAGACTTGTTAAGTCCCATACACAGACCCCAATTTATAGCATATCAGGATGTTTTCGGATAACAAATGAGGCTTTAAAAAATATTAAATGAGAAAATAACATTGTATCTAGTTTGGCTTTTCACACGGTAGGAATAAAGACTGTTCCTACTAGTTCTGTGTTATTTGTAAAATACTTGAAAGAGTTGCCCCAACCCATTTCTCTTATATAGTTATTTATGAACAAAACAATAAACTTACTTTTTGCACACTTGTTCTTTTTTAAGAGTAAAATTCAAGAATTCAGACAAAATGTTATAGAAGCAATATTATAAATATATTAATATTTATCCATTTTTGATGCCATAACTTTGTGTTTCACAAAGCATTACTTCATGGTGGCTTTTTGCTGGCTCGTTTGTATACCCAAGTACCACATGCATTGTTAATCATTTTTTCTTTAAAAATGTTTATTTTGAGGGGAATCTCCTGGGGGTCTAATGGTTAGGATTTGGTGTTTTCACTGCCATGGCCCGGGGTTCAATCCCTGGTTGGGTAACTGAAATCCCATAAGATGATTGGCCAGAAAAAAAGAAAGTGAAAAAAAAGTTTATTTTGAAAGGAAATCTTATATACTATTATATATGAAAGACCAGTGTTTTCTAATATCCTTAAATATGTGACATTTAAAATAAAAAAATGTTCATCTTTGTTATGCCCAATATCACATTCCATACAAAAAGATATAAATGTACCAGCCTTGGAAAACGATAATGAATATGTACATTTTTTTCTGTATTTGAGTATATCTTCAGTGGGATTCCCTGTGGCTCAGAGGGTGAAGACTTTGCCTGCAATGCAGGAGACCTGAGTTTGATCCATGGGTCCGGAAGATCCCCTGGAGAAGAAAATGGCAACCCACTGCAGTATTCTTGCCTGGAAAATCCCACGGATGGAGGAGCCTGGCAGGCTACAGTCCACAGGGTCACAAAGAATTGGCCATGAGTGACTTCATTTTCACTTTTCACTTTTTCAGTCCTAATACCAAACACAGTGTGTCATTTAAAAATATGTCATAAAATACATTTTCTTATGTAGTTAAAATAATTTTAGTAACATAAAACTATTCATTATTAAATGGGAAAATGCCAATATTTATCTTTATGTATGAGTATTTTAAATATTCATATTTTATTTTTTGAATATTTTAAATTTATTTGAAATAAACTTTTCAATACAATCTTTAATGAAATAGAATTACATAAAAGAAAATAGAGGTCAACACTTGTTTGTATACCACACACAAATGATGAAATGATATCTTTAAATTCCTCAGGGGCTCAAGAGATTGCTTAATACTGTGAAAGAGGCTTTCAGGACAAGATATGTTGGGAAACTCTACTCGAGGTCAAGGCCTCACCAGTTTGTTCCTGAGCCTGGAATACGGCTTGATTTATGCCCTATTTTTCCACCTCTTTGAGGAACTCTATCTTGGCATTTATTGGTGTCATTCCCTCAGAGAAGGTCACACAAGGCTGCATATGTATTAGGTATTCAATAAATAATTCAATTGATTATTTTCTATTTAAGGAAAATCTGCTTTGCCCCAGAAAGGATTTAAAATTGTAATTGAATAAAAATGGCTTCAGATGCACACACACACGCACGCGCGTGCACACACACACACACCCCCCCCCAAACCAGATACTGGCGTAAACATACTGTCTTTTCAGAACATGCAAATTCATTGTGTGTACCTGCTTCTATTAAAAAGTTTACATTGAAAGCCCATCTCAAAACAAGGTGCAGAATGTTGACAGCTCTTAAAACGGAGTGATGTGTTTTCAGGGGTCATTATACTATCCTTTCTACCTTTATGTGTTATGACAATTTTCACAATTAAAAACAAAAAATTAAAAAAATAAAAATAAAAGCAAAGAATACCTAAAGTAAGAAAGTAAAGAGATTATTTTGTATTTTGAAAAGAAAAGAAAACAGTCATCTTTATATAGTACGCTTCTTAAGGGTTCTGTCAAAATTCCTAACCAAAATTTAGTGCTAAAACTGCAGAAACAGCTGTGAAAAAGCCACCATTCACATGATTTATAGCTAAGCCTTCTTTGGCAACAGACGGCTGCAACTGTTTTCTTGAACAAGAAGGCTGCTCTGTTTCATAGGCACATTTAAATAGATTAAATGTCATTTTTAAACCTCTTCAGCCCAACCTCCCGTGAATATTTTGAAAACTAAGCATAATATTTCAAAATGGAGTTTCTAGCAGTACTTTTTAGCTTGTCTTGGTTACAGAGAAGCAAAACCTCCAAGGATCATCTGCAATGTTTTTTTCCATGGGGAAAAAAAAGGAATTTTTAAAAGCTCCCTTGTTAAAGATGGGTTGCAAGACAACAATATATCAAAATTAATTTTTGTTAAATCTGCTAGCTAAAAAACTTGCCCAAGCTTTTCTGTCCATGAGAACATTAAAAGAAAACTAACTTGCTACCTTCCACCACTTCCCTTCTAACACCAAAAACAAAACAAAGGAAAAATAATACAGAAATGGGATAAAGGACAGAAGCTGGTTTTAATTCTTAAAATGGGCACTTGAAACAATTATTACAGATAACTTTTTTATGTTCTATTATACTATTCTTAATAGCTATTATGATAAAACTATTTTATTGCACACCTATTATTGTGTCAGAAACTACTAGGTTGCCATTTCCTTCCCCACTTTTCATATGTTATCTCATTTAATTTTTACATCAACCCTGCCAGGTAGGTATTCCTATAGGCATTTTATAGTTGATGAAACTGAAGCCCACAGAAATTTGTATTTTGTATAATTGTGAGATTACACAACTATACAAATGTCTTTTTTTAAACTCACAATAAGTGTCAGATCCAAAATTTAAATTTCATCAGTCTGAATACAAGTTAGCAAGTTAGCTGACATAATCAGCTACCTAGCCTTAGCAAAAAAGACCAATTTACAGCCTACAACCTCATGGCAGCCACTTGTGTTGATGCAGACTTGATAGATATTTGACTTCACTTTGCCTATTTAAAGACCAAAACAATCTAGCTATGTGTTTTATTTGTCCACAAAATCTATGAACAGTTTATCCCTAACTCATGCGTTAATCATGAGGTTTATTTATTATTTGTCCCATGATTTTAACTTTTACTTGTCAGAACTTTAATGTCCCATTAAAGTGCTATTTACTCATATATGTGTGCCTTTGGCAATATCATCTAAAGTTTAAAAATGTTAACATAATTATTCATTTAATTAGCTAATGCATGGTATATATATAACATTATATGCACACAAATATGTGTATTTATATATATATATATTTTTTTTTTTGCCTCACTGAGCAGCTTGCAGGATTTCAGTTTCCCAACAGGGATTGAACCCGGGCCATGGCAGTGAAAACCCAGAATCCTAACCACTAGGCCACCAGGGAACGCCATAGTACCTATATTATAATCCCAATTCATCTTTATTAGGACCTAAGACACATCTAACAAGATACAGGAAATAGTGATCAAGCAAGTTAAAAATAGTATTTTTATCAATGTTTCTAATCAAATTTGAATACAACGTTAAAACAGCTTTTGGATAAGAATTGCCAAAGAGTTTCAATAACCAGAATACCATTGTTTGACAGAAGAGTCTAGTAAAAAAACTATTTGTAGAGGACAGTTGGTATTTTAAAACCTTCAAGAGACCAGTGTTTACCTTTTCTAATCATTAAGTAGAAAAAGTTATACTTCAGTGAATGATTAACAGGTTTAAATAAATGTAATTATAAATGTTCAGAGAATAACATTGTGATCGTATTTAAACAGCTTGATTTGATGTGAACACTCACATACATGGAAAATTAGGCCCAACTGGAGATCGAAAATATTGTAACTAATAGAAACAGTGAATACAATGAAACTATGAACTGAGGGAAACATATACTAGTTTATAATATAACACATGTGTCATTTAATTGCATGCAAAACATCTTACTGAGAAAACTCAGTATTAGAAAATAGTTTATATTAAAAGAAAAAGGAGTAATTAAAATTATTGAACATTAACAGCAATTCTGTTGCTGAAAAGCAGAGGGACACTGAGAATAGACTAGAACCTTCTAACTTACTAGCCAATAAATAGTGAATCACAGAAGTAATGAAAGTGACTTCCAGGGTGATCTAATAGTACTACCTAAAAACTGGGGGAGCCTTGAGGCTGGTGAAAACAGGGATCCTTTAGTATTTTGGAGGAGTCCATTCACTGGTTCTCTATAGCATCATATCTTGACCCGAGATTCTGTGACTGAGTCTTAAACAAAGGGTTGGGTTTACTGCTATCAGTTCATTTTACATGGTAATCACATGTTATTGTAGGCTTCCTTGTTTTACCTTTAAATATGAACGTGTTATTCTGGAGTGAAAAAAAAACCTAAACATTCTTTAATATATAATGGAATCCAGAAGAACAGAACTTTTCATTTAAGTCACTTTTTTTTTTATTTGAGACTTTTGGAACTTCAGACAAAGTGAGGAGTGATAGCACAGAGCAATTAAATTCACTGACAGCAAACCTATTCTCTTAACTTTTTAAAATTTCAAAATAATGCATTTTTACTACAAAACATTTAAACAATACAGAAAGACATAAAGTTAAAAATGAACAGTCTTCTCTTTTCTTACTCCTAAATCCATACCCCAGAACTAACAATGCTAGCAGCTTGTTCAATGTCAAAATATATTTCTCTATCTATATAAGCCTACACATATAGACATTTTTTAAAACTTTGAATCATATTATTAAGATTTTGTTATCATTTCTAACTAATTTTTCTTCTACTTCTTTTTGTACTTTTCTCTCCTACTAGAGGTCTTAGGTCACCTGAAAGCAGGAGCTATCTTGTTAATATTTTTTCTAAATGCTTACTAAAGTGCCTTGTATTTGTTTTCTCTCTGTATTTGTATGTGTGCTTTTTGTTGTTGTTTTGTTTGTTTTTAAGCAGGATATTGGGAAAAGTTTTCAATTAGCAACAATCACACTTTGGATAAATTTAATTGGCTACAATACTGTCACTGTGCAAAGCTACCTTGTTTTATTAAATAAGTGTTTATAGACTTGAATTTAAGCAATTAATCACCATAATGAATGAAGTGTGAAGAAAAGGATAAACTAATAGCCATGGGTTGAAGGAAAGCAAGAAGTAAAAATGATTTCTCTAAACTTGCTTTTACTGTTGTGTATAATTTCTTTAAGGGGAAAAAAATAATTAAGCAGAACAGGAGGTAATGCTGATGAACTCTCTGTTTGGGGACTGAGATGATGTCCCAGCTCTTAAGGCTGGATGAAAATTGAAAGTGAAAGTCATTCAGTTGTGTCTGACTTTTTGTGACCCCATGGACTATATAGCCTATCAGGCTCCTCTGTCCATGGAATTCTCCGGGCCTGAATACTGGAGTGGGTGGCCATTTCCTTCTCCAGGGAATCTTCCCAACCCAGGGATCAAATCTGCTTCTCTTGCATTGAGGGTGAATTCTTTACTGCCGAGCCACAAGGGAAGTCCTCTTAAAGTGTCCCTGGCACCCACTGTCACATGTCTTTCTCAGTGTACTACCCCTCGTTTTTGTGCCACGTCTGTTACATTCTCCTTGCATTTACACAGCCTGTTCAATCACCTTTGAGTCTAAAATATAAATGTCTGTTTTGAAAGCACATAGTTTAATGTGCATCATGTCCAGAAATGACAGTAACCTAGAGGTTGAAGGATTTAGCTCTAATTCTAGCTTTGCACTAACTGAGACGTTGGGCAAGTTACTTATTTATTGTGCTTCAGCATCTTTTCTGGAACAAAGAGTTTTAAAGAATTAGACCAAATGATCTCTAAAGTCCATCTTCTACCTCTAATTAGCAGGCAAGAACACAAAACTTAGAGCAATACAGCCTCAGCTTAACTTAACTTATGAACAAACCACCTAACCTCTCTTCCCTTGCTCTCTTATAAAATGGAAATAATAATAGTACTTACCTCTCGAGATTTAAATGAGGACTGTAATGAGATAGGACATGGAAAGTAGTTAGAATAGTGCTTTGTATCTTTATTGACTGAACCACAAATGTCTGTTATTCAGTCGCAAAGTTGTGTCCACTCTTTGCAACTCCATGGACTGCAGCACGCCAGGCTTCCCTGTCCTTCACTATCTCGCAGAGTTTGGTCAAACTCATGTCCATTGAGTCAATAATGCCATCCAACCATCTCATCCTCTATCGCCCTCTTCTCCTCCTGCCCTCAATCTTTCCCAGCATCAGAGTCTTCCAATGATTTGGCTCTTCTCATCAGGTGGCCAGAGTATTGGAGCTTCAGTATCAGTCCTTCCAATGAATATTTGGGATTGATTTCCTTTAGGATTGACTGGTTTGATCTCCTTGCTGTCCCCTGGACTCTCAAGAGCCTTCTCCAGCACTACCAAAAGCATCAGTTGTTTAGTGCTCAGCCTTCTTTATGGTCCAACTCTCACATCCATACATGACTACTGGAAAAACCATAGCTTTGACTATACGGACCTTTGTTAGCAAAGTGATGTAGGAAAACTATGACAAACCTAGACAGTGTATTGAAAAGCTCAGTATGTTTAGCACTAGATATATGTTTATTTTTACTACTGTTTATATTATAAATTTTCTGATTCTGCAATTTAAACACTTTTCTATTTTATCATGAAAGTCACTCACCTTTAAGGAACTATTTAATTAAGACTTGTGCAAAGATGAGGCTGTGCTTAGTGCTATGCAACCAAAGCATCCCTGCCCTTTCAGTCTAACATTGACAATGGTGTACAGATCACCATCTTCAGTCAAGACGGTCAAGTGTAAAAATGGTTCCTAAGGGATTCATGTAGCCTCTGACAGCAGTGAGAACAATATCCAATGTCAACATTGCCAGTTCTAGGAAAGAGGGGAATTACACATAAATGTCACATGCTGTACTAGGCACTTGGACAACAACATGGTTTTCTGAAAATCCCAAATTTGCTGGTAGGTCCTTCATGAACTTTCTACATGATCCTAAATTTCAGACCCGTATATAGATATTTTATTCTCAACAGGCAAGAGTGAGACCCTCATTCTAAGACTATTTAGTTCTTTTAATAACCAACTGCAGCAGAAAGAAAATGTAATTTTAAAACAGTCTGTCGTGGTTCACGTCAAATGGCCTTTCCCCAAGATTCAAAATTTAGAACTGGTGGGACATAGAGAAAACTGGATAGTTTAGTGTAGTGTTCAGAGAGGCCTGGGTTCACGTCCTGGCTCCATCACTATTCAGTCTCTTTAACTTCAGTTTCTTCTCTAAAATGGGAAAAATAAAAGCTGCTCTGCAGAGGCTGTATTATCAACAACGTATCTCAGGTCACCAGCAAACTAGCTGATCCATAGTGGGCATTCAGTCAACAAGTATTCTATGCCAGGCTCTCCCCTGGGCATCTGTTTGTAAAACTGTGAACAAAATAGATACAGTTAAGAACCCTGTAGGCCAAGAGTGGATCTATGTTGCCTGGGCCTGAAATTTACATAAAGGAGGAAAAAAGCAAAACAAAGTCATAAACACAAGTGTTGGTACAAAAGTAAACATCTATTTAGAATGAGAAAAATATTACAACAAATTACTGTAGTAATTGTAGTCTTAGAGATTCAGATTCCTTATTTTCTGAGGTCTCTTCAAGGAATTTATCAGAAACACTTAATTAGAAACGTTTCCAATCACTGTCTGGCTCCCCACCCCACCCAGGACATTTCATGGGGACTCAGGCCAGTGAGGAGCCCTGAAGTTTTAGGTTCCTTAGGTTTACAGCCAGTCTGCCTTTGTGGCAAGCCCCAAAGTGGTAGGTCTTCTTTTTACTTTTGTAATAATTATATTATTTGTAATTTTCAGAGTGGTTTCTATATTGACTATCTTTAACTTTTTATTTCTAAATTCTGAGGAAAGGCTTCAAGTCTCCAACCCAGGCCATTTTGGCTTCAGTTATACTTGGAGATACAGTCTTTTTGCATGAAAATTTTACTAACAGGATCACTATTGTCAATTTAATAATAACAGAAAACTTAAAATGTCATTCCACCTTCTGCAAAGTTGGCATGCATATATTTTCCTTGGGCAACTAATCTGAACTTCAATAAGGTACCAATTTACTGATATTGATTTCTTCTAAGTACCCGCCTAATATCTGGAGAAACCTACAGATGCTTCACTTAATAAATTATTGCCTTTATTCTAAACCTTTTCTTCTTTGTGTTGCCAGGCTTAGATTCTGGCTCAGGCATTAGTTTAATCTAGTAATATTACAATTGAAATTAGAATTCTGTGACAATAATAGGACCTTTTTTTGCAGGAACAAATATATTAGTTTTTACATGACTTCTATGGGGAAATCCTGACACTATGCAAACTGATAACAATCAATGATTTGTAAGAATAAGTTGAAGATATCATGATTGAAAAGAAAATAGGAGGAAAATAATGAATTTTAACATGATCTGTGTTACTCCAACCATACAAAACATGAATTCAAACCATTAGAAATAAAATGGGTAAATATCTTATTTATGAAAGGTAATAACTTTTGTTAATATTTAAATTCTATCCTAAGAATAATGAGTGTAAGATATTGTTTCCAAGAGAGTTTCAAGATTGTCCAAAAAAATAATAAGAAAATAACAATCACATAATATATTTCAAGGAAATAATAGTCATATAATCTTTTTAGCCATGAACTATAAAGTTGACATATCTTAAGCACCCAATAAATAATGCAGAATGAATGAATATTAAATAATTTAGAAGAGCAGGATTGTAACTAGTAGAAAACTTGATATCTAATATAAAGAAGTGCTGGGTAAAAATAAAAAAAAATTTTTAAGTGCTAGGTAAATGAAAAAATGAATCAAACAGAAATTAATTCTAGCCCAAATGGACAATGAATAAACTCAGACAGCAGCAACAAAAATAAATGAGGGCAAAACTGTTGGCCAGGCGCCTTGAGAGTTCAGGGAGCGCCATCTGTGAACACTAGTATGCCCACACAACTTCCCACAGCTGTTCTCCACAGCAAGTTAATTAATTTTCAGCTTCCTCCTTTAAAGTACTTTAAATTTAGGTTTCTGTGGTTTTCATAAGGTCTTTAAGTATATTACCTGTTCTATCTTCACAATAATTCTCTGGAATGTCTATTTTTAGCTCAGTATAATGAAGGAGGGACCTGACTGCCTCTGGGAGGGAAATGACTTAGGCAAGACCTTAAAGTTAGTTAGTAGCAGGGCCAGTGCCAAAGCCTAGGCGTCCTGCTCTCAGGATCCAGGTCCTGTCCCCCGTGGTACCACGTAGGTGAGCAGCACTTACATAGCATTCCTGACTGCCAGTTATCCCCCAAAAGAGCAATCAATGATTCTAAGTAGATGGTTGAAAAACAGCCACACTGAAGGACAAAATGTATGCAAAGCAATTTGGAAATATGTAAGGCATTTCAAAAAATAGGTAGCTCATTCCTGGGTTTTTATTTAAAAAAAAAAAAGGAAATAATTCAAACAAATTAAAAGCTATATGACCAAAGAGAGTCATTACATTATTTATGGCAGAAAGGAAGGAGGAAAGGGTGTGACGGAGGGAAGAAGGAACGAAGAGAGAGAAAAGAGAGGGAGGAGGAAAGGAGACAGGAAGGGAAAGACAAGCTAATTTTTATCAAAAGAGGGAGATGACTAAGGAAATCATATTTCATCCAACTCATACTGTTAAGGTTATTATGAAAACTAAAAATAACATGGAAAATGTTAGAGTGACTTTAGCTGAGAAATATATTTTGAAAAGCTGGGAGGGAAACAGAAATATGGAAACAATGTGCTCTGTGGAGTTTTAAAGTAAATTTTCTTTAATGGTGCTAATACTTTATTAAATAGCTTTAACAATAAACAAGTTTAAAGTTCACATGCAAATATTTCAGCCAAAATGTGACTACAACCATGCACAGATTTGAAATTTTAATTTTTGACCAATGATTGAGCATTCCTTAAATACAGATACGTGTGATGTACCAGGTTTCTTCAGTACATGCCATCCAAAGCACTGCCTCCCATTTGTGTCCCTTCCATCATCCTGACCCCTTCTTCATCTTTGTTTCTAAAGTTGTCCAGCTATCTTATTTGCTTCCTATCATGCGTCTGGACTTCCAGTGGCATCAGAGAACTGCTATGTTAGATTAGAGGAGGGAGCAGAATGAGATATTGGGCCCCTGGCTGTCTCTCCCTGCTATCGGCCTCAAAAAGAAAAAGCAGACTTCTCCTTTAAGCTACTGAATCTAAAGAACAAAGGTTGAAGCTCCCTTAAATCAATCATTCCAAAGGTAGATGGCCTTGTACAAGAAAGAGGGTAACCTTGGAAAATCACAGAATGACGGTTGTGCAAGGTTGCAGGGCCCAGGTTGCACTCCCCCCACCAACTGTGGTCCAGTTTCCCCAGCAGACCTTCTTTCTGAGCGTTGGACCAAAGCACGCACATAGATATTCCAGTGTCATCAAGAGTTATGTCAAACTCACTCTTTTGGAGCAATACATTTTACCTGGTTACTTGGCAAACAGGATCAAGTTATAACTATAAATACTGCACAAAGAACCTCCCCCACATTCTCTACATGAGAATGGAGAGGCTCTCTTCAGCCCAGAGCAAAGATAACCCTAGATACCTTGATAGCCTATGCAAATAGCAGCAAAGGTGAAAGAGACACTGTGAAACACCAAGGTCACCTTGGGGCATAACAACATGTGTATATAGCATGTGTATCTAGATATATGGAGAGATCTATTTTTCCAGAAAACTTGCTTGGAAAACTACTGCAAAGATACATGTCTGTTTTATCACAACTTACATCATCTTTCATTTAATCACTGAAATATGCAGTAGAATATTTATTTCAAAGAAAATTCTCCCTTCTTGTTTTTTCCTATTAGAGCTGATTAATTGCTGTTGGGACTGGTTTAATACATTATACAAATTTCAACTCACTTTCCCTTTAGTGTCTGATGACATCATATTTGCCAGGCAGCTAGTTTATGGCTCAGAATCTTACATGTGTTTAATACTTTACACATCAGAGGTGCACACCCACCCACCGGAGGCGTACTACTGGTCACTGGGGCTTTTATGGATGAAAGCACTGAGGCTACCAAGGGATTAAGTGATGGATTAGAATAAGCAAAGAATGCCTCCCTTTGAATTCTAGCAATGCACAATTGCTTTTGTTTCAAATCAGGAAAAATGCAGTTAAGACCCGCTGTGATTCCAGCCCCAGAAAAGTCTGGAGCAGCTGAGACCACTTCAGATGGAGTTTGTCCCAGGTAGTACTGAGAGTCCTTCCAGAAACTGCAACCTCAGGTTGGAGGCAGGGGAGGAGGTTACAGCCTGAACACTTTTTTGAGAAGAGTATTCTTTAAGGATCTTTAGGAACATTGGGGTTCTTGCTAAGTGATCCTAGAATCTTCCAATGAAAACTGAGTAAGAACAGGTAGATAGAGGTAGTAGCTGGAGGCATCTCCTTCTTCAGAAAATCTTTCATGAAATTGTTTAATTTAGCTCTTCTTGCATAAAGCAAGGAGACATCAGTTTTGAAATCCTCACCCCTTACATTAATGTTTATCTCTCCCCACCCTAACATGAGTTTATGGAGCATTTTTAATGTCCACAGGATCTATTAGGATTGAATCATTGTTCATATTTTATTGCTTTTGACCTACAAAAAGGCACTTCTGGATAATTCAACCCAATATAATAAAACATCTCCAGTGAGCAAAAGGAAAAAAAAAAAGCAAAGGAACAGATTGAAAGCTGACTTTGTGGGTTAGAAGCAGTAAGGGTTTGTGCTCTTGTTCTAGAAGCACCCAAATAGAGGAGAAATTGGCAGATTTCGGAAGAGACAAGAAGAGGCAAGCAAGTCAGGTGCTGGGAAGAGGAAAGGAGAACAGACTACACAAGGATGTACAATAGACTACATAACGCATATTAAATGTGCATTAATTTTTTTCAACACCATTCTTGTAGAGAAGGGGAACAAAAAGAAGCAAATGTAGAAACATATGGGAAGCCTATTGAAAATGTGTTCATTTCCCCAGGAAGTTCTGGCTTCCCAGGACAGGAAAGAGACCTTGGGCATTAATCTGGCTTGTGTGTGTAAGTCGCTTCAGTTATGTCCGACCCTTCGCGATCCTATGGACTATAGCCCACTAGTCTCCTCTGCATGGAGTTCTCCAGGCAAGAATACTGGAATGGGTGCCATGCCCTCTTCTAGGGGATCTTCCTAACCTAGGGATCGAAGCCAGGTATCCCACATTGCAGGTGGATTCTTTACTGTTTCAACCACCAGGGAAACCCTTGGTGGGGGGGCCAGAGCCATTAATTGGAATCCTTAACCTTTGGTTCTCCTTCTGATACACCTCATGGTTCTTTACTGGCTTAATTTACTGTTCATTTTATGTGGTGCTATATATTTCTCTTTCACACATTTTATTATTTTTTTTTTTTTCTTTCACACATTTTAGTCTTATTTTCCCATTGAGATCATTGGCTTCTGAGAGCAGACTCCTGTACTGTTTATTTCAGCTTCTCAAGACAAGACAAGACAGGCATTCATTGAGTCAGCACTCAGTAAGTACCTATTAAATAGATTAGAGACCGATCATGAGGCTCTGTTTTAAGTGAGCTCAGCTGGAAATGTAAACTCCAGAGGGACCAATAATAACACCCATCTTTAGGCAGTAGCTCCTGGCTGCTCTATTCTATGCTACATAATCAATATATACATTAGCCCTGCATCTGAAAACAACTTTACAAAGGGGATTATTATTTTTAACTTCATTTTACAGCTGAAGATACGAAGAGATTTCAGAAAGTTTAAGTGACTTGTCAAAGGCCACTGTAGCTTGTACTTCAACCTGAAGCCCAAGTGTGCTGACCCCAAATCCTACACTATTTCCACTGGTTTTCTGTTTTGTACCATGCCTGCCACCCTTTTGTAATAACAGTAATAATAGCTAAGGCTCATATAGAGGTTACTCTGTGCCAGGTACTCTCCTAAAGTACATTAATTCATTCAAATCTTACAATAAGAGGTGAGCTCTGTTATCCATTTACAGAAATTTAAAGGCTGTGTTATCCCGCATTTCTAACCTAGTGCCAAAAGATCACTGCTCAGAGTCTTTTTATGTAGAGGAAAAAACCCTGTAATCTACATAGTATCTCACCTGCATGCAGCCCCAAGAAGGCCTGGAAGGGAGACAGGGAGAGAAAAAGTAAGATGGAGCTTGGACAAGGGCTCTCTGCCTGCCCCTCGGTGATCTTACAGGGGAGCGTTTAAGTTGGAAGCACGGAGGAAGTGAACAGAGTGCAGACTCTGTAGTTATCAGAGTTCTCTGGCAGCTTTCCCCTCCATCACACAGCAATTCATTAATTTATCCATGAAAATACCTTCTACCAGCCAAGTCACAACCTTGAGAGTAACAGCAATAAAGATTAACAATATTTTCTTATTACTAGGCTCATTCGAAAGTTTGGCATAACTACAACAGAAATTTCCGCCCACATCAGAAGGGTCAGCTGTCCATCACATTGGGATCCCATTGGATTGAACCAAACAGATCAGAAAATACAATGGATATACTCAAGTGCCAACAATCCATGGTTTCTGTGCTCGGGTGGTTTGCCAACCCTATCCACAGGGATGGCGACTATCCAGAAGTCATGAGAAAGCAACTGCTCTCCATTCTACCTCGTTTCTCTGAAGCAGAGAAGAATGAGGTGAGGGGCACAGCTGACTTCTTTGCCTTTTCCTTTGGACCCAACAATTTCAAGCCCCCCAACACTATGGCTAAACTGGGACAAAACGTGTCACTCAATTTAAGAGATGCGCTAAACTGGATTAAACTGGAATATGGCAATCCCCGAATCTTGATTACTGAGAATGGCTGGTTCACGGACAGTCACGTAAAAACAGAGGATACCACAGCCATCTACATGACGAAGAACTTCCTCAACCAGGTTCTTCAAGGTTGGTCGTACATCAGCTCAATTAAAAAAAAACTGTTTCAAATACTTTTGCTATAGGATATTTAAGGTCACCTTTGAATAGGTTGCTCGTATTGCTGGACTTTTCTATTGTGCAGTGATGACAGAATTTTATGTTACTCTCATGTCTCTTTTTTTTTTTTTCAGTTTCATGTCCTTTATAAATGAGTTTGAAAGCAAAATAATTTTAGGTTGTAGATACATCCTAATTGTCAACAAGGTGCTGCTTCATTCCTTCAAAAAGAACATAATGCTAAAGGAAAAAGAAAAGAGTCACTCAGTCGTGTCCAGCTCTCTGCCACTCCATGGTCTGTAGCCCACCAGGGTCCTCTGTCCATGGAATTCTCCAGGAAAGAGTACTGGAGAGGGTTGCCATTCCCTTCTCCAGGGGATCTTCCTGACCCAGGGATTGAACCTGGATCTCTTTTATTGCAGGCAGATTCTTTACAGTGTGAGCCACCAGTGCTAAAAGAGACATGTCCAAAGTTTAACAGTTTTACGATGCTGAAAGCTTTTCTTGATTTTGCTCCTTTTACTCTATTAAACGACTCGATGATGAAAAGTCTGAATACCGGGAATGAGCCATGAATGGCTAAGCTGAACAATTTCTATTGTTCCTGGATATTTCTCTAAGCCCTGCTCATCCTCTCTTTCCTTTTCCATTACTCAGGGAGTGACATCTGCAGGTGGCTGATTGAAATAATGGAGCAGAAGACGAGCTTTGATTACGATGGTTCTGTCCCCTTCAGAATTGGGCTCCATTTCTCTCCCATAGAAAGGAATTCTTGGTGGCTCTTTCTACAACTCTGTAGCTCTCTTTAGAAGTCACAAGCTTGAAGGGAATGCCCTGGGGATCCAGTGGTTTGGACTTCGCGCTTTCACTGCCAAAGCATGGATTTGATTCCTGGTCAGGGAATTAAGATCATGGCAAACTGCATGGAGTGGCCAAAACAAAAGTCACAAACTTGGAGAAAAAAAATCCCTGGTTCTTTAGAGAGTGTTCAGGGAAGGTCCCCAGGGAGAGCAAGACACTACTATTCCAACCTGCAGGAGGATCACGTGGAACAGAGCTGTGCCAGGCCCAGCCCCAGGGCTCGTGCACACGGGGGTCTCCAGAGCACAGAACTCTGCCCATAGCTCCTGGGCAGAGGTGGTATCACTCCCTAGGCATTACCATTCCTCCTTTCACAGGGCCCTGTGACACCAAAGCACGAGACTCAGGGCCTGCTGAAACATTTATCTCATCAGAATCTCTTGACATCAATTCTACCTTTTAGGAAAAGAAATTCTGTGACAAAACCCCCAAAGTGCAGAAAGGAGACATTTCCATGAGAAAATGAAAGCTTTTAAGAACCAAGGTTCATGTTTGATTGAACCATTGTTGTTTTTATTGCATATTTAATTTTTATCTAATTCCTAAACACTGTTAAATTTAAAGCTAGAAAATTTCTGAAAGATCATCTTTTTCAATCCTCTGTTTTAACTAATGAGAAAACTGAGGTCGAGAAACCTGCCCAATAGCCCCGCCCAGGAGCACAATAGAGCAAGCCCTCTCCCCTCTTGCCTCTGGGCCCAGTCAGTTCGTGTTCTCTTACATCACTCTGCTTCTGTCTCCTCCTTAAATCTGCATTCACATATGTTCATTCTCAAAGCTGATGTTTCAGTCCCTGAGGATTGTTTCATAGAAGACAGTTTGTCCACAAATGGGAAACCACCCAAGCTTGAAATGAGAAACTCTTGGTCAAAGCTGGCATCTGCATTGGTCCCAAAGGGTTCTGGAAATTACCATGCACTCTGACACAGATTTACACACCAAGTTAAGTCTCATGAATATTTTATTTTTATTTTATGTATTTATTTTTTGGCCATGTGGTGCCCCACACGGGATCTTAGTTCCCTGACCAGGAATATTTTAAACTTGACCCTTTAACTGTGTTGTTCACTTGGGAAGACCATTCTAGTTGAAAATAACCGCCCCTTTTCAAATATAAAAATAAAATTCAAAAAAATAAATAAAATAAAATTCCTAGTTGATATAATGGGCCTGCAAATTAGGCAAAAGGTTGGTTTCACAATATGCTGCCCCTGGCATGTCATTTGTGAAGCTGTAAACATGAACCAGAGTGTTTAGGCCTCTGAACATCTGCTTTTGTCCTTCTGTACAGCAATCAAGTTTGATGAAATACAAGTGTTTGGTTACACAGCCTGGTCCCTCCTGGATGGCTTTGAATGGCAGGATGCTTACACCACTCGCCGAGGATTATTTTATGTGGATTTTAATAGTAAACAAAAAGAAAGAAAGCCCAAGTCTTCAGCACATTACTATAAACAGATCATTCAAGAAAATGGTTTCACTGTGAAAGAGTCCACACCAGATGTGCAGGGTCAGTTTCCCTGTGATTTTTCCTGGGGTGTCACTGAATCTGTCCTTAAGGTAAGTGGCTACTTACAAATTAACTATGCATGCATGCTAAGTCACTAAGTTGTGTCTGACCCTTTGCTCCCCTATGGACCGTAGTCCACCACGCTCCTCTGTCCATGCAATTTTCCAGGCAAGAATACTGCAGTGGGTTGCCATGCCCTCCTCCAGGGGTTCTTCCCTGATCCAGGGATCAAACATGCGTCTCTTTTGTCTCCTGTATTGGCAGGCAAGTTCTTTACCACTAGCGCCACCTAGGAAGCTCCACAAATATAACTATCAGTTCAGTTCAGTCGCTCAGTTGTGTCTGATTCTTTGCGACACCATGAAACGCAGCACGCCAGGCCTCCCTGTCCATCACCAACTCCAAATAATACACAGTATTCCCTTTCATTTTACTCAATGACATCTAAGAAACAGCTGTCAGATAATATCAAATACCATGATTATTTGGGGGTTATAAGGGGACATTGGGGAAAGAAGAGAGAGGAAGGGAAGAATTCATGCTAACTAAGAGCTTTTCACACTGCCCTCAAGTTGCATATAGTCTAGAGAGATCTTCCAGTCATTTTTGTGACAGCCATTTGTCAGTAGTATCAAAATTACAGGAAACAAATTTTACAGTTTTTTTTTTTTTTTTTTTTTTTTTTTAATTTTGTTGGCTGCACCATGTAGCATGTAGGATCTTAGTTTCCCGACCAAGGATTGAACCCACACCCTCGGCAGTGAAAGCATGGAGTCTTAGCCACTGGACCACCAGGGAATTCCCTAGATTTTTGTTTTGCCAGAAGCAAATTAGTAGTGGCCCTTCATTTAAGTGATTTATGATAAATTTGGGTCATTTTCCTTATGAGGTCTTTATACCCCAATGGGGCCTCCTGACTTGCCTCATTCTTCACCTTCTTCAAATGTAACTCAAATGTCAACCTCTCAATAAGGCTTCCCTCTACTCCAAACAGCATAACTTCATCACTATCACTGCTTTTTCTCCCTTCCTGCTTTATTTTCTTATATAGCATTCATCATATCTACCATACTATGTTTTACACATTTTCCTTTTTTTCTCCAGCTTTATTGAGATATAATTGACATACAACACTGTGTAAGTTTGAGGTGTACAATGTGTTAATTTGATACATTTTTCATTGCAAAAACATTACCACTATGGCATTAGCCATCACTTCCATACCATCACAGGCAAGAAAATTTAAGATCTTTTTTTATGGTAAGAAAATTTAAAATCTTCTTAGCAACTTTCAAGTATACAATACAATATTATTAGCTATAGTCACCATCCTGTATAATAGACCCCCAGAACATGTTAATCTAATAAGTTTGTATCCTTCAATCAGTATCTCATTTCCCCACTGCCATCCTCGGTAACCGCTTTACACATTTTCCTTACTGATCATCTGTTTCTCCTACTAGAATGCAAACTTTCTCTGCAAGACGGTGGAGAGGTTTGAGGCTTTACTGCCTGCTGGATGCCTTACTAGAGCAGTTTCAGATACACAGTAGGTGCTCAGTGCATAGTGTATGAAAAAGGTCAACTTTTAGACCCAGGTGAGCCTACACCACCTGGGTGGTATCTTTCATTTTATAGCTGAGGAAAGTAAGGCCTGTCAATTAATAACAGAAAGTGACTTGCCTAAGGTAACAAATAGTGGCAGAACTCTAGCAAGCTGTCCTCAAGTTCTCAGATGCACGATGCTCTTTCCGAAATAATTTTTCCGAAACTATTTTTGAAGCTCCTACTATGTTCCAAGCACTTAACTTCTGAATGTATGTGCATTCAGTATACTTAATCACAAAACCCTCATTTTATAGGCAAAGAAATCAAAGCTTAGGAAGGTTACATAACTTGTCCAACTTACCCTGATTTGTCTGTCTCTGACCATTATGATATAAGACCTCATAGTACTTGTATTATAGAAGCTTATGGAAAAACAAGATGTGCAAGGGATACAACTAGACAAAAGGGCCAAAACCGTGAGTGACCAAAGTTATGAATCTCAACCCCTATCAGTATTTAAACAAAACTTTAGGAAAGGCCCAGGAGTGATAAAAGGAAAAAAGATATAGGGAGTGATATAAACACAGTGACTCACCTTCAGTTTGTGACCCCCAGAGAGGCACGTACTTACCCAGTATCTCTCTCCTCTTCCATATGGCACAGGCAGACCATCTTTTCCCTACCACTTCAAGTAGGTTTATGTTTTGCAAAGTCTAGAACCAGCAACAACAGGCCCCAGGAGAGACAAGAGTTCCAGTTTGTACATAACCCAACCTGCAAGTTCCTGCTTCATGTGAAGACCCATTTGCTCTCCAGTAACTGACACTATAACTGTCTGTCCGCTCTGAGGACCCTACTCCTATTCCTCGGAGCAAGAGCTGATCACTTGGTCAGGGGAAAGTAATGCTGTGATCAATCAGACCTGGGCTTCTTGCTCACACCTGGAGCCCACTGAGGAGTCAGCTTCACTTGCACTTAAGGAATGAGGATAAATGCTTTACCAAGAAAAATTTGGATGCTTTTTGAAAACTCAGCCAAAGGTTGTATGAATAGATGATGGGCAGGCAAGAGTAGATGTGCTCTACAGGAAGACTACAAAATGAAAATAACATTTCAAAAATACTACTATGCCTTCCCCAGCATCTGGGCCTATGTGTATCTTTAGCTTCTTTAATTGAGAGAAATCCCCCTCATCTCATGGTATTAATAGTTTTGAAGAATTCAGGCCAGTTGCTTTGTAGAATGTGGGACATTTTTTTTTAATTTTTATCATATTTGTTACAATATTGCTTCTGCTTTATGTTTTGGTTTTTTTTGACCAGGAGGCATGTGGGATCTTAGCTCCTCAACCCATACCTCCTGCATTGGAAGGTGAAATCTTAACCACTGAGCCACCAGGGACATCCCAGTTGCTTGTAAAATGTCTGCAAGCATGGATTTCTGTTTCTTTATTAGATTCAGTTAAGCGTTTCTAGAAATAATACTACATAGATGCTGTTGTGTATTTTCCAATACATCATATTCAGTTCAGTTTAGTCGCTCAGTCATGTCCGACTCTTTGCAACTCCATGAATTACAGCACACCAGGCCTCCCTGTCCATCTCCACCTCCTGGAGTCCACCCAAACCCACGTCCATTGAGTCGGTGATGCCATCCAACCATCACATCCTCAGTCGTCCCCTTCTCCTGCCTTCAATCTTTCCCAGCATCAGGGTCTTTTCAAATGAGTCAGCTCTTCGCATCAGGGGGCCAAAGTATTGGTGTTGCAGCTTCAAAATCAGTCCTACCAATGAACACCCAGGACTGATCTCCTTTAGGATGGACTGGTTGGATCTCCTTGCAGTCCAAAGGACTCTCAAGAGTCTTCTCCAACACTACAGTTCAAAAGCATCAATTCAGCTTTCTTTATAGTCCAACTCTCACATCCATACATGACTACTGGAAAAACCATAGCCTTGACTAGACGGACCTTTGTTGACAAAGTAATGTCTCTGCTTTTTAATATGCTATCTAGGTTGGTTATAACGTTCCTTCCAAGGAGTAAGCGTCTTTTAATTTCATGGCTGCAATCACCATCTGCAGTGATTCTGGAGCCCAGAAAAATAAAGTCTGACACTGTTTCCACTGTTTCCCCATCTATTTGCGATGAAATGATGGGACTGGATGCCATGATCTTCGTTTTCTGAATGTTGAGCTTTAAGCCAACTTTTCTACTCTCCTCTTTCACTTTCATCAAGAGGCTCTTTAGTTCTTCTTCACTTTCTGCCATAAGGGTGGTGTCATCTGCATATCTGAGGTTATTGATATTTCTCCTGGCAATCTTGATTCCAGCTTGTGCTTCTTCCAGCCCATAGGAGGCACATAAAGTGAGTTTCTTTCATTACTGGAGACACTAGTTGAAGTAGCAGTCACCAGATTTCTTGATGTGGCATTTGCCAGATCTCTTAACTGAAAGGTCCTTTCCCATTTGTAATTAAGAATTAATCTGATGGTGATATTTTGAGACTGTATAAATATCCTATTTCTCAACAGCATTCAACCAATGCTCTTAA
This sequence comes from Oryx dammah, assembly GCF_014754425.2. Classification (NCBI taxonomy): domain Eukaryota; kingdom Metazoa; phylum Chordata; class Mammalia; order Artiodactyla; family Bovidae; genus Oryx; species Oryx dammah. The sequence continues at coordinate 58,061,540 of NW_024070187.1, forward strand.
CATTGATTTATGAACCTTGCCTGAATTAGTTATTACTTTGTAGATTGCAAAATGGCAAATTTCTAATTAGATTATTTCTTCTGTATTTATTAAGTGAATTAAACACATTGTTTAATGAGTGAATTAACTCAATGTTATAATTCATTGTTGTCACTGATTCACTGGAACTTTTGATGCTTAAATTATCTCAAATTTGGCATATGGGACTCTTTCAAGCTGTTTTTATGTCTTTTTGACATTTCCTTTCCAGTTTTTAAGTATGTTCTTATTTTTCTGGTGCAATATTCACCAGGATCTCCTCATTCCTTTCCTGAACCAGACCTGAAAACAGCCATTTTTCCAAGGAGTCCAGGATCCTTTTAGTGGAAAATAGAACTTTAGAACCAAGCCCTGGGAGCTGGGGCTGAGGTCAGAGTGCAATACTTTAACTATTTCTCTTAGCAGATTAATCACACAGTTGCTAAGACTAATGCTTTCTGGAGATTTTTAAAAGTAAAACAGATTTTCATTTGATTGTACCTTACCTTACTGTAAGATTGCCCTTTGTAAATAAATACCCTTTCAATATCATGATGCTCTGAGGTTTCAAAACACTGAAACTGGCTATCTAGGCTAAGGATTTTACTCAAATAATTATATACAGATTTAGCTTCATGCTCACATGATCAATGTTCTCTCCGTTTACTGTTCTAGATAGCTAGTTGGCAGATGGTAAGTGGGCAATGATATGATTTTATAATTAGACTATGAAAGATGACACATGAGAAAACAATTAGAGGGAAAATATTTACCAAAGGCTAATTACCATTGATTTCCAGGTGCAGTTAAATTCAGTCATGGGAAGAAAAAGTACGTTAAAACAAGAACAGAACTTTCACTTTTTCTTATTAATCTTGAACTTGTTTTTCTTAAGCCCTTTTCTGTTTTAATTTAGACTCAAGGGCCTAACAGGCGATAATTGCAGGGAGAACTAAACCCAAGTCATAAGTACCTTATGTTTGTACAGTGCTTTAGAGTTGACAGAGCAATTGCCCAGAGTTACAGACTTCTCACAGTACACCTGTGAGGTGGGTGAGATTGCTCTGTCACTAAACAGAGTTGTCAAGCCTGGCTTTTAAAGGGACAGAACTAGAGCAGGAGTCCAGGGCTCTCTGCTTAGTGGAGGGGCAGAGAATGGATTCAAGAGTCAACCTGCGAGATTCTGGGGGTTATTTTAGGGTTCTCTCCTTTCACACTTCATTACCTTATATAAGGAGGGTGTTTAGAATCCTCCCTTTGGAGGAATAAATGCTGTGTTCTCACAGGCACATGAGAAGGGGAGAATTGAATGATGGACGTGTGACATCACTTGGATTTTTCAAATGGGATGTGTTAGCCGCGTTCAGCAAACGCAAGGGGTCATTTCCTACTCTTTCCCGCTGGCCTATTTTAGGAACTGTGGCTGGGGTCTACCAGCCTCCTCTAACCCCAAATGCTAATCTCAGTAAAATCCTCCACAACTGGAATGCTAATTTGCCTTTAATTTGTGGCAGGTTTGGAAGGTCCATCTTTTGTGGTTCCTTTTAACTGAGAACTAAGCCAATTTCCTGATGCATTTGAACAGAATCACATGAGAACCACCCCCACACACACCCACCCCCACCCCACCCCCCATATTACCTGGTTTTTAGGACCCAGGAACTGGAAAACATCCTCTTGTTTTCTGAAAGACAAATTGTTTTGCAAGCCAAGCCCTAGGTGCCCTGCTTTCTCTACATTTTCCAGTCTCCCTGGTAAATTTCAAGGGCCTGGAGGGAGGATAATCCATCAGGCCTTTTTTGCTGACATCAACAGGAAAAAAGCAGGAAGACATAGGTTGTTCTGAAGGACATGTGCATCATTTATTTTCTCTATTGTGAGAGGCAAAATAAGATCAGGCTCTTCCTTTCTGGTCTGAAGGTCTGAAGTGGCTCAGAGAGTAAAGAATCCGAATGCAATAGAGGAGACCCAGGTTCCATCCCTGGGTCAGAAAGAGCCCCTGGAGGAGGAAATAGCAACCCACTTCCAGCCCTGGGGGCTACAGTCCATGGGGTCGCAAAAGAGTTGGACATAACTGAGTGACTAACACACACCTCTTTCTCTTAGAGGACGCATGCTAAGATTCTGCCTGCCTGTATGTGCTTGTTTTCACAGCCTGAGGCGGTGGCTTCCTCCCCACAGTTCAGCGATCCTCATCTGTATGTGTGGAATGTGACGGGCAACAGACTGTTGCACCGAGTGGAAGGAGTGAGGCTGAAAACAAGGCCAGCTCAATGCACGGATTTTGTCAGCATCAAAAGACAGCTTGAGATGTTAGCAAGAATGAAAGTGACCCACTATCGGTTTGCTCTGGACTGGCCCTCAATCCTTCCCACTGGCAACCTGTCCATGGCTAACCGACAGGCTTTGAGGTACTACAGGTGTGTGGTCAGTGAGGGGCTGAAGCTCAACATCTCCTCAATGGTCACGCTGTACTATCCGACCCACACCCACCTAGGCCTCCCTGTGCCTCTGCTGCACAGCGGAGGGTGGCTGAACCGGTCCACAGCCGAGGCCTTCCAGGACTACGCCGACCTGTGCTTCCGGGAGCTGGGGGACCTGGTAAAGCTCTGGATCACCATCAACGAGCCTAACCGACTGAGTGACATCTACGAGCAGTCTAGTAACGACACCTACTGGGCAGCCCACCACCTGCTGATCGCCCACGCCCTGGCCTGGCACGTCTACGACCGGCAGTACAGGCCTGTGCAGCGCGGGACCGTGTCGCTGTCTCTGCACTCGGATTGGGCCGAGCCCGCCAATCCCTACGCGGACTCGCACTGGAAGGCGGCCGAGCGCTTCCTCCAGTTCCAAATCGCCTGGTTCGCAGAACCCCTTTTCAAGACGGGGGACTACCCGCTGGCCATGAGAGAGTACGTCGCCTTCAAGAATAGGCAAGGGCTCGCACGCTCCACGCTGCCTCAGTTCACTGAGGAGGAGAGGAGGCTGGTCAAGGGCACTGCGGACTTCTACGCCCTGAACCACTTCACCACCCGGTTCGTGATGCACGAGCGCCAGAACGGCAGCACCTACGACACGGACAGGGACATCCAGTTTCTGCAGGACATCACCTGCCTGAGCTCCCCCACCCGCCTGGCCGTGATGCCCTGGGGAGAACGCAGGGTGCTGAAGTGGATCCGGAGGAACTATGGAGACATGGATGTTTACATCACGGCCAGTGGCATCGATGACCAGTCTCTGGAAAATGATGAGCTCCGAAAATACTACTTAGAGAAATACATTCAGGAAGCTTTGAAAGGTGAGGTTCGAGGGCCATTTCCCTCGAAATATATGACATTCCCAGGTAATATGAACCAAAGAATGAGGGGGAACAGGCTCATTAATGACAGTCTATTATGGGCTTAGAAAAAGGCCGTCGTAAAAACTGTAGCTTACTCTCAGGGATAGGAAGGTTCTAGGTTTTAAACAGGTTAACAAGATCCAACCCACACCAAAAGAATTGCTGCTCTAAAGGAGCAAGAATTGATATAGGGAGAATTGCACTGGTCTGGGTAAGGATAATGGTGGACTGGGTCAGGTTATTAAGGTATGGCAAAACCAATACAGAATTGTAAAGTAAAATAAAAAATTAAAAAAAAATGTACAAAAGGAAAAAAAAAAAAGACCCTAAGACAGAACTCAAAAAAAAAAAAAAAAAAAAAAGAGTGGTGAAAGTGAAGTCTCTCAGTCGAGTCCGACTCTTTGTGGACCCCATGGACTGTAGCCCACGAGGTTCCTCCATCCATGGAATTTTCTAGGCAAGAGTCCTGGAGTGAAATGCCATTTCCTTCTCCAATTAAGAGTGGAGATAGTGAGAAGTGGATAGGTTCTGGATGTGTTTTGAAGGTAGTCAACAGGATTGGCTGTATGAGAGAAGTCAAAGATGATCCCAACAGAGGAGGTGCCGTAAGTTTGTTGACAGAAGGTATAAGAGTTGAGTAGGCGAGCCAGAGTGAGTGGCTGGGGAAACCAAGTGCAGTTATTGGGCAGTTATCTCACGTGTGAGCTCTGGAATCAAGGTAAATAAGCAAAATTTTTCTGTTTTTAACACTGTGAACAAGTTGACAGTTAAGTCCTTTGACCTTTATGGCTCCAGTTCTTAAATCTGAGTTTCCTGCAGGTGTTTTTGTATTATTATAGATGTGTTTTAATTTAATCTTTAAAAAATTACATTATACCTATATTCATCTTCTCAAGAAAGATCATTGATAAAAGAATGTCAAAAAACCTTTAATGAAAATCATGTTTTATGAGCATGAGTTTTACTGTTTTCAATGAAAACAAGGATATCTAATAGTTCACATGTGATTAATAATGTTTATTTTTGGTATTTTTCAGCATACCTGATTGATAAAATCAAAATCAAAGGCTATTATGTATTCAAACTGACTGAAGAAAAATCTAGACCCAGATTTGGATTCTTCACACCCGATTTCAAAGCTAAATCCTCAATCCAGTTTTACAACAAACTGATCAGCAACAATGGCTTCCTTTCTGAGAACGGTAGTCCTAGATGCAGTCAGGCTCAAAGAAACACAGAATGTATTGTCTGCTTACTTCTTGTGCAGAAGAAACCGCTGATATTCTTTGGATGTTGTTTCTTCTCCACCCTGGTTCTACTGTTATCAATTACCATTTTTCATAAGCGAAAGAGAAGAAAAATTTGGAAAGCAAAGAATTCACAGCACATACCGTTAAAGAAAGGTCACAATAGAGTTTTTAGCTAAGGTGATCTTATTTCTGTCTGCAGGATGGAAAAGTTTAAAAATTCACTCCAGTTCCATATACTGGTAACTTACAGAAGATACACCTATATTGTAGAAAAGACAACTTGAGAATTTAGTGATAGCCAAGGTAATGACAATCTCAGTCTCCATTGTATGGTTCAAATTTTCCCTTAAAAGGTGTTGACATCAGTGAATTCAGTTCTTGGATCTAAGGTAAAGGTTTCCCTAGACAGTAAGCCTATGAAGATTATCTGATATGTTGTCTCATGGTGTTTGACGAGCTGTTTCCTATCATTATTCTCTAGTTTTCCTCTATTCATACCAGTAGCTACTTATGATAAAAGAAATTGTTTTGAAAGTACAACTTTGTTAAGATTCCACAGAGGAGATTGTCAGTGATAAAATTCTGTCACTTTTTAGGTGCTTTCCCTTTTGGTCAGGGTGGTTCTCAAATGGAAAAAAATAGGGTTAAGTATCATTTGCCTATTGCCAATTATAAACTCTTAAGCACATCAATCCCTCAGCTTTTGTCAATAGAAATTAAAATTGAGCATTTATAAAACATCTCATTTTATGAGATCTTTTATCAGATGATTTTTTTAAAAAATAACATTTAATTTCTAGTAACTCATGTAAACATCAGAGGACAAAGATTAAATTCAACTAGATCCAACGGCCTGTGAAGACAGGTCATTCAACCTCACAGTACAGCAACTTCCTTCAAATTGGTATTATTCCTCACCTGAATCTTAGGAGGTGATGATGCAGCAAACATTCTGATATGAGTTTTTTATATTATCAAGTTACCATTTATCCCATGAGACTTGTTCTCTCCCCTGAAGTCCTTCACTGATCTAACACAAGCACATATGGACCTCTCAAGGTGTAGAAGGCACCTCCCAACTGTGGACACAATTCAGAGTACTGGTGGCCTGAGTAAACTATTCTTACATTGCAACCTTTGAAGCTAGGATTAAGTAAATTCTTAAAACAGAATTTGCAGTTTGACTTTTTTGAATTCTGTTCTTAACATTCATTCACTGTATTCTAAATGTTGGGAGGAAGAACACATGAATCTAAACCCATTTATACCCATTCTTTCCTTAGGTGAGTCAATATTTAACTATTCTTTACTCCTCTGGAAGTCTGACTTCCAGAGTCAAAGGAAAGCTTATTTCCTGCATAACTGAGATACTAATTGATAACAGCATTAAGTTTCAAAGATAAAGATAACACAATTGGTCAATTCAAACAAATGCAGAAGTGGTTAAGACATCAATATTCTTTCTGGCTGGCCAATTCAGATAGTAAAATTTTAGATGCTTTTGTCTCCTTGTTCCAACTGCATCCTTCCTCCAACCTTAGCAGCTTTTGTTTTCCAAGAATTTTTTATATTTCTCGGAGAACCACTGGAGAAGGGAACAGCTACCCACTCCAGTATTCTGGCCTGGAGACCTACAGTCCAAAAGGTCACAAATATCGGACATGACTGAGCAACTTTCATCTGATTATCAGGCTTGAGGCTATATATGATTATAGTAACTAGTTTTTTAATCCTAGAGTATCAGTTGAGCAACTCATCAACATCTAAGGTTTTGAAAAAGAAATCCATATTCAGTCCTAAAAACAAGACTTGGAATTAAGATTTTTGCTTTTCTGTCCTGTTTTGATTATCTTGTATTCAGTTTGTAAGTCTTTACATTTAGTGCTTAATGTATCTGTTAAACTTGTCACCTTGCCACAAAGTGAAAACTGTTTTTGCAACTCTATGGTCTATCCATGGGGTTCTCCAGGCAAGAATACTAGTGGGTTGCCCTTCCCTTCTCTCCAGGGGATCTCACGGAGTCTCCTGCATTGCAGATGCTTTACCATCTGAGCCACCAGGGAAGAGAAGGTATCAATAGTAAAGTCCCTAATTCAATGCTGTCCTTTTTTTGCCACCTGGGAATTTTACCAGTCTTTAAGCCATCATCATACATGAGTCCCTGAAAACTGAAGTCACTCAGTTGAGTCCGACTCTTTGTGATCCCATGGACTGTAGCCTACCAGGCTCCTCAGTCCATGGAATTTTCCAGGCAAGCGTACTGGAGTGGGTTGCCCAATCCAGGGATCGAACCCAGGTCTCCTGCACCGCAGGCAGACGTTTTACCATCGAGCCACCAGGGAAGCTCCATGAGTCCCTAGGTACATATTTTAATCTAGCTCATGCTCAATTATACCTTTCAGGTTTTTCTTAAATTCATTTTAAAATAATAAATGGGGATTCTCCTGATGGACCAGTGGTTAAGATTCCATGCCCCAATGCAGGAGGTCTGGGTTCAATCCCTGGTCAGGGAACTAGAACCCACATACCACATCTAAAGAGCCTTTGCCACAACATAGATCCTGCATTACCAAATACATGTTTAATTAAAAAATAAAACCATAGTCAGTTAGGAACTGTTGGCAGCTTTTGACAGATCTTTTAATTTACCTTTCAAAACTTGAAGAACATCTTAAAATGTAGTTTACTTTGTACACTGTTGCATTCTCCACATTCAGTTTAACCCTTTCACCACTAAGTGATATATATGGAAGTATCGCAATCATGGTGTTTAAAGAGCCTCTGGAAATTGAGGTCAGTAAATTATGACTGGATGTTTTAATTCTCAATGTAATTTATTCCAAATAAACTGGGTTATGCTGATTATTTATATTCAACTTAAGGACTGTGGAATGTGAATGGTGTTTTAACTGGGTTCTGCCAATACCCTCTCCCTCCATCCACCCAAACTGTGTGCCAAATGGGCAATTTACTCCCAAGTATGTTTTCTCATTAGAAAATGTAGACTGCTACACCTCAAAACTGAGGATGCACTTACATGCTCATCCATGGTAACAGAAAACATGGAAACCTTCCCTAGGGAGAAGCTGCTACACTTTCCTTTACCACATCTAAGTTATTAAATTAAAGTAACTCCTCAGCTACAACCAGACTGCCAATAGTTACCCTTTAAAGTCTCCACACTTCACTTCTGGTGTTACACACTCCCATTGCTGCTACCACTGCCTATATACAGACACTCTTCAATAACACCTTTATCCCTCTGCAACATTGCCACTTGGAAATTTCAACCCTCAAATTCAATTTTAAAATTCTGTCAATACCTTAAAAACATCTTTTGAGGCCCATTACTATTACTCAATCTCCACAACCTGAATCTCCCTGGCAATTTGGGAACCAATTACTCAGCAAACAGCTATATGCCAGATATGTAGCTATATTCTAAGAACTTGGAATATCTCAGGGTAGACAAGGTCACACCCCCCTATGAAGGTTAGACTCTTAGCAGGAAAAAAGTATATAATCAATACCCAACAAAGTAAACTATTAATCTTACATTATAAACATTATGGAACAAAAACTGGAGCAGGGTATGCTAGCATGGACATGAGGAATGAGCACAACAGGCTTCACTGAAAATATCTGACTGCTAACCTGTCACTCAGAGGAAGACAACTTACTCATCCAACACCTACCCCAAACTTCATCTCAAAATAATTCAAAGCAAAATCTGTATTTACAATTTCACCCATTTCTTAAAAATTTAACTGTTATCACATCAAACCAATGATTAACTGAATATAAAATTAATTTCATTTATTTAAACCAAGATCTTAGTAAGCCCACAGATTTTATTGATGGACTAGACACAGTAGGTAAGACAAAGTTAAATGTATTGCCTGAGAAATTACACAGTTACAGTTTCTAACAAATGAGATAGGGGAGGACTGCAGGTTTAGGGGCAACCCTACTGAGTTAAAACACTGTATTGTTTAGTAGTGTATCTGAAGTATGACACATGGAATGTTTCTTAAGTTTTTTTACAGCTATCAAAGACTAAGATATAGAAGTGGCTGAAATTTGGGTCTAACTGAGAGAACCTTAGACTACGGCAACCATGTTCATCATAAATATAAATTAACTCCATCTTTTAATTCTTACTAAGACAAGTATCACTTCTCAGCTGCCTTTTCAGTTACTGTGACTCAGGCATTTGCCTCACAAATCTTCAAATCTATGCCACTGTAAAATTAAGATACCTTCAGGGCATCTCCTAAAGTTCTTCCCACGATAACCGTATTCCTCTTGCCTGAAATGTCCTTGGTATTCCTTCAAGCCCCTTCTGCCATTAAGTCCTGCTAACAACAACAACAAAATCAACCACTCCTATTCCTTCTGTTATTGTTCTTAACACACTAGAATTTACTTAATTGTTTACTGGCCAAATAGTTTGAAATGACAAATCAGTAGGAAAAAATCTCAAATCAAGAGTTTTTATTGTCTCTTTAAAAGATCACAACTGAGTCCATAGAACCATCTGCTATCTTGTTGTTTCTGCAGCAGGATCACTGTAAAAAAGAAAACAGTCTGTAATTCTCCATCAATATTCTTACCCAGAAAAGTTTTATTCCCAATCATGTAAAACATACTTTCTGCCATTGCTACAACTACAGTTTAAGTTTCTTAATTTAGACCCAACTAAAGCAATATAATTATACAGGTATTACAAAACCCCACCTGAGATCTTATTCATCAGCCTGCTGAACTGTTCCTTTTTCAGAAACATAGATACCATCCAAAAATTTTCTGATATCCTTGTTTTTAACTGTGGTGGCTTGCTGAATCAAAGCAGCTATAAGGGTGAAAAACATAAGGCAATTATCAGCCAAACTCATCACAAGTATTTCATCACATGCTGTACTTTATAGCTTTTAATTAAGATCCCCAAAATTAAAAAAAAAAACCCTCACCAAATGAACAAATACGAGGTATTCAACTCCAGGATTTAGATAGACAAGACTTTATAGACATTAATTTATGCATAGTAAACATACAAACCTGAATTTGACACAAGTTCAATGTCATTTCCTTCAAGAATCAACTCATCTTTCTGGGCTTGAGATACTGAACAGGCAACCCCTAAAATATAAGAGGGCATTTGCATAGTGTCAACATAAAAAATAAGATTTGTAGAATACTTAAAATGTTTAAATTAAGGAGCAATTTACTTGATTTAAAATTCCACACACCAAATGAAACTATCTGTTTTGTAATAGAATCTGAATTATCTGGGCAAATTTTGTATTCCTGGGACTTCCTGGTGAGCCAGTAGCTAACACTCTGGGCTGTCAATGCAGGCGGACTGGATTCAATCCCTGGTCAGGAAACTAGTTCCCACATGCTGCAAATTAAAGAGTTTGAATGTTGTGACTAAGAATCCCGTAGCTAAATAAGCAAAAACTAAGACTCAGCCAGATAAATAAATAAGCTTTGTATCCAATTTTATTTCTTATTTCCATTGTATACGTTTGGTATTCTTCAAAGCTCATTTTTGGGGACTTCCCTGCTGATCCAGTGGTTAAAGCCTCCATGATGCCAACGCAGGAGCCGAGGGTTTGATACCTAGTGGGGAACTAAGATCTCACAAGCTTTGTGCAAGACCTCCCAGTCCCCCTCAATTCAATAGGAAAAAAAAAAAAAGGCAGAATCAAAGAGCACTAAGTTTTAAAATTTGCTTCAGTGTTAGACGCATCAATTATGTATTAGAGAAAAACTATTTTAAGTGCACTTCTACTTTAATTGTAGTGGGTAAGTCTGAAATAATCTGGCCTTAGTTATAACTAACCCAAGATATATTTAAGCCTTCACAAGCAGAAAAAAAAAATTTATGAACCATACCTGGCCTCATTCGAACCCTGCGTATGTATTTTTCACCCAAAAAATTTCGGATTTCCACAAGAGAACCATTCTCCTGAATAACAACGTTGATGGGGAAGTGGGCATACACTGACCTCATCTTGTAACGGAAGCCCTAGATTTAAATAAAGAAACTATCAGTAATGCTGAGAAATTTGAACAGGATACCCAGTTTTTCTTTGAAAACCAAGTAGGAACTGCCCATTTGTAAGGAATATTTACATATTTGTCAGGGTTGTCTCCCTCTTTGCACCTAGAAAAGGATGACCAAATCTCTAGAGACTTTAGAGGAAAATTTCCTCCTCCATGACAAAGAAAACTGAAACTGTTCTCACATACTCATGTCAAGGCTTTATAAAATCACCCACACCACACAACTGTATACAGAATCATCGGTTTCTGTTGTCTCTTTGCCAGACTGCAGTGCCCACCTTAATGAAAAGTGTTTCACTACCGCCTATGCCTTTCCAGGTGGCTCAGTGGTAAAGAAATCACCTGCCAGTGTAGGAAACATGGGTTTGATCCCTGATTGGGAAGGAAAATCGCAAACTACTCCAGTATTTCTGCCTGGGAAATCCCATGGACAGAGAAGTGTGGTGGACTACAGTTCATAGGGTTGCAAAAGAGTCGGAGACCACAGTGATTGAACCACCATGCCCACAGTAAACAACACTAGTTTCTCATAAAGAACCCCAAAGCCCTTCATCTTGGGCACCAAGGCTAACATACTGAATTATTAAGGTATACCAGATAACAAGAATTAAGGATACAAAGGCACGCATACTCCAGGAACCTACCCTGGTATGTTTTTAAGGAAATGGACATGGAGTTCAGAAATTTGATCCACCTTTTTCTATCCCAAGAGTAGTACTGACAGGCATCAAACAAGAAACCAAAGTCTACCCCATGTGTTACTCTTCTATAAGCAGGCACCTTGAAAATGAGACTTAATTTGTGTAGAAAAAAAAAAAACATCAGCAGACTACCGAAGACTACCTGGTCTTTACACACACACACACACTTATCACTTAATCCCAAGACCCAGGAATGCCTACTGGACACATCTGCTAACATTACCTCTTCCCAAGCACTAGAGCTCAAGTACACCACTAAATTACGTGCATAATCTATTCTCTGCAGCAAACATATATGTTGCATACACGAAGTACAGCTGAGAAACCTCCCCCTTCCAAGACAAAGTAGTCTGAGGAATCTGCTTACCAGTGTAACACCCTTGATCATGTTCTGTACATGACTACAGATTGTGCGAACAGTGGCCAGTTCCTTTCTGTTTCCCCACCATTTGTCAACACGGAGCTGTAACAGAACAAAAAAACTTTAGAAAACTCTTTCCAGAAATAAGTAGGCTTAGAAATAAGTCCATTTATTCACAGCAATCACTGTAAATTCTAGTACTTGCCCTAATTAAAAAGTATGACTTGCCAAAAAAAAAAAACCCACCACCTCAAAGTATTTTTATTACTATGCATTACAGGTACACTATTTCACAAAGGAACGACAACCCAGAAACAAAAGTATGGTACAAGCTGCATTAAACGTCAATCCTGGAAAATTATCAGGTTTAAGACCCACTGCTGCGTCCCTAAGATTTTTACAAAACAATCAGGAAAAAAAAACCCACTTAACTTGTAACAGTATTATTAAGATCTACTACGAATCATTATTACCCCGCTGCACCCTGGTCTAGAAGGAGTTTTTCTAATCTACTTTGTTCAGAATTTGATCTTCCAATTTTGTTAAAGCAACAACACTGAAACTAGCTATAATTCTAGACACCCAATTTGAAGCTAAAACACAGACTCTCAATTTCGTAATGTGAAAAGCAACCCATCTTGTTACTCTTAAATCACAACCTTCCAAACAAGCAACTGTGTCCAAAACGAACAAAAGAACTCACCCTCTTCTTTTTCTTTCCAAGGAGACTGAGTTCCACATTGATGTGATTGAAGTCCCTCCGCAGGGTGCCTCTGGGGCCCTTCACAATAACTGTCCGCCCCTTCAAGTTAATGTCGACTAGGAGAGAACGTACTCGTGAGGCCTCGGAACAAGGTATAGAGCATGTAGTAAAGACGTAAGAAAAACGCAAACACCAAGTCTCGTACCATTTTCTGGGATGTCGACAGTCTGATTGCTGAGAATGGTCTTCATTCTGAAACGCAAACACCTGGGTTAAGAAGAAAGCCGCTAACGACCAAGATCCACCGCACGGAGCTCCACTCCGACCGGAGATCGCCGGCAAAAACACGGGAGGACCCGAACCGAGAGCGGTCCCCGCTGCGCCCTGGTTGGAAGGAGCAGCTCGCAGGCGCATGTTATAAGCCTAGCGGGCGAACTCCCCGCTCAGCGCACCCCTGGGTGTCCTGTCAAGCTGGCGCCATCCCGGCAAGGCTGAGGAGCTGGGGTAGGCCTGAAAGCCCTACAGGGCTCGATTTCCAGCGCAACCAAATTCATATGGCGTTCGCTGTGTGGGGAGACAACCACGATACAGTTCCCGAGGGCCACAACCGCGCCGCTGGCCTTCCCAGAGCCGATGGCTTCAGATTCCCAAAGCCCACCGATTACAGAAACCACCTCACCTCGCAGTAGATGCGGCAAAGAGAGAGCGTCTTTCGTCATCACGCTCTTATAGTCCGTATGAGGTCTGCGTGTGGGGTCATCAGTGCGCGACGCCGCTAGACTAAAGCAGCCAATCGCGGAGCTGCGCGAGTTCCACCGGGTCAGGGTGGTTCGTCTTGTCATAAGTCTGGCGACAGTTTGTCCTTTTCTCTTTTCCTGGGAATTACTGATTATTCGTCCTTGCTAGGAAAGAAAGAGCGAGATGTCTCTACGCTGCGGGGGCGCGGTCCGCACCGTGGGCCCCCGGGTGAGCGGCTGGGGGAGCAGGGTGCGGGCGTAGGGTAGAGGGCTCCCATCCCTTTAAGAGCGCCCAATAATGCCAGCATTTACTGAATGTTTACTTCTAGCCAGGTTTTCTTCTAAACATTTTTCGTGTGGTATCTCGTCTAATTCTTCAGACTCCCCCACAAAGTTAAGTCTCTGGTAGTGATTTGTTTGTAGGTATCTCTGGCTGACGCTGAGAGGTGTCTTTTTTTTTTTTTTTCATATCAGTGATTTGTACTAGACACCGGTTTGGGCAATTAGAACCCAAATCTGTGCTGTAAGCTTGAGCGGGAGACCTGGGCGAGAACAATAGCAATTGTGCAGCATCTTAATAGGCACACTTTTTTTTTTTTAAACTCTTTGAGTTTTATAGTGTTCTGGCTGTCTTGTCCATGTGTGTGTTTAGATCCATAAGCTGACGGCTTCTTTTGGTCCACAAATGTATATTGAGTGACCTCCTTGATCAAACACAAAATGTAACATAGAAAATTGGAATAGTAAGTTTGGTTTCCCTACTTCAAGTTCTCTGAAATCAGCTGGGTTAAACCTTAAACCTCTAAGTTTTAACACGTGTTTATCCAAAGCCCAGGGCAGAGATAATTTACTTCAGATTTTATTTAAACGTCCTTGACTCGTCAGGAATAGAAAATTCAAAGCTGTAGCATCTTCTCCTGTTATTGCAGTTTAAACTTGAATGACAGACTTTTAGTCCTGATACGGATAAAGTGTGGCATGGTTTGTTAGCCAGTTCCAGAAGTTTCCAAATCTATTTTAAATCTAGACAGAAATAGTTAATTCCTATTCTTCCTTAGGTTTGTTTTGTTCCCTTTGGGTTCTCCTTAACCTTAGATTCTAAGCTTCAACACAGAGCTTGTAAATAGTTTAACATCATTTCTGAATCAGTTCTCTGGCTTACTCTTCCTTTTAGCTATGTAAATAGGTTAAAACTAAGTTATTACTAACTCTTCTAAATAAATTTTTGCCCGGGAAATCCCATGGACAGAGGAGCCTGGTGGGCTATAGTCCATGGGGTTGCAAAAGAGTCAGACACAACTTAGTGACTAAACAGCAAACTAAATAAATGTCATAATGAACCCTTTGTTTAGATATTTGGAAGATATTTATGCAGCCCTGTCAGAGAAGTAAGTTCCCTGCCAGATGAAAAAAAGGAATTTTTACAGAGTGGACCAGACCTTCAAGAATTTATATCTGGTGATCTGGCTAACAAGAGTACCTGGGATGAATATAAAGGAAATTTAAAACGCCAGAAAGGAGAAAGGTAATTGAAAATTTGGGGTAATTTTAACATCCCATTTCTTTATAGTGCATCATTTTCAGATATAACCAAACCCTGAAATACATTTTTAATCAGCTTGTTAAATTTAGCTAAAAATCATTAGAAAGAACTGATAACTAACATAGAATAGGCAAATAGGTGAAATTTTCTTTTCTCTCTGTCCTCTGACGGCCTTGCTAGGACTTACCCATCCTACACCACCATCTCCCTTTGTCCATCCAGCAACAAGTGTCTTCAGAGAGCAAAGATTATCACCTTGATATTAGTCTGTTACACTTCGATAAGGTTTTCATTGTTACTGGGTGCTGATGATCTAACTTGTTTCTCCTAGCACGGATAGCATGCCTTAGTTTAAAAGAATGGTAAGAGAATTTAGT
This sequence comes from Oryx dammah, assembly GCF_014754425.2. Classification (NCBI taxonomy): domain Eukaryota; kingdom Metazoa; phylum Chordata; class Mammalia; order Artiodactyla; family Bovidae; genus Oryx; species Oryx dammah. Next base: position 58,076,639 of record NW_024070187.1, read on the forward strand.
GCAGAGCACAAATTGTTTGGGGAGATACTTTACCCAGCAACTTCTAGACTACAAGTGGGTGGAAGTCAAGGGAAACCTGAGGATATGTAGCCTTTACTCCAAATTTTAGATTTTTTTCCATTTAACACCTATCAAAATCGAAGAGCAGAAAGTTCACTTGTGGGGTCTCTCCTTAATCTGAACAAATACATAACTTTTTGTCAGTATTATTCATTAGGGAATGATATGTTTCTAAAGCTCCTTTTTTTTTTTTTAAGATGGTATTACTCTGTGCCTTTGCAAAACAAAGACACGAGCAAAGTGCCCTGATAGACACAGTTATGAGTATTTTCTAAAGTGGTTTGAGCAAATCTGAGTTTGATTCTGTTATATCCTATGGCAGAAATTAAAAGAATCATTCCAGGATTACGGGGGAAAATTCCCAATTGGTCATCATAATAGAGCAAAGTAACTTCAAAGCTGTTGCTTATTTGGGAACATATTTGTTAACGTATAGTTGTTTTGGCTTTCTGCAGGTTAAGACTACCTCCATGGCTAAAGACAGAGATTCCTATGGGGAAAAATTATAATAAACTGAAAAACACTTTGCGGAATTTAAATCTTCACACAGTAAGTTTTCTTGCTTACTGTTAAGGGTTAAGTATCCCTCTTTACCAGAAGACATAATTTTTCTATGCATATATAACTTGAAAGTTAATAAGATACATATTGAAAATAGCAAGGAAAGTAAATAAAGACATTTTCACGTTAATCTCAGTAATGGAAATAGATTTAAAAGTTATTTTCCCTGAAAAAGAAGCAAAAAGTAATTGTATTTCTTAGCCACTTATTTAATAGTACAAACCAAAAAATTTTTTTCTGCCATTCAGGGAATGAGAGTTTTTGTTTGTCTTGTATTACAAATTAAGTACATGCTTGTTGGAAAGGATATATTAAATGTGAAACATACTATGTGAAATCTCAAATGTTTGTTATACCACTTTAACTATTCAACATATACCCTTGCAGACTTTTTTATTTGTACATATAAAACATATACATTCATAGTTTTTAATTTAAAAATAGAATCCTAATATCTGCGTAGTTTGGCAGTTTAACAGCATTTCCAAATAGTGAATTTCTTAACATACTATATAAAGAATGGATAGTGTAAAATGCCTGATGACTAATCTCCTCAGTTGGTAAATATTTTCAACCTGATTGTATTCAGATCCCTTTTACTCATAGGTGTGTGAGGAAGCTCGATGTCCCAATATTGGAGAGTGTTGGGGAGGTGGAGAATATGCTACCGCCACAGCCACAATCATGGTAAGGCCACCCTCAAATTCCAGAGTTTTAGTCTAGAAACCAAAAGGAAATGTTTTATGTCTTTTTCCTACAAATGTTCATTTTGAGTCTCAAAAAAATATGATATTTTTTGTTACATATGAGTTTGTGGTGGAGGCGAAACTTGACGGAATAATCTAGCTTGTTACAATCTCACCTTTCTCTGATTCTTCCATCTACCTGACAGAATATAATAATTAATTATGTGCTACCTTGAACTACCTCTTCTATTAATTTATATTTCCCTCTCATGAGCCTTTCAGTTAGCCCATGATCATCTGATCTTGAGTGTGCTAAACTGGACTCCAGGCAGTAGGTTGGGCTTAGGTCTTCTCTGCAGAGCTTTATTCTTGGACCAGCTGCTCACCAAGGATATTCTTATCACAGAGGATGGAAGGAGCACAAGAGGGCAAGCCAAGCATCCAGGCTCATTTGAGGCTTATGCTTGGTCATGCCTGCTGTCATTCTATTGGCTAAAATAAGTCACGTGGCCAAGCCAGACATCAATGGGAGTAGAGGTCTAAGTTCCTCTCTCAGAAGGTGGGCCCTGCAAGTTACATGGCAGTGGGTAAAATGTACAATCTTAATATGATGGAGTAAGAAATGGAATTAACAATGCAGTGTACCATATTTATTCATACAAAGAGATTGAAATATTGGGTTAAATTTAAATTATGTCTAACTTAAAGTTATACTTGCCTGGGGAATGTCTGATAAATGAGTTATACCAGCAAGAGACTATTTACATGAAAAACTGGAAATTCGTGAGAGATAGAGCTTCTAGAATAATACAGAGCCAGCCAGAGAGCTTTTTTTTTTTATTAAGTAGCTATCTGCTTTTTTTTTACTTTATTTTAATTTACAATACTGTATTGGTTTTGCCATACATCAACATGAATCTGCCACGGGTGTACATGAGTTCCCAATCCTGAACCCCCCTCCCACCTCCCGCCCCATACCATCTCTCTGAGTCATCCCAGTGCACCAGCCCCAAGCATCCTATATCCTGCATTGAACCTAGACTGGCAATTCGTTTCTTACATGATATTATACGTGTTTCAATGCCATTCTCCCAAATCATCCCACCCTCTCCCTCTCCCTCTCCCACAGAGTCCAAAAGTCTCTTCTATACATCTGTGTCTCTTTTGCTGTCTCGCATACAGGGTTATCATTACCATCTTTCTAAATTCCATATATATATGTTAGCATACTGTATTGGTGTTTTTCTTTCTGGCTTACTTCACTCTGTATAATAGGCTCCAGTTTCATCCACCTCATTAGAACTGATTCAAATGTATTCTTTTTAATGGCTGAGTAATACTCCATTGTGTATATATACCACAGCTTTCTTATCCATTCATCTGCTGATGGACATCTAGGTTGCTTCCATGTCCTGGCTATTATAAACAGTGCTGCGATGAACATTGGGGTTCACGTGTCTCTTTCAATTCTGGTTTCCTCGGTGTGTATGCCCAGCAGTGGGATTGCTGGGTCATAAGGCAGTTCTATTTCCAGTTTTTTAAGGAATCTCCACACTGTTCTCCATAGTGGCTGTACTAGTTTGCATTGCCACCAACAGTGTAAGAGGGTTCCCTTTTCTCCACACCCTCTCCAGCATTTATTGCTTGTAGACTTTTGGATCGCAGCCATTCTGACTGGTGTGAAATGGTACCTCATTGTGGTTTTGATTTGCATTTCTCTGATAATGAGTGATGTTGAGCATCTTTTCATGTGTTTGTTAGCCATCTGTATGTCTTCTTGGGAGAAATGTCTATTTAGTTTATTGGCCCATTTTTTGATTGGGTCGTTTATTTTTCTGGAATTGAGCTGTAGGAGTTGCTTGTATATTTTTGAGATTAGTTGTTTGTCAGTTGCTTCATTTGCTATTATTTTCTCCTATTCTGAAGACTGTCTTTTCACCTTGCTTATAGTTTCCTTTGTTGTGCAGAAGCTTTTAAATTTTAATTAGATCCCATTTGTTTATTTTTGCTTTTATTTCCAGTATTCTGGGAGGTGGGTCAAAGAGGATCCTGCTGTGATTTATGTCGGAGAGTGTTTTGCCTATGTCCTCTAGGAGTTTTATAGTTTCTGGTCTTAAGTTTAGATCTTTATTCCATTTTGAGTTTATTTTTGTGTATGGTGTTAGAAAGTATTCTAGTTTCATTCTTTTACAAGTGGTTGACCAGTTTTCCCAGCACCACTTGTTAAAGAGACTGTCTTTAATCCATTGTATATTCTTGCCTCCTTTGTCGAAGATAAGGTGTCCATATGTGTGTGGATTTATCTCTGGGCTTTCTATTTTGTTCCATTGATCTATATTTCTGTCTTTGTGCCAGTACCATACTGTCTTGATGACTGGCTTTGTAGTATAGCCTGAAGTCAGGCAGGTTGATTCCTCCAGTTCCATTCTTCTTTCTCAAGATTGCTTTGGCTCAGAGAGCTTTTCTGAGTTCAGTTCAGTTCAGTTCAGTCACTCAGTCGTGTCCGACTCTTTGCAACCCCATGAATCGCAGCACACCAGGCCTCCCTGTCCATCACCAACTCCTGGAGTTCACTCAGACTCACGTCCATCGAGTCAGTGATGCCAGCCAGCCATCTCATCCTCTGTCGTCCCCTTCTCCTCCTGCCCCCAATCCTTCCCAGCATCAGAGTCTTTTCCAGTGAGTCAACTCTTCTCATGAGGTGGCCAAAGTACTGGAGTTTCAGCTTTAGCATCATTCCTTCCAAAGAAATCCCAGGGCTGAGCTCCTTCAGAATAGACTGGTTGGATCTCCTTGCAGTCCAAGGGACTCTCAAGAGTCTTCTCCAACACCACAGTTCAAAAGCATCAATTCTTCGGGGCTCAGCTTTCTTCACAGTCCAACTCTCACATCCATACATGACCACTGGAAAAACCATAGCCTTGACTAGATGGACCTTTGTTGGCAAAGTAATGTCTCTGCTTTTCAATGTGCTATCTAGGTTGGTCATAACTTTTCTTCTGTGCAACGTCAATTCTTGAAGGAAGGAGTTATTCTGAATACTCCCTGATGGAAATCTCTGGTTTTATCCCTTGCCTGCTCTCCATGATCACTGTTGGTACATAGTGGCTCCTGGGAGGTTTCATTGTTTCAGTAACATTTTGTAAGATGGCGGGCCTAATTACCACTGCAGTGAGTTCCTTCTGAATGAGTTAAACATAAAGGGAAAGAATTGCTTTCTGCCTCAAATCAAAACCCCTAGCATAGGGCTTTGAAACTCCAGTGGCTCTGAAACATCCACAGTGGCTCTGCTTGGCAAGGGGCAGAGCATGGTGGTGACCCATGGCAGCAGAAGCAGTGTCCTGGAGAAACAGAAGGGAATCCCGTTACTAACTTTTTATGTGTTTTTCTCTTTCATCTGTTTAACAAGAGGGAGCTATGCCTTCTGTTTAACTTCCACAGAGATCTGCATATTGATAGGTTAATTGAATATTTTGTTTCTTTTAACATCATTTTTATTAAAATTAAATAGATGTAAAAGAATTTTTATAACCTATGTGTAAGTTATAAAGACAACCAATACGCAGATACCCTGATACCTCCAATTTGAGAACAGAACATTAGTTTTTCATCCCTTCTTGATCCCATCCCCTTTCTTTTTCCCTTAACACTACTCCTTATTCTGAGTTTATTGTTTCCTTTTCTTTCTTGTTTTACCATATATATTTGTATTCCTTAACTATATTGTTTAGCTTTGAATGTTTCAAATTTCATATAAACAGGGTCAAAATTTGTTCATTCCTTGCAGTTTTATTCCCTTACGATTATATTCTTCAAAGTAATTTATTTGATTTAAACTGTAACATCTCTATTCTAGTTGATGGGTGACACATGTACAAGAGGTTGTAGATTTTGTTCTGTTAAGACTGCGAGAAGTCCACCTCCACTGGATGCCAGTGAGCCCTACAATACTGCCAAGGCAATTGCAGAGTGGGGTCTGGATTATGTTGTCCTGACGTCTGTGGATCGAGATGGTTAGTGAGACATCATTACCTCTTCTTAAATTGACTTCTTAAGCTGTGACGTCATCTTAAGCAGTGGATTCTCTTGATTCCAGATATGCCTGATGGAGGAGCTGAGCATTTTGCAAAGACTGTATCTTACTTAAAGGAAAGGTACTTGTTTTTGCATTTGCTTGTGTAATTTAGGGACTTTTGTTGACCCATATTAAATTCAGTTTATTTAAGGTTTTTTTAAGGTTAACTTAAAGCAGTGGTTACTAACCTTTTGCAGGGGGTTATAAAAACTCATTTTATAATCTGCTGGAAATTAAAGTCTTCCCAGGACTGAATTGAATAAATCATCATCTAGGAGAAGTTAGGATGAGATAAACACCCACATTGTTAAAATATGTAATCATAATATAAATTTTATTGATATTGACATGCCCTGGGGATTTTACCCATAACTCACATTTTATTAATATGTAAATTTTATTTTAAAAGCCTTTAAAAAGGAGTTTATGCTTATTTCCTACAGCTCAGAACTCATCTGGCACCTAGCACACTCAGTAAATGTTTTTGCCCTGATTCCCCCAGTATTTTCTGTTTGTTTTTTTAATAGTTCATTTTTAAAAAGTTTGGCTGTTTCACCCATAAAATTGATTTCACAAACTACCAGTGGGTCCCTCCTTGCAGTTAAACAGTGAGTTACAGGATGTGTTCTTTCCACATCTCTTGAATCCGTGAGAGGGTATGATGTGGTGCTTTCTACATCTGTTCTCTCATAAAACAACTCCAAAAAAAAAAAGTTGCAATTTGGTTTGTGAAAAAGTTTATTAGTTTCTCAGTCATTTCTACTGCTTGTCAAAGGGAACAGCTCTATTACCTAGTTCATACTTTAATGCTTGAATGCATAGTATAAATAGATTAATGTTTAGCTTGTATTTCATTTAAGCAAAGCTCATGACTCAGCAACTCAGAAGACAGGTTTTAAAGCCCAGAGCACTTGTGAAATATTTTACCTAGAGGAAGGGAGGAGGGCATTATTCATGAATTTTAAAAGAAATAAAAATTAAGGCAATCACTTTATATTCACATAAGAGGTATCCCAATTTACTTTCATAAAAATGTTATTTTATATTTAATACTTTATATTTTAATTTCTTCAAACAACTTCTAATAAAGTTTAAAAGTTTCTGTAATCCCAAAATTTATTCTGATCATTATTTGCAAGCAGATGTGTTTTAACCACAGTGTACATATTATCTGATGTTCTAGGTTGTCACTGTTTCCATTTGACAGTTCATATATAAGCATTTGTTGGTGCTGTTCTTGGCAAGATTCTGAAGCTTACTGTGTTGAAACTGATACTGAATGCATACTGATGATTTCTATTTTGAGCAAGTTTTGTCAGTTCTTTTCCTCAGTGTGATACCTATCTCTTTTTCACTATAGGAATCCAAAAATTCTTGTGGAATGTCTCACCCCTGATTTCCGAGGAGATCTTAAAGCGATAGAAAAAGTTGCCCTGTCAGGATTAGATGTATATGCACATAATGTAGAAACAGTTCCAGAATTACAGAGGTGATTTCGTGTACTGAGTAATGTTGGGAAGTTTGGAGGGTCAAATCTGCTTTACTTTTTTTCAGGGGAGAACGTTGTAATTTTATAAAGTGAACTCTCTTTAAACAAAAATGTGTTTTTTAAAAAAATATATATGTCTAGTACAGAAATATTAGAAAATATAGACAACAAAAAGTGTATAAACATCATCCATAGTTCCACCTGGTAATATCAGTTACTTACATCTCAGTGTCTTTATACTTACATATTTACATGTGTGTATATGTTTTGGTATATGCATACAAACATAACTAGCATCTTTTTTTCTTTCCTTTTTTTGGTAAAGTATTGCAAGTGCTGATGAGCTGGGTTTTTTCCCCAAAGAACAATTTTCAAAAAGAAAAATATTACAAAAGAACAATTGATTGTAGTTCTAAAAAAGGACATATAACAATGCATTTGACAATAATATATGCAGTAAAGATGCTGAAGAAAAAAATGGTATCGTTCAGATGTATTTTAAATCTTTTAAAAAAGCAGGTACTGTGCTTTCTTACTCTTCCTAGTAATTTTAGTAGCTAGGAATAATTATAGATTGTTATTCTGTATCAATAACTATTCATATTTCAGAAAAATAAAAATTTCAGGCAAGATTATACATTCATTTTCATTATTTTAGTAAAGCATTTGGTAGTGATTTTATTAGGTTCTACATGTTATTCTGTGTCATAGAAAGAAGTATGATAAACAACCAACATTTCTACTAAATCATAACTGTATTAGGGAGCATAATTTAAATTCAGTGGACAAATACTTTCAAAAAGTATTTTCCTTATTATCAGAATTGTGGTTACTTTTAAATTCATAAATTTGTTCCCTCTCCTCCTGTGTGAACTGGTCTCTGATTAAAAATAGCAACTGTAACATCAGATCAGTTACACAGAATAAAGGTACATTAGAGTTCAAATCAATGCAATTTAACGTCAGCAACTGTGTCCTTTGGGCCTTTATCCATTTAAAACTTGGTGGTTTGTCCCCTGTTGAAGTCAAGCACACAGCCTGTTCCAGCCTTCATATCTTATCATCCCACCACCAGTGGGTGCCAGTTTCTCTGTTTTCATTTAAAAAACATTATCCTTTCCAGTGAAAATTCCAGAATAGTGCCTTTTTTTTTTTTAACCTAAGAAATGTCAATGCTGTGTGGTTACCAGCAGAGGGCAGCTTAGTCTTTAGAAAAGAAATGAACAGAAGTTTCAGTCCTCTGAAATGGTTCAGGTTAAACAGTTTTTTCTTTGTTCAGTATCGAAATTTTCTTCCATGTTTCCCCCTTCTCTCAGTTACCCTTATAACCACTCATTCTCCGGCTGCAGAATCCTGGTTTCTCAATAAGTGATTCATAAACTGAATTACTTCATTCATGACTTCTGTTCTCATTTTCTCTGCCCCAGGCTTGAAAGGCCTGAAAAGTCAACAGAACTGGGGGCCTAGTGAAGCCTTATTTTCTTTCCCAAAGTAACAGTTAGACATTTGTGCACAAATGCTACCATTGAACCATATGATGCGGCGTGATGTCCAGAATGTACCTTCCTGGTCTTTCAGGTTGCTTGCATAATTATGTACTTAGTTGACCTTGTGGTTATCCTTGCTGACAACAGCTCTGCTGTTTTCAAGGAAAGTTCGTGATCCCCGGGCCAATTTTGACCAGTCTCTACGCGTACTAAAACATGCCAAGGAGGTTCGACCTGATGTTATTTCTAAAACATCTATTATGTTGGGTTTAGGTGAGAATGATGAGCAAGTATATGCCACGATGAAAGGTAAAGAAACTGAAAAATGAAAACTCTTTTCCATTTAACTTGAGTGATAGCAGGAATCCCACTTCGGAAGACCTGGTATGCTTTCTCCATAGTCTGAGTGAAAGTGCTAGTGAGAACAAAAATTCAGGATATGGTTATAAACAGCAGCATAGAAAGGAAAGGAAGAATGTTTTCTTAAAACTTTATGGAATGATGTACAGGATGCTTAGAATATGGAATTTGCATTCCATTTTATTCCTTACCCTTTCATCAACTAAAAACATGATTTTGTCTGCCTTTCTTGTCCAATCAAGACAATTTTTGAGTGCTAGCCAGGTACCAGGAGCTCTGTCAACCACTGACAACTCAAAGATGACTAAGATGAATCCAGGCCTTTGAGAAAGTGCTTACTTAGAGCATTGTTACATAACATGGTGTGCTTTTGACTTTTAGTCTATTAAATCTGTTTACTTTGCAATTCTTGAGCTTCTTAAATTTCAGAATATAAAAGCTTTTATTTTACCTGAAGGTCCTTGGCCAACTTGCAGTTATCTATTGGTTCAAAGAGTAGTAAATGCAAATAATAATTAAAAGCTACTCTTTACAGCAGTGCATTCAGATAGCACTGTAAAAAAAATCTGCTCATATAATGTGTGCTTTTCTTCCTATAGCTCTTCGTGAGGCAGATGTGGACTGTTTGACTTTAGGACAATATATGCAGCCAACAAAGCGCCACCTTAAGGTACAACTACCATAAGTTGCCAAATGTTTCTTGGCAGTTTGAATTAAATCTTTATTTTCTCTAGGTAAAATTCAGAAGCTGCTGGCTTTTTAGTGTAATGTTCCGTGTATATTTCTGAGTTCTAGTTCCATTTTATTATCTGCATTAAGCGGCTATGCTGGCATTTATTTGCTGCCCTCAATATTGTCTTAGGAAAGTGACCTATAGGGAAAAAAACTTTTAAGTTGGGATGTACATTCATATCACTCCTGCCAATCTTGTGATTTGTTTTAGAATTATATGAGAGCCAGAGGTGAAGTAAGAAAGAAAAGCCAGTCTCCCTATTTCTATATCAGACATTTATTCATTCATTCAGAAAACTTTTCTTGAGTAGTAACCATGTGCCAGACACAGTGCTGAGCAGAAGATACAAGATAAGTAACACAGTCTTATCCTTAGGGATCGATCTTATAGGCATGACTGATCCTTTCTCTTTTGGAATAGCTGCTGCTGCTAAGTCGCTTCAGTCGTGTCCGACTCTGTGCGACCCCACAGACGGCAGCCCAACAGGCTCCCCTGTCCCTGGGATTCTCCAGGCAAGAATACTGGGGTGGGTTGCCATTTCCTTCTCCAATCCATGAAAGTGAAAAGTGAAAGTGAAGTCGCTCAGTCCTGTCCGACTCTTAGCGACCTCATTGGAATAGCTAGTGTAATACAAAATTGATGTTTCCCCTTCACTGTAATTCACTACCATTATGTTCTGACCAAGTAGCCAACAAGTAGATTTACATATAGAACTAAAATGATTTCGGAAAATTCTAGAATCTAGAATTCTTTAAATCTAGGTTGAAGAATACGTTACTCCTGAAAAGTTCAAATACTGGGAAAAAGTAGGAAATGAACTTGGATTTCATTATACTGCAAGTGGCCCCCTGGTGCGTTCTTCATACAAAGCAGGTAAGTTCATGCTTCTGTTTAATCCATAACTTTAGTGTAATTTTACTAGCTACAATATGATTTTTTATCTTTGTAATTTCAGCTCTTATTTTGATAAATATCTTGAGCTGACTTATGAAAATAAAAGCCTTTTTAAGAGAGAAAGTCATGTGGTAATGCCATTACAAGAATAAACAGCTAGTTATTTTTTGATATATCCAAACTGTGTTATACATTAATGATCTTTTTAATGACTGTTATACGTTGAAGTCTAATCCTAGATATGTTTAAATTAGGCATAAATTCTGATTGTAAAAATTAATGTTTAGGCGTAATATTTAGTGTGTTCTATAAAGAAATTGAAGACTTTTTTGATGAACTAGCAACAGCTTATCTTGGTTATAAAACCCAAGGATTTGATCAGACGCTGACTGACAGACTGTGGGAACTTTAGAAATAATTATAAATGATTTATTCTTCTTCAAGCAGTGCTGCTGGCAAGCTAAAAATATATATAAAGGATAGGACCAACAGCAGCTTCCAGGGTGGTTAAAGTACAATAATATCATTTGAAAGGAGTTTTTGTTGGTTTTTTGTTTTGTTTTGTTTTTTGGTAAGGCAAATTTCTCACTTTTACAAGTAAGTGAATTAAACTTTTAAATTCCTTTAAAATTACCAGTAAAAGAACAAAGCCTTAGATTCAGATGGATTAGGACATGATAATATGGTTCTGTTCTTATCAGATTTAGATAAAGCCTGGGACAGCAGGGATTATTCTCTCCATTACTTGGCTAGATTATGAGCCTTGGGATTCTTGGTGATTATGTACACATCACAGTCATTGCATTCTACTCAGAAGATCCCCTGGAGAAGGAAATGGCAGCCCACTCCAGTATTCTTGCCTAGGAAATCCCATGGACAGAGGAGTCTGGTGGGCTACAGTCCATGGGGTCACAAAAGAATCAGACACAACTAAGTGACTAAACAACAACATTAAGACTCCACATAATGTTGGGCCTGGAGTACCAAGCTCTGGCGTTAAGGACTGAGCCGTGGTGTAACAGCCAGAGACTAAGTGGTACCTTAAGACCTGAAAAGTGAAAGTGCCCTCCTCCAAGTAGCTAATTTAGTGCACAGGCACATCTTAGAGTGTGGAGAGAATGCAAGCCCATTACAGGCACATCTTAGAGTGTGGAGAGAATGCAAGCCCATTATAAGTGAAGAGCTCTTGCTTCCCTAGAGGGGAATAAGCTAAAGAGATTCCATCAAATGAATTTGCTCAACCGCAGCAAGGTCTCTGTTTTATAAATATCGAATCTAGGCTAATAATGTAGCCGAATTGCTCTCTGAAATAACTGTGCCAACCAACAGCAATACTTTATGAGTGCTGAGGAGTAGATACTGCACATAAAGTAGAATAAATGAACATGAAGTAGAATAAATGCACCTTAGATACAATAGGGTCACCCTTTATAATATGTTGAGTTACTTGAAAGAAAAGTGGTAGATATTGTAGTGATAGAAAACGTCTTTTAAGGATAATGATCACTATGGTTGAGGAAAGAGCCAAAGATGTGGGGGATCTGTGGGGTTAGAAAATTGTTGCCATTGAGAATTGAGAAGGAAACACCAATAAATACAGAAGTCTTCTTTAAAGGGAATTGTAATTATTCTGAAATCTATATCTTAAATTGATACTAATATATTTTTATTTTTCCTAAATAGGTGAATTTTTCCTGAAAAATCTAGTGGCTAAAAGAAAAACAAAAGCCCTGTAACATTTAACGAGACATTCAAGATCATGATAGTTTTGGAAGTTTCACTCCAGTTGTTAACAGAAGTCATGGTGTAATGCCTAGAATTCAGTGCATATATCCTAATTTTTTTGTTTTAAGAAAAATGTCAATAAGCTATGCATATTTAACTATAATAATTCATTCGTCTTTTAGCATATCTTCTTTGTCCCAGTAAACAATTGCTTGTTATGATATAATCATAAAATGTCTTTGTAAGAGTTTATCATTAATTTAAATAATACATTAAAAACTTTAAGAAAATCTTTTAAGCCTCTATATATCATTGTCACCTTTCATTTCTGGAAAATGACATACTGTGATGAAACAGTATAGACTTGAGGTTATGTCTGTTTAGCAAAAACATCATTGGAATAATTTAGAAAGGCTTAAGAATTTCAGTGTAGACCCTTCATATAGATAACAACTGTATTAGACCTATAACATAGTTCTACATTGATTACTTGTTTAGGACTTCTATGAAACCAAGACCATGATTTTGTCCAAGATGGGAAATATAACCTAATAATAAAATATTAACTCTGATTTTATAATATTTGCTACATCACATGCACTGTCCACTTATTCCTTTTATTCAACTTATATCACTCTGGTGAGGTGATTGTGTTCTATCATAGTAATGACCTGAGTGAGGAATTTCTTTCCTAAGTAGTAGAACTCAAATTCATCCTTTGACTCTGAATCCTGTTTTTCTACCACATCTCACTAGGGATGTATTTAGATGGCAATATGGTAATATATGTAAGTTGGATAGCCATTTCTGTTTTGAAGTTTTAAATACGTGAACTAATTTTTTTTATAGTGTATAACTTTGAAAATTACACTTTAATTTAACTCAGGGGAGCCATATATATTTTGACTCACTTTCCTTATGCTGTGTGTGTTCAGTCATGTCCAACTCTTTGCGACCCCATGGACTGTAGCCCACCAGGCTCCTCTGTCCATGGGATTTCACGGGAAAAAAAAAATGGATTAATTTTCAGACTCTGATTTTGTAACATAATCTGCTGTTACCAATTTCCCAGGGTAGGCAAGTGATAAGGAAACATCTTAACAGAAGAGTTATTTTGTCAAGTGAAATTTTTGTTATCCCAGTGTAAAATAATTAAAATGGCATTTTATTAGCGTAAGTATAAAAGTTTTGAGGGGCTCCAAAATCACTGCAGATGGTGATTTATGGCCTGCAGCCATGAAATAAAAAGACGCTTACTCCTTGGAAGAAAAGTTATGACCAACCTAGACAGCGTATTAAAAAGCAGAGACATTACTTTGCCAACAAAGGTCCGTCTAGTCAAGGCTATGGTTTTTCCAGTAGTCATGTATGATTGTGCGAGTTGGACTATAAAGAAAGCTGAATGCCGAAGAATTGATGCTTTTAAACTGTGGTGTTGGAGAAGACTTGAGAGTCCCTTGGGCTGCAAGGAGATCCAACCAGTCCATCCTAAAGATCAGTCCTGGGTGTTCATTGGAAGGACTGATGTTGAAGCTGAAACTCCAATACTTTGGCCACCTGATGCGAAGAACTGACTCATTTGAAAAGACCCTGATGCTGGGAAAGATTGAAGGCGGGAGGAGAAGGGGACAACAGAGGATGAGGTGGTTGGATGGCATCAGCAACTCAATGAACACGAGTTTGAGTAAACTCCGGGAGTTGGTGATGGACAGGGAGGCCTGGCGTGCTGCAGTCCATGGTGTTGCAAACAGTCGTACACAACTGAGCGACTGAACGGAATTGAACTGATGTTAAAGTTTTAATTTGTAACAACTTCTCATAAAAATAGTGAATGGTAAAATGAGGCTATTTTGATACAGATGTGAAGTTGGGAGTTATGGGTGATGTTTGCAGTCTTTGTCAGATCTCAATGGTCCATTTACTCCTTTGTTTTATTTTGGTTATATACTCGAGAAAAATCCTGTCTGGTACAGCTAAATAATAACACATTTAAAAACTTTAAAACATCTTGCAATCTCAGGATACTCTCCAGTTGAATATATTCCAAAAACCTGAAAGGTGATTAGCAAGAAATGTTCGATCTTTTGAATTTGTTATTCCTCCACTCATTATTGCATAATTGACCATTATATCAAGACTAGAATATGTGACCAAATCTGGTGAGCATGTACTGTAGGGATGTAGGTATAGTCCTTTGTACAACTGCACAAGAATGGGCAGGCCTGAATTTTGAAAGGCCAGGACAGAGCTCTGACCTTCCTCAACAATGATGCATTAAAAACAAGCACATTTAAATGCAGACATGGCAGGCAGCCTATACAAAATTTCTGACCGGGTGGTACAAGTTATTGCATCCATAGTCTCCAATATGTAAAATTTGGTATGTGCCCATTTCACTATGTCCAATCCTTTTCTTTCTGTAGCACAAATGAAATTCTTTCAAAAAGTGAAAATGACAGGTGGCACATAGTTTTTAATCACAAAGTCAACTTGAAATGTCATAAACAATATTTCTCATTTGTGTGTTCACAATAAGAAAGAGAATAAAATGTGCCAACGGGGCATCAGCATTGCCAGGGGAGAGGGAAGAAGTTGGAAGAGTGGTAGCTGCTGGATTAAGGGAGAAGAACAGAGGTCTCTGCCCCATTTCCAATGACTAAATCAGCCAACTCCAAAACCCAATTCCTGTTTGGTCAGATATAATTATTAATGAAACTAGTTTGAACAGGAGTTTCTCTTACTTGCAGCTGAATGTATTGATTTATTTTTGTCATACCTCACAGCTTGCAGGATCTTAGTTCCCCGACCAGGGACCTAACCCATGGTTCATTCCCTGCATTGGCAGTTCAGTTCAGTTCAGTTCAGTTCAGTCACTCAGTCGTGTCTGACTCTTTGCGACCCCATGAACCGCAGCATGCCAGGCCTGCGGATTCTTAGCCACTGGACCATTAGGGAAGTCCTGAGATTTTTATATATCCTTTTGTATTGATGTGAATTCTTAAAAATCATGTCCATGTATTATTTTCAATTTTAAGTACTAGTTAATAATCTCAAAAGTACTAGCTAATAAATCTTTTTTTTTTTTTGCCATACCATACAGCTTGTGGGGTCTCACATCCCCAACCAGGGGTTGAACCAGGGCCACTGCAGTGAAAGCCCAAAATCCTAAACATGGGCCACCAGTGATCGCCCCTAAAAATAGAAACATTGTATCAATTTTAAAAAAACACAAGGTCTTTAATTGTCTTAATAGGGAAAACAATGGTAACCATCTTCTTGCAACTTTTCACATAAAGGCTCAAATTGCTATAAATTAACCTACCAAGTCACTTCTTCCCCATTACAGCCAGGTTACATGGCTCCTGTCTTTTGTATTTTCGTCCACTTGCCAGTTCTCCCACCTTCTAATCAGTAACCATGTTTTACACATTTAGTTATCAATCCTAGGCACTGAAGCATCCTACAACTTAAAACTGGTGCCTTATTCAACTGCTTTAGCAAGACACCTTTGCGTTATAATCCCTTTACTAGACTTTAAGATTGTTAGCAGAATAGAAGAATATTCTCAAGAGAAATGAAGAGCAGTTCGTTAATAAGCCCACTCCCATTTCAAAATCTAGGAGTAAGGGATCATCTATTGTCTCTTTCTGTTATTTTGTTTCCTTCACTCTAGTCTGCCAACTTTTTCTTAAAGGGTCAGATAGCAATATATATGAAACCATTTAAAATGTAATCACGTAAAAATGTAAAAGACATCTTAGCTCACAGGTTGCTGGCCAGGTTTGGCCCATGGGATTTTGTTTGCCAATACCTGGTCTGTTCTCTTCCTTTCTTGCATCATTTGAAAGAACAACATAATGCCCCTTTCTCAAAAAAGGAGTGATTTTCCTGTCTAATGTCATACTGTCACAACTTAATTAGTTACTTGCACTAGACAAAAAATAACCCAAACACTGGCTTATGAAGAATATTTTATTTATGTATTTGATATCTGTACAGATGTCTCTGTCCTCATCTTTATCTCTGTGTTATTGAACTGCAAAATTCCTAAAGGATGAGATTTGTATCTGTTTAACTCAATTTGTATACTCTCGGCAGAGCACAAGCATCAGATGGACATATTTCAATAATGATAAACACAAGAGAAAATCAAATATAAGTAAACAAGAGACATAAGAAAAAAAGCAGATGAAAACACAAAATTCCTTATTTTAGGATTATGCTATACATTAACTTGTAAAATCTACTACTGTAAGTTTATGTATGAGATTATATTGACTTTATTACTTAAAATGGGAGAAACTGCAGTAAGTCACAGGAATAAAATACAAAGTAAAAGTAACAAATAGTTTGGGCTTTTAGACTAAAAAACAACGATCAGTGAGGAAAAACAAGGAATGATACAGATTTCATTTCACTACACTGATTTTTTCTCCATGTTTTTTTTAAAAAAGATTACCTTTTAGTCTTCTTTGAATAGATTGGAAATGGGCAGTGGACTAAAGAAACCATTGATACAGCCCATTAAAACAAAAGGAGCAAAAGAACAATAACCAAACCAGACCTGTAGGGTTACTTCTAACGTGGAAGCATAGGCGGAAAAAAAGCACAAAGGCCACATTCTGTCCATGGCATCCTCCTCAATTCAGGGAGACAAGAAATAGCATGGAACACACCTCACCCAATTAATCCAGAAAACTTTAAATCTCCATGACACTATTGGAAAGGTTAACAGGTTTAGCCCAGTATTTAGCACAGCCATTTCATGGCAGAAAATACATGGGGTGGTGGTTTAATCACTAAGCTGTGTCTGACTCTGTTGCAATCCCATGGACTGTAGCCGGCCAAGCTCCTCTGTCCACAGAACTTCCCATGCAAGAGTACTGGAGTGAGTAGTCACTTCCTACTCCAGCAGTGAAAATATATACTTAATGACAAGTAGATAAACCACTGATCAGAAGAACTGAGGAGTGTCACTCCCGTTACCATTCAATATTGAAGTGCTGCCTAAAGATATTTTATAAAGTAAAAAGTGTCTGAAGTTTAATTTTACAAAAATCGACACCATTAAAACCAACATGATTATTTGCTACTCATCCAGTCACTGAGGTAACAATATTATAAAAATATGTAAAAAAATTCTAGTTTCATAATTACCAGATATGCTAATTCCCATATAGCTAGTATAAATTTGATTATTAAAAAAATATTTTGTTTCCTTAAAAGCACTTGGTTCATTTATCATTTACTATCAGATAGGTATTTGCTATCTTGAAGTACCAAAAAAGTTCCAAATAAAAATGGCAATGTCTATACTCTGGGTTTCTTGTTGGGCATATCCTGAAGACTAAACTTTGGAATTTCACCAGAAGGAGCATATGGAATTCTCTTTGAAGACACCTTCTTGCCAATTGTTTCAATCTAGAGGAGAAAAGAAAATTGTTAACAATACCTAAACGTAAAATTTTGCCATATAGTGTAATAAGGGCTAAAACCTAGATGATTTTTGTTTTTCTTTTTAAAGGCAGAAGTTGTTTCTCAGGTTGTGTGGGTTGCTGTGAAAGACCTTTGGTTCCTTCCATATTTTTTGTTTCTAGAGTCAGTCTACAGTCCCCTTTTCATATTCATATCTAGACAGGCTCACTCCTCTCAGTCTTAACACCAGACTCCCTCAAACAGAACAGGAGATTACATGCCACTGTGAAAGCAATAAACACCCCAGATTCCCATTAATTCACATTCTTCCAAACTCTATTCTAATGTCTTGTTTCCCTTATTCTAAAAAACTTGCATAAGTTATAACAGCATAGTTTTTAGAAGTTCAGGCTTCAGAGTTTTAAAGGCTCCAGTTGGAATCCTGACTGATAATTGCTGATACCTAAACTCTCTAAGGTCTTTCTTCCTTGTTCGTAAATGGTGTTACCCACCTACCTCGAAGGGCTATGGTAAGGATTCAGTTAGATAAAGTGCTCAGGACAATGTCTGGCATATTAAGTCAACCTTCAATAAACCAATAGTAGTCAATTTTCATTTTGCATATTACATTTAAAACTTTTCCCCTTCTTTCCAAAATTATCAATATTACCTTTAAAGACACTGTTTCTTTAATAATTGTTTATCTCCTCTCTACAGCAGAGATAAATATACTAATTTTCAGAAATGTATTTTTAATTAAAAAGGACATTTTTAATTAAAAATTAATATTTAATGCTGACTCATACCACAAAGGGCTTCTGCTTATTTATTTGGCCAGGTCTTAGTGGCAGCAGGCAAGATCGATCTTCATTGCTACATACAGGATCTTTGACTGTGGCATGTGAACTCTTTGTTGAGGCATGTGGGATCTAGTTCCCTGATCAGGAATTGAAAAGAGGCCACCTGCATTGGGAGTGTGGAGTCTCAGTCACTGGACCACCAAGGAGGTCCCTCTGCTTTGTATTAATCAGTTGTCTTATTTAATGGCTTATAAATTCTCTTTATTTAGCAATTCCAGTCTAATAGTTTTTTTAACCCTTACTAGGAATAGTTAATTATAAGAGCTCAAACTCATTAAAAAAAAATATATATATATATATATATATGTCTCTGCATTTCTCCTCTAGATGAGTAAAACAGCAATGAGAGAAAATGTTTCTGTGCCTGCAAATAATGTTTAAAAAATAACACTGCTAAGTTAAGTCATGATTGGGAAAAACAGTCCCATTACTCACTAAGGAGGGGTTGGAGAGAAGAGTCCCCAGGGTCTTTGATGGAATGTGAACTGACAAGGATGTCATCTGATTTGTGATGCAAGTTAATCTCTCATGGATGAGGAGTGGGCACTGAATTAAAAGTAAGAAGGATCTTCAACAAGTCAGTGACAGGTTAAGAGAAACAGATCAGATATTTCGAACAGGGAATGAGGCCTTATCAGTACCTCTCCCAGACAGCTGGTGCTAAGCAGACACACACAGCCAACTTGAAACACTGCCACGCTCTGCTCTGCTCCGGGACTCTGCTGACAACAATCTCCTGGCAGATTTCTTTATCCTCCCAACCTCCCCCTTGGGGCCCAGACTCCACGTCTGCTGAGGAAATGGAAAGGGGCTCTTTCTTATTAATACCTTTGAGGCCCCTGGTAGAACTGAAGTGGATGCAACATAAAATGTATTGTGCAGCTTTCTGTCTGCTCTTCAAAAGTTCCATAACTGACTGACAAGCTTTAAATTAAAAGAGGGCCAGTACCCCTGCAGCTCCCATACTTTTCATTTAGACCTCTCACAGTACCAGCATAGTGCTAAGCACTCAGAGACAGAGGATCCTAAACCAACATGGGACAACTATAGTACTAACTCATTTCTATAGGAATAAATGACCTGGCCTCTGAGGGGGTCAGTGTGGCGCGCACAGTGTAACAGAGCAGCTTTGAAGGCTCTAGGAAAAAAAAAAAATTAATGCCTACACTTTCTTACTTGATGTTTATACAAGGTAAGGTGAGGCACATCTTGGCCCTATAAACTTTGTAAGAGAGACCAAACTGAATGCCCTTTAGGTTATGAATTTGAGGAGGGAGTAGAGTATTTCACAGATACCACAGAGACTTCCCAGAGAACTGACTGACGTTTTCCCAGAGTTATGTTATTGCTAAATGAGAAAATATTAAAATCATAAAACTCACAGCCAGGGATTTTTCCCTGGTGGTCCAGTGGTTAAGGATTCACCTGCCAGTTCAGGGGACACCCCTTATCCGGGAAGATCCCACATGCTGAGGAGCAAGTAAGCCTGTGTGCCACAACTATGGAGGCCATGTTCTGCAGTTACTGAAGCCCACATGCTCTGCAACAAGAGCAGCCACCAAAATGAGAAGCCCGCACATCACAACGAAGACCCAGTGCAGCCAAAAAATAGATGAAAAAAATGAAAATGAAAAAACTCAAAGCCCATTTCAAAAAGCAAACGACCAAACAAGTGAAACAAAACCAATTCAGGATGATGCTTACCTGGAAGCCAATGGTTTGTAGTTCATTGTGGAGCCCATCCAGGACACGTCGTCCGTCAAAGATAAAGGCTGGTTTCAGCATTTTTTTATGAATGCGTTCATAATCCAGTTCCTACAAAGAAAGAACCAGAGAAATAATTAGAGCATATACAGGAACGCATACTCCACCCCAAATGCTATTAGAACACCTCTAAAATTTTCCTTAATCTCACTTCTGTCACTTCACCTTAAACATGTCCCACTCAGTGCAAATCACAACAGCATGGGCACCATCACAGGCTTCATAGGGATCTTTGGAAATGGTCACAAGCCGGGCCACTGTAACAACCCAACAAAAAACTGCAGTAAGAGAGGAGTGATTTGAGATTATGCACTTTAACACTAGGATTGCAGGAGGAATTGAGAGTCTGACAGAAGTGGAATGGTCTGGTTGAAATATGAGTGGGGGTAACAGTGAAGGGCCTGGAGTAGTCCCCAGTCTTGTCCCAGAAGCATTTCCTTATAATCTCTGGGGCTTTTTAAAAGAATATCTTGGAAACATCATTAGAGTAATCTACTTCATTACTTGATTACTAATTAGTAATTACATTACTAATCCACTGGATTACTTCAAATCAAAGTTGATGAAGCAATGTCTGAGAGTTTAATTTTAGAGAATTGAGGTTGAAAAGAGGGGCCTAGCCATGATAACAATGACAAAAACTGAACAACCAAAGGTTTCCAGAGAATAAATAAGTTTGGGAGCCCAAACTCAAAATGACACGTGGGAGACAAAGCCTGACTCACCTTGGTCATCCTTTGAAACTCCTGGATGAGAAAGATCCACAACTATTTGCTCCCTTGGTACTTTTGGATCATATATATGGAGGTGTGCGCCTTCATCCATCAAATATTTGCTAATATATATACTAGATGACTCTCTGAAGGAAAAAACAAAACCCAGCTTTGCTATGCTTCTGAATGGCATATATTTTAATACCTATGGAACTTAATATACAGGTGAGATTCTATTTTTGTGAGGATATGAATGTCCACATTTTTACTCTTTATACTATACACATACAGTACTTCACATATACAGCTACCATCAAAAAATCAGGATGAGGATTTAAGATTCTCAGAAAGGAAAGAATACCTTGTATCACCGGTGTCCTTTTTGAAAGCAAACCCCAAAATAGCTATCTTCTTATCTGTCACTGTATTAAACAGACTGTCTATGATCCGGGAAGCAAACCTCCTTCTCTGGTAGTCATTCATGTCTATAACCTGAAAGGACATGCACAATTATGCAAGGAACAGTTAAAAGTGGTACAGCCTGTGTATACACTGCATATACCTTTATGGTTAGTACTCTTGTATGAATACAAACTTTACGAATTAACAGGAGACAAAAGTTTCCAACCTCTTTAGTATCCACAGGTTAGAAAAAAACAAAGAATTTTACCCACTCCCTTCCTTTCCCACTGCTCCCCACCCTGAAAAGTTTAAGTTTCATTTGGTTTTAACTTTACATGCATCAGGCTGGGATGAATGTTAAGGGAGCACAGGTAAATTCCAACCCCATCTGAGGTCTGCCATGAGGCCAGCCTAAAAAGGCACATAGAAAACAGTGTTCTCCTTAGCCAACTTCTCCAAACCCTAAGGAAGCAACTAAACTCCAAAGTACTCGCTCACATGCTTAACCAGACCCCTCATCAAAACTGAGTATGAGTAGAAAGAAGATAGAGAACAGTCAAACCATGTACAGAGCTACAGTTGTCTCCAGATGAACCATAACACCATGAACATCTGGATAAATTTTTAACTAAATGTTACAAGTAAAAGTCTCTGATCATCTAATCTGTTACTCTCCTAAGAATTTATAAACAAACATCATATTTGTGACCAGTAAAGTCTCTGATCATCTAATCTGTTACTCTCCTAAGAATTTATAAACAAACATCATGTTTGTGACCAGAGGAATTTAAGGAAAGACTTTTTTTTTAAGGCTCTAAGCTTCCAGAAGCCATCTCAGAGTCTGAGAGCTTGGGAAATGAGCTCAAAGCTTTAGAAAAATCAAGCCTTTATTTTTTTGCCACATAGCTGCAAGGCATGTGGGATCTTAGTTTCCCAACCAGGGATCAAACCTGTGCTCCCTGCAGTGGAACCGTGGAGTCTTAACCACTGGACTGCCATGGAATCTGGAAAATGAAGCCTTTATCTGCATTTTTCCCACAATGGACAGTAACATAAAGCTGTTACACTAGAGTGAGTGAAATGAACTTAGAAGTGTATATTTCCCTAAAAATGCTCATTTCCTTACTTTCCTACTCACTGCTGAAATCTGAAAAATTATAAACCTGAGGAAAAAGTATTTGGAAAAGATATATACACTGACTGGTATCTTGAGCAAATTACTTAACACTGTTAAGCCTCAGCTTCCCCATCTATAAATGCTGCTGCTGCTAAGTCGCTTCAGTCGTGTCCAACTCTGTGAGACCTCATAGACGGCAGCCCACCAGGCTCCTCTGTCCCTGGGATTCTCCAGGCAAGAACACTGGAGTGGGTTGCCATTTCCTTCTGGGATAATATTAATGATGAAAACTAAGATACTACATATAAAGTACTTTAAAGAGTGCCAGGCACAGAGTAAGCACTCATAAATGTTAACTCTATTTCCAGTTTGAGTAGGGTCTCCAATTTTAGCTCTGTGAATCTCAAAGGGACAAAACAAATATCAACACATTCAAACCATTTGCAAGCATAACAATAGAGGTTCTTCTTTTACTTCTGTCTTATGCCTTTCAAGATGAAGAACTACAATTAAAAGTTCTTGCTTTATACAGGGAGCAAATTTTGTTATTAAAATTAAAAGGAATACTTGTTTATCATAAACTTTCATCATAGCTGATTACCAAAACAGACAAATTATAAACACAGAAGCTCAATAAATAAACCTAAAATGAACAAATTGAATATAATAATAATTGAGTTCCTGGAAAAAATTAATACTCTCAAAAACATTTGACAGAAAAAGATGACACGTTTTAATCAGAAGTTAATCATAACCTGTTGACTATAAATACCTGCTGCCAATAACGAGCTACTTCAGGCAAATTTAGAGCCTCACAGAGATAAACCAAATTCAGAACATCCTTTTGAAAGCAACTCCCACCAAAACCTGAAGAAAGAAAAAAAAATGACAATATTTTCATTTGGAACCACACAACTAAATCATGTTACAAATTTCTGTGTCATACTAATCAGAAGGCCTATGCTAGGATTTTTAATAATAAAATTTGAATGTGGGAAAATTAATGAGTTTATAAATTATGTGAAATTTGCAAGAAACTAATCAACTATAAATAATTTCCTAATAGTTATAAATAATTTTAAATAATTACAAATAATTTAAAATAATCTTCTAACTTAAGTTTTATTGTGGCTACATTTCTATTTTTTCCGTCATTAGCTGGTATAACTGCTCCACATCTCTCACTCTAACATAGAGCCGGCAAACTTTAACATTCCCAGTGAAAAATATTTTAGCCTTTGTAGGTCATGTAGTCTCTGGCACAACTATTCAACTCTGCTTTTGTTGCTCAAAAGCAGTCATAGACAATATGTAATCAAATGGGCATAGCTATTTTCCAATAAAACTTTATTTACAAAAAAAAGCTGTGGGCCAGATTTGGCCTGAGGACTATAGTTCGCCCACCACTGTTTGAGTGCAATGCCGTATACAGTGAGGGTTGGCATGAGCTTTGAAGTCAGACACACCTAGCCACTCACTAGTTGTATGACTGAACAACTTTTGAAAATTCCCCCAATCCTTAATCAGCAACAATTTTATATAACAGGTTATAAATTAA
Organism: Oryx dammah; assembly: GCF_014754425.2. NCBI lineage: Eukaryota > Metazoa > Chordata > Mammalia > Artiodactyla > Bovidae > Oryx > Oryx dammah. The sequence continues at coordinate 58,100,538 of NW_024070187.1, forward strand.
GATATATAAACACCTGTTTCAGAACTTGTTTCATAACATGCCTTCAGGAAACAGTAGCTATTTTTATTAAATGGTCACTAGAAGAAAATATCAGAAAGACAGAAAAGGCCAGGAAATCAGTACTGAAAAATGGCATAAAGCCCCAGAAACATAGGAAGTGCTGCCTATGGCCCAATCTATAAAAGACTCTTTTTACCTTTACATCAACTTTATTAATTTAAATCCAAAAATATACGCAGTTCTCATTAAACTCAGTAGTTATATCCTATAAATTCGCACGAACACTGAATTAGCAAATACTGAAGTGTTGCTTGTAGGTAAAACACAGCATTAGGTTCCTGGGAGCTTCTGGTAATGTGTTTTGTCAACTGATCAACATAATCTTGTTTTATGTGTGCTTACATTTAAAGACACCTTATTTAAAAATATTGTTCACCTTCACTAACAATGAACTCAAAGCCAACAGCACTGAAGTGAAGCTTATCAAACCACATGTATTTTCTCTGTAAGGCACATCATAGTTTGCTGACACTTTAGAACACCAGAAAAAATTTCAGCAATATTCTTGAGAGCCATTTTAAACAGTAAAAAAACACAGAGGGGAAAAAGCACCAAAATGCAAAACATATGGTACTAAACAGACCACAAAAACAGCAGACATTTGCAGTATGTGAGCTAAAACAAGAAGGTAAGAGTACTGCCTTATTCAACTTCAACTGGGAATGTATGTGTTGGGTGACTCAAATTTTATGCTGCTCTGTTCATATCTGCAAATGAGCAGATGAGTACTGATGTTGGGTTACAAATACATTTTAGCAAGTAGGCTAAATAATTCACAAGTATGGAATCCACAAATAATGAAAATATTTCACCAAGGTCACATTTGCCACCTCATGCGAAGAGTTGACTCACTGGAAAAGACCCTGATGCTGGGAGGGACTGAGGGCAGGAGGAGAAGGGAACGACAGAGGATGAGATGGCTGGATGGCATCACTGACTCGATGGACGTGAGTCTGAGTGAACTCCGGGAGTTGATGATGGACAGGGAGGCCTGGCGTGCTGAGATTCATGGGGTTGCAGAGTTGGACACGACTGAGCGACTGAACTGAACTGACTGATGGGTAGGAAAAGCAAATGATAAGGAATTTTTTCCTATTGCTTCAGTAAGGTGTTACATGATTTCTGATGTGATCTCCTAAACTTATTCTACCTAAATGTTCTAACAAAATATTAATATATTTCTTCTGAAACACTGAACCATGTTTATATACTAATCAGTCACTACTTATTAAACAATATATGTAACTATTGTCTCACTTAGAAAGTCTCTGATAAGCTGAAGGCCACATGTATAATGCAATCATTATTTTAAGGGTGTCAAGCAAAGGCTTCCTTAAAGTTAGAGATCTACCTAAAAGAACCTACTTGATGTATAGAAAACTTCCAGCTTACCCACACTGGCTTTCAGAAATTTACTTCCAATTCTCTGGTCCATTCCAATAGCTGTTGCCACCTCCTCTACATCAGCTCCTGTTGCTTCACAGAGGGCACTTATAGAGTTAATGCTGCTGATTCTCTGGGCCAGAAAAGCATTTGCTGTCTTTAAAAAAAAAAAAAAGGAAGAATACAATGAACTAAAATAAACATTGTATATAATCTGCATTATATTTCATCAAGTTGATGCAAATTACTGAAAGAGATATGAAAGTTTCTGATGGGTTCAGTCTAAAGAGGCAATGGGTGGGTTGGTTCAGAAAAATGTTTTAAATTAGAGAAGAAAGGTAGTTCAGTTCAGTTCAGTTCAGTCGCTCAGTCGTGTCCAACTCTTTGCGACCCCATGAATCACAGCACGCCAGGCCTCAAAAGGGACTTCTCTGGTAGTCTAGCGGCTAAGACTCTTTGCTCCCAATGCAGGGGGCCTGGGTTCAATCCCTGGTCAGAGAACTAGATCCCACATGACACAGCTAAGATCCCACATGCTGCAACTGAGACCCAGTTCAGCCAAATAAATAAATATTAAAAAAATAAATAAATAAAGGTGAAGATTTAAAAAAGAGAAAGTAAAAAGAAGGGAATGAGTGATTTTTAAAATTAGTATTTTAGTACACTCGATTTTCTTTTACATATTCTAAAATATTTCATACCCAAATACTTGATCCCCTTATGAAATTATTTCATAATATATAAGAATATTATCTTCATAAGCATATCTTTTATTAAAAAAGTACCTAGGTAGCTTATCAGTGTTAAGAGAAATAAATCCTTGGCTTAAATTTAATAGAGAGTTGAGTGCTACATACTAACCAGTTTGGAAAGTTCTGAAGACCAGGTATTAGTGGTAAGGATCTTTTCTCTGGGAACCCAGTGCTCATACACAGCACACAGTGCTTGCACAGCTCTCTGGCCCTCTGGGGTTTCATCCCCTCCAATCAGTACTCTGTCTGGGTTCTTAAGGTCTTTGATGGCTGTTCCTTCTGCCAAGAACTCAGGGTTGGACAGCACCTAAAATCCCAATGCAAAGGAAAGTTTTAAGCTAGAATTAATTATGGACAACTCAAAGCACTGATATTTATATAAGAAGGCCAGATTCTAATGCTTCCTTTTTCATACCTGTAAATTCAAGTTGGGTTTTGTGTTTGCATCAAATATTCGACGAATACTTTCTGCTGCCCGCACTGGGACCGTGCTTTTCTCAGTCACAATTTTGTACCCATGTGAGTTTTGCACAATGCGTCTAGCACAAGCTTCAATATACTTCAGATCTGCTGCACGGCCTTTTCCCATTCCATAGGTTTTGGTTGGTGTGTTCACCTGATGAAAGTATACGGAATTAAGAACAAAGTATCTGTGAAATGTTCACTTATATCAAGATACACCCTGGACCATCAACTGACTAGTCAAATGGGAAGTTAACAGCATCAGTAGGCTTGGTTTCACCCTCTATTAATTCCATGGAAATAATACATTTTATAAATACAATACCTTAGGGAACATCTTGAAGTACCTGGAGAACTCACTCATTACATTTCTACATTTCTATTGAGAAGCTACTATATATGTGTCAGAGTCAGGATAGCAGGATAGGCAGGGTCTAAGCTAAGACTAGGCTTCCCACATAGCTCATCTGGGCTTCCCTCATAGCTCAGTTGGTAAAGAATCCACCTGCAATGCAGAAGACCCCAGTTTGATTCCTGGGTCAGGAAGATCCACTACAGAAGGGATAGGCTACCCACTCCAGTATTCTTGGGCTTCTCTTGTGGCTCAGCTGGTAAAGAATCCTCTTGCAATATGGGAGACCTGGGTTCGATCCTTGGGTTGGGAAGATCCCCTGGAGAAGGGAAAGGATACCCACTCCAGTATTCTAGCCTGGAGAATTCTATGAACTGTATAGTCCATGGGGTCATAGTCCATGGGGTCACAGTCCATGGGGTCACAAAGAGTCGGACACGACTGAGTGACTTTCACTTTCACTTCACTAAGCTAAGACTGGAGATATAAAGATGAAGGAGACTCCAAAAGGAGTTCATGGACTGAAATGAAATGTAAGTTCTCTTTTAGTTCTTCTCTTGATTATATGTAACATATTATCCTAGTCTTTAAAACTAAACTTAAAACTCCTTGTACTCTCCTTTTTTTATAGACCTGTATCAATAAGTTTTTATAAATGTCTGCAGTGTCATTCACAAATGCTTTCTTGGCTATTTAGAACTAGAAATTATCTAGCACTTCCAGGATACAGAATACTATGCAGACAAAGACTATCATATAGAAAGAAAAATAAACCATGAGTTCAGAGTCCAGGCATTTAGTTTTGGCGTAGCTGTATCATGTAACCGTGGGGAAGTATGGCTGCCTTTGTCTCAATGACCTCACTGGAAAATGAGAATAACACATTCTCTAAAATCTAACTCATGAGTTTCATAACATTCACAAAGAAGTGAAAATACTCTGAGAAGTCCAAACTTCTATATAGGAATAATTTTTGAACCAGTAAGTAGCACCAATTTTCTTCTCTTGACAAGCTTATGACTTAATGGGAGACCAAATAAAAGAATGAAACCAAAATAAATCAAAACATGAAGATTTAGATGAGGTGTGAAAAGCATGAGAAAATTTTGTTTATATGCATGGAACAACTTAGGAAAAGACTTAGGTATGGAAGTCAGGGTGTGGTGGCGCACAGAAGGGCGAAAACGACTGATAAGACAATGTGAGCCATGCTGGAGATGTGGGATGATCAGATGGTTTCCCCAGGTAAAGGAGCTCTACAGATAACAATTAAAAACTGATTCCATAGCATAAAACTATTCCTACCTGGAATTCACCTAAAAATAATTTGGGTAATCTAGGATGAGAAAGAAGTATAAAAGAAGATTGGGGACTTCCCTGGTGGTTCAGTGGTCAAGACTCCATTCTTCCACTGCAGGGGGGTTGGGTTTGATCCTTGGTTGGGGGAACTAAGATCCCACATACCCCGAGGAGCAGCCAAAAAAATTATGAAAACAAAGATCACGAATGGCCATGATGACTGTTGACAGTGGAGAACAGGTACCAGGGGTTCATTATATCGTTGGTTCCATCTTTTGCAAAAGTTTGCTATTTTTCATAATGAAAAGTATACAACAAGCACAGTTTAAAAAAAAACTGATGCCGAGAAAAATAGAAGCCAGGTAGGAGTCATACCACAAAAATAACTCTAACAGGCACACAAAGCAATAGCTTGGAAAGATTCAAGGGAGTCAAGGGAGCTCAGGCAGTGTATAATCAGCTGTCTTTGCCAGAACACACTAAGGTAAACTCTATTGCCTTAAGAATAGATTCTTTAAAAAATATATTTCTTTTTCTTACAGAAAACTCCCCTCTTCCCATTCTAGGTTGTGGTTATCCAAATGTTGGGACTAAGGTAACTTCTTGATTTTCTCCAAGTATCTAGATACTCCCAAATAATTTCTCCTTTTCTATGCCTCTACCCTAACCTTCTACAAGCTTGAGCAGACAAAGGATAGGTGAGTCACAAAACTGGCACCAGTTCCTCTGAAGTAATTTTTAAAAAGAAAGACTGAATTCATAGCACAGTTTCACCAAGGGTTTCACAAGTTCATTTCTTCACAGTACTGCTTTTGCCTCTATACACATAATCAATTCAACATCATCTCTACTCTATGGACGCCCCTGGTGTTTCTTTATCTCATGGAACCCAGTCCAAGCTCACACCACTGGCTTTCCCCTTACTCCATAAGGCTATAAAGGTCTTAAGTCATATAACACCCTAGCTCAGCTACCACCTGGTGATAACTATACCATCACACACAGAATATTTGAGTCACCAAAACAGCAAGAAAAAAAACTACCTTGGTTCACATATTGGATTACCAGAGTGTATACCCAAGCATTGATTCTACTTTTTTTTTTTTTTTGATGTAAAATCAAAGGTAATGAAATATAACTAGTACAGATGAAAGAGACAAAGGGATAGTTACCTTAAGTGTTCAGATTAGCAACATGAGCTAGAACATGAATGAATACCCTGGCATCCCTATCAAAGACAAGGCACTTAGGAAGGGAAAACCATATTTATATCCATTAAGAGATTTCTGTCATGCCCTGAGGTTTTGTGTATGAAATAAGTGAAGAGCTGAAGGTCTTCCCACAGTGTCCCATTCACAAGGTTCTGCTCCAGGGCGCTGCTTGCATTCCAAGTCTGAAGTGAAAATGAAGTCTCTCCCAGAGGCCTGCTGTTCAGCGTTGCTCCCTGGTGTGTGTCCTCATGTGTCCTCGCAGGTTTGTGGGGTACCAAAAGGCTTTCCCACACTGCTGACATGTGCAGGGCTTCTCACTGTGCATTCGCACATGCTTCCTTAAGGAGGAGGGCCAACAGAAAGCCTTCTGGCACTGCGTGCATGTGTAGGCTTCTCCCTGCTGTGTGTCCTCAGGTGTCCCTGAAGGGAGGCTTGGCGCATGAAGGCTTTCCCACAGAGTGGACATCCAAAGGGCTTCTGCCCCGTGTGTGTTCTCTCATGTTTCTGGAGGGACATGGAGCAGCTGTAGGCTTTGCCGCATTCTGTACATTTATAGGGCTTTGCTCCATTGTGCATCTTCGCGTGCCTTTTAAAATATCTCTGATGCCTGAAGGCTTTCCCGCAGTGCTGGCATTCACAGGGCTTCTCCTGACTGTGTGTTCCTACATGTTCCCTGAGGGATAAGGAGGAGCTGTAGGCTTTGCTGCATTCTGTGCATTCGTAGGGTTTTATACCACTGTGTGTTTTCATATGTCTCCTGAAGTCTTTGGGACAACTGAAGGCTTTTCCACATTTCTTACACATATAAGGTTTGTCACTGGTGTGTATCATCATGTGTCCAACCAGGGATGAGGAATATCGGAGGGCTTCCTCACATTCCTCACACCCACAGTGTTTTTCTCCAGTGTGAGTTCTCTTGTGCCATGCAAGGTATGAATGAGAGGTAAAGGATTTCCCACAGACTTTACACATGTGGGTTTTCTGTCCATGCTGACCTCTCTCATGTCCCTTAAAGGATGAGGGAAAAGCAAGAGCTTTTCCAGATTTCTTACAATCTGAAGACCGTTTACTACCATGACTCTTCACACATCTCTTACATGTTCTCCCAGCATCCTGACATTTATTGGGTTCCTCTTCAATGTCTGTGCCCCTAGGAGGGCTTAGGCATGAGACACAGCTGCAGGCTTCCCCACATTCCTCTCATGGATAATATCTGTATCCAGGGAGAGATCTCTGCTGATTTTGGAAAGAACAACCCCTGTAGGCTTTTCCACACTTAGTGCATTTACAGGGCTGAATTCCAGGCCAATATCCCTTATGCAGAGTAAGATCTGTAATTTGGTTCAGGGCTTCCAGACAGTGATGACCTTCATTATCTATGCAGAGCTTCTCTACCAAATGATTTCTCCAATCCCTTTCTAGGGTCTGGTGACCTCTGATGTCAAGAAACATCCGGTTTTCTCCAAAAAGAGACCAGGAATCATTTCTTGTGAATCTTACTTTTTTCTCTTTACTGAACAGTTCACTTTTCAAAACATCACACTGAGTACTTGATCTGGTTTTAACCCACAGAGGCCAGGTTCCTGCATGTCTCCAGCATCACATCTCTGTAGAGTTTCCTCTGACCAGGGTCCAGCAAGGCCCATTCCTCCAGGGTGAAGTTCACAGCCACATCTTCAAAGACCACTGAGTCCATATCTGCCAGTTCCTGGATCTCCAAAGCATCCTTCCCGGAGCCCGCGAGGCCACAGACACATGACACCTGGGGCCGCAATCCACAGGTATGCCGGAGCGCCCCTGATTCTACTTTTTTAAATGACAAAGGTAGAACAATTAAGTTCTGTTATGAACTGAAGTTATTTATGGACTAGCCTAACAACCTAATCAAGATACGCCAAGTTCTAAATAATTAATTTAAAATGATTTTTGGAATATAAATTCATCTAGATAGGAGATGGTTGTACAGTTGCAGCAAATTTTACCTGATTCTTTTTACCGTAACTACACCAAGCAGGGGAACCAAGAAACAACAAAATACATATACTATCACCCTATGTGCTCATGTGTGCTCACAAGTTATCAACACTTCCTAATTCTAGATCTCAGACTAGAACTTTCTCTGAACTTATTTATTCAATGATCTGAAATGATAAGATGATCATAGAGTTTGGTGAATTGTTGGATAAAATTAGTGAGAATCAAAATTCAACCAGACAACTTTATACTAAGTAATGCTATGGCTTAATACCACTGGATTTATTATTAAACTACAATGAAACTTCTATACAGACAAGAATACATTAACTCACGCAGCAAAGGAAAATACTTACAGAAATAAACACAAGATCAGCTTCCTTAATGGCATCATCAATATTGGTAGAAAAAAATAAATTTTTTCCTCGACAGGATTCTACCACTTCTTTTAGTCCTGGCTAAAAAGAGAAAAGAAATGAAGTTGCACATAAATTTTACCAGCCAGATGAGATAACCCAATAGTATAGAATTGCATTCACTCAGGGAAAGGTCATGTTGTAATTTAAAGGTCTAGATTTGTTCTCAAATAACACCTCTGTAGAAAACTCAAAGATCAAACTGGTACCAAAGGCCATCTAATGTACATTATATAACATAAAAGAACAAAGCAAAACTGAACTTGAACAATTAAAGCAGCAGATCAACTTAATGCATTTCATTGTTGACCATGTTCCAGACTATTTCATAAGAGTTAACAGTTAACACCAAGTATCACATTATGATCAGGAAAGTCAAAGTCTTTCATGATTTCAAACAAACATTTGATTTTGCATCGTCATTATGAATGCAGGTTTACTCCCATGAATCCAGGTCATAGAACACAGACCATTCAGACTAGTTGTGAAATAGTCGATAAATATTTACACATGTGTAAGTTTATAACTTTTCTAAGTCCCAGTATAAGAAACATGTCTATCAAAAAAATTGTTACTTTCCCATATAATTTTTTAAGTTGATATGTTATATTTTCATTTTTATTCAGTTCAAGAAATATCTCTTTTTTGTCCACATGGCATGCAGGATCTTAGTTTCCTGACCAGGATCAAACCCTTGCCCCCTGCAGGGGTAGTGTGGAGTCTTAACCCTTGGACAGCCAGGGAAATCCCTGGTGTCACCAGTTATAGCAACTGTTTCCTTATTTTGACTAGGTTCTAGAAAATTAGAGTAAAGGGTTATTTTACAGAGAAGATTTAATTCAATCCTATATATAATCTTCCAGTATTTAAATTAAAGTAACCTAAAATCAGAGCAATGCAGAATTTATAGTCTTAATAAGACTTCAACATGAACAACTACATTATTCCATTAAAATCAATGGGATATTTGTAGATATCCAAAACAAATGCAGAAGCAGTTTATAATATAGGTTCTACCTCTTATTAGGTTCATTATGTAATTATCATAATTAGTATTTTGAATTTATAAGGTACTTTTTAATGGAAGAACTCAGATCCTTTCATAGGTTAAAATTAGCTTTTGTTTTATTCAGAAAAAGCAAAGCAAATTATCCAGTTTGGTTTTTTTAGAAGTAGTTATTAAATGGCTCTTTTAAGTGAACAAAATTAACATTAAAGTAGTAACTATTTAATAAATATGGTAACACAAAAAGTTTTCATTGTTAAATATTAACAGAATCTACTATTCTGTTCTCTGAGTAAAAACATGAATACCTTATTACCAAGTTTCATCTGATAGTCATTACTATTTCCTTCTTAGACAGTAAAAACGCCTAATTTTATTAATATAGTTTTGACCCATAAAATATAAACTTATAACATTAACCACTGGACCACCAGGGAAAAAATCACAATGAGCACAACTTTGTAGACCCTAAATACACTTAGCTGAGTTTTTCAATGTAGCTTGGTAATATTTTCACTTGTCCTCTCATTCTGAGATTACTGCTCCAACCTACACTACAGGTTCTTCAGAGGATTGTACCTCCCACGTTCCAACAACTGAGATTAACCAATGTTCCAGTCACTTTTATTTCCTGTTCCCACCAACAAAACAGTTATCTTTATCCATTCTTATTTGCATGCCTGTGTGCTCAGTCCTGTCTGACCCCATTGACTGTAGTCTGCCAGGCTCTTCTGTCCACGGGATTTTGCTGGCAAGCATATTGGAGCAGGTTGCCATTTCCTCTTCCAGGACATCTTCCCAACCCAGATATCAAACCCTAGTCTCTTGAACTGGCAGGTGGATTCGTTACCACTGAAACACCTGGGAAGCCCCATCCTTGATAACTTCCTTCCAATTTCTGAGAAGGGGACTTTCAAGGCCAATTCCTTTTCTTGTGCTTTTGACCTCATCATCTTTGCTATTTTTCTAGACTTTATTCCATCAGTTAGCTTCTTTCTTCTTATAATTTTGACCTTTCCTTCTCTATGTGATTTGTCTACCTTAGTTTATTAACATGCTTCTTTATCAACCATAGGAAAAAAATATAAATTAAAAAAAATTGTCTTTACCCCATGTCCCTCTCCAGTGACCAACACCTTTATTTCCTTATTAAACTTTTTAAGAGCCATTCCTTTTCTACACTCTTACTTCTCCAATCCCCTACCACTTGAAACTGTTCTTGTAAAACTTGCAATGGCCCCCATAATATTGAATTTCAAGAATATGTCTCATCTCTTATTCCTCCTGTATCTGTCATAATTGACAGCTTATTCACTCAGCAAATACTTGTCAAGTAGTTACTGAGTACTGGCCCCTGTGTTAGTCACTCATAATCAAGACATATTCTTTATGGAGTTTGCACTACTAAAACTCTTCTGGCTTTTAGTTCACCTCCTCTAAACTATTCTTCATAGCTTCCCTAAGGCATTTCTTCCTCCACCCACCATCAAACATTGGTATTTTCCAGGGTTCTGCCCTTGACTCATGCTCTATTCTCACTATAGGTGCTTCCTGAGAGAGCTAACCTACTCTGATTTTACTGCTGCCTGCATAATATTTTTTTTAATACCTGGATAATCTTAACTTTACATCTTCAGACTTGAATTCTATCTTTTTGGCCATGCCTTGTGGCATGTGGAATATTAGTTCTCCAACAAAGGACTGAACCCAGGCCTCAGCTGTGAAGGTGCCAAGACCTAAATCACTGGACCACCAGGGAATTCCCCAGTCCTGAATTCCTGAATATCATTCTAGATTTATTCCTCTCCTTCATCCTTTTATATAATCAACAGTCAAGTCTGATCATTTTTCTTTCTAAATATTTCCCTTGGGAATTCCCTAGTGGTCCACGGGTTAGGATTCTGAGCTCTCAGTGCTGAGGGCCTGGATTCAATCTCTGGTTGGATCACACAAGCCTCAGTAGTCAGTCAGTTCAGTCGCTCAGTCGTATCCAACTCTTTGTGACCCCCTGGACTGCAGTACACCAGGCTTCCCTGTCCATCACCAACTCCTGGAGTTTATTCAAACTCTTGTCCATTGAGTCGGTGATGTCATCCAACCATCTCATCCTCTGTCATCCCCTTCTCCTGCCTTCAATCTTTCCCAGCATCAGGGTCTATTCCAATGAGTCAGTTCTTCACATGAGGTGGCCAAAGTTTCAGCTCCAGCATTAGTCTTTCCAATGAATATTCAGTACTGATCTCCTTTAGGATAGACTGATTGGATCTCCTTGCAGTCCAAGGGACTCTCAAGAGTCTTTTCCAACACCACAGTTCAAAGCATCAATTCTTTGGCACTCAGCTTTCTTTATAGTTCAACTCTCACATCCATACATGACTAGTGAAAAATAATAGCTTTGACTAGACAGACCTTTGTTGGAAAAGTAACGTCTCTGCTTTTTAATAAGCTGTCTAGGTTGGTCATAACTTTTCTTCCAAGAAGTAAGCGTCTTTTAATTTCATGCCTGCAGTTACCATCTGCAGTGATTTTGGGGCCCCCCAAAATAAAATCTGGCACTGTTTCCAGTGTTTCCCCATCTATTTGCCATGAAGTGATGGGACCAGATGCCATGATCTTCGTTTTCTGAATGTTGAGCTTTAAGTCAACATTTTTACTCTCCTCTTTCACTTTCATCAAGAGGCTCTTTAGTTCTTCTTCACTTTCTGCCATAAGGGTGGTGTCATCTGCTGGTGTCATCTGCATATCTGAGGTTATTGATATTTCTCCCGGCAATCTTGATTCCAGCTTGTGTTTCATCCAGCCCAGCATTTCTCATGATGTACTCTGCATATAAGTTAAATAAGTGGGGTGACAATATACAGCCTTGATGTACTTCTTTCCTGATTTGGAACCAGTCTGTTGTTCCATGTCCAGTTCTAACTGTTGCTTCCTGACCTGCATACAGATTTCTCAAGAGGCAGGTCAGGTGGTCTAGTATTCCCATCTCTTGAAGAATTTTCCACAGTTTGTGGTGATCCACACAGTGAAATGCTTTGGCATAGTCAATAAAGCAGAAGTAGATGTTTTTCTGGAACTCTCTTGCTTTTTTGATGCTCCAACGGATGTTGGCAATTTGATCTCTGGTTCCTCTGCCTTTTCTAAATCCAGCTTGTATATCTGGAAGTTCATGGTTCATGTATTGTTGAACCCTGTCTTGGAGAATTTCAAGCATTACTTTGTTAGTGTGTGAGATGAGTGCAATTGTGCAGTAGTTTGAGCATTCTTTGGCACTGCCTTTCTTTGGGATTGGAATGAAAACACCTTTTCCAGTCCTGTGGCCACTGCTGAGTTTTCCAAATTTGCTGGCTTATTGAGTGCAGCACTTTTATAGCATCATCTTTTAGGATTTTAAATAGCTCAACTGGAATTCTATCACCTCCGCTGGCTTTGTTCATAGTGATTCTTCCTAAGGCCCACTTGACTTTGCATTCCAGGATGTCTGGCCCTAAGTGAGTGATCACACCATCGTGATTATCTTTGAGAACCTCACGAACAGTATGAAAAGGCAAAAAGATAGGACAGAAGCCTCAGGAGGAAGTAAAAAAAAAAATTTCCCTAATCTAGTGAGTCTCAGAGTGAGTGGAGTGAGGATGGAATGACTCTTAAGGAAGCTGTGCATTCAAAAGAGCTCATTAAATATGATAATTACATATGATTTATCATTTCTCTATCAGTGACCAGGACTTAAACATAAATCACCAAGAGTCTAATATGAAAATTTGGTATATATAAAGAAAAATCAATACCATAAATTTAATAGTATCATTGAAAACAAATATCTACTTGTATATTTTATTTATTTTTTAAAGAAATATTCTTTTTCTTTTAATTTTATTTCATTTTGGTTGCAGTCGGTCTTCACTGCAAGTGGAAGCCACTGTCCAGTTGGGGCGCCTGCGCCTCTCACTGCAGTGGCCTCCCCTGCAGAGCACAGGCTGCAGGGCTTGCAGGCTGAAGCAGTCCCAGCTCCTGGGCTCCACAGCACAGGCTCAATAGTTGTGGCACCTGGGACTAACTGCTCCATGGCATGTGGGGGCCTCCTGGACCAGGGAGTGAACCTGCGTCCCCCACACTGGCAGGTGGACTCTTCACCACTGAGCCACCAGGGAAGCCTGGTTGCATATTTTAATGGAATTATAGGATACAGATTTAAGGAGGAAGTTGATTGCAAAAGTATCTAAAGTTTCTCCGGAAATAAAATATTTCTCTGCCTTGTCCACGATAGGTCAGTGTAAAATCACAATTGGTAATAATATGTGTAAGCTACTCAGTAAAGGAATTCATAAAACAGCATGAACTCTGGTTAAACTTGTCACTTGTTTTTCTTCTTTCACAGTTCTCCCTATTTGACATTTCACCTAACATTCACACCTTCAATATGGCCAAGGAAATGGGTAGGAATAGTTTTACAATACAAAATAAAGAAATAAACTTTGTTCCATTTTGGAACAAAGGCCTAACATATATTTGAAAATGAATAATTGGGTCACATGGCTCATTTTCCCAATTTTTTCCAATACACAATGCTACGGAAATAATTTATTTTCTTCTGATTTATAAATTCCTTCAGTAGGTGTCTTTTAACAACTGATGTCTAAGAAAGACACATGAAAATTATAAGCCTAAAGTCATTTACTTGCTAAGAGGAAAACCATTCTACTTGTTAAAACAATAATCTTCTTGTTATAAGAAGATTCCTTCTAGAATTTTAAAATAGCAGTGCCATCTTTTTAACCTCCAAAGTCAGCTGGGTTTTATTGAAAGACTCCATTTCTTTGCAAGCTACACTAACTAGTACAGAACTAAAATAGCTGCTTAGCTTATCATCATCTAATTTTCTGGAGTATACGTATTACAAATGAGATAAAAACAAGACTATGAAGACCAAATAATTACAATTTTAAATAAAGCCAATACAATTATGGGATATGTTAGAGTTCTGAGAACTCAAACGTTGTTTCTAATGGGCAGCCGTGCTAGATAGACTTTCAAATCTTTTAGATTCTATTTAAAGAGATTTAAAGAAGAAAAATTTTATGAAATAAAAGTGTGAAACAACAAGAAAGACTTTTGATTTTTTTGGTAGTTTAGTGAGAAAAAACAAGTAAGACATGGAAAAAAATCATCTTAGATCTTAATTCTTTTTCTCTAAGTATATATCCCAATTGGATTCAATGTCAATGTAGAATACTATTGTGTTTTTTTGGAGGAATTTAACTTTTAATGAAAAAAAAAGTATAACATGGCAAGGTGAGATTACCCTCTCACTTCTTTTGTGGCTATTACTTTTATTTTGGGTATTTGGCTGTTATTTATTTTTATTTAAGTATAGTTAATTTATAATATTGTGTTAGTTTCAGGTCTATATTATAGTGACTCAGTACTTTTGTAGATTATGGTCCATTATAGGTTGTTACAAGATGATGGGTATAATTCCCTGTGCTATACAGGATAATTCTGTTGCTTATCTACTTCATATAGTTTATATCTGTTAATTCTATATCTCTAATTTGCCCCTCCTCCCTTCCCTCTCCCCTTTGGTAATCACAAGTTTTCTGTATCTGTGGAACACACTATCTTTAAAGCACTGAAGTCTCAGGAAAAAGAGTTTCAAATTTCAGATAATAGAAATAGCACTAGTCTTCCATGGAATCTCAAAGAGCTGGACACAACTTAGCAAATGAGCAACAACTGGGTTTCCCTCATGGCTAAAGAATCTGCCCGCCAATGCAGGAAACATGGGTTCGAACTCTGGTCTGGAAACACCCCACCTGCCATGGAGTAAACTAAGCCTACACGCCACAACTATTGAGCCTGTTCTCTAGAGCCTGGGAACCACAACTACTGAGTGCTCATGCATCTCAACTAGAGAGTAGCCCTCGCTCGTCCCAACTAGAAAAACCTTGACATCAACAGAGACCCAGCACAGTCAATAAATAAATAAAATTCTTTAAAAAAAAAAAAACAGTACTAATAAGAATCTAACTAGGGAACATGTGTTCTGATCAACTAATGTTTTTGTTTTCTCCAAGAAAAAAAATCTAAAGCCAATATATTATAGATACTTTTGAACTGTGGTGTTGGAGAAGACTCTTGAGAGTTCCTTGGACTGCAAGGAGATCCAACCAGTCCATTCTGAAGGAGATCAACCCTGGAATTTCTCTGGAAGGAATGATGCTAAAGCTGAAACTCCAATACTTTGGTCACCTCATGGGAAGAGTTGACTCATTGGAAAAGACTCTGATGCTGGGAGGGATTGGGGGCAGGAGGAGAAGGGGATGACAGAGGATGAGATGGCTGGATGGCATCACGGACTCAATGGACTTGAGTCTGAGTGAACTCCGGGAGATGGTGATGAACAGGGAGGCCTGGTGTGCTGTGATTCATAGGGTCGCAAAGAGTCGGACACGACTGAGCAACTGAACTGAACTGAACTGATACTTCTTCTAGTTTGAGATAATCTTTTTTTTAAGTAAAAATTTTAGTGAAGTAAAAGAAATTTTAAACAGTACATATACTTTAGCACAGAAAAGTGCTCAGTTTTTAGAAGTGAACACACTTGTGTAATCACTATCCATACAAGAATTAGAAGAATATAAACAGGGGAGTTCCCTGGTGGTCTAGTGGTTAGGATTCTGGGTTTTTACTACTGTGGCCTGGGTTCAGTCTCTGGTTGGGGAACTGAGATCCTACAAGCCTGGCTGGGTCAACAAAACAAAACCAAAAAACATTAAATCAAAGCCTGCAGTATGTCCTCTTCTAGTAACTACAACCCCTCAAACTACCATCATGCTGAATTCTACCACCAGGCCAGTATATCTATATTTGAACTTTATATAAATGGGATACATAGTATGGACTACCTTGTGTCCAATGACTTGTTACTTTTATGAGAATTTAAACATATGCTTGCATGCAGGAGTAGTTTCATTGATTTTTCTATGTAGTATTGTATTTTACTATAAATTAAACTATAATTTATGTATCCATTCTATTGCTAATTAACACATAGGGTGTTTCCCATTTGGGGTTATTAGGAATAACACTGTTAATAATACTGTCTTTTGGTGCATATATGTGAGCTTTTCTGTTGCATATACACCTTGAAGTAGAGTTCCTAAGTCAGACTATGCACATTTTCAGTTTTAATAATTACCGCTGAAACATTTTACAAACTGGCTGTACCAATTTATGTTCTGATCAGCAGTGTATAAGCGTTTCCTCGGTGGCTCAGTGATAAAAAATCTGCCTGCAATGCAGGAGACATGGGTTCGATACCTGGGTTGGAAAGATCCCCTGGAGAAGGAAATAGCAACCTACTCCAGTATTCTTGCTTGGGAAATCCCATGGACAGAGGAGCCTGGAAAGCTATAGTCCATGGAGTCACAGAAAGTTTGACACAACTGAGCAACTAAACAACAGCAGTGCATAAAATTCCAATTGCCCTAAATCCTTGTCAACACTTGGCATTGTCAGCAGTCATAATTTTAGCCATTCTGTTACACTTTGTGTTTGAAAAATTATGCTGGCATAATAATTATGTAATAATCAATTCAGTATTCAACTGAATGACTGGATATAAATATAGTTCACAAGATTTCAGATGACTTCCAGCCCTTTTATGGATATCAGAATTATTAAACTATTAATCAAGTTATCTTTCCAAAATGCTTTTAAAAATTCACACAAACCAAAATAGTAGTAATGTTATCTAACAGGGAAAGAAATGCCATCACACTGAGGTATTTAAAGAAGTATTACGGGAAGTTCATCTGGTAGAGGAAGAAAGGATAAAGCACAAACAGAAGCTACCACATACACAGAGGGCTTTTAAAAAAAATTCTAAGTCTGATTTAGATATTAACAAATCATGGATTTCTATTCATAGAACTATAAATAGCAGGAAGATTTATCTTACAGAGATTTCCCCTTCTTAAGACTGCTTAAAGACTACAGTTGATTAGTCTTATAAATAACAAAACTTTTCTGGAAAAAAAAAAGAATATATTGATGTTGGAGAAAAATGCTATCCTCAAAACTTTCAAATGTTTTTCTGTTGGGTTTCAAAAGGATAATATCATGAACTCTTTTTACTATGAAAACTTTTAAAAATGAAACCTTACTCAATAAAATAGAGACACATTTTCCTAACTATGAGTTCTCTAAACTAAAGAAATACTGAAATTCCAATTTAAACAAATTTGTGATACTGAACACTGAACATGAAAGACACCATTTATTCATTCAAGGTTTATCTGATATTAATACAATAATCCAAAAATATAATAGGCTTACATGAATCAATATTAGAAACAACCAGTTTTTTAATTTTTATTTTTACAGAATGCCACTTTTTAACTGCACTATTATAATATGGTAGCCATACTAACAGACAAAATTAGAAAACGGAGAAGAAAATTACTCATCATCTCACTCCACTAATACAACAATTATTAATATTCAGTAAACTTTTTTCTACACATTTTTCCTGGGCATATCTGACATAATTATAATGTTCATAATATATATTTAGACTTTTCCATTTTATTCCTACAGTTACAGTCATAGAGTTTTACATCAAATTAAATTAGCAAAAAAAAGTAAGAAAGCAAAGAGCATAAGAACAATGCATTGTTTAATATGGTTTACCTCATAAATAGGAAGTGTAGGAGAGTTCCATGCATTGATTCTTGATTCATTGATATCAACAACCGTCACCCTGATTTCAGGGCACATGTGAGCAATGACACTACACGTGGGTCCACCAACGTAGCCTGCACCAATGCAGCAGATCTTCTTAATTTCAAACATGACTGTACTAGAAGAGAAACAGTAAGACTACTGAGAACAGAAAATGTGAAGAAATCACAGTGCACATTCATCACACTTTATAAAAACTGTCAAGGTGACAGGTATAGGGAAAGATTTCCTACATTCAGACCCATTAAGAATTATGAAAACAGTGATTTAAAAAAAAGGTAATGTCCTAATTGGATGACCTAGCCTGTTCTCAGCTGTACCAGCACGAAACATGGAAAAGATTACAGTAACTGATATTACTGAAAAAGTGTGACAAAGATTATAATGACCTAATATTTAGAAAGTCAAGCAGCACAATAAAACCTTTGCTTTCTAACACAGTAGCATAACTTTGACTGCCAAGGGAAAATTCATAGGTGAACACACCCATGCAATTCTTGCTTAACTAAATGTTGGTATACAAAGGTCAGCTTTATGACAGGTTTAGGCTAAAATGACAGATATTAAGATTAGTTCTAAGCCCAGAATTGACCTCTGAGATTATATTCCCTGCACAGTTTGGCTTCAGCCATTCTTTCTTAGGTACCGGACAAAGATCTTAAACTCTATTTCAACTTTAATCAGAAACCATGAAATAGTTAAAGGAAAGTAATTTCTGTAGTTGGGCTTTCGTAGCTCAGTTCATAAAGAATCAGCCTGCAATTCAGAAGACCTGGGTTCGATCCTTGGATTGGGAAGATCTCCTGGAGAAGGAAATGGCAATCCACTCCAGTATTCTTGCTGGGAGAATCCCATAGCCAGAGGAACCTGGCAGGCCAGTCAATGAGGTCACAAGAGTTGGACACGACTTAGCTACTTAAGACTAGTTTCTGTAGTTAGCAAAGCTATTTCACAGATGTTGATGACTTTTCAAGTGATTAGGTGAACTGATTCACACTAATCAAAATGACAAGGGACTGAGTTATACAAAAGAATGTCAGTTTATTCAGTAATAAGAATAAAAATAATCAAACTGATCAAATTCTTAGAAATTTTGCCCTTGCCAAGGACTAAATCTAATCTCAGACACCATCTGATCTAACCCATTCATGGATTACAAAGAGAAGGAAAACGGGAATTAGAGAGTTTAAGAACCTGTTAGTAGATTCCTGCATGGATCAGAGAAGGTAATATGGAAAGCTCACCTAGTTACAATGCCTGGCAAGTATATCCCTATAGTGAAAAAAGGTACACAAAGCACATAATTAAGATGATCCAATTTCCTCTGATATGAATTTGCACTAATCAAACAATGTTCTAATCTTCACTGGTTCTCTGGGTAAGCTTCCCTACTGGAAATGAACCCATACAAGTATCCTGGTCTGTGCTAATAAACAAATAATCTGGTTTATAAATTGATCTTTTGGTTATGATTAGAAGATATTAACTCCCAGAGTCTGATCTCTAATGACTCCTTTTTTCTTTTTTTGGCTGTGTGGCTTATGAGATCCTAGCTACATGACCAGGGATCAAACCCCAGCCCCCTGTAGAGGAAGCACAAAGTCCTAACCACTGGACCGCCAGGGAATTCCCTCTAATGACCTTTTAATAACTTAAAAGGGAATTTTAGTAAAACAGTAAATATGTACAGAACTTGTAACCTAATGACTTTTGAAAGAGACTGTGCTTAGCAATATGCATACAAAGTAATATTTTAAATGTATTTTTATTTTGAATAGGTAATAATTCATATGAATCAAAAATTAAATCTGATGGGTTCCCTAATGGTCCTGTAGTTAAGCACTTTCACTGCAGTTGGTCTGGATTTAGTCCCTGGTCAGGGAACTAAGATTCCACAAGTCACTTGGGGCAGCCAAAAAAAAAAAAAAAAAAATCTGTGTAATAAGGTAAACAGAAGCCTCACACCTACCCCATCCTTATCTACTTTGCTACCACAAGCAACCTTTGTTAATATTCCAGGATACACCTTAAGAAAAACACTGAGCCCAGAAAAATAAACTTTTGGCAACCATGTATCTTTCATTACTTCACCCTTCTATTTTTCAGTTCTGCCTGTTAATACTCTCCCAGCCTCAAGTGCCCTATAGACACAGAAAATGTTGGCTTAAACCTCAACATTCAGAAAATGAAGATCATGGCATCTGGTCCCATCACTTCATGGCAAATAGATGGGGAAACAGTAGAAACAGTGTCAGACTTTATTTTGGGGGGCTCTAAAATCACTGCAGATGGTGACTGCAGCCATGAAATTAAAAGACGCTTACTTCTTGGAAGAAAAGTTATGACCAACCTAGATAGCATATTCAAAAGCAGAGACATTACTTTGCCAACAAAGGTTCATCTAGTCAAGGCTATGGTTTTTCCAGTAGTCATGTGTGGATGTCAGAGTTGGACTGTGAAGAAAACTGAGCACTAAAGAATTGATGCTTTTGAACTGTGGTGTTGGAGAAGACTCTTGAAAGTCCCTTGGACTGCAAGGAGATCCAACCAGTCCATTCTGGAGGAGATCAGCCCTTCTTTGGAGGGAATGATGCTGAAGCTGAAACTCCAGTACTTTGGCCACCTCATGTGAAGAGTTGACTAATTGGAAAAGACTCTGATGCTGGGAGGGATGGGGGGCAGGAGGAGAAGGGGATGACAGAGGATGAGATGGCTGGATGGCATCACCGACTTGATGGACGTGAGTCTGAGTGAACTCCGGGAGTTGGTAATGGACAGGGAGGCCTGGCATGCTGTGATTCATGGGGTTGCAAAGTGTCAGACACGACTGAGTGACTGAACTGAACTGAACTGAAGTCTCTCTGAGGTGACTTTTAAACTGACTTAAAAGATAAAATGGAATTAGTCGCACCCAGATGACATGGTTAAATTATACAAGAGAGTATAACCAACTAAATGACAAAATAAGTGTTAAAGTCCAGAGGAATCAAAATAAGAAAGCAACCTACATCAAGGGAAATGTAAGATCTAAGACTGGCCTAAAGAATAGGATATAAAAAAGAAATATAAGTGGGGAGGGCATTTCAGATGATAGGAGGGAATAGATAAGGACTTACATACAGAAATGAGTCCAAAGAAATGAGGTGATCTGCCTAGTTACAAGGAAACAAAAAGTGGATGTTAAGTAGTGAGAGGCAATGTTATACGCCAGCCTGGATGGGAAGGAGGTTTGGGGGAGAATGGATACATGTATATGTATGACTGAGTCTCTTTGCTATTCTGCTGAAGCTACCACAACATTGTTAATCAGAGCTTCCCTGATAGCTCAGCTGGTAAAGAATCCACCTGCAATGCAGGAGACCCCGGTTAGATTCCTGGGTCGGGAAGATTCCCTGGAGAAGGGATAGGCTACCCACTCCAGTATTCTTGGGCTTCCCTGGTGGCTCAGAGGGTAAAGAATCTGCCTGCAATGCAGGAGGCCCGGTTTTGATCCTTGGGTTGGGAAGATCCTCCAGAGGAGGGCATGGCAACCCACTTCAGTATTCTTGCCTGAAGAATCCCCATGGATGGAGGAGCCTGGCGGGCTACAGTCCATGAAGTCACAAAGAGTCAGACACGACTGAGCAACTAAGTACACACACCCCAATACAAAATAAAAAGTTTTGTTTTTTACAAAATAATTTTATTTATTTATTTATCTTGCTGTGCTGGGTCTTAGTTGCTGCTCAGGCTTTTCTCTAGTTGCAGTGAGTGGGGGCTACTCTGTACTTGCTGTGTATGAGCTTCTCATTGCAGTGGCTTCTCTTGCTCTGGAGCAACGGTTCAGGGAGCTCGGGCTTCAACAGTTGCAGCTCCCAGGCTCCAGAGCACAGGATCAATTCACTGTTAGTTGCTCCTCAGCATGTGGGATCCTCCCAGATCAGGGACTGAACTCATGTCTCTTGCATGGGCAGGTGGAGTCTTTACCACTGAGCCACCAGGGAAGCCCTCAAAAGTTTAAAATTACCAAAAAAAAAAAGTATTAACAGGTAATAATTGTCTCCTAGAGTGGAAATGAATTGGAAGTGGGTCTCAAATGCCTTTTTCAGGAAGGTATGACCATAAAAATCCATGAGGCTATAATTTAATAACTTAAGGAAACAGCTGAAAGTAACCATAACAATCAAAGGCATTAATGTCTCTAAAACCTAACAAGCTCCACTGAAGAAAAAGAGGGAGTGATCAGCTTGGAGCCTGGAAAAGGAACATTAAGAAGAAGAATGATGTTTATTTCAGAGCTGTCTAAAGAATGACACAGAATCTGGAAGTCAGAAGTGTTCTGGGTTCAGAACAGTAAGGCAAGAAAAGGCTTTCCCAATGCTTGGATGGCAAATTACCCCCCAAATTCTTGGCTCTGATTCCACTCTGCCTTATGAGTTCAGATTGCCAGGAATTATACTACTAGAAAGGGATGGCCTGGGTTTGAGACATCAGTATTCCAGGCACTAGAATAAAATTTCCCTACTGTATGAGCAAGGTTCCATCCTAGTATATCCATCAGTCTCTTATGAGCTTAGGCATTGTAAGTTAACACCTAAAACCTCATTAACCATGGGTCTGTGGGAGAA
This sequence comes from Oryx dammah, assembly GCF_014754425.2. NCBI lineage: Eukaryota > Metazoa > Chordata > Mammalia > Artiodactyla > Bovidae > Oryx > Oryx dammah. The sequence goes on from NW_024070187.1 coordinate 58,122,799, forward strand.
AAAAAAAAAATCAACCTTCCAGATCTGTAAGGCTGAAGGTCAAGTCCTGAACTGTGACAAATCTGAAGGACTACCACACACAGCAACACCCTTATTGGATAGGCAGCCTCTCTAATCAAAACCAAGATATGTGGAATACCTAAAAAGTGAAATCTCAAAGGACTTTTGAACGAGAGGATTTTATGGTGTTTTCACTTAACCCATAGTCAAGAGGTTGTAAGGGCAGCCTATGCCCTCAATCTCAACCAGAACAGGTTCTGTTAACATTCTTACAACAAACATGCGTGGAATATCTACATGATGAACTCTTAGGCTCAGGAGTTTAATAAGGTGGTCCCAGGCTAACATTTCTCTGCTGCTCTTCACCCAAGCACCTAGAATAGGCTCTCAACAAATATCAATTGGATAAGTAACTCTTATTAAGGGTCTTTTTGAGATGAAAACGGTTATTTGAATATTTTTAGCTTAGACGGCTTATCACAGTATTTTTGCAGATTGTCCAAAATCCTATCATCCTTTCTCTTAAGGTAGAACTTTGGCCTGTCTTCTCAGAGCTACTTCTTTAAAAACAAACAAAAAAAAGATTATGGCTGTGCTGGGTCTTCAGTGCTGCTTGCAGGCTTGCTCCAGTTGTGGCGGCTGGTGGGGTGCAGGGGGCTATTCTTTGTTGCAGTGCAAGGGCTTCTCATTGAGTAGTTTCTCTTGTTGCACAGGACAAGCTCTAGGCGCACGAGCTTCATTCCTTGTGACACACAGGCTTCTGGGCTCTAGAGCGCTGGCTCAGGAGTTGTGGCTCACCAGCTTAGTTGCTCCTTGGCATGTGGGACCTTCCTGAACCAGGGATTGAACCTGTGTTCGCTGCACTGGCAGGCGACTCTTTACCACTGAGCCACCAGGGAAGCCCCCAGAGTTACTTCTTATCCACCTTGGTTGCTGGGCCATATTCAGCTTGCCTTTCATATAAGCAGCTAGGGTAAACTGTTGATGGCAGGTGGGCCTGTATAGAACTGCATGTGTTTTGGGGGTATCCTTGTGTTGCTATTTCTGGGTCGCAGATGACAATGGGGAAATTACTGAAGAAGCCCGATGTATCATCTGTGCAAGTCCACTTGGAAGTTTCAACAAAGCTTCAATAAGCTTTAATATGGAGCTTGATACAGTGTTAGTAATGTACTTTGCCTGACACAGATATCTTCTGGTACCACTTTAAATTTCTACTTTTATATATCTTCTGATCCTCTACTGTGCTGTCTGGGAAATGGTAATATTTGCTTACGAATGAATCAGTTTGAAATGACTTTACCCCGTGTTTTGGGAAAGTCACAGCAATCCAAGCTGTTCCAAAACTATTTTTCTTTAAAAATTGTATAAATTCAGATCAATATTTCAACCTACAAGCCCTGGCTAACAAAGAGCGAACCTCCTGTTACAATCTAAGGTGAATATAATCCCTCCATCTCCACCTCTCTTCAGTATACTCTATAACTACCCAGTATAATGGGCTTCCCTGGTGGCTAAGTGGTAAAGAATCCGCCTGCCAGTGCAGGAGATGGAGGTTCAGTCCCTGGGTCAGGAAGATCCCCTGGAGAAGGAAAGTGTAACCCACACCAGTATTCTTGCCTGGGAAATGCCATGGACAGAGAAGCCTGGCAGGCTACAGTCCATGGGGTTGCAAAAAAGTCGGATGCAGTTTAGTGACTAAACAACAACAAAGCTAAGGCAATGGATGTCATATCAACTTCACACATCATTTTAGACATTTCAGAAATTAAATACTAACAAATGCCTGACCTGGGGAAAATATTTAATCAATGAATAAGACTGTTAACTTTATATCTAAAGGGTTTCATGTAAAGCTGTGGAAACAACAAGAGAAGATGGAGTATGATTATTGGGTGCAGATTTCCTATTAAAGGAGTACAGCAACAGGAGAAGAAATGAGACCTTTTAAATCAGGGTTGTCTATCCCTTACCTTAAACTAGATGCTAGGCACTACCAAGCACATCTCAGAGCACACAGTAACCTCTTTCATTTCCAGAACCACCCTCCTACCCAACAAGAAACAGACCAGACTACAGTTGTCCATTTCTTAGGGGATTTGAAGAAACTCACAGACTCGCTGTGTCTTTGAGGCCAGTCAGTGAACAGTTACTCCTCTGTATATCCCTGAAAAGTTCCCTATCAGTGAATCCTTCTTTTCTATATACCAGAATTCTCGACCTTACTCAATTATTTCCCTATCTATAAGAAGGTATAATTTTTCAAGGTCTCACACAAACACGATCTCCTGAAACACTCAAGAAAGTCCTTTCTTAACATGAAATAAAGCCATTATATGGTGTGGCAGCCAACAATGCATTTCAGGACAGCTATATAGATGTCACAACAGAATATTTTAGGACTTCGCCTTCGAAAAGGCTCTCTGGTTCATTTTCTTGTCAGTTTATTAAGAAGGGCGGTCAGTGAAGGGAGAAAAGCAGCAGCACTCCATGTGAGCAATTCTAAACACAAAAGACTTTGATTCAGAGGCCAAAATGGGGTCCCTAAGCAAAGGACCACTTCCTCCGGTGATGTTCGGTTTTCAGAGGCGCCAGGGAAATCTCACTGAAGTCGCAAAGTGGGAGAAAGCAGAAAAGAGAAGCGGTTGGAAGACTCGCCGAGTCTTGAATTAAAAGCCTAAGCTATCCCTCTTCCAAGGCAGCAGATCCAAAAGACGATTCCCGCCCAGAGCCCAGAAGAGGAGATGGAGAGTCCTGACACTGGAAAGCCTGGGACCGCGCGCAGCGAGCGACTGGAAGCAGCGCGCACACCCCGCCCGGCTCCTTTCACATCCCGGCGGGACCCGGGAGCACCCCACTGGGCGGCGGGGCCAGCTCGAGAAAGGCGCTTACCCACTTCCAGGCACCGAGCGCTGCAACCGCTTCTATCCCCCCGGCTCGGACAGCTCCTCGCTCTGGGCCGCGCAGCCGCAGCTTCAGCACTCGCGCCCTGCTCGGTCTGATCTTCCCTCACCGCACACCCTTCTCGGGCTGCCAGGCGCCACACCCTGAGTCCCGGGCCCGAGCCCGTATTTAAAGGTTTCCACCCGAGAAGGCGGAGGATTCATTCCCTGGGAGCCAAGCCCTCCCGGACTCTGCCCTCGGTTGCATCCCTGCTCCCCCTCCCGCCAAGCTAGGCCAGGGCCCTCCCCAATTTCCTGCGGGGCCCAGGGGCGGGGATACGGGGGCGTGGCTAGTCGTGGCTGGGAGGGGGGACAGACCCCGCCCCCTGCCGAAGCTGAGCAAATCCGCTCCCTCCAGCTCAGCGGCCCCGCCCCTGCCGCGCTGGGCGGAGCTGCGTGCGCTGTGGGTCCACCAAGGCCCAAGCGGCTAGAGCCTGGGGAGCGAGTAGGTCAGGTACTAGTTCCCCTGTAGTCTGAAGTCTTCTCTTGCCGTCTGGCCCCCGGTTCCTTCCATGTGTCCCCATCCTGTCTGACAGCGCTGCGGTGGTGCCGCGTGCGCGCCAGGTCAGCCATACTTTGGGGCTGAGGCCTAAGGGGACCGGAAGGTCCAGGCCCCCTTTCCGGTCTCCCCTCAGGCTAGAGGGCCTGCCTTGTCTTCCGGCTCCCCTAGACCCTGTGGATCAGGCGTGGCCAGCAGCTTCCTCCAGTCCCACGTCCTCCAGGCTCGTGGATCCTTCGTACCCTGCGGGCCCGAGTCCCAGGGTTTAGTCAGTTTACATATAGACCCGCCGCTTCTGGGAAGGAGTCACGCCAGATGGATGCTGAGTCCATCATCACTGGACCAGTTAGTGATCCCCAGGATACTCCTGATCCCGGAGTAGAGAAGCGAGACAGCCATGCCCTCCACGCAGATTTTCCAGATACTCCTGCCAAGTTCGGGATTTGAGACGTCTGTGCACGATAGGTAGCAGAGAGCATGCAAGATCTAAGTGCCGCCTATGAGGAAGAGTGAAATTAACGTATGGCGCCGCCCACTTTTAAGGAGAGCAGTTCTATTCCAGTTTCCCCACTCCAAGGTCATGTTAAACCTCAAATTTAAAGGGGAGGGAAGCAGTCATGACTTTTTCTTTCCTCTGGTTAAATTAAAAATTACATCACATGGAAGGACCTAGAGATTATCGTTCTAAGTGAAGTCAGCCAAAGATAACTATATCACGGCTTACATGTGGAATCTTTTTTTAAAAAATGATACAAATGAACTTTACAAAATACAAATAGACTCACAGACATAGAAAACAAACTTCTGGTTACCAAAGGGGAAAGGGGAAGGAGGGACATATTAAGAGTCTGGGATTAACATATACACCCAACTATATGTAAAATAGATAATCAAGGACTTCCCTGGCGGTCTATGGTGGACTCCCTGCGCTTCCACTGGAGAGGGTGCTGATTGGATTCCTGGTTGGGTAACCACCGGTATACCGCTGGGCAGGGCCAAAAAAAGAAAAAGATAACCAAAAAGGATCTCGTATATAGCACAGGAAACTCTACTTGATATCTTGTAATAACCTGTAATGGAAAAGAATCTGAAAAAAAAAAAAATTATATATATATATAAAACTGAATCACTTTGCTGTACACCTGAAACTAACACAACATTGTAAATCAATTATCTAAATAAAAATGAATTATAGAAATATTTTTTTTAAAAGAATTACTTCAAGTAATATTGAAATCAAAGACCATTTGAAACATGTCGAGGAAAGTGGATAGTTTATAAAGGCACGTTAAAATACCATATAGATAGATGACAGATTTCTGATATGAGCACGACATGCACTTGAAACAAGCTGTTGAATTGTTTGTTATGAATCCTAGAAAAAGTGATAGCATATGTAGGCCCTGTACATTCTATATGCTTAAATTGATTCATTCAGCAAAGATTTAGTGCCTGTTGTGTTAGACATTATCCTAGAGACCAAAGATAGATCAAAATCCAATTCTTTCTTCCAAAACTCACAAGCTGTGGGGGAGACAAATGAACAAGTAATTTCAATGCATTTAATAGAAGTATCTTTTTTTTTTTTTTTTTTTTGGTTTTTTGGCCATGACACACTACACTGCATGTGGCATCTTAGTTCCCAGACAGGGGATTGAACCCACACCTTCTACACTGGGAGCACACAGTCTAAACCACTAGACCACCAAGTCAGTCCCAAAGGCTTTTTTTTTTTAACTTGGTGCATACATAGATTTGTTTACTGTTACAGTCGGCTTTCTAATAAAAAACCACTATTCTAGTCCCTTTATTTTGAATTCAACATTTTTCTACCTATTATTCACTTCACATTCTTTGTTAGTATTTTGATAACGATCATAATCTTTAAAAAGCTCAATAGAATCTTAGAAACAAAATCAAACTATATTAGCTAAAACGGGCCTTTAGATATAGGACAACGGTTCTCAAAATGTGCTGATTATTTCTGAGAACGTTTCAAGGGATCCAGAAGGTAAAAAACATGTTTATGATAATACTAATATGTCCCTTTCTTTTTTCACTCATTCTGTCAGAAGGATATGGTAGAATTTTTCAGAGGCTATATGACATGTGCTATTATAACAGCTCAGTGTGTCTTAGTCGCTCAGCCATGTCCAACTCTTTGCAACCCCATGAACTATATAGCCCACTAGGTTCTTCTGTCCATAGGATTCTCCAGGAAAGGACACTGGAGTGGGTAGCCATTTCATTCTCCAAGGGATCTTCCCAACCCAGGGATCGAACCCTGGTCTCCCTCAGATTCTTTACATCTGAGCCACCAGGGAAGTCCCTATAACACATCAGTGCAGATATTATAGGTTTACAAAAATGTAAAGCAATGCCAATCTTCTAATTTTTTATTTAGAAGTAATTTAATAAAGATACATTATGTTGACATGTAATGGACTTACAGCTTTCCTTGTAGCTCAGTCGGTAAGGAATCTGCCTGCAATGCAGGAGACCTGGGTTTGATTCCTGGATTGGGAAAATCCCCTGGAGAAGGAAATGGCAACCCACTCCAGTATTCTTGCCCGGAGAATCTCATGGAGGGAGGAGCCTGGCAGGCTTCAGTTCATGGGGTCACACAGAGTCAGTGAGCAACTAAACCACCACCAATGGGCTTATTATTGCTAAGTTTAAGGAGCTGATGTATTGCTTTGTGATTTATTAATTTTCATTTCTAATAGGGTCAATACAAATAGCTATAATACGCATGAAAAAGCTTTTTGGGGTCTTCAAGTTTTAAATGTATAAAGGAGTCCTGAGAACAAAAAGTTTGAGAACTGTATGTGGTAGGGCAATTATTTTCAGATTATGTATCATGGAGCTCTGAGTTTCCCTGGTGGTGTGTCAGAGTCTATGAGAAAGAAAATGAGTGGGAGGTTAAAGCTGACAGAGCACTGTGTCTCCGACTTCCTCCTCTGTATCAGAGCAGTTCTACTTTTATCTGTCAATCTGCTTCATATTATCAAAATTTCATGTAGGACTTCAATTTACAAACAGGTTCCTCCTAAAATTTAAAAAGCACTTGATTCAGTCATTTAATAAGAATTTCCTCCAAGTGTTTACTATGTGATAAAATTGTGCTAGTCATTAGGAATAGAATTGTGAGTAAAGAATGGTACATTCCCAGCCTTCCTATATTTTACTCTCTATGGGGAAACATCAATAACACAGATGCATGTAAAATAACTTTATTAAGGAAGATATATATAGTCTTGTGGGAATACACAATAGAAGCATCTAACATAGCAGGTCAAGGATGCTTTATTTTTGGCTGTGCTGGGTCTTTGCCACTGCTTAGGCTTTCCTCTAGCTGTGGCGAGCAGGGGCTATGCTCTAGTTGCAGTGAGCAGACTTATTGCAGTGGCTTTTCTTGTTGCCGAGAACAGGTTCTAGGGTCCAGTAGTTGTGGCACATGGGCTCAGTAGTTGCAGCTCCTGGGCTCTAGAGCACAGGCTCAATAGTTGTGGCACATGGGCTTAGCTGCTCCGAGGCATGTGGGATCTTCCCAGGACCAGGGACTGAACCCGTGTCTCCTGCATTAGCAGGCAGATTCTTTACCACTGAGCCACCTGGGAAGCCCCTTCCTCAAGTTTTGAAAATTAAGCTCCTAAAGGAAATATAGCATTAACTGGGGGGAAACAAAGAGGGTGGTTGGAGGAATAAAAAGGATGAATTCAGAGCTAATGACAGCCATCAAGAATTAGAAGCAGTATGTCCAGTGTAGCAACCCAAGAGATTTACAGCAATGAACAGATTCAAGAGATGATCAGGACTTCCCTGGTGGTCCAGTGGTTCAGAATCCGCCTACCAATATAGAGGACAGGTTTGATCCCTGATCCTGGAAGATCCTGTAGCCACAGGGCAACTAAGCCCAAGCACCACAACTACTGACCCCATGTGCTGCAACTATGGAAGCCAATGTGCCCCAGAGCCTCTGCTCGGCAACAAGAGCAAGTCCGCGTGCAGCAGCGAAGATCCAGTGCAGCAAAATGAAGAAAGAATAGTGCTTTTTAAAAAGAGCAAGATTATAGAGTGAAGCAAGCAGAAAGAAAAGCACAATACAGTATACTAACGCATACATAGGGAATTTAGAAAGATGGTAACCATAACCCTGTATGTGAGACAGCAAAAGAGACACAGATGTATAGAGCAGTCTTTTGGACTCTGTGGGAGAGGGAGAGGGTGGGATGATTTGGGAGAATGGCATTGAAACATGTATAATATCATATAAGAAACGAATCGCCAGTCCAGGTTCAATGCATGATACTGGATGCTTGGGGCTGGTGCACTGAGACGACCCAGAGGGATGGTACAGGGAGGGAGGAGGGAGGAGGGTTCAGGATGGGGAACACGTGTATACCTGTGGCGGATTCATGTGGACGTATGGCAAAACCAATACAATATTGTAAAGTAATTAACCTCCAATTAAAATAAATTTATATTTAAATTAAAAAAAGAGCAAGATGATAAGGAAATAAAAGCATGATGATTTTAGTAATATCCTCCCCCTCCTCTCATCTCACACCAAGGGTGACACTATCTTGGCTTTGACAGTAAAGGTTAGTTATGCCTTGCACAGATATATTTAAGGGAATAAATTTCTTAATCAACTAAGGGAATAAATTTCTGGCTCAACTTTCACAGGTACTCTTTCTCAAAATTGACTTGTCCAAGAATAGTGCATTTTACAAAAGAAAGACTTACCTTTTATACAGACAAACCCTTACTATGATCCATTCGCCAGGGGTAAAATTCTGGACGCCAAACAAAGGGATAAAGTGAATTCTGGTTTGGGGGAAGTCCCTTATGCTCATTAATCAAGACAGTTCAAATCTGTCTTTCCTCATTTTATATTTATTTTTGTTACGGGTGAAGGTCAGAGGTAGAAACAGGACATTTTGGACATGTTCTGAATTTAAAAAAAAAAAAAGATGCCATTTAACTTAATGAGTTGGAATATTTTTAAAGCAATTTAAATATTTTGTAGGACTATAAAAATGGCAAACAGTAGTGGATAAAATTGACATGGATAGAACTTAAAAGATTTATTCATTAAAGTAGTTAAACTTAGTTATATCAAATCTTGGAGAAGGCAATGGCACCCCACTCCAGTACTCTTGCCTGGAAAATCCCATGGATGGAGGAGCCTGATAGGCTGCAGTCCATGGGGTCGCTAAGAGTCGGACACGACTGAGAGAGTTCCCTTTCACTTTTCCCTTTCATGCACTGGAGAAGGAAACGGCAACCCACTCCAATGTTCTTGCCTGGAGAATCCCAGGGACGGGGGAGCCTGGTGCGGTGCCGTCTATGGGGTCGCACAGAGTTGGACACGACTCAAGTGACTTAGCATATCAAATCTTACTTTTTCCACTTGGAGGTTTCATCTTCAGTTCAGTTCAGTTCAGTCGCTCAGTCGTGTCCGATTCTTTGCGACCCCATGAATCGCAGCACGCCAGGCCTCCCTGTCCATTACCAACTCCTGGAGTTCACTCAGACTCATACCCATCGAGTCAGTGATGATGTTTAATACTTTTATTAACAAAATTATACACACTTATATCTAAAAACACATTAAATGCCAACTTTAAATGGTCTAAGCATTGACTAAAGTCAGAACCATTCTCTAAAATTTCCAAGGTGATTCAGTTCAGTTCAGTTCAGCCACTCAGTCATGTCCAACTCTTTTTGACCCCATGGATTACAGCATGCCAGGCTTCCCTGTCCATCACCAACTCCCGGAATTTGCTTAAACTCATGCCCATCATGTCGGTGATCCATCCAACCATCTCATCCTCTGTCGTCCCCTTCTCCTGCCTTCAATCTTTCCCAGCATCAGGGTCTTTTCAAATGAGTCAGTTCTTCGCATCAAGTGGCCGAAGTATTGGAGTTTCAGCTTTAGCATCAGTCCTTCCAATGAATATTCAGCACTGATTTTCTTCAGGGTTGACTGGTGTGAGCTTTTTGCAGTCCAAGGGACTCTCAAGAGTCTTCTCCAACACCACAGTTCAAAAGCATCAATTCTTTGGCGCTCAGCTTTCTTTACGGTCCAACTCGCACATCTATACACGACTACTGGAAAAACCATAGCCTTGACTAGATGGACCTTTGTTGACAAAGTAATGTCTCTGCTTTTTAATATGCTGTCTAAGCTGGTCATAACTTTTCTTCCAAGGAGCAAGCATCTTTTAATTTCATGACTGCAGTTGCCATCTGCAGTGATTTTGGAGCCCAAGAAAATAAAGTCTCTATTTCCACTGTTTCCCCATCTATTTGCCATGAAGTGATGGGACTGGATGCCATGATCTTCATTTTTTAAATGTTGAGTTTTAAGCCAGCTTTTTTTCTCTCCTCTTTCAATTTCATCAAGAAGCTCTTTAATTCCTCTTCACTTTCTGCCATAAGGGTGGTGTCATCTGCATATCTGAGATTATTGATATTTTTCCTGGCCATCTTGATTCCAGCTTATGCTTCATTCAGCCCAGCATTTCTCATGATGAACTCTGCATATAAGTTAAATAAGCAAGGTGACAATATACAGTCTTGATGTACTCCTTTCCCAATTTGGAACCAGTCCTTTGTTCCATGTCCAGTTCTAACTGTTGCTTCTTGACCTCTATACAGATTTAACAGGAGGCAGGTAATGTGGTCTGGTATTCCCATCTCTTTAAGAATTTTCCAGTTTGTTGTGATCCACACAAAGGCTTTGGTGTAGTCAGGGAAGCAGATGTTTTTCTGCAACTCTGTTGCTTTCTCTATGATCCAGCAGACATTGACAGGATGTTGATCTCTGGTCCCTCTGCCTTTTCTAAATCCAGCTTAAACATCTGGAAGTTCTCGGTTCACATACTGTTGAAGCCTCACTTGGGAGAATTTTGAGCATTACTTTGCTAGTGTGTGAGATGAGTACACTAGTGAGGTAGTTTGAACATTCTTTGGCATTGCCTTTCTATAGGATTGGAATGAAAACTGACCTTTTCCAGTCCTGTGGCCACTGCTGAGTTTTCCAAATTTGCTGGCAGATTGAGTGCAACACTTTCACAGCATCATCTCAGCATTTCAAATAACTCAACTGAAATTCCATCACCTCCGCTAGCTTTGTTCGCAGTGATGCTTCCTAAGTCCCACTTGACTTCACATTCCAAGGTGTTTAATCACACTGATTCTGGCATGAAGAACAGCAGCTGGGCTTGCAGTTATCTGAATGCTTTGAGGCTATCAAGTTTTGTCTGCAAGTCTTACAGTCTCTTGTAGTTTCTGCATTATAATCTTGCTGTTACTTGTGGCTTTACTGAACAACTGGATTAAAATAAATGAAGGTAGTTGTAGAGATTCTGTTTGGTTTGCTCACACATGGAGCCACATTTGGGTGAAAGATACAAATCAAGGCTTAGATCCCCTTCTACCTCCTTGTGTATTTCAGCAAAATACAGAAAAAAAGAATTAAAATGACATCAGTAGTACAGTTTCTGAAGTGGGAGGGACACATATGAACCTATGTTAAGAAAGAGCATCAAGATTGCTTTGCATTGACTTCTAAAAGGAAAAAAAAAATTTAAGATAGTATGCCACTTTTCAAAATTATCTTAGGAACATACAAGTAATAAAGTTTAAAATTATAGGTCTAGGATTTGCTCATGGAGTGGATGGCTGCAGGTGTGTAGAAAATGAGATAACTAGAGGATGTTAGAGGACTGAGTATTGAAAGGGTTGTCTTCTTGGATACTGATACCAGAATCACCATAGAAGAATGCTGAAAAGACAGGCAGAAAGTCCAGTGCTAAAATCTTCAAGGAGTGCGGAGTAATCCAGAAGTCTATAAATAACTGTGAAAGCCAGGGTAGAATACTCTAACAGCATGAGCTTCAAGAGTTGGAGAGTTTTAGGGAGGAGAGAATGATAGCCTGGCTGTCCAAAAGAGAAACTGGGAAGAGGTTCACTCTGTCTCCATTCCTTGGTCATATGATCTGGAAAACAGCTCTCACTCCAGAGGCAAGAGTTAGTACCCTTAAGGACCATGTTTTGGGGAAGGGAATGTTCAGAGAAAGGGTTGAAAATATGGGGCTTTTGCCGATGATGACCCTTAAGTTTAGGAGGAAAGGTATGAGATTGAATCAGCTGAGCGGCAATGAATGATGATGGCCTTGGAGTCTTGGACTTGTGGAAGCCAATATAGACAGGGGTATAGAACATGACAGGATTAATCAAGGTAGTCTCTAAGGCGAATTACCACAGCCAGGCTATGAGTGCAGGGAGACAGTAGGGAGCCTTGGCAAAAACATGTAGGTGTATCAGTGAGTCTTGCTGTTGACACGATGATATTGGTGCTGAGGCCAATATAGGAGTGACATCACTGTGGAGGAGTCTCTTTGGGTATCACCTGCCAACTCTGCACATACTCTTATCTTCAATCTTAAAACAACAGCAATAGAAACTTCTTCTTGCCCCAGACCCACATCGCACTCAAGTTACTACTCCATTTCTCTGCTCCCAATCACTGTAAACCCCCTCCAAAGAGTCACTTGTACTTGTCTCTTCTTCCTTACCCTAATTTCTTCCCTTAACTACTCCAAGCTGGGTTTGCATCATTACTCCAACAAAACACCTTTTCTCAAGTTCACTACGAATCCTTTGTCAAAATATTCAACTCTCCACCTCCATGTTTTTTCTCTAGAACTGAATGCCACTGAGCCCTCCTCCCTTTAGAGATTTGCTTTCTTTTCAGGCTTCCAAGACTACATTCATATGGTTTTCTTCTTCTTTCACATGATACCCCTTCTCAGTCTATTTTGTAGGTTCCTCTCTCAACCAGAGCTCTAAATATATATCCAGGTCCCAGTCCTGGGATTTCTTAAGTTGAAATATAGTTGACATAAAGCATTATGTTAGTTTCAGGTATACTATGTAATGATTTGACATTTATGTACATGAAATCATCACAAGTCTAGTAACCATCTGTTCTCAAAGTTTAATTAGACTATTATTGACCATAGTCCCTATGCTGTATATTACATCCCTGTGACTTATTTATAACTGGAGGTTTGTGCCTGTTAATTTCCTTCACCTATTTTGTCCTCCCCTGCTTCCCCATACCACCTTCCACCCTGCTCTCTCCCTTCTGGCGACCACCCATTTGTTCTGTGTATCTGTCTGTTTTCACTTTTTTCTTAATATTTCACATATCAGTGAAGTAATATGATATTGGTCTTTCTGACCCACTTCACTTAGCATAAAATATCCTCTAGATTCATTCATGTCACAAATGGCAAGATTCCTTTTTTTTAATGGCTGAATAATATTCTATTCCATGTATACCATATCGTTATCTGTGCATCTGTCAATGAACACTTACTTGCTTCTGTGATCTTTAGTATCTGGATGCATTCCAGGTCACAGAGCAAAAGCAAATGTTCACTTTTGTGTGTTTTCAGAACAGTTACATGTCTAGCTCCTTTTGGGTAACATATATCTGCTCATATAATTAACACTATTGGATAGCAAATGTCTGTCTACTGGACCTGTATTCTAGGAAGAAATAACAAAAGAAACGTAATTACAACCTAATTTCCTAGAGATTCTTAGAATCCTTCTGAATACTGGCCCCAGATTGCTATTACATAAATATTCTTCGTATAACTCAAAGTTCTTCTTGCTTAGGAATGTCTTAGTTAAGGGTAAAAAAATCTTACCAAAAAAAAACTGTTTAATAAAGGACTTTAACATTTTACTAGGCAAAAGATGCTCGCTTCTCTTCCCACAAAAACCAAACAGAAAGCAGTGAGTGTTACTAATGTTTCCTATTTATTCATTAATAAAAAGTGCATAGTACAAGCCCTTTTTCCCAGTCCAAGTACTCAGTAAAAGATTACAATAAACCCTGGATGGCACAGACATGATTTGTTTGGCATGATTTAAACATTTAAAAACAGCAGTTAACATTTGGTACATCACATGACCACTTTTGCTTTTAACAAAGTAATCATCAGACACAGTAACAAATACATAGGACTTTTCATTTAGAAATGTTATCAAGTTAGGACTAAACCTACTATTGCAACAACAAAAATTTCATCCATTAAATTATACTCTCTCAATTTCTCCTTCAAGTTGCTGTTTTGTGTCTTAAGCTGAGCTGGTCAAATTTTAGCACTTATTCATTGACAGACTTTGATTCAGGGTGTGAGACTTCTGAGGTTCCTTTGAAAATATAAGATATAGATAATTTATAAACACTTTAACATCGCATATCACAAAGACACTAAAAGTAACCACTGAATAGCTGTAGTTAATAGTTACTTTAGAAACTCTCTCCAAGTAGTTTAAAATTAAAATATGACTTATTGAACATGGGATAGTGTTTGGATAGATACATCATAAAATCTTTTACTATACACAGTTCTAATGTTTTTTCCATGTGGAAAGCAAAACAGAACAAAACATTATTTTGCATAAAATAACATTAAATAACTCTAAAACAAAATAAACTATTAATGGCATTTGTGGGCTGTTTAAGAGCCAAAAGTGATTAAAATGTGAAGCTTTTTTCCAGACTATTTAAAAATTATTGTAGCCATAATTTAGGTGAATGTTTACAAGCCAAATAATGACTAAGAGTGTGCTCAATAAAAAGGCCACATGTAGAAGCTTTAGGGATAAAACAGAATAGTATAAATTACTAATTAGGTTAAAAGGAATACTTTATGTGCTACCGCATACTGTCTTTGTTGGGAGGGCAGAGAAATTGTACAAGCAGAAAAACCAAGACTAAATACTTCACTAAGAACTTTTGTTATTAATTAAATAGACGGTCCATATAGGAAATGGTTAATATTCTAATGTAATGTCAAATAAGTATATGTGACAGAAATGAATAACTAGGAATAAGAACCCAGATTTCCAGGTCTCTAGCTAATATTAGATATTGTTTCCAGGTCACAGCCACTTCCTTCAACCAAAGTCAATTCTTTTTTGTTTGTTTTGCCACTCCATGTGGCTTACAGGGTCTTAGTTCCCTGATCAGGAATTGAACCTGGGCCCTCGGCAGTGAAAGTATGGAGTCCTAATCACTGGACCACCAGTGAATTTCCCAAAGTCAATTCTTAGTTCTTTGTGAACCACAGATTCAGTGACACATCACTATCTCTTCCAGAGACTAGCTTTCTAGCAGCTTAAACAGCAGACCGTTACGAGATATGTGCTAGCCTTCAAAGTTCAGGGGCAAGGGCAGAAAAAGAAATGATTACAGGGATTCAGCTCCATCTTAGGCCATTCCTGCCCTTTCTGCTTTAAAAGCTATGAAGCTGAGAAGGCTTTTAATAGGCCATATTAAGAGGAAAAACCTTAAATCTATGGTGTTCTTTTACCCAAGATTTGACTTACCTGTGTTATGACACCCCTTGATTAACACAAGTAATTAACAGTAGGTTATTTTATTTCAAGAAAAGTTGAGCACAAAGCCAAGATGCACAGGAGGAATGCAAGCATTCGATATCAGATTATATAATGAAATGAAGCCCTTACAGTGTTTATAGCCTAGAACAGAATCATAATAAAGGAGAAAAATAGCCTACAAGTGTCATGTAATTGTATCAGAGACTCTATTAAACAGTACAATAATATAGAGAAGTTTATTCAATTCATACAAGTATTTCTTAGATCTATACAGTGAAAAGCTAAACTGATCTGGGAGGGGGAGCATCCTTACATTGACAGCAAAATATCTTCTAGCCCCCATAAATCATCTGCAATCATTTGTTAGAAAAAAATTCTATAACCACACAGGTCATACAGACTTTTTATGCCATTTGTATTCATTTTCTTTCAAACTGAACAAAAACAAATGAAACCTTTTACATTTTTATATATTTCAAATTTTTCCTTATATTAGTGCCCTTCCCCACCCCAATCCATCCTATTACCAAACAAGAATGAAACAGAGGTTGAGAAAAAATATCCTTGATTGTTTCTCATTTTCCTCCTTTTCCCTTGGAGTAAACCAAGAATTCATTAAATATTTTTTAAAGTCAGAAAGATAACAAGACTCTAAATTTTTTCTTCCAAAAAAAAAAAAAAAGAGTAAGTGAAAGCATTCAAATGTCAGTAACCAAACAGGCCCCTAAGACAGCTTTAAGATCGTTTCATTTAACAGGGAAGTTTACAACACAAAAGCAGTTTCCTGAGAGGCACCCACTTTAAAAATAAGTTATAGCTTAAATTATTACTGTATAGATTATACCTGGCAAAGGTAGAAAGAATTAAATTTTTTCCTCCTTTCATGAACTGTGTAATAAGGCTAGTGTGCAGAGGCTTACAAATTTCATATAATGGACTGTAAATCATCCACCATTTAAGTCATGTTTATTTAAAGTTTTCTTAATATTAGACATTTTATGGGAATAGAAACTTAGTAAACAGTTATCCCATTTATTTTCTCCTTTTCTTAGCCACATAAATCATCTGTAGTGGATGATACAGATTTCAGCTGTAACTTGTAAAATATTCCAAAAGTTGTCACAGTCCTAAGAACTAGAGAAAACTGCCATCCACAAATAAACTACCAAGGTAAATATAAATACAGTGTGGTTCTAATTTTCTTTCATACAATCTCAGGTAATCCCAAATAACTTTATAAATACCTTATTAAAAAAAATTTTTTTAAACCCATTGAAAGTACTTAAAATATTTAAATGTAGAGATCTCAAATTTCCTTCTATCAGGCCAGAAATTACCACAAAAATTATGATCACAGTTACAAACAGAACGAATGGAATGTTTAAGTTTAGGATAACCAAAAAAGCCCCATGTAACTTTTTCATGTAATCATTTACTCAAATATAGGAAAGGTGATGACACAGGAAGCAAAAATAAGCTCGCAAGTGAAATTTCTAGAAGCTCATGAAAACAATACTATCCCATACTGCAGATGCAAAAGAAAAAACAGTTCTAATGGGGTTAAGAGTACTCTGGTCATCTTCGTTCATTTGGTCGTGCAAGGTGTTAAACTATTTTCACTTCCCATATCCACAAAGTTAGTCCACAGGAGGGGCTGGTGGATCTTGTCCCTGACATCAGAGAGAGAGAAATTATGAAATTGACTTCTTAAATTCCCCAGTACAACCAATCTAACACATACAGTAAGAACTGAGCAGCAATGGCCCTCAGCTTCCCATCCTAAATCATATACTTATTTGGACTTCTCCTATGTTTCTGCACAAGACAGCACTGTGATTCACCAACATTTGTCTCTTTCTTCTTTGTAGTATGGAAGAAAAGAAAATTTTGTTTAACAATGATACTGACTTAGCTGAAAGTGCTCTCCTTGACAGCTCCAGAGGTGATATTTAAACCAATTAAGGTAGTCTCATCCTTCTTGCTAATAAGGTGACTGAGTACAGTACAATTAAAATGAAGCTAAAGACTTGTATTTCTACAGAACAGTGAGGAAATAGGTGGCTCCAGCTGCTACTGGTAGCTGCCCTACAGGGGACAGAAAGGGAGCCTACCTTGGAATAAATAATGGTCTGAGGAAAGAAACTAGGTCTCTAATGAACTGTTAAAACTTTCTAAACACTGACCCTCCCTCTGGATTTTTTGATGTGTACACCAATAAAGCCAATTACTTAAACCAGGCTGAAATGATTTTTGTTACTTGTACTAGAAAGCATCTGAACTGTAAAGGAAAGAGCATAGCTTTTAGGAATCTTTAGGAAGACTCCACTTATTTACTACTCTGATATGCTATATGAAACCCCAGATGATATTCAATTTTTCTGCTCGGAATTGGTCAGTATGTCTTCATGCTTATTCCTAGAGCTGTGGGACTACCATTCCTAGAACTGCTGGTCTACAATGATGGTAATCTTGCATTTCTGTCACTTTTAAATGGCTTCTAATTTAGCGCCAAACATTGAGGATGTTGCTCTTTGATATGAAAGTAACAAAACTGTACACAGAAAGAAAAAAGGCTAGGGAGAGAAAGCACTTTATCAAGACAACATACAAGCTGTTTTATGGATATACTCCTCTCGAAGAAAACCTAAAAAAAAGGCATTTCATATAGTGCTAATGATGGCTTCTTTCTTAACTAAAGTCAGCATGCTACATATCTAAATGTTCCAGCCCCAAAGCGCTGACCAATTAACATTGCATATTTGCTTTCTCCTATATAAGCAACTGGTCTAGTTAAATTTCTTTTTAATATTAGCAACACAAGATTGGGGGAAAGAAGCAATTATTTTAGGCTGAAGAAGGCAACTAGTGGGATAATTTGGTGTCCAACAAGTGAAGCCACCGTGGAAACAGCTTTAAAGAGATAATATCCAAATCAAATGAGAAAGAAAAAAAGTATAAATATTGGCTCTGAAAACACTTAAAAAGAATCCTTTAATGGAGGCCTCTTTTAAAGACGTTGATCAAAAACTCTCCGTTGGGTCACTTTATCATATTTTTCATTTAGGTTCTAAAAATTGTTATAATCGTGACTATCAAGATTCATCAACACAAATGATTCCTACCACTACTTTTGCCAGCTCAGCTGATCTATTGTGATGCAGAACTGTCAGAATGAATTTGAGAGAAATAGGATGGGAAAGCAGGTTGAGCCAGACGGGCTCCGTGTCTCTGCTATATTTGACATCTAGGACAGGAGGGGAGAAAATGGAGAGAGAGAAAGTGAGTAAGAGAATGTGTGTGTGTGTGTGTGTGTGTGTACATGTGAATGTGTGTGTGTGTGTGTGTGTACACACACAAGTAGGGACATTTGAACTGTAGCTAGTAAGAGTATCTAGGAACCTTGGGACATGAGAGGCAAAGGGATCAACTGTGAGGTGGACAGACCTAGAAACTGGAGGACTGAGATTGGAGAACTATCACTGGACTCTTATGAACTGGACCACTTTTTATGTTTCTCGTGTGAGTAAACATTGAAATTTATCCTAAAATGATGTGGGGGCTACTGGTCTGTACTTCTCTATGTGTAACTCCATGAAAACTAAGCCATTTGGGATTGCAAGACTTACTGGAACTACACGGGAAGAATTTAATTTACTCTATGAGCTAAATCTTTCTTTTGGTAATTTAGATATTTCAGTCAAAACAACTCCACCCCTTTCCCAGGCTACACCCATCCCCCCACCCCAAAAGATCTCTAATCCACAATACTTACGTTATGAGGACTGGCTGGTTTTCCAGTTAGGTTGGATCCTCTTAGATTAGGAGGTCTCAACAGAAACAAGATCACTGCAATAACCATCCAGGCCATCAAGATCATGGTAATACTGATGCCATTATCACTAGAGGGTCCTGGCACTAAAGACAAACAGAAAATGTATTTGCAACAACAAAAAAACTGTTGAATAATTACCATGTTGTTAGTAAATGTAAAAACAAACTCTAGTGTTTAAATAACTTCAAAATTGTATTAATATAAAAACTATTAATACTTTTAAGAATTATTAAATATCACATCTTCAATTTCTGTTTCCTCCTGTGAGAAAATCTAAATGGTAAATGGTATAAAATAGTCATAAGCCAGAGCCTATTAAATAAAGATTTTTAATAGTATAGTAGTGTGGTAATAGAATCCTTTGAGAATTTGATAAAGAAAAGACTCTTTCCACTGTAAGAGTCCATGTATACACATTCAACAATTTTGTATATATTAATAATTGCAAAAGATTCATGGCAATTCATAGCTATACTGAGATCTGCAGAACCCAGGTTAAGACCACCTGATATACAGGAAAGCCATGCTAGGGGAGAGAGGATTATACATTTTAATCACAGAAGCAGCCTGGAAAAAAAATAATTTAAGGAAAAGGGGACATCTAAGTTGTACATATATGAATTAAAGATCCCTTTAATGACATTTTCAAACAAAGAGATTAATTTGGCCTTTTTTTGGAAAAAGAATATGGATTAAGATCTAGTTATTTCAAAGTCTATGCATTTATCCAGAAGAAAAAAAAATCAGGTGTCTGTGTAGGTATCAGCTCCTCAAGGCAGCCATATCTTATTTATTTCAGAATAACAAGTACCTGGCTCATGGAACGAGCTTAACAAATTTATAATAAATGAAATGTGTATTAGAGAACTCAAAGTGTCAGAAATGAAAATTCTAGATCAGATTTCTAGAGAAAATAGTATCTATAGGTGGTTATTGTCAATTTTAGATTTTAAATACCACTCAAATCTGTCCACTTTCAGCTCCACACCCACACTTGTTCAAGCTTCTTGTCTGGTCTACTGCAATGGCCTCTTAACCAACCTCCTCATACTTACTCTTGACTCCTCTAATTCTATCCTTTAAGCTGCTCCAAGACTGATTTTTTTTAAAAGCAAAATATTATCTATTACTTTTATTACTGAATCATAGGTAAAAGTTGAGCGGCTACTTTGAACCAGGCATTCTCTCTCTTAATCCCTTTTAACAATCTTTTTATTTTTATTTTGGCTGCACCTGGAGACCTGTGGGATCTTAGTTCCCAGCTTCCCAGAACAGGGATGGAACGCAGGACATCAGCAGTGAAAGTGCTGAGTCCTAACTACTGGACCTCCAGGGAATTCCTTAGCAATCTTATTTTATGGCAGGTATATAATATCTTTGATTTTATAGATGAGGAAACTGGGGAATGGGGGGTTAAATCCCAATGTCATACAGTCGGCATGTGGCAAAGCTGGGGTTTAAATACAGTGGTCTCATTCCAGGGTCTGTGCTCTTAACCTCTTCGCTATGTCATAATCTCTGACAGTATCACAAAGAAGACAGGCCCCTGAAAATTATTACTCCTGTGGGTAGTAAAATTGGCAAATACAGTTTTTAAAAGGATTTTTGATAAACTTACAACTAGCTGTTAGAGTATATAAAGGTAGTCAAAGAAAGAGAACTGTGTTGTCTATATATGATCACTTCATATAGTGTACCACTCAGAACTAAAATGCTACATTAGTTAGACCTGAAGTGTAAGCCCAATGCCAATTCAGTGTGGAAAATGGGTCCCTTGCTTTTTGATGCTCTTCACAAGTAAAGGACTGTGAAGTTTCAGATAGTTAAACCTCAGATCCCAAATTTACTAAGGCCTAGTTCTAGACAAAGCAAACGTGGTAAAATGCTCACTCTGTGTGAGACTCCCATGGTGCTAACACGACTCCTAGTTCCCCGGTGCTGTCTCCTAGCTTGGTTCCCACCGCAGCCTCTCCTTCCTGCACACTGCTGCCGAAAAAGCCTGCTTACATCACTGCTCTTCACACACGTCTGCTGACTAACCCAGAGACTCACTCACCACTGTCTACTGCTTCGACTCTGAACTCTTCAGCCTGGCCTTTCCTCATAAGACGTGGCCTTACTCATCAATGTTACCTCTTACCATTTCTCAGAAAAACCATCCTCTGCTCTAGTCAACCTCATTCCTTCTTCCTCCTTTATCCAGTGGATCCCTGACTTGCATGCCCAACAGAATAGCCTGTGACAACATCAACGCCACCATTTCTAAGGCCCTGCCTCATATCATCTAATTCACGAGCGCCTCCGGGGTGGGGTCAGGAACCAACAATATTTTTAAAGCTTTCCAAGTGAATCTGATGCAATAGTTCATTGCTAGTTTGGCTGCCATTCACCAACTTCACAAACTCAGTCATTCTGTGGACTCATTATTTTTCCCTGTCTGGCATGATCTCATTTAACTCATTCAACAACATCCTACAACCCACTCTCATCTGGTGAAAAAAAAGCTCCATTTTCTCTGCCTATTCTTTCCTTAGCTCTCTAGACTAGGGTAGCATTTCTAGTTTGAAACAATGGTTTCCTACGTCTCCTAATTAATTCATTAACTTTTTAAAAATGAGACTATCTCATAGCTGTTTGACTTTACCACCTCTTAAATAAATAATCTCTGTGCCTCGATTTTTTTTACCTGTGAAATGGAAATATTACTATCATCTCATAGAATAGTTGTGAAGACGGAAATGATCAGTACATGAAAAGTAGCACAGTACCTGGAACACAATAAGTATTCGATAAACATCAGCCACTACTGATCTGTGCTCTAGCTGATCAGCTTTAGGATCAAATTAAGCTTCCCTGGTGGCTCAGCGATAAAGAATCTGCTAGCAATGCAGGACATGAGGCAGGAACCATGGGTTCTATCCCTGGTTTGGGAAGATCTCCCAGATAAGGAAATGGCAACCCGCTACAGTATTCTGGCCTGGAAAATCCCATGGACAGAGGAGCCTGGCTGGCTACAGTCTATGGAGTCACATAAGAGGTGGACATGACTTAGCAACTGAGCACAGAAAAGACTACGTGCAGAAAGATCCTGGTGTGAATGACCGGACTGGATAAGATGGTGAAGTGAGAATGAAAAAGGGTCAGATATAAATGGCAACAAGACGAAAGAAGCACAACACTTGGCAAAAGCCTGAAACGGTGATGGGAGGAGGAGGAAGAAAAAGCTAAGTGTGCCTCGAAAGTTTCTGCAGGGCAGTAATATGCAGAATTCTCTACTTAAAAAGTCTACAGTTTTCCCGACTTTCTAGGTTTGATAAGAGCATTCTCTCATTCTCCAATAACTTAAGGCCCATATCAGCAATAGCTGAACCAGGACAGTCGAACCGATGATCACAGTATTTTTCTTGTTTACAGCAGTAGCACAAACTTAAGACTGGCTCTAGAAGGTACTTTACATAGACATACTCTGCAGGGTTATTAACAAAAAACTGAAAACAGACCTAAATGTTTGCCAAGAGCATTCAAATAAGAAATTATGGGATGTGGGGGTTGGGGTGAAGCTGTAACACAATGGTGAGGGACGTTTACATGAGACAAGCGACAAGCTATTTCTTGACAGAGGGGAAAAAACAGGTGAAAAACAGTGTGTACTAAGAAAGGGAGGTGGCAAATAATAAATATTTGCCTGTATATGCATAAACAAATTGTGGAAAGATACACAGAAGGCCAATAATACCCAAAGATAGGACCTGGATAGATGGGAGAATATGAGCAGGAAATCATCTTTTCACTATACACTAATGAACTGTTTGAGTTCTGAACCATGTATTTTGGATTAGAGATACCGCATATTTGAACTGACTTAGGTTTCTTCATGAAGTCTCAGAACATATAAGCTACTCAAACTCCCTGGCACTGCAGGCAGCCAACAAATATCAGGAGCAGCTGTTGTAAAGTCAACAGGGAGAAGTGCAAGAGCCTTTACATGATCTGGCCACAGTGGTTTTTATTGTGGTAACTTTTGGCAGTAAATATTCTAAACATTAATATAGTGCCAAATAATCTGAGTATTAAAGAAGTACAATCTCATGAGGGATATAAAACCTGTTCCCTTTACTGCCTAGGAATTATTTGCCTTAAGAGGATAAATACCTTTTACTCTGTGGTCTCCTGTACAATGTCACGTACCTCATTCCATAGTTCATCAGGCACTCTATCTATCAGATCTAGACCCTTAAATCTATTTCTCACTTCCACTGTATAATCATAAGGGATTTGATTTAGGTCATACCTGAATGGTCTAGCAGTATTCCCTACTTTCTTCAATTTAAGTCTGAATTTGGCAATAAGGAGTTCATGATCTGAACCACAGTCAGCTTCTGGTCTTGTTTTTGTTGACTGTATAGAGCTTCTCCATCTTTGGCTGCAAAGAATATAATCAATCTGATTTCGGTGTTGACCATCTGGTGATGTCCATGTGTAGAGTCTTCTCTTGTGTTGTTGGAAGAGGGTGTTTGCTATGACCAGTGCATTTTCTTGGCAAAACTCTATTAGTCTTTGCCCTGCTTCATTCCGCATTCCAAGGCCAAATTTGCCTGTTACTCCAGGTGTTTCTTGACCTCCTATTTTTGCATTCCAGTCCCCTATAATGAAAAGGACATCTTTTTTGGGTGTTAGTTCTAAAAGATTGTGTACGTCTTCCCAAACACTGTTCAACTTCAGTTTCTTCAGTGTTACTGGTTGGGGCATAGACTTGGATAACTGTGATATTGAATAGTTTGCCTTGGAGATGAACAGAGATCATTCTGTCGTTTTTGAGATTGCATCCAAGTACTGCATTTTGGACTCTTTTGTTGACCATGATGGCTACTCCATTTCTTCTGAGGGATTCCTGCCCGCAGGAGTACATGTAATGATCATCTGAGTTAAATTCACCCATTCCAGTCCATTTTAGTACACTGATTCTTAGAATGTCAATGTTCACTCTTGCCATCTCTTGTTTGACCACTTCCAATTTGCCTTGATTCATGGACCTGACATTCCAGGTTCCTATGCAATATTGCTCTTTACAGCATCAGATCTTGCTTCTATCACCAGTCACATCCACAACTGGGTATTGTTTTTGCTTTGGCTCCATCCCTTCATTCTTTCTGGGGTTATTTCTCCACTGATCTCCAGTAGCATATTGGGCACCTAATGACCTGGGGAGTTCCTCTTTTGGTATCCTATCATTTTGCCTTTTCATACTGTTCATGGGGTTCTCAAGGC
Organism: Oryx dammah; assembly: GCF_014754425.2. Taxonomy (NCBI): domain Eukaryota; kingdom Metazoa; phylum Chordata; class Mammalia; order Artiodactyla; family Bovidae; genus Oryx; species Oryx dammah. The sequence goes on from NW_024070187.1 coordinate 58,146,773, forward strand.
AAGAATACTGAAGTGGCTTGCCATTCCCTTCTCCAGTGGACCACATTCTGTCAGGCCTCACCACCATGACCCGCCCATCTTGGGTTGCCCCGCAGGCATGGCTTGGTTTCATTGAGTTAGACAAGGCTGTGGTCCTAGTGTGATTAGATTGACTAGTTTTCTGTGAGTATGGTTTCAGTGTGTCTGCCCTCTGATGCCCTCTTGCAACACTTACCACCTTACTTGGGTTTCTCTTACCTTGACAGGGATCAAGACCATCCCCATGGAAAAGAAATGCAGAAAAGCCAAATGGCTGTCTGGGGAGGCCTTACAAATAGCTGTGAAAAGGAGAGAGGCAAAAAGCAAAGGAGAAAAGGAAAGATATAAGCATCTGAATGCAGAGTTCCAAAGAACAGCAAGAAGAGATAAGAAAGCCTTCTTCAGTGATCAATGCAAATAGATAGACAAAAACAACAGAATGGGAAAGACTAGAGATCTCTTCAAGAAAATTAGAGATACCAAGGGAACATTTCATGCAAAGATGGGCTCAATAAAGGACAGAAATGGTCTGGACCTAACAGAAGCAGAAGATATTAAAAAGAGGCGGCAAGAATACACAGAAGAACCATACAAAAAAGATCTTTACGACCCAGATAATCATGATGATGTGATCACTCATCTAGAGCCAGACATCTTGGAACATGAAGTCAAGTGGGCCTTAGAAAGCATCACTACGAACAAAGCTAGTGGAGGTGATGGAATTCCAGTTGAGCTGTTTCAAATCCTGAAAGATGATGCTGTGAAAGTGCTGCACTCAATATGCCAGCAAGTTTGGAAAACTCAGCAGTGGCCACTGGACTGGAAAAGGTCAGTTGTCATTCCAATGCCAAAGAAAGGCAATGCCAAAGAATGCTCAAACTATCGCACAATTGCACTCATCTCACATGCTAGTAAACTCATGCTCAAAATTCTCCAAGCCAGGCTTCAGCAATATGTGAACGGTTACTCCCTGATGTTCAAGCTGGTTTTAGAAAAGGCAGAGGAACCAGAGATCAAATTGCCAACATCCGCTGGATCATGGAAAAAGCAAGAGAGTTCCAGAAAAACATCTATTTCTGCTTTACTGACTATGCCAAAGCCTTTCACTGTGTGGATCACAATAAACTCTGGAAAATTCTGAAAGAGATGGGAATACTAGACCACCTGACCTGCCTCTTGAGAAGTCTGTATGCAGGTCAGGAAGCAACAGTTAGAACTGGACATGGAACAACACACTGGTTCCAAATAGGAAAAGGAGTACGTCAAGGCTGTATATTGTCACCCTGCTTATTTAACTTCTATGCAGAGGACATCGTGAGAAACGCTGGACTGGAAGAAACACAAGCTGGAATCAAGATTGCTGGGAGAAATATCAATAACCTCAGATATGCAGAGGACACCACCCTTATGGCAGAAAGTGAAGAGGAACTAAAAAGCCTCTTGATGAAAGTGAAAGGGGAGAGTAAAAAAGTTGGCTTAAAGCTCAACATTCAGAAAATGAAGATCATGGCATCTGGTCCCATCACTTCATGGGAAATAGATGGGGAAACAGTGGAAACAGTGTCAGACTTTATTTTTTTGGGCTCCAAAATCACTGCAGATGGTGACTGCAGCCATGAAATTAAAAGACGCTTACTCCTTGGAAGAAAAGTTATGACCAACCTAGACAGCATATTCAAAAGCAGAGACATTACTTTGCCGACTAAGGTCCATCTAGTCAAGGCTATGGTTTTTCCTGTGGTCATGTATGGATGTGAGAGTTGGACTGTGAAGAAGGCTGAGCCCCGAAGAATTGATGCTTTTGAACTGTGGTGTTGGAGAAGACTCTTGAGAGTCCCTTGGACTGCAAGGAGATCCAGCCAGTCCATTCTGAAGGAGATCAACCCTGGTATTTCTTTGGAGGGAATGATGCTAAAGCTGAAACTCCAGTACTTTGGCCACCTCATGGGAAGAGTTGACTCATTGGAAAAGACTTTGATGCTGGGAGGGATTGTGGGCAGGAGGAAAAGGAGACGACAGAGAATGAGATGGCTGGATGGCATCACGGACTCAATGGACGTGAGTCTGAGTGAACTCCAGGAGATGGTGATGGACAGGGAGGCCGGGCATGCTGCGATTCATGGGGTAACAAAGAGTCAGACATGACTGAGCGACTGAACTGAACTGAACTGAACTCTATGGTCTAGAAAAATGTCACATCATAAAAATGTAAAAGGATTTTGTACAGTAAAATACAGTGTTCCATTCTACTCAATGGTTAAGTCTTTGGTTACAAGAAAAAGTAAGTATTTCAAGGAAGAGGTCAAATGGGATATTCACAGTCATGCTATTAACTTAGTTGGACACAAGGAAGATGAAAAAGAGAGAGGGTCTAACAGCTGACAGATCCTGAGGGGTTATTTCTCCAAACTTATATAGATGGCCAACGATCTAGTCACTCACGCCTATGAAACGGAACCTCCATAAACCCCCTGAGTGATGGGGTTCACGGAGCTTCTGGGCCAGGGCACACACGGAGTCGGCTGGGAGGGCAGTGCACCCAAGAAGACAGGGAAGCTCTGCACCCCTCCCCTTGTCCCCTGCCCTACGCATCTCTCCCATGTGGTTGCTGCATCTTTATAATAAACTGGTAACAGTAATTTAATTATTTTCCTCCATTCTGTTAGCCATTCTCACAAGTTACTGAAACAGAAGAGGGGTTGTAGGGACCCCTGATTAATATATATACTTTATATAAGAGCATTAGCTCATTGCTGAAGATTTAACATACACAGAAAAATAATTACATATCACTCTGAGGAAACAACTGCTTAAACCATTTAAAGACATGGCTGTTAGAAAGGATTTCCACCAAATGCTAAAAGGACTGGGGAGAGCGGAGCGGGCGGTGGACAACTGGCCAAGATAACTGAATTAATACTCAAGCTCTAGAGTCTTGCTTTTATGTCTGGATTAAAGAAGTGAAATTTCACTCATAGAAATAAGAGTATATTTGGTTTACAGGTGGGGCTGGCTCAAGGGTCACAAACACCACAAACACAACAAATGTCTTTTTCCCCATGGGAAGTTCCATGAGATTAATTCCAACAAGAAGAACAGGTTTTAGTTTTTCTGCTGAGGCAAAAATCTGAGCTGGTTATCAGAGGAAACACTGTAGGTTAGTTAATGCTGCTGAAGAGGCAAAGCAAAGAAACCTGGAGTGGGGGGACCAATCACCACCCATCATACCCCAAACCTAATGGAATGTCTGTCCGTTACTTTCTTGCCCAGAGGCATATGGTTGTTGTCCTGCTGCACCAAAGGACAACCTTCTGACAAAGCTTCCACTTTGAGCCAGGCACTGTACTAGCTTCTACTTCTCTAAGTTGTTCCATTTACAGAATTTGATGGGATGCCCAGTTCACAAAGTAATAACAGTAATTAATAATGTAGTAACAAGCCTCTTTATAATGACACCTTGCTGTGTTCTGCTTTGAAACTGAAGTCGCTCAGTCGTGTCCGACTCTTTGCAACCCCACGGACTGCAGCCTAACAGGCTCCTCCCTCCATGGGACTCTCCAGGCAAGAGTACTGGAGTGGGGTGCCATTTCCTTCTCCAGGGGATCTTCCTGATCCAGGGATCGAACCCTGGTCTCCTGCATTCCAGGCAGACAATTTAACCTCTGAGCCACCAGGGAAGTTTTGCTTTAGCTTCATATATATAATAAAGTAGCACTCAGCTTCAGAGATATGAAGTACAAGCAACTAGCCTACTAATAAGTGCAATTTGGCAGTATGTCAAAAGTCTTAAAATGTACATAAGGATGTTTATTTAAGTATTATTTATAACAGCAAAAATATATTAGTAACCTAAGATTCCAACAGAAGGGAATTATTTGAACACTGGTACATCCTCATAATGAATTATTATTTATTAAATATTTTTAAGGTAAATACATGTTGATATAGTCACAGTATAGTAGTGAAAAACAACATATACAAAGTGATCCCATTTTTCTAAGTATATATGAATTGAATTGTGCCAGCTTCACCATCCTGTGAATGTCATACCTCCATTCTTATGGTCAAATTATTATGGTACAGGACTGGTTTGGCTACTATTTCCCCTCAAAGTATCCCTCAGGTTATTTCTGACCTGAAAAAAGATGCTTCATATTACGGCCACCAAGTCCGCCAGCTACATTCACCATACAGGATCCACCTTCCTACACTGATTCTCACTTTATCATCACCACTGCCTCAAAAGTCATGGAGAAACCTCCCCAGTCCATACCCTCTTGAGACTTCTAATGTCAGAGCCAAGGGAATGATTCCAATGGCTCCCAAAGCTTCCAAACCTTGGCAAAAAATGTCCTCCCCTTCCTGTGCTCACAAACTCTCAAAGTTGCCAATGGATGCAGACAGATGCTAGGGAAAGAGTGAGGGGTTTGTGCTAAAGCCCCAGTGTTCAATCCAATGAGACCAAAGTGACCGGTTCCTCACATATTTGCCCCCCAAAAAAGGTCTGGGAGGGTTTACTGGAAGTTTTTCTTTTCCTTTTTTTGTATCTATGGTTTTATGATTTTATTCAATGAACCGGTTCTGATTTTGTGGCAGGACCAAAAAACACATTTTTAACTTAAAAAATTAAGCATTTTAAGTAGGAGATACATTACTGAAAGTCATTTCCTTAAACAGCAAACTGTAAGAATAATTTCTGGCAAATGTTCAGTCATATTCTGATCTCTAATTGTGCCCCCAACGCCAAGCCTTCTCCTGTCCCATCATTACTTACATTCCTGAAGACATTCTGTGTCTGTGCAGTAGGACTGGGACTGCCTCAACTACAATGAATAAGAAAAAAGGAAATTAGCCACCAGACTTACCAAAATGGATACTACTTATCAGAAAGATCATGCTTTGTTTTTTAATGAACACTACCACACTATCTATTGTACCTTCAAAATCAAATATCAGATAAAAACACAGAAAACACACAGGGCCTGATCAGTTTGGTGGGATTTTTTTTTCTCCTCAACATAATGCTCAAATATACTGTGATCTGGTGCGGAACTTTAAAAAGTTACCTGTGACAGAAACTCCTACTGCCATATATTATTAGACTTACCAAAGGAAAAGCACTTAACCATCGAGGAGAGCTACTAAAGAAAGAGTAAACTTTGTTAACAAGATTTTTTTCTCACTTAAAATTAGAAGCAGAGAGAGAGAAAAATAGGTTCTCTTTATAGAAAAGGCTTTTTGAAAGAAAGGAATTTTTTTTCCTTTTAGCTTACATCTGCATAAACAGTGGTTGGATAAATAAGAAACTAATAAAAATGATACCACAGGGGTTGGGCAGTGGGTTGGAGGAATAGAGTAGGTTCTGATGAGATGGGATTTGAAGTTTTCATTGTCTATCTTAACATATAATTTAATTTTGGAACCATATGATTATTTAGTTTAAAAGATAACTGAAAAGACAAGACCCATCTATCAATAAACAGACACCATCCTTTTGTGAATGTTCACCCTATGCTGAGGCCTTTTAAGTGAAGTGAAGTGAAGTAGCTCAGTCGTGTCCGACTCTTTGCGACCCCATGAACTGTAGCCCACCAGGCTCCTCCGCCCATGGGATTCTCCAGGCAAGAATACTGGAGTGGGTTGCCATTTCCTGAGGCCTTTTAGGATGTTTAAAAATGATAACCTCATATATCTTAAAAGAGATGACACAGAGTAAACAGAATGAGCATGCAACTTTTCAATTCAGCCTCATTACTTTATAATCACACCCTCTCTCCATTAAAGCAGTTTAACATCACTTGCAATTACTTGGGGAAGCCACTCCATGGCACTTGTGCTTAGCTGGACTCTGAAGAAAGACAGATCTTGATTTAAAGTCAGGCTCTGCAACTTTCTAGAGTTTCAAGACCTTTGGCAAATTCTTTAACACCTTTAAGCTTTAGTTTCCTCATGTGGTAAAATGAGGATATGCCTAGATCTGAATACAGGTAAGAATTAAATACATAGCACATATGAAATGTAGTGACAACACAAGAAAGAAGAAATGTTAGTTATTATTATTACTATGCTAGACAAATTATGACCTCATCTAAAACAACAGAATAAATCATCTTATAAATTGCTAAGATGATCAGACTTGTTTTTCTGTATACCACTAAAAGTTAGTTCTATTTGAATTAGAATGAGAAAACAGATCTTAATTATTGTAAAAAAAAAAATATGCTGGATACCTTAAACCTTCCTAAATACACAAAGAATCAATTCAAAAACCCTTTTATACATTCTATGGCTATTATCAAAAAGACAGTAAATAATAAGTGTTGGTGAGGATATGGAGAAAAGGAAACCCCTGTACACTGTCAGTGGAAATAAAAATTGGTAGCAACCACTATGGAAAACAGTATGGAAGTTCCTCAAAAAGTTAAAAATAGAACTACTATATAAATCAAGCAGTTCCACTTCTGGGTATTTACCTTAAGAAAACAAAAACACTAACTCAAAAAGACACATACAACTGCATGTTTTCTGTAACATTATTTGCAATATCCAAGATATGGAAATAACCTCTAAGTGTCAACGGATGGATGAATGGATCAAGAAAACACACACACACACACACGTATTATTCAGCCATAAAAAAAGAATGAAATCTTGCCACCTGTAACAACATGGATGGACCCCAAGGGCATTATGCTAAGTGAAGTAAGTCAGAAAAAGATAAATACTGTATGATCTCACTTATATGTGGAATCTAAAAACAAAAATCTCATGAATATAGAGAAGAGACTGGTGGCAGCCTGAGGCAGGGGGAGAAGGGTGGGCAAAATGGGTGAAGGAGGTCAAAAGGTGCAAATGTCTAGTTAAAAAAAAAAATCAGTAAGTTATGGGTATGTAATGTACAGCATGGTGACTACAGTTAATACTGTAAACAAATTATACATTCTAAAGAAATTGAAAAAAAGACTTCTAGCCCTTGGGTCACAAATCAGACCTAATGAATTTCCTACTTTGTGTATATTCTATTTAAGTTTATATTAATTTTTTCCCAATAAGTAATATGTATACACAGTACAAAATTCAAAAGTACAAAAAGATATTCTGTGCATGGTAATTCTCTCTCTCCTAACCTTCAGTTCAGTTCAGTCACTCAGTTGTGTCCGACTCTTTGTGACCCCATGAATTGCAGCATGCTCAGACTCACGTCCATCGGGTCAGTGATGCCATCCAGCCATCTCATCCTCTGTTGTCCCCTTCTCCTCCTGCCCCCAATCCCTCCCAGCATTAGAGTCTTTTCCAGTGAGTCAACTCTTCGCATGAGGTGGCCAAAGTATTGGAGTTTCAGCTTTAGCATCATTCCTTCCAAAGAACACCCAGGACTGATCTCCTTCAGGATGGACTGGTTGGATCTCCTTGCAGTCCAAGGGACTCTCAAGAGTCTTCTCCAACACCACAGTTCAAAAGCATCAATTCTTCAGCACTCAGCTTTCTTCACAGTCCAACTCTCATATCCATACATGACCACTGGAAAAAACATAGCCTTGACTAGACGGACCTTTGTTGGCAAAGTAAGCCTCCACAAAACTCAGGGCTTCTTGTGAATCTCACTAGAGATGTCCTTACGCTTTTATAAGCATATGTATCTTTTCCTATTACTCCTCCTCCACCTCTAAGTAGATTGTGTAAAAAAACATAAAGGTTTATTAGGTAAAAAGTGTCACTGGATAGGACAAGCACTATCTAATCACTTAAGACATCAAATAAGGAGTAAAAAGAACTTCTGTGGGTTTAATATTTAGCAACCACACAGCATATCCCCAAACCTACAGCTGTGATTGAAATGACCAATGAATTATCAGTTCTTTGTACATTATGTAACTCAAATGCCGGCTCTGGCTTCTGGCTATAGCTCTACTGGAACTGCTGTCCTTGTCCTGAGGTCTGACTTGCTGGCTAACAGGAGCTCAATAACATCTACAAATAACATGATTTCCATGTGAAAAGCCCCCAAATCCATTTCCTCACAAATTTACTTCAGAGGAGGGCCACATCACCCGCTCTAGGCTTCTTTTTCATGCCTGCATCAGTCCCATCCTCCTGCTTCAACGTGGGTCTACCAGATAAGATGCTCACTGTGTTCTTTTTTGATGTTCCAGCGATGAGGCAGGTCAGAGTTTTACCTCACACCCTTGCAGTGGTTTTGTAGTCTATAGCAAGGTCACCAATCTACAACCTGCAGGCTGGAGGCCTATTTTCATAAATAGTTTTACTGAACCATAGCCACACCCCTTTGTTTACATATTATCTGTGTTGCTTTCCTAAAACAGATGAGTTTAGTAGCTGCCATAGAGACTCCAAGCCTAAAATATTTACTATCTAGCCCTTAAATCATTCAACACTACTTACAATGACATCAGGTAAAGCCATTAGGAAACACCGATGAAAGAAAAGAAAAAAGAAATATTTTTGTGTAGCTATATACAAATGTTCATTTTAAAATGTGAGATGCTCATTAATTATGTCTAGTTATAATGCAACTATCATTTATATCCACTTATGCACTCAAAATGTTTACTAAATGCTTACTATGTGCCAAGTACAGTTCCAGGTACTGATGATATGATGTGAAAAGGACAAAATTTCTACTCTTAAAGATCATACAGTCTTGTGGGGAAAATCAGACAACTAAGAAATATAAAAATGTCAAAGAGTCACAGAGAGAATGAAAATAGGATGGCATACAGTGGCAATCCAGTAGCCACTTTAAATCATGCATACAGAGGCAGGAACACTTAAGGGACTATCTCCACGACAGTAACAGTAAAGATCAAGGACATGAGAATTCAGGAATTCCAGACAGAATAAACAACTAGGAAAGGCCCCTGGATGAAAAGGTACCTGGGAGTTGGTGTTGAGGAACCACAAGGCCACTGTGTTTGGGGCATACAAGCAATACTATTTAGCTGCTGGATTTAGTCAACCTCAGAACCAAAAGCTCTTTGTACATGCACAAGTCAGCACAGTTTGCTGTTAATGGCATTAGTCTGACTGCCTCTAATTCTAAGATAAATAACAGATACTGATATGTTTAATCAATGTGGGATAGGAGTACCTTATTATTATCATATCAGAAGTACATTTAAATACAAATATATTTTAATGATATGAATTTATAAATATTACCTTAAATTATAATTTAATAATTATTTGTATTACAGTATAATACAAGAAACATTACGGAATACTTAGGAATTAATGTGGATTAATTCTCTGCCTAGTACAATTATCATGTTTTCTAGTCTTAAAATATGCATAGTTTCACATAATTACAATCAATCACCAGGGTTCCTGGTGGCTCAATTGGTAAAGAATCTGCCTGCAGTGCAGGAGATCCAGGTTCAATCCTTGGGTGGGAAAGATCCCCTGAAGAAGGGAATGGCAACCCACTCCAGTTTTCTTGCCTGGAGAATCCCAGGGAGAGAGGAGCTTGGCAGGCTACAGTCCATGGGGATGCAGAGTTGGACACGACTGAGCGACTAAATCACACATAACTACAACCAGTATAATAACAAATATTTACTAGGAACTTTTATGTGGTAGGGACTATACTAAGAATTTAGATAATCCTCACACTCACTAGAGGAGGCAGGGGCTATTATTCCTTCTTTACAGATGAAGAAATTAGAGTCTGGAGGAGGTTAGCTAATATATCCAGTACTAACTCTGAAGTAGAGATTTTTAATCCCAATTCTATTTTACTTTACAATGTACAAAATGTATCATAATTTTTATTAACATATCATTAGACTGAAACATTGTGTAACCAGCCACAATTTTGAATGGTTACAAAATATTTCAGTGAATTGATATACAACTGATATACAATTGAACCGAAGCAAATTCAGAGTAAGGTGAAAATGACCATATCTAATTACCTAATAGCCTCTAAGATTAACATACCCAATGTTTTCCTTCAGCACTAAAAGAGATCTGTTCCTTTCGGTATTACTACATGGAATAAGCTTCCTTTTGGGACTATGATAAAAAACAGTAATGTATAATTTGCCCTGTTATACAAATTTCTAGAAAATTAATTCACTCACATACAATTGACAAATATAGAAATTATGTCAGTTTTAGGTGGTAGCTATGTCAGTTTAGAACTGATTTTTTTCTAGGTAAGGGAAGCCAGAAGTGGGAAGTCAAATTACAACTCATGCCTTGCAGAAAGAAGCCCTTTCAGCTTTAATAAAAATGTTAAAAAGTGCCTGCACACACCCACACACCCACACACACACACACACACACACTCTCACTCACTGAGTCTGGCTGACCGAAGCATTGTATCTCCCGTCCAAGCTGCAGCGAGTCTTTGGGACATCCCACTGAGAGCTGGCCTTGCATCCTGCTCTCCCGGCTGGTCTCCCACAGGTTGCTGGCTACCTACGCTCGACATGTTCACAGGCAGACGATGCTGCAGGCTCTGCATAATGAGGTGCCAAAGCATCATGACCACATTTCTGGTCCTGGACTTACATGTTCTGTCCAAACCAGTGTGTTGGGATATATATTCAGTACGTCAGATTCAAACACTTGCGATTGGTAAACTACATAGTCTTTAAAGAATTAGAAAACATGTTTAGTGAAACAAGAGAATCTCACTGCTTTGATAAAACTCTTTAAACAGAGGTCTAATTTACAGTGCATCTCAGTTTTCTCTTGACTTATCTGAAGGATACAGTGGGACTACTGATGCTGATTTTGGCCACTCCGAAAGGAAGTCATTTGTGAAAACAAAATAATTAAAAGAAAATCAATAAACAACAAGGTCCTACTATATATATAGCACAAGGAGCTAAATTCAAAATTCTGTGATAAACCATAATGGAATAACACTGAATCACGGTATATGACAGAAAGTAACAGAACATTGTAAATTAACTATACTTTTATTTTCTAAAAAAAGGATACTAATATAAGGGAAACAGGCATAGCAGTAACTACAGGATGGAGCCACAAACTCCAAATATTTTCTGTATTGCAGTGGAGTGGGGGAACCACATGCGGACTATTGACAGCCAGTGGTTACTCCCCAGGTAAACCCTTTTGCTAACTAACACTGATCCCAGGATCCCAGGGAAGAACTAAAAGTAGATTTAGATTTCCCCACCTAACCAGGATGGTCATGTAAAGTTCCTTAAGTGAATTAGCTTCAAAATCGATGAGACAAAATAGTATGGTTAGAATAAATGTTTTTCTTCATTGGGAAAAAAAAAAGGAGAAAACAGAGATTAAAAGAATGTAAGAGTCTTGGCACCGAGATTTCATGTTAGGGAAAATGTAGAACCTAAAATAGTCTCTTAGGATATCTAGGAAGCCTGATATAGAACCTTAGCAGTCAGAGGCTGATGGAAAAAAACATAGATCAAAGAGAAGACTCCAATGGCAAAAAAGCAGATAAATGGAACTTCTATGAGGAATCTTAGCTTGGAGAAATTCTTTAAAAAAATTACAAGAAAAACAGAAAATCTCTCTCTGGAATTATCAAAAGGTATCTGCTATGGATGTTCGTATTCCCTCCATCCCTCCAAATTCATATACTAAAGCCCGAATCCCCAGTGTGATGGAGTTTGGGGGTGGAGGTCTTTGGGAGGTGATGAAGTTTAGATGAAGTCATGAGAGTGGAGCCACCTTGATGGAATTAGTGTCCTTATAAGACGGTGAGAGGCTTTCCTGGTGGCTCAGAGGTTAAGCATTTGCCTGGAATGTGGGAGACCCGGGTTCGATCCCTGGGTCGGGAAGATCCCCTGGAGAAGGAAATGGCAACCCACTCCAGTAGTCTTGCCTGGACAATCCCATGGAGGGAGAATCCCATGGAGGGAGGAGCCTGGTAGGCTACAGTCCATGGGGTCTCAAACAGTCAGACACGACTGAGCAACTTCACTTCACTTTACTTCACTTCATGAGAGGGTGAGAGCAGAGCCCTCAGCCTCTCTGGGCCACATGAGGATACAGCAAGGTGGCTATCTGAAAACCAAGAAAAGAGTCAAATCCACCAGATACTAAATCAGGCAGCACCCTGATCTTGGACTTCCCAGTGCCTCCAGAACCATGAGAAATAACTATTGTTTGTGGCCCCCAGTCTGTGGTGTTGAGCTAAAGCAGCCTGGGGCAACTAACACAGAACCTAAACAAGAACTTATTTGCCATTTTTCTGTGTCTACTCAAGAATCTCATGTATATTGGAGGTGCTCTTCTTTCCCAGGCACAGATCTACCTGCAGACTGATAAACAGTGTCATACAGAACAGTGGTTCAAAAAAGAAGCTTCAAAGTCAGAGGTATCTGGGTTCAAATTCTGTGTCTGTTACTTTCTAAAGCAGAGTTTCAAACTACAAAAGAAATAATTATAATCTATTATCAACGTTAATATCATGGTGAGAATTAAAAGATATATATAAAATCAAATATAAAATGTATAATAAAAAACTCAGGTCATGGCCCATAGTTTGCTTTCAGATTATAGCATTATGCAGGAAAGGGCAGCCTGTTTATGTGAGTAAGCCTGCTCATAGTTATCACTTTTTTTTAAAAGTGAAATGCCAAAACCAACAGCAAAAATGTACTTTCAAATCAATGGTTAAACAGTTGGTTAGTGTTCCCTAACCAGACCTCATATAGTTCTCAGTAATAAGGATGGCTTGAAATAACCTTAGACTATCAAAACCCAGCTCTACTTAATTTTTAATACTGTACCACATTCCATTTAAATACATCATTTCCAAATTTGTATATGCAAAACAATGTTATGAATGTTCCTATAAAAACATTCTTACATACTGGTTAATCTCTTTAGAACATAGAGAAGAGCTGCTATAATGAAGGTACATACGTTTTTAAGTTTTGATATACATTGCCAAATTACAGAATGAGAATTTTAAAGAAATGACATAATACAAAGTTACATTCAAGAATTCCTGCATAATCACACCACTGAGGAAGCCCAATGTCTCAAGTAAGAGATAGCTAGTATCTAATTATATCTGATCACATTCTGATCACATTTAGTTCTCTTAACTCAGAAATGGTTTAAAATTAACTCAAAATAAATTAAAGACCTGAAACCACAAAAATCCTAGAAGCAAACATAGGTGGTAAGCTCCCTGACATTAGTCTTGGTGATGAGTTTTTGGATGACTCTAAAAGCAAAGGCAAGAAGGGCGAAAATAAATACAAATATGCGAAAGTTGTTGTTTAGTAGCTAAGCCACATCCGACTCTTGAGATCCCATGGACTGTAGCCCACCAAGCTCCTCTGTCCATGGGATTCTCCAGGCAAGAATACTGGAGTGGGTTGCCATGCCCTCCTCCAGGATGTGCATACACACATAGTGGAATTATCATTCAGCCTTTAAAAAGAACAAAATCTTGCCTTTTGTGGCAACATGAATGGAACTTGAGGGAACTATGCTAAGTGAAATAAGTAACAGAAAGACAAATACCATATGCGGAACTAAAACAACAAGAAAAGAGAGCTCAAAGATACACAGAACAGATTGGTGGTTGCCAGAGGTGGGGGGGTTTGGGGGTCGGAGGTGAGCAAAATGGGTGAAGGAGGACAAAATGTACACTTCCTGTTATTAAATAATTAAGTTATAGGGAGATAATTTACAGCATAGTGATTCTAGTTAATACCATATGCATACTTGAAAGTTGCTAAGAGCATAGATCTTAATAGTTCTCATCACTAGAAAAATTATGTATATACAATACATACATACACATACTGTAACTGTGTATGGTGACAAGTGTTATTAACTAGACTTACTGTGATGGTAATTTCCCAATACATATAAATCATACACATGAAACTAATGTTTATTAATGATACTTCAATTTTTAAAAGAGGTGAAGTCTAGTGCCCCTCTTCTTGAAGCTGAGCGGGTTCAGGACTGCTACAACCAAAAGTATGGCAGAAGTGTTATATGTGACACCTTAGGCTAGGCTGCAAGAAGTGTCTAGCCACTGCATGCTTCTTTCCCTTCCTCATCCTCCCCTGGGATGGATGCTTGCCCTTGGAACCACGCCACTGTGCTGTGAGGAAGGCATGAAGCCACATGAAGGGCCGCATGTAGGTGTTCTGGCTGACAGCGCTAGGCAGGGTTTCAGCCACCAGCCAGCATCAACTGCCAGACAGCGAGTAAGCAAGCCTTCCATGCTCTTCCTGCTCCCAGCCTCTCAGTCTTCCAGCTAAGAACCCAGACGTTATGCAGCACACTAGCCATTTCCACTGTGCTCTGTATGAACTCCAGACACAGAGTTCGTTCACTTAATTAAAAGGTTTTTTTAATCCCACTAAGTTTTAGGGTAATTTGTTATACAGTCCTAACAATGGAAGGAGAAGGCAATGGCAACCCACTCCAGTACTCTTGCCTGGCTAATCCCATGGACAGAGGAGCCTGGTGGGCTGCAGTCCATGGAGTCACTAGGAGTCGGACATGAGTAAGCGACTTCACTTTCACATTTCACTTTCATGCATTGGAGAAGGAAATGGCAACCCACTCCAGTGTTCTTGCCTGGAGGATCCCAGGGATGGGGGAGCCTGGTGGGCTGCCATCTATGGGGTTGCACAGAGTTGGACACGACTGAAGCAACTTAGCAGCAGCAGCAACAATGGAAATATAACAGAAACTATGAATAGCTTATAATTAGTAAAGTGGTAATGAGAGGCTGGCAAACATAGGGAGATTCTTATTTTTCCCTTTCTATACTTGGGACTCCTTGAATTTTGGGCCATGAAGACATGTACTAGTTACTGTTATCTTTTAAATAAAATATAACCCCCCTTCTGTGAAAACAAAGGAAAACCATGAGGCCAGAAGGGAGAGCTCTCACACAGTACAATTTGATGCCAATTATAAGATTTATCAATTGTTACAGACCTCAGTAGAAGAGTCATTAATTATAGGCCCCAACAGAACAAGATGTACGTTGTATCTCCTATAAGAAACTGATTACCCCAGAAACTCAGCCAGTGAGAAACCATAATCACCCTGAACTCTCACTTTTCTCCAATGGGCTTTTGTTCAGAATGACCCCTCCCAACTTTCTCCTTTTTCTTTATAAAATAATGTTCCTTGGACTTGCCGATGACTTTCACTGTGGCTTGCTTATCCTGAATTGCAATTCTCTGCTATTCCCAAATAAATCCATTTTTGCTGGTAAAATAACTGACTTTTTTCAAGGTCAACACTTTCCAATTGGTAAACTCAATTGTACCATAAATCACAGGACCATTTAGTTTTCCAGTGGCTAGATGATATTGATAAAAAATATTAAGATTTGAAAGAAGGAAATACAGAACATTTCCTTTACTGACTAAAGTAAAAACCAAAAGTCAACCATATTATTACAAAGGCTTTATAACAACATGGAAACGCTCAATATTATTAAATTGGGGATAAAATATATATATCATAGTATCTAAATGTTTGTTAGAAAGATCTGGGAAAATGCATACCAAATTCATCTAGGGAAGTAGTATTATGCCAGATACAGACAAGTGAGTGAGGAGTTTGATCTTATTTTAACATGTTGATTGCTTTTTTGAAAGAATATTACTATATTTTTTATTTCAGTAATTAAACATTTAACAAAAAATACATTAAGAGGAAAAGATACTAGCAATAGATAACATTTCCTGGGTAGAGAAGTTTCTTAAACTTTTAAGGCATACATCTTCCAGGCCAATAACAGGTCTTACTTTAATGTGATTTATTTAAGTACAGTGGACATCAGTCAAACTTCCCTGGTGGCTCAGACGGTAAAGTGTCTGTCTATAATGCAGGAGACCCGGGTTCGATCCCTGGGTCGGGAAGATCCGCTGGAGAAGGAAATGGCAATCTATTCCAGTACTATTGCCTGGAAAATCCCATGGACAGAGGAGCCTAGTAAGCTACAGTCGTGGGGTTGCAAAGAGTCAGACACGACTGAGCGACTTCACTTACTCAGGCTTTTAAGGGGAATCAGACCAATGATCTCCCAGAGAACATGCTATAGCACTTTAATACAGAAACAAGTTTAAGTAAATTAAAGATGCTGAAGTTTCAGGTACACTGTTTAGATAAGGGCTGAACTACAGAGCTCAACAAACAAAAAAGGAATTATCTGCATTCCAAATCTTAGGTTACAACAGAAGAGGGAAAACACAAAACATAATCTAAATTCACATTTCTAAATCCATCTGTTCTCTCCTTCTGGAACTCCTATTGTTAATAGAGGAAACTGTATGCCAAGAGACAGCCAGTGGAGGAAAATAGGAGAAGGAGGTGACAAGACAGCAGAAGAGGATAAAAACAGAATAATTCTGCAAGTGGCTTCAGTGGGAATGGAAAAAGCCTCTCTCCAGGCCATCTTTATGGTTGTAAGGAAATATAAGTGATTTTTTAAAAACCAAAACAAGCTAGATATACTAGTTATAAGGAAACACCTCTTTAAAAAAACACCCTCCGAGACACAAAAATTATACAACTTAAAAGAATGATTTATAATTAGATTGTGGTTTTGTGTTGACATCTTTCTACCTATCTAACAGCATTCTACTACTACATCAGTGAAAACCAATATTTATCAACAGATGTATTACCACCATTAAATCAAGTAATGAAACACAGAATTATATGTAACATGATAAAGATACCTGATTCTAATTGAAAGGGATTTACTGCATATTCCTATCCACCTCTTTAAGTCTTATTAGCCGGTATCTAATGAGTAAAGCATTAGAGTTCTAATTAGAGTATTAGGCTAGGATAGAAAGATATCAGTAACAACAGATAATGCCTCCAATTTTTAATGTTTCTGAACATTAACAGAACCTGGCAAAACACAACTGCATTAAGAACAGTCTGATACTTGTGTAACCTAAGGCAACATGCCAGTAGAGTAAGCAAAGCTTTGTCATGAGCACCCCAAAATGGGCATTCTTTGTACTGCAGTTTTACCAGCCTTGCACTGAACCACCGTTTGTAATATATCATTTGAAACACTCCTATGAGAATGTAGTCAGAGATATAGTCATTTGCTTTAAAAGCCCTATTGGAAATGTACAATAAAATGCACAAAAAAACAGATTTATATTCTTTGTACTGGTACAGCTTAGCAGTTAAATAATCAGACCTTACACAGCAGTAATGAGGCAGTGGTACAGAGTGTGAATTGCTGTTAATGTCCATTTAGCCTTAGGAGACATACACGGTTTTCCTAATTTTATATATATATTTAACTTGAGAAAAATTCTACCAATTTAGAAATCAACAAAGGGAAGATAAGACAGTCTTCTTAAAGTTATTAAAAGGCTAGTAAATATTGCAGAATATATTTTCTTTGTAACAGTGCATTTGAAAAACTTTACTATTAAGTGGGAAAAGTCTAATTAATTTTTGTATATAACTATACTGCTTATAATGCCTTTGAAACACTAACAAAGTTTTATTTCTAAGTTAAGTACTTGAATAAGTAATGTACTCACATAGTTTTAAAAGATAAAAGAGTACAGTGAAGAGTCTTCACTTTTTCTCCTACCCTTCTACCCACCCACCCTTGATCACAAATACAGTGCTTTTTAAGGTACCCGACGGAAACCCACAGGGAGCAGAGCAGATCACCATACTGAAGAAACAGCACAGGGTTAGAGCCAAATGTCAAGCCCAGGTGTGCCTCTGCGACTCGCTGGTCAGCTTTAACCCTTAGGAAAGGCGACTAAACCCCTGTACCTCAGTGTCCGCCTCTATAAAAGGAGAATCCGCGGGCTTCCCTGGTGGCTCAGTGGTAAAGAATCTACCTGCCAAGGCGGGAGACATGGTCTGATCCCTGATCCGGGAAGATCCCACAGGAGACAGTGCAAGTAAGTGCTTGTGCCGCAACTGCTGTGCTCTACAGTCTGGGAGCCGCAGCTACTGAGCCTACTCGCCTCTCTGCAACAAGAGAAGCTACTGCAATGAGAAGCCTGCAAACCACAAGAAAAGTAGCCCCCGCTCACCACTAGAGAAAAACCATCGCAGCAATGAAGACTCAGTTCAACCAAAAATAAATAAATGAAACTATTTTTTTTAAAAAGGAGGATCAGCTTCAGAGACTTTCTATGGCTTTGAAAATAGTGCCTACATGCCTGTCAAACTCTCTCCAATATAACCATTGTTATGAATCTGAGATATATTCCTTAGATCCTCTTCCACACATTTACAAATGTTACCTTACCTACTGTGGAAAATTCTGAAAGAGATGGGAATACCAGACCACCTGACCTGCCTCTTGAGAAACCTATATGCAGGTCAGGAAGCAACAGTTAGAATTGGACATGGAACAACAGACTGGTTCCAAACAGGAAAAGGAGTACATCAAGGCTGTATACTGTCACCCTGCTTATTTAACTTCTATGCAGAAGTTATCATGAGAAACGCTGGACTGGAAGAAGCACAAGCTGGAATCAAGATTGCCGGGAGAAATATCAATAACCTCAAATATGCAGAGGACACCACCGTTATGGCAGAAAGTGAAGAGGAACTAAAAAGCCTCTTGATGAAAGTGAAAGAGGAGAGTGAAAAAGCTGGCTTAAAGCTCAACATTCAGAAAACAAAGATCATGGGATCTGATCCCATCACTTCATGGGAAATAGATGGGGAAACAGTGGAAACAGTGTCAGACTTGATTTTGGGGGGCTCCAAAACCACTGCAGATGGTCACTGCAGCCATGAAATTAGAAGACGCTTACTCCTTGGAAGGAAAGTTATGACCAACCTAGACAGCATATTCAAAAGCAGAGACATTACTTTGCCAACAAAGGTCTGTCTAATCAAGGCTATGGTTTTTCCAGTAGTCATGTATGGATGTGAGAGTTGGACTATGGAGAAAGCTGAGCGCCGAAGAATTGATGCTTTTGAACTGTGGTGTTGGAGAAGACTCTTGAGAGTCCCTTGGACTGCAAGGAGATCCAACCAGTCCATTCTGAAGGGGATCAGCCCTGGGATTTCTTTGGAAGGAATGATGTTAAAGCTGAAACTCCAGTACTTTGGCCACCTCATGCGAAGAGCTGACTCATTGGAAAAGACCCTGATGCTGGGAGGGATTGGGGGCAGGAGGAGAAGGGGATGCCAGAGGATGAGATGGCTGGATGGCATCACCGACTCAATGGACGTGAGTTTGAGTGAACTCCGGGAGTTGGTGATGGACAGGGAGGCCTGGCGTGCTGCGATTCATGGGGTCGCAAAGAGTCGGACAAGACTGAGCGAGTGAAATGAACTGACCTTGACCTACACATTTTTTTCTTCTTTTTGGGCGCTGTGCTTAGTTGCTCAGTGGTGTCCAACTCTTTGCCACCCCATGGGCTGTAGCCCCCCAGGTTCCTCTGTCTATGGGGATTCTCCAGGTATGAATACTGGAGTGGGTTGCCATGCTCTCCTCCAGGGGAATCTTCCCGGCACAAGGATCAAACCCAGGTCTCCTGCATTGCAGACGGATTCTTTACCAGCCGATTAAGATTTACTTATTTTAGGCTGGGCTGGGTGTTAGCTGCTGTGTGCAGCCTTTCTCTAGTTGTGCCAAGTCGGGGGCGACTCTTGTGTAGTGCATGGACTTCTCTTTGCAGAGCTCAGGCTCCAGTGCCTGGGCTTCAGTAGTTGTGGCACACGGGCCTAGTTGCTCTGTGCCATGTGGGATCCTCCCCCACCAGAGATCAAACCTGAGTCCCCTGCACTAGCAGATGGATTTCTAACCACAAGACCACCGGGGAAACCTGACCTACACACACTCTAACCTGAACCTGCAAAGGCATCTCAATGGCTTTCACTAACATGTCTCAGACACTTCCAAAATATGCTTCTTTCATTTCTAATAGTTTTTGCATTCTCTGTTGTTTGGGACATAAATAGCTTGTTCCAAACACAATGGATTCTATCTTTCGACAGTATTATTCCTATGTTCAACTGTTTTGGCTTTGGAGTCTATTTTGTCTGAGATTAATACCACATCCTTTGGGGACAGCTTGCCCCCTCTCCACTCGTTTATCACTTATCTACAATATTTTGTTTTCAGTGTCTATCTCCCCTGTAAATAGCACTTAAAAACTCCAATCTGTCTCTTTTAATAAGGGAGTATAATCTACTCACACATAACATTTTACTTTATGCTTTCTATTAACCATGCTTCTTTTCTTCATGTCTGCCTTCAGCTTATTTGGATTTCCTTTTTTTTATGAACCCTAATTCTCCCCCTATCCAAAGGTTCTCAAGCGTGCCAGCACTAGGGCATCTGGATATCTGCAAAGCAGCTCTTTGGTTGTTGTGACTGGATGGCATCCCCCCTAGCTTTCAAAGGTCCTGCCACATATTCATGTAAGTGAAAAACCTGGGCCTAAAATCTAAGCCCACTTCAAAGAGTAACACAAAGTTATTTTGGAGGTGCTTTTACTTGACATAGAATTATTGAGGAATTTAACTGGACAAGGGAAGATATTAATTTTGTTTTTAACTCCACCAAGAATTTGGTGACTTTGTAACTTTACCACTTAGAAAAATCCTGTTGCCAGTGGTACTTTAGACAAGCACAACCTGCTTGTATGGGTCAGTGTTTATAGCTATACATTTATCATGGCTTGTTTTGGTTTTTTGGCGGCACTGGGTCTTCACTGCTGCACTCCTCTCCAGTTGCAGTGCTTGGGCTTCTCGTGGTGGTGGCTTCTCTTGTTAAGCAGCACAGGCTCTAGAGCACCTGGGCATCAGTAGCTGTGGCTCATGGGAACTTGATTCCCCTGCCAAGGATCAAACCCATGTCCCCAGCATTGGCAGGTGGATTCTTAACCCACTGGGCCACCAAGGAACTCCCCATTATTACTTTTCATATTAGAAGGATCTATTTCCTCTTGTCTTCTAATGTAGCTGTACCTGTGACCACATTGTAGTACTTCTGTTTTCTTCAACTCTTTGTTTTTCTGTTCATATTTATTAATGAAGGACTAGGCTGGAGGACTACATTAATGAATGTAGGCTGCAGTCCATGAGGTCACTAAGAGTTGGACACGACTGAGCAACTTCACTTTTTTCACTTTCATGCATTGGAGAAGGAAATGGCAACCCATTCCAGTGTTCTTGCCTGGAGAATCCCAGGGACAGAGGAGCCTGGTAGGAGGCCGTCTATGGGGTTGCACAGAGTCAGACACGACTGAAGCGACTTAGCAGCAGCAGCAGCAGCAGGCTGGGTAAGCAGTTAGGGACACAAACAGTGTCCCTTATCAAGGAAGCATGCAGGCAGCCTGCATGTACTGTACCCCACCAGGTTCCTCTGTCCATGCGATTCTCCAGGCAAGAATACTGGAGGGACCCATGTCCAGGGACAAGTTCCTACTGCAGGGACCCGTGCAGGCAGCCTAGAGAACCTCTCAAGGTTCCAAGTAGGGAAGCCTTCATTTTAAAGCTTACTAGTGCATTCCATTCTTGGACCAGGCATCCTTTTTTTCCTTCCTATTTCACATCCACTATAGAGGCTGGGGTTACCCTGGCTTCTGTCTTGGTCCTTAATACCCAACTAGCAGCCCTCCCATGAATATCTTCCACTTTCCTTTAAAAAGCAGTAATCCTGGTTTCTGCCTGGTAGCACTTTATATTCCATAGAGGGGGAAAGACACACAACATAATTAGTTATCCACAAGTCGCATCTTCTTTTTGTATTCACGAACTTGTAAGGATTTTGCTCTTTGTTTTAATTTTTACTAGTTATGCGTGTAAACAACTTAAACTGTTCTATCAGTTTATTCTCCAAAAGAGCATTTCCTCACCGCTTCCTATTTCCCCCTCCACAGAGGCATACGACTTTCAACTTTTAGCTGATTATTTTAGCATTTACCTCCATGTCTTTTATTCTTGGCCATGCCATGTGACTTGTGTGATCCTAATTCCCCAACCAGGGATCAAACCTGAGCCCAGCAGTGAAAGAAACAGTACATGAGGCAAAACTTTTCAAGACCCTATTTGATTGACAGTTTGGTTGGATATAGAATGATGGACTGATAATAATTTCCCTTCAGAATTTAAAGTCATTGTGTTGTTGCCTTCCGGTTTTGCTGTTGAAAACTCTAAAGTCATTTAGACTCTTGATCCTTTGGATGTGACCTGTATTTTTCAGGAGTGGCAACTGGGAGAACTGAGTTAGCAAAGAGGAACCAGTGGGGTAATGGGGGACAGATTACACAGGACCACATAAATTTTGTGGGTTTTTTTTTTTTTTAGTTGCGCAGCACGACATGCAGGATCTTAGTCCCCCAAACAAGCAAAACTTGTGCCCCCTGCAGTGGGGAGCGCAGAGTTTTAACCACTGGTCCGCCAGGGAAGTCCCTAGTTTTTTTTCTACTACAAATGCCTGAAGGGGGAGCTACTGCATAACTGTGAGTAAAGGAGGTATATTACCTGACTTAACAGAAATAAATCATTTCAGCTGCTGCAGTGAGACTACAGTTGAAGAGAATGGAGATGACAAGAGGAGAGAAGCAAGGAGACTGGCAAGAAGGCTAATTTCAATAATCCTGGCAAAAATGACAGTGTAGGTTAGACTCGGGTGTTGCACTGGAAGTGTAAGAAAGGGATGGATTCTGGATATATACTTTTAAGGTTGATCCAAAGGGACTTTTTAAAACTGACCCCTGGTTTCTGCATTAGCCATTGGGTTGAAAGAACAGAGTAAAAGATGATGCAAACACTGTTGCCTGAGCAGCCAGAATAATGGGGTGAATGGAGAAGACAGGGAGTTGCCTGGCAGTCCTATGATTAGGACTCAGTGCTTTCACTGCTATGGCCCAGGTTCAGTCCCTGGTCAGGGAACTAGAATGTCGCATGGTGCAGTCAAAAAAGAGAGAGAAGACAGAAGTATAAGGTTGGGGCTAAGAAAAGTCCAGTTATGCACACATCAAGTATAAAATGTCTACTATTTGTCCAAAGGGAGATAGTGTATCAACCGTGAAACATACAAAAGTCTGAAATTCAGGAGCAGCAGCTTTTTGGCTGGGCCAATTTTAAAAGTATGGGCTCGCTGTGGTATTTACATTCCCTTTGATCCTATCCATCTTCCATGCCAGTCTCTTCAATGTGAGCCACATAATACTTCTTTAATATGTCTTTTTTCTGCTTAAATCTGTTAGAACTTCTGTTACTTACAATGAAGAACTTACAACTGATATAATTACGAAATCAGGAAAATAAATTAGTTTTAAATTGTGAATGAACAGAACTTTATTAAAATGGAAAGGAACTAATGGTAAAATCTTAACTGCTCCTAAGCTGAATATATTCCTTGGCAAAGCCCACCTATTTCCACAGACTAGGCCAAACAAAACTGCAACTCATTAGCAACATACAGCTAATGAGCTAACCATTACCAATCATTAAAATCCTCAAGTTTCAAGTTTTTATTTGCTATGAGCATTTTAAATTCTCATGAACTGGTAATATTCTAACCTACAAGAAAATCCAATTGTATTATACATGAAGTTGAAAATACCAAAGTTCCAAATTAGGACTTGAAATTAATGAGATGTTACTTTATTACAAAGATGAAATATCCAGTTTTTTAAAAAATAAGAATCTCTGCCCTGTCATCACACTATAACAGTATTATTATACCTGTAAGTTTCATGAGCGTGCAGACATCTACATTCTGGTAGCTTTAACTAATACAGGAAAATTACATTAAAAGCAGATAAGCTGCTTTTAAAATATAGGCTGTAGAGTTAAGAGTTCTACAAGGTAATAAGGCAGTAAGTGAAAATGAAGTCACTCAGTCGTGTCTGACTCTTAGCACCCCATGGACTGTAGCCTACCAGGCTCCTCTGTCTATGGGATTTTCCAGGCAATAGTACTAGAGAGGATTGCCATTTCCTTCTCCAGGAGCTCTTCCTGACCCAGGGATCGAACCCAGGTCTCCTGCATTGCAGGCAGACGCTTTACTGTCTGAGCTCGATAAGACAATAGGTACCGTGCAAAAAGGATCCTGTGAAGTATAAGTAGAAGATAACACATGCAAGAGAGGTAGAAAAGACGCCTAATGTATTACAAAAGGAATACTGATAACATTTAAATGAAAATATTGATAGCTTTCATTAGATACCCTTTTTCTGATTATAAGATTTATTATCACAGAAAATACAGGAAACTATAAAAGAGAAGTCTCACCCTATATTCTACAATCCAGAGATTGCCAATTTTAACATTTTGATGTATTCTCTTCTAGTCTTTCTTCCTATGCACACATATATATGAGGTATGTGTGCACACTAAAGCAAGATCATACTAAATGCCATTTGTGTATCTTTTTTTTCCATTTCATATAACATACATTATTTCCCTTGTTTTTAAATATTTTTCAAATACAACTATTGCAAACAAGATTTTATCATATAATTTCTATGATATAATCACTGCTCTACTAATTGACATTTAGGTTTCTTATAACTTTTGATTACTATAAGTAGTATTATTCAGAAATATTTGAATTTCTGAATTTAGAGACCATATTTCTAAAGACACTTCTTTAGAAAAAATATTTAGAAAGCACTTAAATACCAAAACGACTGAGCGACTGAACTGAACTAAATACCAACAAAGAGTAGTTATGACCCCAAAATGCTGCTTGATTCTGAATTTAAATCAAAGAATACACATGAAATAAAAATTAAAAACCACAATTCAACATCTATCAAACTATCAGCATGTTATACAGAAGTGGATCATTCATCAGTAATTTATAGTGATGTGAAAATATCTAGCACACACTAAGAGATGTGGACTTTTAAAAATTTGTAGTCAATTTTATCACAAAATTACTATTTCAAACAAAGATTGCTATAAGCAATGTACCATCAAACATGAAATACTGTGCTCATTATAAAAAAAGCTGAACATGGCTTCCCTGACAATCTACTAAAGAGAACAGGCGTGTACAGGGAATCCTAAAGAGCAGGGCTTAGTGTTAGCCAACTCTTAAAAAGCAGCAAAGCTAATAAAATAAAGTGTGTTAAAAATAAAAAGTATTATACTAAAAAATAAAAAGAGGTAGTAATCCTGATTAAAAACTAATCTCCTGAGAAATTTTACTACAAATAGATTACAAGTCTATCTTTTGTTCCTAACATCACAGTGATTCAAAAAGAGTCTGCCTTATATTTGATTGAATTCAGACACTAAAACTATCAGCTTAAACTTTATACATAAACAGCAGAAATTTATTTACTAATTTATTTTGCTGGGCCACACAGCTTATGGGATTTTAGTTAGCAGACCAGAGAATGAATCCCGGCCCACTGAAGTGAAAACATGGAGTCCTAACCACTGGACTGCCATGGAATTCCCAGACAGTACTTTTTATCATCTCTCCTCAGACTGGCGCTTCCCGTGTGGCGCTAGCAGTAAAGAACACGCCTATCGATGCAGGAGACAGAAGAGGCTCTGGTTCAACCCCAGGGTCAGGAAGATCTCCTGGAGGAGAGCTCAGCAACCCACTCCAGCATTCTCGTCTGGAGAATCCCATGGACAGAAGAGGAGCCTGGTGGGCTATGGGCCATACGGTCGCAAAGAGTCGGACATGACTGAAGGGGCTATTCAGACTAATCTGGTTTTATGTAAGGTTAGCAGAGAGACGATACTGCCACATTTCTATACTCAAGAAAGTCTCATTCAATTTTTAAGTTCCTAGTTCATCTCTACCCTCTTAAGGCATTTTTAAGGATCACTAGTCCTAGTATAGGCTAACTCTCAAAGGAGTGTCATTCATAACCAGTGCACTGATTACATGTACACTGAGTGGGCAGGAAACTTGCTAATTAACTACCAACAATTCAAGTATTCAAATGTTTGAACCAGCCTGTAATAACTGGCCTATAATAATACAGCCCTGTACAAGACTATTCTAAATGAACAAAATGTTATAATCAATAACATAATAACATACAGTTGACCTCTGAATGAGGTTAGAGACGCCAACCCTCCATACAGCTGAAAATCCACATCTAACTTATAGTCGGCCCTCTGTACTGCAATTCCTCCCAACAAGCAGTCCTGTACCCTCAGATTCAACCAACTGCGTCATGCAGTACTGTATGTAGTATTTACTACTGAAAAAATTCTGCACATAAATGGACCCTCAGTGTTCAAACTCGTTCAAGCATTTGTTGTTCAAGGGTCAATTTTATTTTATTTTTAGTAACAGTGAAGTCTTTCCTTTTGTACATAAAAAGTATAAAGTATAATACACAAACAATGTATATATATATATTATATATATGTAAGTTATATAATACATAAGCATAACCTTGTGTTTAAGGTTATAGACTAGGAAAGTCTTAAACCTACAACTGAAATCTCACTATACTCCAATAGAACCTATCAAAAATCTGTTCAGAAATCTGCCTCTATCAAATAATTGCTTTGGATTTGGAAATGATCTATATAGAAATCTTTATTGTCATGCCATTTTTTAGAGTAGGATTTGGACTATATCATAAGAGGATGTGTGATTTCCTAACAGTTTATCAGGTAAATGAGCTCTGTATAACCAAAAACTATATGCATTAATACAGAAAAGTCTACATAAATGTGTGTTTACCACTCACAATGGTGAATTCCACCAACATACATCTACTATAAATGAAGACAGCAATCTGTTTTTATCTCTAGTAAAAGAAATGCTCAGAAAAACAAAAAAAGAAATGCTGGCAAGCACTGTAACCATTATGACTTAAACTACTGTGGAATTTTCATTATGAAGTAATTTTTAGTGCCCACTGGATGAAAATTTTCCAATAACCAACATTCTCCCAAAAATAAGACAGAGGGGGTACAGTTCAGTTCTGAAGAGGACTGTCCTGTTCATCTCACCAGATTGATCAGCCTTCTCATCGCATGTTCATGAGAGCAAACACATTCACAGGGATCGAATCCACCTTCTGCCATGATTACCCAGCTTGATTTAACTTGACTGTTTAAATCTAGGAGGAAGGAAAAAATAAATCATAAGACTACTATCCAGTTTCTCTTGAGCTATGAAGAATTCATGTTATGTATAGATTCATAATAGTTCTCTTTATAGTTCAAATTTATTGACTTATATCTATGACTTACTAATCGAGTTATGAATCTATACAAATGACTGGCTACCACTTTATCACCAGACTGATTTTCTATAAATGCAAAAGTCTTCATATACTCTACTGGTCCCACCTGTGAAGATGCTGTTGCTAGCGCTCTATTCTGCTTAATCACCTAATCCTTTAACTTTGTTAGCCTCAGAACTGCCACGACTGAATGTTTGTGCCAACCGCCACCCCCCTCCCCCCGCCCACAGACTCTTATTTTGAAGCTTTAATCCCCAAGGTGATGGTATCTGGAGGTAGGATGGTTGGATGGCACCTCAACTCCACTGACATCAGTTTGAGCGAACTCCAGGAGATAGTGAAGGGCAGGGAAGCCTGGCATGTTGCAGTCCATGGGGTCACAAAGAGTTGAACATGACTGAGCAACTAAACCACCACCACTACCTATGGGAAGTAATAAGGTTATCAGAGTAGAGCCCGTATAAACAGGATTAATGCCCTTAAAGATGAGATATGATATCTCTTTCTTTGACATGTGAAGATACAGCAAGAAGGCATCCATCTATATAAGGAGGAAGAGATTCCTTACCAGACACCTTAGTCACAGGCCTCCCAAAATCCAAAACTGTGAGAAATAAATGTTGTTTAAGCCATTCAGTTTGTGCTGTTTTACTAAAGCAGCCTAAACTATGTCAAATGGAGAAGAAAATGGCAACCCATTCCAGTATTCCTGCCAGGATAATCTCATGGACAGAGAAGCCTAGCAGGCTACAGCCCACGGGGTCACAAAGATTTGGAAACGACTTAGCAACTAAACAACAGTAAAGCTATGTCCACTTTGCAGTCTTTATCCTACCAAGAAAGTCCTCTGAAAGAAAAAAAAGAAAGAGTTATCTAAAATGATATCAATGTCAGGGGGAAGGGGGCGGAGGGGCATGAACTAACAAGACAATAGCCAGGAAACGGCTGGGAAGATTTGGAAAAATAAGAGTAACAAGTGAGGAGATCTCTCCAAGATGGCAGAGTAGAAGGACGTCCCTCTTCTTGTGAGAGTACTGAAATCACAACTAACTGATGAACCACCATCGACAGGAAGACACTGGAACCCACCAAAAAAAAAGATACCTGGCATCCGAAGACAAAGGAAAAGCCATAATGAGACGGCAGGAGGGGCACAATTAGGATAAAAATCAAACCCTAGGACTGCCAGGTAGGTGGCGCGCAAACTGGAGAACAATTACGCCCCTGATGTCCTCCCACTGTAATGAAGGTTCTGAGCCCCACAGCAGGGTTCGCCTCCTGGGGGGGCTGGCACAGGACTAGGAATCCCCAGAGAATCTGACTTTGAAGGTCTGCTGGATTTGACTACAGAACTGACACAGGATGGGGGAAAGCAGACTCCCTCGTGGAGGGCACCTGAAGTCTTGTGCACAGCAGGACCCAGAGGCAAGAAGCAGTGATCACAGAGGAGGCTGAAGCAAGCCTGTCTGCTAGTGTTGGCAGGTCTCCTGCAGAGGCAAGGGGCGGCTGTGGCTCGCTGCCCGCGCCAAGGGCACTGACAGCAGCAGTTTGGGAAGCACACCTGGGTGGGAGCCCTCTCAGGGGCCACCAGCGGCCCCACCATACCGCCTGTAAGCTCCCGTGCTGGCTCACCTCAGGCCAGACAATGATCCGGGAGGGGACACAGCTCCACCCATCAGCAGACAAAGTTTTATTAAACTTGCCCCCTCTACTAGAGCAAGACCCAGTTCTACCCACCACCAGTCCCTCCCATCAGGAAGCTTGTACAAGCTTTTAGATAGCCTCATCCACCAGAAAGCAGACAGAAGAAGCAAGAAGAACTACAACCCTGCATCCTGCAAAACAAACCCCCAAATCTCAGAAAGTGAGACAGCCAGAAAAGGCAGAGGATTATGTCCCAGATGAAGAACATGATAAAACCCCAGAAAAACAACTAAATTAAGTGGAGACAGGCAACCTTTCAGAAAAAGAATTCAGGATAATGATAATGAACACATTCCAGGATCTTGGAAAATGAATGGGGGCAAAGCCTATGAAGATATAAGAAATGTTCAACTAAGACCTGGAAGAACTAAAGAGCCGCACATCAAATCACTGGGGGAAAGATAAGCTATTCCATAAAGTGTTGGGGAAAGCTGACTCCTTACCCTCATTTCTAAAACAAAACAAATTCTAGATGCAGGAGCAATTTAACTTTTTAAAGTGAGGCCACACAAACACTCAACCAGAGCAATGGATCAGAACAGAACGTTGGCAAACTGACCTATGATTTTACCAGAATTTTGAACGTAATAAAGGTGGCACTTTATTTATTTTTAGAATATTTATAAAAGTGAGTCTTAGAAATATTTACTCCATCTACAAACATATGTATTACTTGAATTTATTTTTTATAACAACTTCACTGAGATAAATCACATACTATACAGTTCAGGTGCTGAAAAGGTACTATTCAATATTTAGTATATTCTCAGAATTGTGCAATCATTGCCACAATTTTAAAACATTTTGTACCTCTAAAATGAAACCTTTACTTCACTTCACTTTCCTCTCAAACTCACGTCTGTTAACTAGGAAACTTTTCACTCTTCACTTTCCTCTCTTCCTCCCAGCACTAGGCAATCCCTAACTGGCTTTCTGTCCCCATGAATTTGCCTATTATGAACAATTCATGTAAATGGAATCATACACTATATGGTCCTTTGTTATTTGAATTCTTTAACCAAGAATTACTTGTTATTTATGGACAAGCAAATTAAAGACACTTTAGCCCATAAAGAATCCACCTGCAATGCAGAAGATGGGGGTTTGATCCAATCCCTGGGTCGGGAAGATCCCCTGGAAGAGGAAATGGTAACCCACTGCAGTATTCTTGCCTGGGAGATCCCATGATAGGCAACAACAGTCCATGGGGTTGCAAAGAGTCAGACATGATTGAGCAACTAACGCTTTCACTTTTCATTCTAAAAAACAAACTTTAAAGGACTACTGTGTTGTTGGAAAAGACTCTTGAGAGTCCCTTGGACTGCAAGGAGATCAAACCAGTCGATCCTAAAGGAAATCAATCCTGAATATTCATTGGAAGGACTGATGCTGCAGTTGAAGCTTCAATAGTGTGACCACCTGATGCGAAAAGATGACTCATTAGAAAAGACCCTGATGCTGGAAAGACTCAAGGCAAGAGGAGAAGGGGATGATAAAGGACGAGATGGCTGGATGGCATAACTGACTCAATAGACATGAGTTTGAGCAAGCTTCAGGAGATGGTGAAAGACAGGGAAATCCAGCATGCTGCAGTCTATGGGGTTGCAAAAAGTTGGACGTGAGTGAGCAACTGAACAACAACTGTGTTACACATATGGCATAGTGGTAGTAATCCAAAATATAGTTTTCTATGAGAGATTATATATCCCAAAGTTTTATTTTGTATATATTGTCACTGAGAAAAGTTTCCTAGTTTACTGTCTGAGCTTTCTTAGTAAAAATCAGCCAAAATCTTCAGCTCTGTTTCTTAAAAGGTGCCATTTTAAACAATGGACTATTCAGAAATGGTAAAATAGTTGTCTATTTCTTTAAAGTATGATGCATACATAAAGGACTGGAAGAAAATACATCAAATTTAATGAGTGATCAGTTCTAGAGAGGAGAATATAATTTGGAGGACAGACATTCATTTTGTTAATATTTAAACATTTATTATAATGACTATGTACATATATATGAAAACTTTTAAAATATAGAAAAAATTAAATTTAAAAAGTCACAATATATAACTACAACCAGGTCACTGGGATGAATGTAGAAGAACATAATTCCAAAAAACTATAAAGGATCAATAATTTTGACAGTTAAAGTGATATTCATTACTATAAGCCAAAAATACACTGTAAAGACAAAGAACTTTAAAAAAAAACACCTTCAACACGTATCAGGGTTAATTTCCTTAATTTACAGATAGTTCTGAAAAGTCAGTATGAAAATGGCAATCTAACAGATAAAAGGAGCAAAGAGCATGTTCACAAGGAAAACAGAACCAATAAGCAACTACAAAATGGAAGAAGTGCAAATCTAAACAGCACTTTTACCAGAAAATTGGAAATTTTACATGGATGACTCAGATATCCATATCCAAATAAACATGCAAAATTTTTATATAAGGATGCCCACTGCAATGTTTTTTATAAGAGCAAAAAATATTAATTCAAAGTATTTATCCATGTAGCTCTAATTAAATAAACAACAGTATGAGTACATGAAGTCCTATACAGCTGTTGAAAAGAATGAGCCAGTTTTCTTTTTTTTTAATTTATTTATTTTAATTAGAGGCTAATTACTTTACAATATTGTATTGGTTTTGCCATTCATGAACATGAATCCGCCACGTGTGTACACGTATTCCCCATCCCCCTCCTACCTCTCTCACCATACCATCCCTCTGGGTCATCCCAGTGCACCAGCCCCAAGCATCCTGTATCCTGCATCGAACCTAGACTGGCGACCCGTTTCTTATATGATATTATACGTTTCAATGCCATTCTCCCAAATCATCCCCTCCTCCCTCTCCCACAGAGCCCAAAAGACTGTTCTATACGTCTGTGTCTCTTTTGCTGTCTCTCATACAGGGTTATCGTTACCATCTTTAAGAATGAGTCAGTTTTCTATGTGATGATTTGGGGAAACATCCAAGATACACTGAGGTGAAATCAAGTCACATAACAGTCAGGGAAAACCTATTTCCCATCTAGTATCTTCTTGCCTGAGCTAAGGGAAGTGGGTTTGGGGAGGGGAAGCGGAGTTCAAGGCAACCTAAGCTGAACAGTATTACTCTCTAGAAGGTAGGAAATATCAAATACAAACTCACTACTTCAGTTTTGTCTGAGGCCACTCTGTGTCCGTATGTTCTTTTAATTGATAAGCTTTCGATGTAGAGAAAACCCTGAAAATAAACATAATTTACCCCTTTGTGTACATAAAGTTCACCCTTGGAAGTCTGTTCCTCAACTGTTAAAGGGCTCGGATTGTGCTGGGTGTGGACATACGCAATATTCACAAATACGGGTCCTTCCTCCTGCCCTCTCAGTGCCTTGCCAGGCCAATACAATGTTGGTTGAAATTAAAAGATATAATCATAAGTTTTTTTTAAATAAAATTCAAATACTAAAAGTCCGATGTCTATCCAGTTCTACAGTGCCTTAACACAGAAATACTCTAGGAAAGTACTAGCAAACTGAGTTTTATAAAATGAAAGGAGACTTGTTTTTTAGCACCTATCAAAATTATAAAACAGCTATTTTTAGGTCTCTTTAATTCATTTGATTTACAAAATTAGACTCCACCACTACCCATCCCTCCAGACAAAGACACAGCTTGGGGGCAGGAGCCTATTTTAATCATCACTCTGTCTCTGAACACCTCCCTCTTTGCTTAAGCCATAGCAATGAACAAGTATTTTTTAAATTTTGGACAATGTTTATTTTCTCTGTATCTATATATGCCAGGAACATGTAAATCAACTAGAATTTAAAAGTATCAGCTGGTCTTAATTAGCCGCCAGTGAAATAAGAAAATGCATTTACAAATAGGACATTCCTCAATAGTACAATGCTTCTGTGGAAATTTCTATATGTAAACTTGAGCTGTTTTATGTACTATTTTCAGTTAAGAGTTTCCACTTTAAAATTACTTAAAAAAAAAAAAATACAATGGGAACAGTTATGTTTTGGCTAGGACCTCAGAACAAGCAACAGTGCACATCAGCAGCTGAGTACTAGAGCAAAAACTGTACCCGATTCCACCCCATATTTAAACCCCTTGGTGGCCAAAGACATTAAGAAGCTGCTCTACCCTGGGCAAGACAAAATTGGGCTACTGAATCAGAATTCTGGTAAATCGGCCTAGAAGAGCCCTTTCATAGAAAGTAACTTAAAACAATGCTTTTGTTTTTCTTGTTTCAGATGAGTTATTTGCCTCCTCAATACACATCCTTAATGTGAGAACAATGCTGAATAATATCAAAGTTATGGGTTTGACCCTTGAAGACAACCAGTTTTACTCCAGTTGGTCACAAAAGGCCAAAGTCATAAAAAATAAGAACAATGCACTGAAGAAGTTCAAAATAATCTAGGAGAGGAGAGAAGTAAATACGGCACAGAAGAAACAAAAGTGGCCGTGAATTGATAATTACTGAAGTTGAGTGATAGAGAGCTTTTATACATTTCTACTTTCTTCTATTTTAGGATTTGCCATAACAAGCATTTAACTTATGTATCACGTCAGTATTTTCCCACTATAATGAATATTTGTGATATTATGACTCTGGGTGTAAATTAAGCAACAGTTTACAGATGACTTTTTAATGCAGCATAAAGGATAAAACATATCTAAAGCTCTCAAACCATCCACTCTTCAACAACTCTCAGCACAGGAAAGCAGTAAAATAATCCACTCAGTATGCTGGGAGGGCAAACACAGTTTCCCATATTTCTCAGATCCGGGTCATTTCCTCCACCAAGTACAACTAATAAACCTTCCCTGGTAGACGTCAGCTGCAGTTAAGTCGGTTGAGTCATCCTGTTTCTGTATGTGCTGAAGGAATTTTCCAGTGCTACCAATTTACTATCTGCGGTTAGAACCTTAAACATTCTAGCTCACGCTAGGTAGGTTTAATTTACCTTAGTTCATCTTTGGGGAGTCAAATTCAATTGCCTGTTTATAACTTTGGAAAAGATGAAAAAAGTAGACACTACTTTTCTATTACTGTGTTTTCTAGAATTATGCCATGGAATTGCATATTCAGGATTGAGTCTTTAGGAAATAAAACTTTTTAAAAGTGGTTCCTGCTTAGGCCAAACACTCTTAGTAGCAAATATTTGTAAAACAGCAACATTATCAGTGTTACATATTTAGTATCAGTGGTATCCCTGGAAGCACACACAGTAAAATGGCAAATGTCAACCTTCCCATTTCTCACTCCCCAGTTCTCCTCCCTTTCCCCAGATGTACCATAGTTAACAGTCAAGTGTGACTACTTTCAGGTCTTTTCATATGTATTTATATCCTTTTAAATATATATACACATACATCATTTTGGTAGGTTTCAGGAGATCATATTATACATGTTCTGCAGCTTGCTTTTGGGTAATATAAGTCTTGAAGACCTTTCAATATAAAGCTCTACTTCATTCTTTTTAATGGTTACATAATACTCCAAAACATGAACATACAATTTTAGCATTTCTTTAGTAAAGATAATTTAGGGCCTTTCCAACATTTGTTATTATAATGTTGCAATAAACATCTCTGTGTCCATATTTTGTAGGACTGTTTTTTTTTTTTTTTTTTTAAAGAAATCTCTAGGTCTGAAGGCATTCACAAAAAGCCTTTACCTGAAATTGGAATTATTGAAATTATTCAATCAAAAGCACACAGTACATATTACTAATTGCACAACATAGCAGTTAGCAATTCATACAATGTTACCATCACTAATAGTATAACAATACTTAGATGTAAAAAAAAAAAAAAAAACTTTTTGCCAGAATGTCAGGCCCCAAAATGGGTCTCATTGCTTTTATTACCCATATAATGAGGCTATACATCTTTTCAAGTTATTTCTTCTTTTTCAAACTCTTTTGTCTAGTTGATTTTAGGAGCTCTTTATATTATTGAGTATTAATCCATTATATCACAGTAAGATTAAGAACGTGTTATAGGTTATTTGCTTCCTTTTCTTCTAGGTGGCTACAAAGCCAGATTTGTAAGGGTCTATTTCCATTTAAATATTTATTTATTAGACTGTTAGCTAAAGAGTTAACAGAACTGTAAACCATAGAAAAATAGATCTAAAATCCCAAGAGCAATTAAAAATAACAACCAATGACAATGTGAAATATTATTAGGAGAGTACTCTCATTTTCTTTAATGCTGTAACTAACACACTATCTTCTTCCAGGAGCAAGCTGGAAGAACTGAAGGGTAACCATAAACCCTTGACTTTCTTTTGACAATTTTACTTCAGCTCTTTTACTTTGGAACTATTTGCTATTGTCATAATTGTTAAGGACTAAAAGGAAATTTAAAAAAATAATAATAAAATATCTTCCAAGCCTAAAAATTTAGGTGGGAAGGCCTTTATATATTTGCATGTGTGTGAGAGTTCATCTTGGTTTCTTTTACAGAAGAAACTATTTGGTTTGAATATCTTTGCAAGAAGCTATTATCACCTAGGTGTTTTTTTTTTTAAAAA
This sequence comes from Oryx dammah, assembly GCF_014754425.2. NCBI lineage: Eukaryota > Metazoa > Chordata > Mammalia > Artiodactyla > Bovidae > Oryx > Oryx dammah. Next base: position 58,182,182 of record NW_024070187.1, read on the forward strand.
TTATACTTTTTTTAAAAGAAGGTATTTTACAATATCTAGAGGTAACAAAAATTCCCAAAACATACTAAAATGTCAACATAGGTTTCAAGATTATAAAAGTTAATCTCATACTTTTGTAATACACTGCTGCTGCTGCTGCTAAATCGCGGCAGTCGTGTCCAACTCTGCAATCGCATAGACGGCAGCCCGCCAGGCTCCCCCGTCCCTGGGATTCTCCAGGCAAGAACACTGGAGTGGGTTGTCATTTCCTTCTCCAATTCGTGAAAGTGAAAAGGGAAAGTGAAGTCGCTCAGTCATGTCCTACTCTTAGCGACCCCATGGGACTACAGCCTACCAGGCTCCTCCATCCATGGGATTTTCCAGGCAAGAGTACTGGAGTGGGTTGCCATTGCCTTCTCTGTAATACACTACAAAACAGTAAATATTTACAAAGTATAACATAAAAGTACCTTTAACACAAAATGCTTAGGAGAACCAGTCATGAATTTTTAAAGCAAATAATTCATATGCTAGACTAACACACAAAGAGTTCTCACATTAATTTGGAATGGAATTACCATTAGATGACTTTTACCTAAAATGGCCTTACTTGTTTACTTCTTGCTTTACCAATGGCTGCCAAATTTCCTTATAATATATACAGGTAAATGCAAGAGGAGGAAAAAATTTTAAAAGAATACAACAGGACTAAGAATGATGTGATCATAAGATATGAATAAAAGACAAAACCCTGAAGATGATTAAAAATGAAGGGCCAGTAAGCAAAATGTAAATAAATCTCTTAAGTCTCTAAGAGAAAAAGGAGTTAAAATAGCTAACAGAGTCTCTAAAAGACATTTAAAATAAGTAAAGACCAAGGGAAAAGATAATTCCCAAAAGAGGTGCTACAGCTAATTAACAAACATTTTAAAAGGTCACCCTAACTAATCAAATAAATGCAAATTAAAACGTAAACGTTCACCTAAAAAAACACCAAAAAAGTACCATAAAAGTTTAGCCATACATTGCTAGTCCTCCAGTTAATGGCTATAATCCTTCTGGAGTTTAATTTAGCAGTATGTATCAAGAACTATAAAAATTCTCTTATCAATGACATGTGTTATCTATGGTTTGCTTTAAAATACTCCCACAAAGGGAGAGAAAAGTAGGAGGGAAAGGGACAAATCTTCCTTATAAAATTCCAAGTAGTATTAGATTTATCATCCTCTGGGAGGTGAAGCTTAACCCTACTCCACCCTTAAACATGGACTAGATTTCCTGACTCCCTTCTGAAGGATAGAAATCAGAAGAAGGTAACTTTACAGTAGAAAAACCTATCAAACACTCTCTTAACCACAAGATCAAGGTAAACCTACAAATCAGAGGAGACAGACTAATATTACTTCCAGGCAATCCTAGGAAAGTCCTTATAAATGATAGAAATAGACAGAAATAGATAGAAATAGAAATTGATTTTACTTATCTTAAACTAGTAATATAATATTTTCTTTATATTTCTACTTATTTATTGGCTGTGTCTCACCACCTGTGGGCTCTCAGTTCCTCAACCAGGGATCCAACTGGCATCCCCTACAGTGGAAGCATGTAGTCTTAATTATTGGACCATCAAGAAAGTCCTGGGTAATGTACTATTAATTCCACCAACATTTATTGTCCTCCAGAAACATTTTGGGATCGCCCTCCTTGAAATTCTACCAAGAAGTTTATAAATTAATATTGCTTTGAGGCAGGTACTGTGTATTAGGCTTCCCTGGTAGCTAAGATGGTAAAGAAACCACCTACAATGCAGGAGATCTGGGTTGGATCCCTGGGTGCGGAAGATGCCCTGGAGAAGGCAATGGCTACCCAAGGCATTTCTGTCCTTCCATGCAAACATTTTAAACAATACAATGTCATCTTATCCTTGGATTCAATCTTGGATTCAATCCTCTATTTAAAAAAAAATTAAAACAAAAGAAGAAAAAAACAAGAGCAATCAGTTCTAAGAAATTCAAAGTACCAAAACTTGACTTTTCCTTTATTTTTCTCAAGATTGAATTATAAAAATATGTACCCTTATTTAACCTCCCTACTTTCGCCAATCTCTCATTTCCTCTCTTCTTCAATAAAGGTTAGTTCCCTGCTCCTGCTTCCAAGAGCAATATTACGAAGAAATTCATATCCCTTATAAGAAATGAGTCAGAAACCCAGTATGCTCAATATGAAATTCTTGTGGTTAAGGGGGCAAAAGTATGTAGAAGTACTATGTGGCCAGAATTTAAATCTAGGGGAGAAGTATTCTACATTAAAATGACTATACCAGTTCTGTTAAGGTTATCAGATGTTTTCTCTTATTTTCCTAATTTTCTATATTTTACTTTTAAAATTGAATCACATATCTACATATGGGTATGCAAATTTGTCACATATATGTAAACACATACACATGTAAACAAAAGATTCTATCCAAAATAAACACTAAAGGTTGATGCCAAACTTCCTTGCATTAATAAGTTAAAGATAAATTTCCTTCTATGGACACTTGCCAATCATTTAAAACCATAAGAATTTGGTATTCAAAAATGATGTAACTGGTTGCCTCTGGAAGAGGGGGCCCAAGTGTCTAAGCGACAGAAGCAGTAAGAAAACTTGTCACTATATACTGCCTTTGTGTCTTCTGATTCAAAAAATATTAACTCTTCAGAAGAATAACTTTACTGTGAGCATCCTGTTCTTCCCATACCAGAACAATTTGCTCTAGAGACAAATAATTACATCTCAACTTTTCTCTTGAACTGAACATGCTAAATTATTTTAAGCACTATCTGACCTTCCATCATCACTGAATTTGTTAGCTAGCATTAATACATAAAAATGGTATTCATACTCATGAACAGTATGAAAAGGCAAAATGATAGGATACCAAAAGAGGAACTCCCCAGGTCATTAGGTGCCCAATATGCTACTGGAGATCAGTGGAGAAATAACCCCAGAAAGAATGCAGGGATGGAGCCAAAGCAAAAACAATACCCAGTTGTGGATGTGACTGGTGATAGAAGCAAGATCCGATGCTGTAAAGAGCAATACTGCATAGGAACCTGGAATGTCAGGTCCATAAATCAAGGCAAATTGGAAGTGGTCAAACAAGAGATGGCAAGGGTGAACGTCGACATTCTAGGAATGAGCGAACTAAAATGGACTGGAATGGGTGAATTTAACTCACATGACCATTATATCTACTCCTGCGGGCAGGAATCCCTCAGAAGAAATGGAGTAGCCATCATGGTCAACAAAAGAGTCCGAAATGCAGTACTTGGATGCAATCTCAAAAACGACAGAATGATCTCTGTTCGTCTCCAAGGCAAACCATTCAATATCACAGTTATCCAAGTCTATGCCCCAACCAGTAACACTGAAGAAGCTGAAGTTGAATGGTTTTTTGAAGACCTACAAGACTTTTTAGAACTAACACCCCAAAAAGATGTCCTTTTCATTATAGGGGACTGGAATGCTAAAGTAGGAAGTCAAGAAACACCTGGAGGAATAGGCAAATTTGGCCTTGGAATGCGGAACGAAGCAGGGCAAAGACTAACAGAGTTTTGCCAAGAAAATGCACTGGTCATAGCAAACACCCTCTTCCAACAACACAAGAGAAGGCTCTACACATGGACATCACCAGATGGTCAACATTGAAATCAGACTGATTATATTCTATGCAGCCAAAGATGGAGAAGCTCTATACAGTCAACAAAAACAAGACCAGGAGCTGACTGTGGCTCAGATCATGAACTCCTTATTACCAAATCCAGACTTAAATTGAAGAAAGGAGGGAAAACCGCTAGACCATTCAGGTATGACCTAAATTAAATCCCTTATGATCATACAGTGGAAGTGAGAAATAGATTTAAGGGCCTAGATCTGATAGATAGAGGGCCTGTTGAACTATGGAATGAGGTTCGTGACATTGTACAGGAGACAGGGATCAAGACCATCCCCATGGAAAAGAAATGCAAAAAAGCAAAATGGCTGTCTGGGGAGGCCTTACAAATAGCTGTGAAAAGAAGGGAGGCGAAAAGCAAAGGAGAAAAGGAAAGATATAAGCATCTGAATGCAGAGTTCCAAAGAATAGCAAGAAGAGATAAGAAAGCCTTCTTCAGCAATCAATGCAAAGAAATAGAGGAAAACAAGAGAATGGGAAAGACTAGAGATCTCTTCAAGAAAATCAGAGATACCAAGGGAACATTTCATGCAAAGATGGGCTCGATAAAGGACAGAAATGGTCTGGACCTAACAGAAGCAGAAGATATTAAGAAGAGGTGGCAAGAATACACGGAAGAACTGTACAAAAAAGATCTTCACAACCCAGATAATCATGATGATGTGATCACTCATCTAGAGCCAGACATCTTGGAATGTGAAGTCAAGTGGGCCTTAGAAAGCATCACTACAAACAAAGCTAGTGGAGGTGATGGAATTCCAGTTGAGCTGTTTCAAATCCTGAAAGATGATGCTGTGAAAGTGCTGCACTCAATATGCCAGCAAATTTGGAAAGCTCAGCAGTGGCCACAGGACTGGAAAAGGTCAGTTTTCATTCCAATGCCAAAGAAAGGCAATGCCAAAGGATGCTCCAACTACCGCACAATTGCACTCATCTCACATGCTAGTAAACTCATGCTCAAAATTCTCCAAGCCAGGCTTCAGCAATACGTGAACCGTGAACTCCCTGATGTTCAAGCTGGTTTTAGAAAAGGCAGAGGAACCAGAGATCAAATTGCCAACATCCGCTGGATCACGGAAAAAGCAAGAGAGTTCCAGAAAAACATCAATTTCTGCTTTATTGACTATGCGAAAGCCTTTGACTGTGTGGATCACAATAAACTCTGGAAAATTCTGAAAGAGATGGGAATACCAGACCACCTAACCTGCCTCTTCAGAAATCTGTATGCAGGTCAGGAAGCAACAGTTAGAACTGGACATGGAACAACACACTGGTTCCAAATAGGAAAAGGAGTACATCAAGGCTGTATATTGTCACCCTGCTTATTTAACTGATATGCAGAGTACATCATGAGAAACGCTGGGCTGGAAGAAGCACAAGCTGGAATCAAGATTGCCGGGAGAAATATCAATAACCTCAGATATGCAGATGACACCACCCTTATGGCAGAAAGTGAAGAGGAACTAAAAAGCCTCTTGATGAAAGTGAAAGAGGAGAGTGAAAAAGTTGGCTTAAAGCTCAACATTCAGAAAACGAAGATCATGGCATCTGATCCCATCACTCCATGGGAAATAGATGGGGAAAGAGTAGAAACAGTGTCAGACTTTATTTTGGGGGGCTCCAAAATCACTGCAGATGGTGACTGCAGCCATGAAATTAAAAGACGCTTACTCCTTGGAAGAAAAGTTATGACCAACCTAGATAGTATATTCAAAAGCAGAGACATTACTTTGCCAACTAAGTCTGTCTAGTCAAGCCTATGGTTTTTCCTGTGGTCATGTATGGATGTGAGAGTTGGACTGTGAAGAAGGCTGAGCGCCGAAGAACTGATGCTTTTGAACTGTGGTGTTGGAGAAGACTCTTGAGGGTCCCTTGGACTGCAAGGACATCCAACCAGTCCATTCTGAAGGAGATCAGCCCTGGGATTTCTTTGGAAAGAATGATGCTAAAGCTGAAACTCCAGTACTTTGGCCACCTCATGCGAAGAGTTGACTCATTGGAAAAGACTCTGATGCTGGGAGGGATTGGGGGCAGGAGGAGAAAGGGACGACAGAGGATGAGATGGCTGGATGGCATCACGGACTCAATGGACGCGAGTCTGAGTGAACTCCGGCAGATGGTGATGGACAGGGAGGCCTGGCGTGCTGCGATTCATGGGGTCGCAAAGAGTCGGACAGGACTGAGCGACTAAACTAAACTGAAACTCTGTAAGTATATGTGTTACAAAATAAAGCAAATCCCATTATCAGTGAGAAATAACCAAGTATATAAACAGACCATATGATGGATATTTCTAAAGTCAGCCTTTGCCCTAAATCTGAGGTAATCATTCTTTGTAGTATACTAAAGACTAAGAACCACTGGTCTAGATATATAAAAACTTGTTTCTGGATTAAGATACATGAAAACTTGTGTCTGGATTGGAAAGTACATAAGACTATACCCTCTGGCTCAGGGTGTAGCCAGTTTTCAATGTTTTACCTTTCCCTTCCTCTACTCATCCTCTGGTGGAAGTATTAACAGTTAAAGTTGATCAAAATGCTCTAACAACAGAGTATGTATCACAAACTACTAATGTTGGTATAATGTTTTGGTAACATCTGGTAAATTCAGTTTAAAATTAAATCAAATGGGAGTTCATTTTTAAAATAACACATATAACAAGGAAAAGAAAGGAAAACAGATGAGGACTAGACTAGGTTTTTTTAAGGTGTTTTCCCAAGACTCATTCAGAATCAAGGACATCTGGATACATTTCATAGGTGGGAAGCAGAAAAAAGAGGGTGGAGGGAGGAGAGAGATAACATTAAAACTCAGTAAACAGGAAAACAATTCCTTTTTCTAGAATTTTCTGAACATACCAACCACAAAGTGTATTTACATATCAAAACTTGAATTACAAATAAATGAGGAGGGGATCAACAGTTTAATAAATGCTAGGAATGTACAAAGTACATGCTAGGAATGCCTTCTAGCAATTAAGGGAAAAAAAAAACCCTAAGTGATTCTAGAAGACAAATTTAAGTGAGTATTTGATCTTTAATGGCAGAACAATGAAAAATATTAACAAACTTACAACATAATATATGCATTAAAAAATCTCAAATACAATTACAACAGCCAAGTGAAGTGAAGTGAAGTCGCTCAGTCGTGTCCGACTCTTTGGGACCCCGTGGACTGTAGCCTACCAGGCTCCTTAATCCACGGAATTCTCCAGGCAGGAATACTGGAGTGGATTGCCATTTCCTTCTCCAGGGGATCTTCCCAGCCCAGGGATCGAACCTGGGTCTCCCGCGTTACAGGCAGACGCTTTACCATCTGAGCCACCAGGGAAGCCCCAACAACAGCCAAAGAATAGGGGAAAAAATCACACTCCACCAACTAATATGATAAGCAAAGATTTCTTAATAACATGGAACATATGCAAACAGATTCTTAAAGTGGGAACTGCACTGGAGATTACAAAATATAATTTTTATGGCAATATGAATTCAGCAATTAAAAAATATTCATGCCCTTTGAATAATTCCACTTCTAAGGTTCTATAATTTTTTTAAAAATCTGAAATACAGAGACCTATGTACTAAGACGGTTATCACAGCTTTATCACAGTGAAAAACTGGAAACAGTCTAAATGGCTGGCTGGTGACTCAGTGGTAAAGAACCTGCCTGCCAGTGGAGGAGACACAGGAGACATGGGTTCAGCGCCTAGGCTGGGAAGATCCCCTGGAGGAGGAGATGGCACCCACTCCAGCATTCTTGTCTGGGAAATCCCACCGGCAGAGAGCCTGGCGGGATGCAGTCCATGGGCCTGCAAAGAGTTGGATGTGACTTAGCAACTAAACAACAACAAATGTCTGGCTGAAAGGAAATGCTTAAATTAAGACATATACTGTGAAGTATTATGCAGCCAAATGCTTCATTTTCTTTCATAATGACATGGGGAAATAAACACAATGTAATATTAAAATATATTAAAAAGGATATAAAAATAAGCAAAGTACATACACATATTTTAAAAGCACAAAAAAACACACTTGAAAAAGTTGAAAGAAAACGTAAGAAAACTAACATCGGCAATCTCTGAGTGACAAGGTTTTACTTTTCATTTTGTGTATTTTATCTTTCAATATCATAGATTTTTTTTTTTTTTTTGCCAAACTGCAAGGCATATGGGATCTGAGTTCCCTGACCAGGGATCAAACTAGTAGTACTTTCTGCATTGGAAGTCGGAGTCTTAATCACTGGACCACCAGGGAAGTCCTTATCAAATAATCTGGAGTCCCTATCAAATAATCATTATATATTAACTTTTATTATAAATCAGGAAAAATGCTGAATGCAGGAAAACTAACTCCAATTTTTCAATAAATAAATAGTAAAAAGTAAACAAAACTTCAAGAGATGGCAGGGATATGGTTACAGTTTAAGAAATTTTAGAGCCATCAATCAAATGCTGTATATAGACCTTGTTTGAATCCGGAAGCAAACAAACCTAGCAAAAGGGCAATTATGATACAAACAAAAAGGAACTTTGAACACTGACTGGATTAAATGTCATTTAGGAAATTGCCCTGCATTAAAATTTTTAACATAACTATAATGTCAATTGTCACATCCGAAAGAGTCTTTATCTCTGAGAGATCTCACTATGTATTTCCAGTTAAAGAGATTTTTATGCCTAGGATCCAGGTGAAATAACTCTGCAAAAGGGGAGGTGTGGGTGAAATACAAGTCGTTAAGTTCAGTAACTGCTGAAGCCAGTTGATGGATACATACAGATTCATGACCCGTTAGTACTAAAAATTTCAAGCATACCTCAGTTTTTTAGAAATACATTTTTATAGACAAACGATAATTCTTCTGATTTCTCCCCATGCAAACAGAGGGCTCTTCTTGAGAAAGCAGGTATAACCAAGCCTAATTCAAGGTCAGAGGATGAAAACTATCTTTCTACTGTAATTTTAAGAAGGTGACTTATGATAAAATCACTTTTTCAATTAGTCCTATCTTTACAGTGATCAAGACAATGTCAAAATTCTTCCCACTTAAAAGTTAAAAATAAAAACCCACAGCAAGGGCAAAATACAAAGTAACAATTTAGAATGCACGCAATTTGTTTTTATAATACGGAAAATAGAGATGCTGTCAGTGAAATGAGGAACTCAAAAGTATTTTATACACTTTTACCTAAAAAACATCAATGCTATTAACACTCCAAAGTTATAAAAACCAAGAGTAAAACATACCAGAAACAGCTGAAACTACCCCCCCAGATATTCAGGAAAATTACCTTTGCATTTACTCTCTATTTTTAACCTTACTCCCAATTACAGGAATAATTGCTCAATTCTAAAAATAATTTTTCTACAAACTCCTTTCTGAATCCGCTTTTGCCTAGTAGCCAATTAGAAAACTGATCAACCAATTAAGGAGAGCTATCCCAAAACTCTGGCTACCTTTCATATTAAACAGGGAGAACAAAATATTTGCCTATCAATTTCAGTAATATTGTATCATACACTAGCATGTATAATTAGAAGTTCAGATTACTTTCATCAGATGACTCAACATCTTAATGTAATAATGTTCAAATTCCCACAGATACAATATGTTTTTGCAACATACTCATTTGCTTTATCAGAAATGGATCTCAAACAGTCATATCTAAAATAGTTATGCTTGCAGCTTTCTAGCTACTGTCATATCTTAACAACAGCCCTTCCAACAAGTTAAGCAAGAAAATTATTCCTCTTTTAAAAAATAAGTTCAGATAAGCGAGCAATTTGACCATGATCACATTTCCATCCAGTATGAGAGAGACCTTGGACAGGAAGTCATAATGTAAATTCCTGACCAAGACTCATTGCACCTCTGTTGGATATGACCAATCATGAAGGTTATACTGTATAAAGACAACTTTAGAGCACTGCAGAAATTAGATAACCATCAATTAACTTTCTAATGCTTCTTTTGAGTTACATACTTTTCTCTTCAACTATATTTGCAAGTCTGATTCTCTGATGGGAAGTGGGCTAGGAGAAAGGATGCAGTTTCAAGTTCAGATCAGTCAATTGTCATCTGGTAAAAACTAGGCTAAAATGCTGCCTGGGAGATTAAAGTCATTTTAAAATGTAAATATTGAAATAAATCCATTATATTCCTTAAATACCACAATTCTCTGTGCTTAGGAGTTAAAACTTCCTGAGTTCTATTATGACAAATTTTTAAAATTCACATTAATAGCCAAGCAATTACAGTCACAAATTCCTACTACTCCCTATTTGATCCAACAGGGTGACCCTATACTGTGTGTAAACAAAGAATGTTTCCTGCCATTCCAGTTCTTTAAGGATCAAATCATTAGTCACAATAGCTGCTGATCTATAAGTACACAATGAAAGAATTTAGGGTGACACATTCTTTGTTTTGGATTTATGGACCCCTAAGTGGGCTTTCCTGGGAGCTCAGCTGGTAAAGAATCCTCCAGCAACACAGGAGACCCAGGTTTGACTCCTGGGTTGGGAAGATCCCCAGGAGAAGGGATAGGCTACCCTTATCCCTTCAGCTCCAGTATTCTTGGCTTCCCCAGTGGCTCAGACAGTAAAGAATCTGCCTGCAATGCAGGAGACCTGGGTTTGATCCTTGGGTTGGGAAGATCCCCTGGAGAAGGGTATGGCAACCCACTCCAGTATTCTTGCCTGGAGAATCCCCATGGACAGAGGAGCCTGGCAAGCTACAGTCCATGGGGGAGCAAAGAGTGGGGCACGACTGAGTGACCAAGCACAGCACAGCAGCACAGACAGTCGAAAGCCCTATCTAAGGAAGAATTCCAATGACCTCAGATTGTTGCATCTTCCCATGCACAGGAAAGCACTAAAATTGAGATATCTGATCCAGGCAACTTCAGTAACCTTTCAACTGACTGCATATAGAGATACCAGCTCCTCCATTACCTTTGGAATGGTTCCTCAGAGCTAGCTGAGAGCCTATCTCCCGTGTTATTCCATGTCAGTAAGACATGGAATAAACTCAACTCATGGCTCTTGTGTTGTGCATTTTTTTTCAAGTTGATAGGCCCATCCAGAATTAGTTATTTACAAGAGAAAAATAAAATAAAAACCACACCCAAAAATCTTATTAAAAAACATTTTTACAGGGTAACAGAAAGCTTAAATATATTCTTTCAGAGGGCATACTATTCAAAAGGAAGAGATGAGAGTAGGCTAGAATGAATGACAACAAAATGTTATTTCTTCATCAAGGAGAATGGGAATGTACAGAAAAAACAAGCTCAATCTGACTAGGAGGCCTGTGCAAGATAGCACAGTATAGATAAGGTATGTATCAGAGGATGCTAAGTCTTCATTTATTCATATTCAACAAACCAAAATTTCATAAAAGGTACTTTTAAAACTTTGGGGATGCAGCAGTTCTCATTCACTCATTTAAAGAGAAAAAAAATTGAGGCCCTGAGAAATGTCAGTGACTTACCCAAAGTCACCCAGTAGAGCAGGGCTTCAAACCCCTGTCTTCTCTCACTTCTCCTTTCCTGAAAAGGATATAGCTGACAAGTCCCCAGGGGACTAGGTAGCTAGCAGAAGAGTTCAGAAGAGGATACAGAAGAAATAAAACATTAAGCCCTACCTCCAAGCGTTTGCAATCAAGTTAATTACTAATTATAATTCATTCTTGTAATAATAATAATAATATAATCACATACTAGTATATAATTAACAGCCAAAATAAATGTCTCAGACAAACAACTACTGTGATAATCTCTCCAGAGAAAGTTCAAAAGGAGAACTACTTAACTCACTTAACTTCTATCCCTTTTATACTAAGCTGAACTGTTCACAGTTATCAAGAATTTCCTGTGGTTGCAGCATGGGACTTGGTTAAAGGCCCCCCCGGCCCCCACAGCTGCCATTACTTTTCTGGAAATTCCCTGCTAATGTGACCCTACTTTCCTACACCTTAGACACTACCTTTTCTCTCCTCTACAACCTTTTTTTCCCCTCACCTGTATCTGATCGTGGGCTTCCCTGATGGCTCAAATGGTAAAAAAAAAAAAAAAAAAAAAATCTGCCTACAATGCAGGAGACCCAGGTCAGACCCCTCAGTCGGAAAAATCCCCTGGAGAAGGGAATGGCAATCCACTCCGGTATTCTTGCCTGGAGAATTCCATGGACAGAGCCCGACTGTATTCTAGGAATCACCTTAAGAACACCCACTAAAAACAGCATGGGACAGCAGAAAGAATGTATCATAGATAAATGACTTAAGTTACGACACTACTGAAAAAATGGATAAATGAGCCTCTCTGTGACTTCAGCTTCCCTACCTATAAAACAAGAGTGATAATTGAAACTATTTATTTTAATGGGTTATTCCAAGGATCGGGTGAGAATTTTAAAGAGTGCTTTATAAACTGTAAAATGCTCTGAGGCAATTCAACACTAAGCCTTTAGATTTGAAATGTATCTTCAGCCCTCAACCCAAGTTCTTTGTATACAGCTTTGGGGTGGGGGTGGTGGGGGTGGGGTTGAATTCCCCTGGGGCTCAGCTATCACTCCTTTGCATAAAAGTGAAAGAAGAAAGAAGTCTTCTGTTCTGAATCTTGGTCCCTCATCTACAAATTTTCTGTTCTTCTCCGGCTATTCTTTACTCTTGTACAATCTTAAAGACTCTTTCAAGGCCCAGGGGTAAAATTTATTATAAACAGCCAAACAAGGGAAAACTCTGCAATTGAAACATCTTTGTTTATATTCAGTATCTTAACCCAAAGTTTCATATTCTGAAAATGTTCTCTGAAATTTCTACTTGAGTACTACTTAATCACGTTCTGAATAAAAATTTTTTAATTCAGGAAAAAACACTGTGTTCCATAAGTTAGAAACAGAAAAATTTAACAGATGTTATAAAAATTCCATATTCTGTGACCGCCCCCCCAAATCATAGAGGATGCAACTGTTAAGAAACCAGTTTTCAATAGCTATATTACAAAATACAAGCATGTTCTGAAATTCTGAAGTACAGCACAAGTAATGTTACAAATCTGCGAATGATTTGTTGTTGTTTTTGTTCAGTCGCTAAGTTGTGACCCCATGGCCTGCAGCACACCAGGCTTCCTGTCCTTCACCATCTCCCAGAGTTTGCTCAAATTCATGCCTATTGACCCGGTGATGCCATCCAACCATTTCACCCTCTGTCGTCCCCTTCTCCTCCTGCCTTCTATCATTCCACCGTTAAAATAAACCAGAGCAGAATCAAGACTTTTTCTCACTATTACTCCCCTTCACTTCCTTGCCTATATGATTTTTGGGGCAGAATGGAGTAATGGTTACTACTCTCCCAACTCAGATTAACTCATGGCTTATCTCAGCCATGCTACAGCCTAGACGACCTATCTGAACATAGGTGCACACAAATGCCATCCATGATGACAGGAAAAAAACACTTAGAACCACTGTGATACAGAAAGCAATGTTATTAAAACATGAAACTTGACTCACGACCATAAAGCCTATGCTCCACAAGAGAAGCCACTGCAATGGGAAGCCCGCGCACTGTAACTAGAGAGTGGTCCGCACTCGCTGTAACTTGAGTGAATCCACTCACAGCAATGAAGACATACCACAGCCAAAAATTACATCAATCTTAAAAAAAAAAATGAAATCTGAATAAGCACCACAGGAAAAACAGAAGTCTTCAAAATTTTTCAAGCAAGTCAGTTTCTTCTACATTACCTCTGCCAGGAGTACAAAGCAACAAAATACATAACATGTAAAAAAAATTAGCTTTTTAAAAAAAGTATAAGCTAAAACAAGATAGCAACCAGAACACATCCTCTAAAACTTCATTTACCAAGAAGATGCTTACTGTATCCCTAACTTGATTTGAAGCATCTTAATCATTCTTAAAATTTGAAAGTGCTGCACCTGCAATACTCGTCAATGAGCGCAGTCAAGCATGAACCAGCTTTATTCTGTATTTTTACAAACCTGAGACTCACATCTGTGTTTTGACCTAAACTTGAAAGAGGAAATGAAAGTTCAATATGAAAATAAAGCAACAAAAGGGTAACTTTCTTCAAACAAAAGCACTCAAGTTTTAAATGTTATAAACAAAATACAAGCCTTACTATAAACCTAAAAATTGGTTTTAGTTTAGAAAAACATATACTTTCTCAAGGAGTTGAACTTTTTTTTTTTAATTTTAAAAGCAATCACATTTATACTTTTACAATTCAAATACAGAAGTTTAAAAAAACCACAAAAGTAGAAAAGGTTCTCTCTTCTCAGAGGCAACCTCTATTTTAAAAAATCCTCATGTAGGAGCATCCCTGAGTGGCTTCAGTTCATTTCAGTTCAGTTGCTCAGTCGTGTCCGACTTTTTGCAACCCCATGAATTGCAGCACGCCAGGCCTGAGTGGCTTAGTGGTAAAGAATTCACCTGCCAAGGCAGGAAACACGGGTTTGATCCCTAATCAAGGAAGATTCCACATGCCGAGAGGTCACTAAGCCCGTGCATCACAACTGCTGCTGCTGCTGCTGCTGCTAAGTTGCTTCAGTCGTGTCCGACTCTGTGCGACCCCATAGACAGCAGCCCACCAGGCTCCTCTGTCCCTGGGATCACAACTACTAAAGCCCAACTCGAGAGCCCATGCTCTGCAAGAGAAGCCACTGCAATGAAAAGCCCGTGCACTGCAACTAGAGTCGTCCCTGCTCACCGCAGCTAGAGAAAGCCTGTGTGTAGCAAGGAAGACCCAGAACAGCCAAAAATTTTTTTAATTAACAAGTAAAATTATTAAAAAAAAAAAAAACCCTCAAGTAAATTTTCTAGGATTGCCAGAATATATATGCTGTATATACTTGCTGAACTATGATTAAAATCACATTTCAAGTCATTAAAATGTGATTTTTTTTTTTTACATAATTAAGACTGGTTGGTTGGCTATTTAAAGCCATGGTTCACCACAATATTATTTATAATGGTGAAAACTGGAAACTACATTCATGTTCAATATTAAGCGAAAACTTCAAGTAAACCAGTTTATTCAAAATATCTTATAAAATGCAGCCAGTTAAAATCAAGTTTAGATATTTTCTAAAGTGTGAAAGTGAAAGTGAAGTCGCTCAGTCGTGTCCGACTCTTTGTGACCCCATGGACTGTAGCCTACCAGGCTCCTCCGTCCATGGGATTCTCCAGGCAAGAGTACTGGAGTGGGTTGCCATTTCCTTCTCTAGGGGATCTTCCCAACCCAGGGATCAAACCCAGGTCTCCTGCATTCCAGGCAGACGCTTTAACCTCTGAGCCACCAGGGAAGCCCAGATATTTTCTAAGGCTATGGTAAAAAGATCACTATGTTGACCCCACTCCCACCCCTCAAAAAGAATACAAGCTTATGTGAGTATTACATCTCAGCTATACCAAAGATGAATTTTAAAAGTTAAAGACTGGAAGGAAATATGTGTACAGGATTGTAACTTTTGTTGTTGGTTTTATATATTACTATCCTTTGCAGCTTTTCAATAACAAGCATGTCTCAGGGTTTTTTTCTGTTTTTTTTAAAGGAGGGACTCTAGACATGCATATCCAATTTAGGTTTAAGCAGAACAAAACAATTCATGAAAGTACTTCTAGTAGCATAATCTGACAGCTAAAACTAGGTTTACTTATTATAGCTTCCATGATTCTGTAAGACAAAAAGACTGGTCAACATTGTTGTAATATAAAGTTTATGAATTTGGGGTCAAAGAAAATTGAGTTTGAATCCCACAAGTCCCAAGTGGCTTTACCTTAAGCAACTTACTAACCAGAGCCTGTTTCCTCCAGTGTCAATTGGAGGTGACAATGTCTGACTTCCTGGAGGGCTGATGTGTAATCTAAACATATAGTACGTAATGGAAGTCAAGAGACGAGCCTATAGACTCCATGAACAGTAAATGTCATTGCTATTGAGATTCACACAGGTTAACTGTTTTAATTTCAGATTCAAATAATTTTCAGCCTTCTTTTCAAATCACTCTGAAGTGCCCAAACTGTTACTTAACTGTAGGATCTACTGCCATGTACATACAACCAATTCAGATAGTTAGCCCTTGTTATGTGGACTGAAATATGGACAGGAACGTAAGCACACACCAAAAGAATACCTTTGCTTATAAGCTTGTAGTAGTACTTGCCTAAGAAGTTTTACAATCTTAAAAAAAATTCTAATATGAGCCACAATATAACTGTCGGGAGTGCTTACTTTCTGCAAAATCTTTACAACTCACATATTAATATATCACCATTAATTATCAATGTAGACAATTTAGTATCTTTTATTGAAGCTTTTGTTCTAAGTCTTATTAAACTATATGGGAAAAGATTTTTACAAATACTGCTTTTTAGCAATGTACTGCTTTTTACAGATATAGTTAAAATTGATATTTTTCTTCATTTATTTATCCCATCAACAAGCCTACTGTTGCTTAATCGGTCCTCCCTGACCTCATGGGCCTCCCAATCAAATAAGCCAAACAGCCACAGACAACTGAATATGAAAAGCGAAGCAAAAGGAGCCACGCAGGTTATTTACAAAAGCCCGAGATGGGTTACGATAGAGCTCTGCTAAAGATCATGTGTGACCAGAGCTTCCACAGATAAATATAGCTATTCAGGCTTTAAGACCAGGAAGAGAAGAAAGACAACCAGTATTTCTCTAGATTAAGTATCCTCCCCACCGCAAATCAAAGTGAAAGTCGCTCAGTGTGTCCAACTCTTTGGGAACCCATGGACTAGTCCATGGAATTCTCTGGGCCAGAACACTGGAGTGGGTAACCTTTCCCTTCTCCAGGGGATCTTCCCAACCCAGGGATCAAACCCAGGTCTCCTGCATTGCAGACGGATTCTTTACCAGATGAGCCACAAGGGAAGCCAAGAATACTGGAGTAAGTAGCCTATCCCTTCCCCAGCAGATCTTCTTGACCCAGGTATCCAACTGGGGTCTCCTGTATTACAGGCAGATTCTGTACCAACTGAGCTATCAATGCATCAAATCAATGCATCAATCAAATTCAGTACTTTTAACTCATTTGGAAAGGGTCCTACAGTGAGAAATCTGTTCATGATGATCCCATGGTAGTCCAAATATTACAACACAATAAAGAAAATGTATGAAGAATTCAAATGAGTATATGAGCAGGTAGAAAAGTGATAGATTCTGGGTGTGTGGAATGCAAGGTAATGCATAGAGAGGAGAAAATACCTCAAATTTACTTTAAACCTGGTAGGCTCTGAAAACTCAATACAACAAAGCAAGAAGATGTAGGAGTCTTTACAGAATGTTTCTTGAGGTCATCTACCAATTGTGCAACTTCAGGCACAAAGACCAAAAAACAATGAACTTCATTAAGGACTGGAAATGGGACGGAAAACATTATTTTGCCCTCAACAGAAAAATGGCTTACTAAAACTAAAGTACTGCAATATAGTTCTAAACACTGTAGGGTATACTGATTAAGAGAACTAACTTGGGTTCAAATCCAACCTGCTACTCAGTATGTCTCAGTTCTTTCATCTGTAAAGAGGAAGCAGGAATACCTATGTATGAGTTGCTTTACAGTTAACTGAAAAGCATGTTAAAAGTTTTTAGCATAGTACCTGACACATGCAGGAGACATGTAAGACTTGGGTTCGGTCTCTGGGTTGGGAAGATCCCCTGGCAGAGGGCATGGCAACCCACTCCAGTATTTTTGCCTAGAGAATCGCCATGGACAGAGGAGCCTGACAGGCTACAGTCTATAGGTTGCAAAGAACTGGACACAACCATAGCAATTGAGCATAGTCCAAACTATGGTTTTTCTAGTGCTTATGTATGGATGTGAGAGTCGGACCATAAAGAAGGCTGAGAACCAAAGAACTGATAATTTCTAATTGTAGTGTTAGAGAAGACTCTTGAGAGTCCCTTGGAGTGCAAGAGATCAAACCAGCCAATCCTAAAGGAAATCAACACTGAATATTTACTGGAAGGACTGATACTAAAACTCTAATTCTTTGGCCATGAGATGCAAACAGCCAACTCACTGGAAAAGACCCTGATGCTGGAGAAGACTGAAGGCAAAAGGAAAATGGGCAGCGGACGATGAGATGGTCAGATAGCATCACTGACTCAGGGAACATGAATTTAAGCCAACTCAAGAAGATAGATGCTTTTGAGCTGTGGTGTTGAAGCAGACTCTTGAGAGTCCCTTGGACTGCAAGGAGATCAAACCAGTCAATCCTAAAGGAAATCAATCCTGAATGTTCATTAGAAGGACTGATACTGAAGCTGAAGCTCCAATACCTTGGCCACCTGATGCAAAGAGCTGACTCATTAGAAAAGTCCCTGATGTTGGGAAAGACTGAAAGCAAAAGGGTATGACAAAGGACGAGAGGGTTGGATGGCATCACTGACTCAATGGACAAAAGTTTGAGCAAGCTCCAGAAAATGGTGAAGGACAAGGAAGCCTGGCATGCTGCAGTCCATGGGGTCGCAAAGAGTCAGACATGACTTAGTGACTGAACAAAAAGTATAACATGGCTGTTCCCTGGTCCAAACATCAAGAACTATTGAAGTAGGAGAATCAAGGTACAGCCCTACAAAAGGAGACTGAAAATTAGGGTTCTGCCATAAAAAGAACTGGTTTAAAAGAGACAGTAGAGGGGCTTCCCTGGTGGCTCACTGGTAAAGAATCCACGTGCCAACGCAGGCGACACAGGCTCGATCCTCAGTCTGGGAAGATCCACGTGCAGGAGAGCAACTAAGCCTGTGCACCACAACTACTGAGCCTGCGGTCTAGAGCCTGGGAACCGGAACCGCAACCACTGAGCCCAAATGCAGCAACTACTGAAGCCCACATGCCCTAGAGCCTGTGTTTCATGAGAGAAGCCACCACAATGAAGAGCAGCCACACTCACCAGAACTAGAGAAAAGCCCAAGCAGCAATGAAGACCCAGCAGTCAATAAATAAATCAATAAAATTATATATAAGAAAAAGAGACAGTGCATTCAACAGTAATACAGATATGTTCAAGTTTATTCATTCAACCATCATATTGAGCACCTGCTTGGCAGTGAAAAGGACAGACACGGTCCTCATTTTCCCAGAGTTTAATTTCTAGTATAGGAGACAGAATATAAAAACAAAGGAAATTCCAGACAGTGATGTTATCAAGAAAATGACAGAATGGTGAGATAATTGTGGAAGCAATCTTGAAGAGACAACAGCTGAACTGAGACCTGAATGACATGATGGAATCAGCTACACGAAGATCTGGGAGAAGACTGAAGCCACAAGGAAGAGCAAGTGCAAACGCCCTGAGGCAAGAACGAACCTGGCAAGTCCCTAGCACAATGCTAGTGCAGCTGGAACACAGGAAGAAACTGCTGTTGCCAGACTCCTGGGTACTGATCAAGGCATTTGGATACAAGGTGAGATAGAGGAAGGCAGTGCCCAGACCTCTACTGCCTGGCAAACCTTGAGAAAGGTAGGATTTTATTCTGAATGTGATGAGAGACTTTCAACAAAGGGGTGACACGATCTGACATTTTAAAGGATCCCTCAGGCTGTGGGAAAGGGGATGCACCATAAAAAGCCAAAGTGGAAGCAGGGAGACCAGAGGTTTCTGCAGTAGGCCAGGTGAGATACAGTAAGAGTTGGCAAAGGTGGTAGCAGTAGAGATGGGAAGAAGTGGACAAATCTAGAATACATACTGAACACTACCATTCAAGGCACATGTAGGTAAGTTTATGACTAAGGGACCCAAGTGGGTTATTAGCATATTTAGGATACTCTTTGCTGCCAAGTCACTTCAGTCATCTCCAACTCTGTGCGACCCCATAGACAGCAGCCTACCAGGCTCCGTCCCTGGGATTTTCCAGGCAAGAACACTGGAGTGGGTTGCCATTTCCTTCTCCAATGCATGAAAGTGAAAAGTGAAAGTGAAGTCACTCAGTCATGTCCAACCCTCAGCGACCCCATGGACTGCAGCCTTCCAGGCTCCTCCGTCCATGGGATTTTCCAGGCAAGAGTACTGGAGTGGGGTGCCATTGCCTTCTCCGAGGATACTCTTTAGTAAGTACTTATCCTTTGAAGCTGAGGTGCAGGGAACCTTGCTTCTCTTTTGGCACCACTGATAAAGTACTGGACTAAACAGGCACACATCCAAGACTCAGTGTTCATAAAGCATATTAAGTGTATAAAGTAAAATCTTTTAGGACCTTACTGCTGGAGGCCTGGACAGCTGGTCAACATTTGGGACATACAGGAGCTATGGCACAGAACTAAACCCTTACCTAAATCAAATCATCAAGTGAGCAAAAGTTTTTCAAACTTTCATAGTGTTAACTCAGGCTATTCTGTGCCTGTTTTCCCAAGAGTTAAACAAGCAAAGTCTTAGTCTGTCACACAATGCATACTGATTTCATAAATCTTATAATATCATCATGAGAGATTTGAGAGGAAATCTTTTAAAACCATGATTTTAATCATTATGGTTTGGCAAACATACAGCGAATATCTATAAAAGTTAAGGTCCAAGAGTATCTATAAAAATTGTAATGTGTTACTCAAAAATGAAGTGCTAATATGTGAAAAAGTAGGTTACAGAAGAACATGAGGTATGATACCATTTCTGTATAAAATATCTAAACGCAAAAAAGTCTGGAAGGATATAAACCACTGCTGACATTCTGGTGGTCTCTGGATGGCAAGAATATCGATGACATTTCTTCTTTTTTTCATTTATCTGCTTTAATCAACATTTTCTCCAATTATCACAAATTATTTCATATAAACAAAAATATTTAGGTATAGGTTAGCTTAAAAAATAAAAAAAGAGAAAGAACTTCAAGAAAACATAATTTCATTTGTTTCAATCAGCAGCATTCCAACTGTGGTATTAAAAAAAGATCTCGATTGCACACGCTGAAGGAAGAAACCTGCTAGGAAGAGGTCCATTTTATACCACACAAAGACATAATATACCCTTCAAGGGAGTAGTTCAAATTCCTAAGACCTCTTCCTGGATTTGATAAATGACAATCAATTTAATGCATAGCTCTCTTTCTTGCCGTTTGCTAAAGAAACACCTCAATTAATGAATTCTCTGGAGGGGAAAAAAAAAAACTTTAAAAAAACTAAGGACAAAACAGAGGTTTGGTCTTCTAGTCTCATTCATGCGGTGGAAAGGCGCGGAGGGTGGCGGGGCTCGAAGCAGGCAGGAATCTGCGTGGCGGGTCATCTAAAGTGGAAGGGAACACAAACCTGCAGGCGCCACAGACTGGTCAGTGAGAACGCCTCCTAAGGGGCTCAAGACTTCCCCTGGAAGGGCTTACGCCGTCCAAGTTATTCTACGCTGCCAACGGTTTCTGACAAAACACAGTAACTGGAAGATCTCTTTAAACGTGGGTATTACGTGCAGGAAGCTCATCCGACTTTCTCTATGCAAAGCCAAGACATTCTCCTAAGGCCACATCTTCGATTCTGTAAACTAGGGCAACTGAAAACACCCTATTGACGCTCTCCGGCTAACGAACATCACTGTGGCTAAAATCCTTAATACACACACGAACAGACACTTCGGAAAACTGGCTCTAATGGTAACACGGGACTTCAGGTACTCCGGTAACCAGTTTATCGCACTTTATCTGTTACAATAAAGGGTACCACCTCTTTACTGTCAGCTCTGGTTCCACGTACTGAACAAACAGAAAAAGGGAATCCTTTAAATTCACAACACAATAAGGGCTAAAAGCTCCCGCTTTCTGGATGGCAGCTTTCTAGTCTCATCAATCACAACAAAGGACGCATCCCGGTGACTACATCAGACCCGGCAAGGGCTGAGAAACAGAGGTAAATGATTTAGTGAAGATTGCAAGGTTTGTGAGGGATTCCTTCCAGCTACGACTCACTCACTCTTCTTTTTACTCCATTTTACGCCTCCACCCGAGTTGACTGCTTGCCCTAAAAATAAAACCACCCGTGGCTACCGTCCACTTCCCTGCCAAGTCCCGACTCTGGTCTCTTGCAGAGAAAGCCAAATCTCAGGCTCTTCGCCGGAGGACGTGGGCTCGACAGCAGCGGGCTTCTCCCGATGCAGAGTCGCCAGCCCGGTCGGGGACCCCTTGAGCCCGAGAAGCAGCCCCGCACTGCCGCAGCCGCCGCAGCCCGCCAGAGCCCCCAGGAAAAATCGGGGCGAGGGGAAGGTGGGCCGGCAAACGGCGGTGGGAGAAATGGGAGACACTCACCCGCCCAGACAACAACCGACGGGGCGGGGAGGATGGGGGCCCGGACTAAGCCTCGGCAGAAAGACCGCCTGGAGCTTCCGGAACGCTGCGGCTGCTCGGGAAGCCGCTGCCGCCGCCGCTCCTGGCCGCCGGCTTCCTCCCCTCCTCTGTTTTGATTCGACTGACCACGTCACTCTAAGCCACGAGACCCGGATCTGCCGGCTCCCGCGGGCGGCGGCGCAACAGATTGCAGCGGCTCAATATCCAGGCAGCCGCCCTGCCGAGCATGCGCGCGCCCCGCGCCTGCCCAGTGGGTCCGGAGGGGCGGGGCGGCCGCGAGCGTCACGCGGTTCGAGGGGGCGCGGAGCACAGGAGTTGCAGTTCCGGTTGGGAGGGGTGGGGCGCAACGTTGTGTGATGGAGAGGGCGAGGCCCCGCGTTTGTTGAAGTGGCCCGCCTAGGTTCTGTTTCGTGTGTCGTGGACAGTGTGTCTCTCTTTGCCTAAGCTGATGGCTTTCCTCAGCTGGAGTCTTTAGAATAGCGGGGATAGTGGTGCCTAAGGGGATGGCTTTCCTCAGCTGGAGGCTTTAGAATAGCGGGGGTAGTGGTAGGTGGGGGCGCAAGGTGGTGTCTGATGAGACTTGTAGAGATTGTTTTGGGTCACTCAGGCCCAGGTGAAAATTGGAGATCGAGGTTTGGTCTTATATAAACAAAAGTATGACAGACGTGGCAGTTATTGATCCCCTGTCCCGAAGGCAAACTGCCCTCGGAAAGCTGGCTACATTCAGTTCAAGAGGATTGTTACGGGAATGCAGGACTGATAGAGCGATAATGGGGAACTGGGAGAGGAAAGCTATTGTTAGGAAGTCAGCTCTAACCTTTGTTGCTTTGAACTTCGGGGCTGAAATAAGGATGATACTTGTGGTGTGAGAACCTCATTTCTTTCTAAATCAAGGTGATGCTTCCTACTCTCTCATTCTGGCCGCCTTAAGTCTCCCCACTGAGCAACGGGCCCGAGAAATTTCCCACTTTGGGAAAACTTCGGGCTACTCTTGTTTTCTTAGGTCCATGAATGGGCAGGCTTTAATTAAAGCGAGACTAGTGGTTAAATGAAATGTGTGAGTTCCAAAGATTTTACAGAGGTGCTTATTTGCCTATCGTGCAGGAGAGGTGAAAGTTAGCTCTAAGAAACTGCCTTCCTTATTCTGAGTTGACCTTTTCTTCTAACCTGGACTTCTACCTCAGTGTCTGGTTTATCACCTTAACTAGCTGAGTCACTTTCAGCAAATTAGTATAATCTGTGAGAGCTGCTTTTTTTTTTTTAATAGTATATTTAACCTAATTTATCCAAAATATTATGAGGCTTCCCAGGTGGCTCAGTGGTAAGAACCCACGTGCCAACGTAGGAGACTTGAGAGGCGGGTTGGATCCCTGAGTCCAGAAGGTCCCCTCGAGGAGGGCATGGCAACCCATTCCAATATTCTTGGCTGGATAATCCCACGGACAGATGAGCCTGGCGGGCTACAGCCAGTAGGGTCCCAAAGAATCCGACACAACTGAAGCAACTTAGCAAGCATGCGTCCAAAATAGTTTCAACATGCAATCAATGTAAAAATTATTAATGAGATGTTCATGTTTACCTCATACTAACTCTTCAAAAGTGGATGTGAATTTACACTTAGAGCAAAGCTCAAGTGCTGGGTGTGGCTAGTGTCACCATATGGGACAGCACAGCTCTAGAGCATGTGAGCTAACAGGCATGGGGGAGTGACCTGGGCCTAAGCTGGAGGCAAGACCCAAGGACAGTCGTTTGGGGATGACAGGCTGCTTATTTTGCCCAATTTCCTTGTGCCTTGACTTCTCTTAGAATAACCTATGTAGAAATAATTACTGTGACTTTAAAATAAAACATTTGTAAGATGCCATGTCGACTTAGAAAATCGTGTTCTAGCTAAAGGTGGGTAAATCGTTAAGGGCAAGAACTTTTTAATTAAAGTGGGATCACAGGTAAAAATGTCTAGAAAATGAAAGGTTTCTGGTAAAACAAAGCGTTTCCAAGTTAATTAACATTACAACTAGGTAGAAGTCGAGCTTCTTAAACTTTGCATCTTGAACTCTGTTTACTCAAATTCGGAGAGTTTTAAGTGGTATCTAATGAAGTTCACAGAAGTTCTAAAGTGACCTAATGAAGTTCAGAGGCTGACTGTAACACAGGGTCTTTAATCTGTGGAACTTTAATCTGTGGAACAGAAAGTCTCATATACTTGAGTGCACCCATGTGCACATATGTGTTTGAAAGTACAACTGTGTTTGAGAGCAGTATACTACAAAATTGTAATGGTACAGAACATTACAAAATTATCAGTATTTGCTTTATAAAGTAAATTACAGGAAAATCAAAATGTTAGGATCTTTCATAGCTAGCTTTCAAGATAATCCCCAGTGATTACTGATTCTCAACTCTGGAAATAAGACTCATTCAGCCTTTTGAAAAAGGGTTACTCTGACCTGTAAAATACAGCTGAAGATGTGACTTCTAAGGCTAGGTCATAAAGGCATTGATTGCAGCTTTCCACTTCATTGTCTAGGATTGCTTGCTCTGGAGGAAGCAAGGTTCCATGCTACTCCACTCAAGCAGACTTATATTTGAAGACTCCAGGTGGAGAGGAACAAGCTTCCACCAATAGCCTCATCAGTTTACCAGCTGTGTGACTGAACTGCCTTGACTGGGCTCATCCTGCATCCCCAGTCTAGCATCAGATGACTGCATCCTTGCTTAATGTCTGCTTGCAATCTCATGAGAGATAGAAAGGACCAGCCCTGACACAAACAGTGAGACAGGATCATACATGGGTTTTTGCCCTAAGATCAACCTTTGAAAACTTTAAGCAGTGGAAGAGTCAAAAAGTATGTGTATAATTCTCCATATAAAGTAATTTAAAAAACAACATAGAATTCCCACCACAGTACTTAGAACATAATGAATAGATATTTGTTGAATGGACATATATAATTAAATGACAAAACAGTCTGGGAAATATTTGGAATAAATATTGATAAATAAAAGGGTAATGTAATATATGAAGGACTCATACAAATCACTAAGAAAGATATTAATGCCTCTAATATGTGTATAGGTAAAGAGTATGAGTTAAACACAAAAAGATACAAATGACTTAATAGTTATTTGAAAATCTTTAATCTCAGTAGTAACAAAAAATGTAAGTTAAGATATCCTTTTTTAACTACAAATACTTTGGGAGTTTTGGGGGGGTTTTTTGTGGTTTTTTTTTTTAGCAGAGAGGCAGATATTTTTAAACACGACTATCTAATATTGGTACTGTTAGCACTGCTGACGGTAAGTTGGTAGGTACATTTTGGAAATCAGCTGGCGATATATATCAAGTTCTCTAGAAGTATCACATCCATTGACCAATTTTCACTACTGGGAAACTAATGAATTAGTTTTAAAAAGAGTAAGGTTCTAAATACGTAAATTACATTTGTATTAAATTGATGGGCAAAAAATAGGGAAATAACCTATATGAACAATGGTAATGGAAAGGATAATGTTACATTGTATGTTCAGTTCAGTTCAGTTCAGTCGTTCAGTCGTGTCCGACTCTTTGTGACACCATGAATCGCAGCACGCCAGGCCTCCCTGTCCATCACCAACTACCGGAGTTCACTCAGACTCATGTCCATCGAGTCCGTGATGCCATCCAGCCATCTGATCCTCTGTTGTCCCCTTCTCGTCCTGCCCCCAATCCCTCCCAGCATCAGTCTTTTCCAATGAGTCAACTCTTCGCATGAGGTGGCCAAAGTACTGGAGCTTCAGCTTTAGCATCATTCCTTCCCAAGAAATCCCAGGACTGATCTCCTTCAGAATGGACTGGTTGGATCTCCTTGCAGTCCAAGGGACTCTCAAGAGTCTTCTCCAACACCACAGTTCAGAAGCATCAATTCTTCGGTGCTCTGCCTTCTTCACAGTCCAACTCTCACATCCATACATGACTACTGGAAAAACCATAGCCTTGACTAGATGGACCTTAGTCGGCAAAGTAATGTCTCTGCTTTTGAATATACTATCTAGATTGGTCATAACTTTTCTTCCAAGCAGTAGGCGTCTCTTAATTTCATGGCTGCAGTCACCATCTGCAGTGATTTTGGAGCCCCCAAAAATAAAGTCTGACACTGTTTCTACTGTTTCCCCATCTATTTCTCATGAAGTGATGGGACCAAATGCCATGATCTTCGTTTTCTGAATGTTGAGCTTTAAGCCAACTTTTTCACTCTCCTCTTTCACTTTCATCAAGAGGCTTTCTAGCTTCTCTTCACTTTCTGCCATAAGGGTGGTGTCATCTGCATATCTGAGGT